>NC_059172.1:50038023-50755931 GCF_019923935.1 Bubalus bubalis | reverse complement strand
AACAAAGTAATTCATTTTTAAGAAAACTTTTTATTTCATATTGGAATATAGCCAATTAACAGTGTTGTGATAGTTTCAGGTGGACAGCAAAGGAACTCAGCCATATATATACACACACCCATTCTCCCCCAAACTCCCCTCCCATCCAGGCTGCCACTTAACATTGAGCAGAGTTCTCTGTGCTGTAGCAAGAAGGTAATTCTTGAAGGAGAATGAAGGAAATGAGCAAGAGCCTGTGGATTGGTGGGAACACACAGACATACACATATGTGCACACATATACACATACACGCACACACCATTTGTAAGATTATTTTGAGTTCCTGACTTAATGAGTCAAGGATACAGGTATGTGTTGGGTATGAGGACAGGAGTAGATACAGGGTCTCTGGACCTTGTCTTTGATAATGGCTCCTGGTTCCATAACAGAGCATGCATCTGCTGATGACTCTGGCCATGCAGAGTAGGTCCTGCCACATCTGGGTAACAGCCACTTCTTGCTACGTTACAGGTGTGTTTTTTTTTTTTTACTCAAGGCTTGGCTCATTATTCTTGAAGAACTTAAAACAATTTCTCTGTTTTCCTTTAGGAGAATGTTTACAAACATCTCTCCTACAAAAGGCTCTCCTGCTTTCTGAAAGAACCTCAGACTTAGCAAGTCTGCATTTTGCCCAGTGGGGAAGAGGCAGTCAGTGTCCAGGGTTCTCATATCAACAGCCAGCATTACAGAAAACCCATTTCCCTGGCACTCGTCCCTTGACTCTGCCATAATACCGTTGTTATCTGGGGGCTTGTGGCACTGACTTAGACCTGAGGACTATTTCCCAAGTCCATTTGTCTATAGAAGCCATGACTCAGTGACAGGAGGGAGGTTACTGAGAAATAGAAGGTGTGCCAAGAGACTTCAGAAGACACCCCAGGCAGTCATGAGATTGTGCTCCAGCTTCAGAGTGATTACAAGTCTGCTTTTACCAGCAGAACAGTAGGCTGGGATTTGAACAGAGGCTTCAGAACCCTCTCATGTGTCTCTGATCCTTCCTCTGCTTCACCCTCTTCCATCCTCTTACTCTTCAAAATCTCTCTTCGGGCTGCAGTGCCGGCGCTGTGGGGGAGTAATGCTTTCAGTCGCGCTCGCTGTATTTGGAACTTGCTTTGTGTTCTCTGTTGGCTGACGGCCTCCTCCCCAGCCATGGGAGCTCACTGTGGTCCATGGTGCTGCTGCAGCCATGGCAGCATCAACTTGTATTGTCTCCAGTTCTAATTGCAAAGGTCTTCCAGGTTCCTGTCATCAGAATGGTTATCCCTGGAGTGTAGGGTACCGGTCAATAGGCTCAGGTTTACCCACATGCCCTGGCAATCCAGGGAGCCTTCAAGAAGATGGACATCTGCCCTTCCTACCACCTGCCCCACCCCAATTCAGAATAATAAACTCTGAAGACTAAAAGAAATCTCAGCATTTTAAGATCTAGGTAGCTATTTCACATTTGAATGAGGCAGTGTGGTATAGGAGGATGTGGTATATTGAACTGGTTCAGTTCAAATCTCATCATTTCCACTTTCCACAAAATGTGTGATCCTGGGCTCATCACTGGATCCCTCTAGACAAGAAATGCCTGATAGAGCCATAATGGAGAATAAAGGATGATCCAGATAAAGTGCCTGTGTATATGATGTGCTTGATAAATAGGGACTAATATTATCATTATCCTGAAAACCAGGGGTTTTCAAAAACTTTAGCCTGTAGAATATGTGAGTTCTTTTGGGTGCTTTCCGTCATATATGTTTTTTAGACCCCTTACCACTCTGATTATTTTAGTAGTAGTGTTATTACTATTACTATTTTTATTGTGGTAAAATATACATAATAAAATTCACCATTTTATGTGTACAAGTCAGTGGCATTAAGTAGATTCACCTTGTTGTGCAGCCATCACCCCCATCCATCTCCAGAACGTTTTCATCCACCCACTTTGAGACTCTGTACCTGTTAAACAGTAACTCCCCATTCCCACCAGCCTCCCAGCCTGGTCACTGTCTTGGAATAGCACACTCCAAGTTCTTCAGTGTCTTTCTTCCTACCGTAAATGGAGCTTGGAAAGAGCTTCCTGCTAGGGTTTTCTCTGAGTTCTACAAACTCCCACCAGCAAGCCCAAGAGTTTAAAGCTCTATGTCAATTGCAGCAAACTTTGGGAATTACAGATAGTTACAAAATGGATGTAAAGCAAAGCTGCTTTGCATGGAATGGATCCACAAAGAGCCTTCCAAGGACTGGTACATTCCTTCCAAAGATATCCAAGGATGTGGCTTGGCATAGCCTTGGGGAGAAACCAACAGCTTTTGAATTCTTCAATAGCATGTATCTCATGGTGAAGATTAAATGAGCTAATTCGTGTTAAGTGTGTAATACAGTGCCTGGCATGGATAGCGTCTTTATATGTACACTGTTGTTGCTATGATTGCACTGTGGCAAAGTTGTTATGTATGTTCTGTTATTTAATCCCCACAGTAGGTAGATATCAGCTTCATTTAACATGAGGAAACCAGGTCTATGGGCTGTTAACACACCTGAAATTACAGAGCTAGTAACAGAGTAACAGAGCTGCCCTTCAAACCCATACTCAGTAAGATGCCACCTGATGTGATATATACCAAGAAGGGAACTCTATGGGTGAGTGAATCATATTGACTTCATTCTCAGTATTACATCTTTCCATCTACCCTGCCCTTTTTCTGAGGCCCTGTCTTTTTGCTGTTTATTCTTCTTAAATCATTCACCTAATGTCCAAGCCTCAGAGCTTTGCGAATTTACCAGCCCCCATTCTGTGCACCATCTGAGAGGGATCACTCATGGTCTTCAGTAAGTCCTCTGCTCCAGAATAGGAAACTGAAGCCATGCATGTAAACCATGGAGCTTTCTGGCTTTATTCTATGAGCACCTAAGAGCTAATGCATTGTTCATGGAATTTAGAGCAATCATTGGGGTTTGGGTCAGGAAATAGTACTTTGCAGGACATTCAAGTCACTTGGCTGGAATTTGTTCAGAAAAGAAAACACTTACACCTGGTTTCCATGAGTGACCAAGATTCATTCTCCTTTCAGAAAGCAGGACCAAATCACTCTGTACTTTGTCACGACTCCTAGGAAGCTCAAAGCCAGCTTGAATGCTTGAGTCACACATAGCATGTACATCAATTCCCAGGGCAAACATGTTTGATCCTCCTCCTTTTCCTGGTTTTGCATCTCCATTTCTGTTTTACTCACTGGGTTATAGAAATTCCCTTTGGAAAGAGATAAGTTTAGGTAAGTCAATCAGTAAAGACTATAAATGTGTTGAAGTCAAGGACCATATTTGGTTATGGTAGTGTCCTCAGTCCATAGCCCAGGATCTGGCATGCGGTAGGTGCTGAATACATGTCTGTCAGTTCAATGAATCAAATATGTTAATGAATCAGCGTTCAAAGTGACTTAAAGGGTGGCATCTTTGGTACTTTCCTTTGGACTCTCAGCTCATAGGGTCACCAAACTGGAAGCTTTAGAAAGCGTTCCTTAGACTTTGATGGTCTGTCATTAAGGATTTGTGTGTACATGCTCACAACAGACACCAGAAATAATAATGACTAAAAAAAGGATAAGTCAGTTTTCTGTGACTATGATGCGCTAAATTGTGTCTGCCCAAGATTTGTAGGTCAAAGCCCTTGCCCCCAGTCTGACTGTACTTAGAGTGAGGGCCTCGAAGGAGATAACAGAGATTGAGTCATAAAGCTAGATTGAATCATAAAGCTTGAGTCTTAATCTGACAGGGCTGGTGTCCTTATAGAAGAGGAAGAGACACTAGAGATCACTCTCCCTTCTTGTAAGCCAGAGGAAAGGCCATCTGTAAGCCAGGAAGACAGGCCTCACCAGAAACCAACCCTGGTATTTTTTTCTTGACTCTGCCATCTAGCTTGTGGGATCTCAGTTCCCTGACCAGGGACTGAAACTGGGCCATGGGAGTGAAAGCCCAGAATCCTAACCACTCGGCTACCAGGGAACTTTTGATCTTGGACTTCTGTCCTCCACAACTGTGAGAAAATCTTCTGTCCTTTAAGCCACCCAGTCTGTGGTATTTTGTATGGCAGCCCAAGGAGTCTAATACACTCATGTATGAGAGGTCTAGTGATACTCAGCTCAGGGCTGGTGTAGTAGCCCTGTGGATAGCAAAAAATGTTTCCAGTAATCTCCATCTTTCTATTTTACTATCCTTAGCATAGGTTTTCATGGTTTTACTATCCTTAGCAAGGTTTTCATGGTTTCTTCATGGCCCAAGATGGCCACTAGAGTTCTAGCTGCCACATCCACATTCAGGCAGGAAGCACACAGAAGGAAAAAAGGCAAAAAGAGGACCTACAAAGACCCTTTGGGCTCCCCCGGTGGCTCAGTGGTAAAGAATTCACCTACCAGTGCAGGAGATGCACTTCGATCCCTGGGTCGGGAAGATCCCCTGGAGAAGGAAATGGCAACCTACTCTAGTATTCTTGCTTGGGAAATCCCATGGACAGAGGAACCTGGCGGGCTATAGTCCATGGGGTTGCAAAGAGTCAGGCACAACTTAGCAACCGAGCACACAGCACGAAGACACTTTCCCTGAGGCGGGACCCTGCCGTGTCCACTTGCAACTTTTTGTCCAGAACCTAGTTACATAGCCACACCTAACCATAAAGAAGGCTGGGAAATTAGTCTTTTAGCTGGGCACTTGACTGCTCTGAATAAAATTTGGAGAGAATGAGAGTTGAGTAGATCACCAGTAGTCTATGCCTAAGAAACATGAGCATTTTGGAAACGAGGAAGCTGGAAGTGAGCCTCTCACTCACAAGAACAGTTCCACTTCTCAGAGCCTGTGAGCTACCACCAGTCTTTAAATCCCTGCTCTCCCACACAGAAGAATTCCAAATAATTTATGTAGAGGCTCCCTACTTTAGGAGCTGGAACTTAACTTCCCATTCCTTGAGTATGGGCTCTGCTTGTTAATATGCTTCCGAAGAGTAGACCATGGAAGGGGGAGTGGTGGAAGGGAGGGCAACTCTACGGCGAAGAAACCTGGTAAATATTACCTTGGCCAGGTGATCGAAGTTATAATAACATCATTAATAATAAATCGTTTTGAACCTTTGATATGACCTGATGAGAAGGGTACTTCTCTGTGGTCTTTCTCTCCAAAACCCGTAATCTCAGTCTAACCATGAGTAAAACATCAGAAAAACCCAATTTGAAGGCATCCTACAAAATAGCTGACTAGTATTTTTTGAAACTGTCAAGATCATCAAAAAACAAGGAAAGTGAGAGGAACTCTAACAGACCAGAAGATCTTAAAGAAACATGACAACCAAATATAATGTGGTATCCATACCCTGGGGCAGAAAAGGACATTAGAGAAAAAAAGTCAAAATCTAAATAAAGTATAGCATTTAGTCAATAGTAATGTTCCAGTGCTGCTCCCTTAGGCATGACAAATATACATAGTGACCTAAGATGTTAACATAGGGGCAACTAGGGGAGCGGTATTTGGGAACTACTGTGTCTCTTCAACTTTTCTGTAAAATAGCACTCTTCTAAAATTAGCAGTTTATTGAAATAAATCCCTGCCCTCCTGCTTACTCACTGAATGACTTGGGCAAGTCACTTTGCCCCATTAGGCTCAGTACCTCAGCTGTGCGATGGGGCGATAGAACCTTCACTGCAGGATTGAGAAACGGCTTCAGTGAGACGGTGTGACACGGCCTTGAGACAGTATCCCCTCAGTGTGGCTTTGCATGCAGCATTCCCTCCTGCCTCTGCAGTTCCACACAAGGGCCTTCCAGAAATTTCCTCAGAGGCCATTGCCGCTGTGGCACCCAGCAGGGCCCAGCCCCACCCCACGGGAGTTCCTTTATAGCCAGAATTCCCTGCAGGAACTTCTCTTTACAGGTTGCTCTGAGGGACTAAGATTGCATTTTTATTTTCATATTTCACTTCATTTCTCCCCTCCTTGAATTTAGTTTTTCTCTTCAGGAATCAGCATATGACTCAAACTGCCAGTTCTAAATTTAGTATTGCCTGTGATAGGGAGAATGCATTTAGTGCTGCCTAGGATATGTATTTGGAAATAATGGTTTTATTTACCACATCCAGTAATTCTGACTGCCTGCTGGGTTCTTTCAGGAAAGAATTTGTCATCTCCTTTCCTCCTAATGATGAAATGTTGCCGGCTCAGGTCCCAGAGGCCCAGCCCGGGCCAGACGCTGGTGACTTGAGTCTCGGTTTAATTAAACATCATCCCCAGGATTCTGCAGTCCTGGGTTCTCTCCAAGCCTTCTGTTTAGAGGTAGTTTGGAAACAGGTCTATTCTTTGGAGCCTGGAAGCTTATCTCTGGGCTCCAGGCCAAGAAGATTTGCCCCTTTTTTCATTGTTGCCCCTTTAGTGCTGAAATATAGGGGAGAGGAGGAAGTTCCGCATATATGGAGCATGTGTCCTCGACATGCTGAGGATATAGAAGTAAATCATAGACAGCTCCTGCTCTCTGAGAACTATAATTCATTCATTTATTTTAAAAAATGCCTCAGGCATCTACCATGGACCCAACACCATGCTAATCGTTAGGGTTGCAGCAGTGACCAAATCAAACGAAGTTTCATTCCCCGAATCATGCTTTCTTGTGCGCGTGGTTTGTATGGTTTCTATGGCTCTTGTGCACGTGGTTTGTATGGTTTCTATGGCTCTTGTGCGCGTGGTTTGTATGGTTTGTATGGCTCTTGTGCGCGTGGTTTGTATGGTTTCTATGGCTCTTGTGCGCGTGGTTTGTATGGTTTGTATGGCTCTTGTGCGCATGGTTTGTATGGTTTCTATGGCTCTTGTGCGCGTGGTTTGTATGGCTCTTGTACACATGGTTTGTATGGTTTCTATGGCTGTTGTGCACATGGTTTGCATGGCTCTTGTGCACGTGGCTTGCATAGTGTGTATGGCTGTTGTGCACATGATTTGTATGACTCTTGTGCTCATGGTTTGCATGGCTCTTATGCACATGGTTTGCATGGTGTGTATGGCTCTTGTGCACATGGTTTGTATGGTTTGCATGGCTCTTGTGCACGTGGTTTGTATGGCTCTGACATAATGCAGGAGATGAGGGATGGTATGTGGTATTAGGGAGATAGGCAGTGTGTGTTCATTTCCCAGGGCTGCAGTAATTAAGTACCATAGTCTGAGTGGCTCACAACAGCAGAAATATATTCACCACAGGTCTGGAGGCCAGAAGTCTGAAAACAAGGCTTTGACAGGGTCAGACTCCTTTTGGAGACTTTAGGAGCAAATCTTCCGTTGCCTCCTCTGTCTTCTGCTGGCTCTAGGCATCCCTTGTCTTGTGAATACAAATGCCAGTCTCTGCCTTCTTCTCCACACAGCCTTCTCTCTGTGTCTTTCTCTTCATCTGTCCCTTCAAGGATATGTGTCTTTGGTTTAGGGTCCACTTGGGTAATCCAGGATGATCTCACTTTGGGGTCCTTAATTTAGGTACATCTGCAGAGTCTCTAGGGAAGAAACTATTCCTGGCTTCCCCCAGCTTCTGGTGTTTCTTGGCGTTCCCTGACCTCACTCTTGTCTCTGTTTCGTGGTCACCTTGCCTCCTCCTCTTCTCTCTGTGTGTCGAACTTCCCTTTGCCTTTCTCTTCAAGGACACTTGTGGTGGCACTTAGGATCCACGCCCATGATTTAGGACAATCATTTCATCGCAAAATCCTTAACTTAAGATCTTATCTGTAAAGACTCTTTTTTCCAAATAAGGCCCCATTCAGAGGTTCTGGGGGCTAAGATGTGGAGGTGTCTTTTGGAGGGCCACTGTTCATCCTACCATGCAACATGAGAGTGTAAGACCTGTGCATATTCACCCTAGGAGGTCGATTTTATTCTCATTTTCCATGGGAGGACACTACGGCTCAGAGAAATTACATGATTAACCCAGGGTCACTCAGAAAGGAAGTAGCAGAACCTGGGATGGACACCTGGAGGTATCTGACACTGAAGCCCATTCCTGTCCTCCCCTGGCCTCCTGTCCAACCAGAATTTCTGAGAAATCTCTCCTTTGGTTTCCAACACAAGTGACTGTTAGGCAGACCACACCTAACTTTACCAGGCATTGGGATCAAATATGAACTAGCCTGAGGGAACTGTTAGCTGAGAGCAACTGCTCTGCAGCCAGACAGGAAGTTTGTGGGAAGGAAGGGAGTGGGAGCAGAGGGCTGGTTGTGAAGAGGGGGCTCAGAGCCCAGAGTTGGGGCAGGAATACCTACTAAATAAGGGAAACAGCAGCTAAATGAGATGCAGCCATGCTGTGCTTAGAGCTTTGCCCAGTGCCTTCTCTGGTTCCTTGATGTCAGAAGGACTTCTCTGCTTGCCCGCAGCTGGGGGTGGTCTCTGACCAAAGACTCCCTGCTACAAGCTGGAGGGCCTGAGAACGCGTAGGGAAGGGCTCTTGGTTTGAGTCATTTGTTCCCTGACATTTCCAAGCAAAGCCAGAAGTGAGGTGCCGAACACTCAGAGATGAACACCTGTGGTCCTTGCCCCGAGGCAGCATGACAAGAGTAGAGAAAGATCCAGAACCAGATTCTGCTCTGCCCCTCTCACTGTATGACCTCCCACAAGGTATTAAACCTTTCCAAGCTCTGTTTTCTTACTTGGAAAATGTGGACATTTTTGAGATTTAATGGAGATAAAGATGAAAAGTAACTGTCACAGCCTTAGAATATAATAGGATTGATGGACGTTACTTCCTTTTCATCAGAAAACTCTCCAGGCCAGAGCAGTGGTTCCCAAACTGTAGGCTCTCGTGCCTTAGAATCCAGAGTCTACCACAAGGCCCCCAGATTCCTCTGTACACCTGCAGGAAGCATTGTTTCCAACTATATATAGATGGTATCGTGGTGACTCTAATTTAAAAGCTTTACTGAATTCATGGTGACTTGTCATTGAATGTTGCTTAGATCGGTGTGTATGGAAAAACCCTGAAATTCTCTGATGTTGAAAAGGAGTCTTCATGCTCAAATATGTTGGCAACCACAGGTATAGTGTGGGAGACAGATTTGTAAATTGACAAATCAGATTATGTGCAATCAGTGGTTTTACAGAGCTACATTCAGGTTCTAGAGAAGGAGAGAGGAAAAGCTAGACACACTTCCTGGAGAAGTCTGGGAAGGCGGAGGTGGCATTTAGGCTACGCCTTCAAAGATGAATAGGAGTTCACCTCATTTGGCGTGTGGGCATTACAGTTATGGAGAGTAGTAAAGTGAAAGGCACAGAGTCTAGCTGGTGAAGACTTGGTTTTAGTGGGTGCTAGGAGAGGGGAAAGGCCAGAAAAAGCAGATAGGAGCTGGGTCAGGGCCAGGCCTGAATGCCATGCCAGAGTTTAAGATGACTGTAAGCAGAGGGAAGCAAGCAAAGGTGTGAAGTAGAGGAGCGACAATATGAAATTGGCCTTTAGAAAGATCATGGCTTGAAGGATGGAACTTGGGAGTCCTGTGAGTGGGGAGCAGGTGTGGGACACATAGCAGAGTGGGAAAGCATAAGGTTTCAGGAGTGACACAGCCTGGGCCCAAACCCCAGCTCTGCTTCCTACCGGATGAATGACCCATTTAATTAGACTCTGTTCTTCAGTTTCTTTTCTGTAAAATGGACATAATAATGTATCTACCTCATAGGAACTATTAGGAGGATTAAATAAGAAAATGTATTTCATGGAATATTAACTCAGCCTTAAAAAAGGAAGGGGATTCTGATACACACTGCACCATGGGTTAACCTTGAAAACATTATGCTGAGTGAAAGTAGCCGGCTATAGAAGGACAAGTGCTGAACGATTCCACCTTTATGAGGTTCTGAGAGTCGTCAAACTCATGGGAGACAGGAGGTACAATGGTGGTGGGCAGGGACTTAGAAGGAAAAGGAATGGGAAGTTATTGTTTAATAGGGTTTCATTATGAAAAGATAGGAAGCACTCTGAAGATGGATGGTGGTGATGGTTACCCAATAGTGTGAATATACGTAATATCCCTGAATAGAACACTTAAAAATGGTTAAGTGAGTAAACTTCATGTCATGTATGTTTTATGACAGTTTTTTAAAAAAGAATAAGAATTTAAAAAATGTATTTCGAGTATCTGCACACAGGAAGAAATTAAGGAGTATTGTTAGTTAATATTATTGTGCCAGGTAAACGAGGATGCAGGCCTAAACTAGGACAGGAAGAATGAAGGCGGGGAGGAGGACGCATTACCTGGCTCTTTTTAGGCAGAGCCCCTGGGGCTGGGTGACAGTGAGCCAAGGATACAAGGCAGAACCACAGCAATTTTACTGGGGCTCCGCAGAGCCCGGCCCCCATCACAGACCTCCATCAGAGTCACTCTGAAGACCCAGCTTTGACTTCTCAGACCCATGAATTTCTGAAGGATGTCCTGCCATGGCAGAGGGCCAGGGCCAGCTGGTGCTGAATCACCCACTGGGCCTGGAGCTGCCCAGGCCAGGCTCTGTACACATCTTGCAGATGAGAGCACCTGCTGCATCCCAGATCCTGGTGGCTCAAGGCTCTGCAAGGGAACGCCTCCATGTCCCCAGAGTCAAGCTGTTGGACCTTACCATCACAGCCTCTCCTTCTTCCCCTGAGATCTGAGAGCTAGAGAGGAGTCCCACCGGAAACCTGAGAGAAGACACAGGAGGGTCTTTCACCTTCTGTTCGATCACTTAAGTCCAAGCATGAAATTCCCATTCACGTATTTTATTGAAACCTCACAGAAACAAATTCTGGGGAGGTTTGTGCAGCCTTGGCCCTGCAGAAGAGGGCCAAGTTGGCAGGCAAAAGCCTGAGGCCCCCCACCCCAGTGGAGTTGGAGAGCCTATTGTGCCTTTTTCAGGAGGAATTTGGTGAGGTGGTAAAGTTTCCAGGCGCATTCCAGACAATCTGGGTTCACTGCTCGGCTATGGCACTTACTAGTGATGTGGCTTTGAACAGCATTCACTTCCCTGAGTTCCGGTTTTGTCTATGAAATGGAGATATCTCTCTTGTGTGATTTTTATGAAACATAAATGAGATGCATACACAGAGAGCCTAGCACATTATAGATGCTTAGTAAACATGTTTTCTCTCTCTGCTATAAAATTTCATACTTTTTTTTTCTTAACCACCCCAAAAGGAAGAATTTTGTTTCCTTTTTTTTTTGCTTCAGAGAAGGAAACTGGAACTCTTAGAGATTAAGAAACTTGCCTAAATTCCCACCAGAAGGGAACAGTAGCTCTAAGACTCTCTAAGCCTATGCCCTTCCGCTGGGAGACGCTGCTTCCTGTGTCTCACTCAGAACTGGGAACAAGAATGTTCATATATGACTAGACTACTTCTAGAAGAGCACCTGGGCAGAAACCTGCAACCACATAGAGTCCATGCGGTGTAATAGAAAAGTGTGCCCACTGTCCCAGGAGGCTGGCTCATCTCAGTCTTCTGTTTCTCTAAGGGGAAATGGGCTGTGTACATAATCATCTATAAAAAGTACTGTGAAGACCCATTCAAAATGACCTGCTGGAAGAACAGTGGGCATCCATTGCTGGTTCTCATCCCAGAGGACAGATGAGGTCAGCTGGCCTCCCTGAATTCAGCCTGGAGTGTTTGTAACACAATCCTTACAAGGAAGAGCTTGGGAAAGGATGCAGCCCTTGGGTTGAGTACTCGATTGGCTTCTTTTTAGCTATGTGGTCTTAGCTGACAATGCTCATGCCTCAGTTTCCTTAACCTCTAAAGCAGAATTAATAAAACCAACTTGGCAAAGTTGTTGTTCGGGATTAAATGATTTGGAGCTAGAATGCCTCAGTTTGAATCCCTGCTCTGCCAGTTATTGGATGTGTAATATGGGCAAATGATTTAATCTCTCTGTGCCTTGGTTTTCTTGACTATAAAATGAGTGTGATGATGGTACCTAACTTTAAGGGTTATGATGAAGATAAATGAGTAAACATTAAAGCGTGTAAAGTGCTCAGAGTAGTGCTTGGTACCTTGTATGAGGTAAAAGCAAAAAAGTTCAAGTGTTAGTCACCCAGTCATGTCTGACTCTTTGTGACCCCATGGACTGTAGCCTGCCAGGCTCCTCTGTCCATGGGATTCTCCAGGCAAGAATACTGGAATGGGTTGCCATGTTCTTCTCCAAGGGATCTTCCCAACCCAGGGATTGAACCTGGGTCTCCTGTATCGCAGTTGGATCCTTTACTGTCTGGTCTGAGCCACCAGGGAAGCACAATGCCTTGCATACTGTCAGTACATTTAGTTATTATTGTTGTTATCATCACTAGCTTCTGTGTCTATCTCACGGGAGTGCTGGTTGGTGGTGATCCCAAGCTCTAGCAGCTGTGTGAACATGCAGACAACTCTTTGTTTGTGTTGACACAGCAGCAGAGGAGAGGATGGATTCTTGGTGTCTCAGTTGACACAGAAGAGAGAGTGTCTGCCAGGCAGGCTTCCTGGGGGGAGTAGCGCTTTTCCTGGTCCTCTGAGGACTCTTTGGTCTATAATGTGCAAGGTTACTCATCTGTTGAGGGGGAGATAAGATTTCATCTGAAAGATGATGTCTTTTACCTATCACCACGTCCCAGCCCATTACCTGTGGAGCAAGCATGACCCTCTGACCAGTCCCAGGAATGAAGGGGTTGGCCCAGGCAGGAGGCTGAGTTGGTTCCGGATCTCTTGACTTGGGCCCGAGTGGAACAAGACTCCGCAGGACAGATTTCCCAGCCAGGGTGTCAAGAGAGCGATGGTCTCAGCACTTAAGGGTGGTGGCCAGGCCTGGGCTAGCAGAAACCAGTCCTCGGACTGCACATCCACCTCCACATTTACCCAAACAGTATCATTTCTTTCTTTTTTGGCCACACCATGTGGCATGCAGGATCTTAGTTCCCTGACCAGGGATGGAGCTGTGCCCCCTGCAATGGAAGCGCAGATTCTTAACCGCTGGACCACCAGGGACGTCCCAAACATTTTTGATGTGGGCCTGAAAACATGTTGGGAGGTTCTTACCTGGGAGGCCATGCCTTTGAGGCAGTAAGCCAAATAGCAATCAAGAGAAACTGCTGCCGGTTCAAATGACTGGAAGCTGAGCGGAGGCTGCTGCAGATGTATGTCCCGGCCCTTTGGAGAGAGGAGAGAGCTATTAAAGAGTGAGAGGCCCATCTTGGCAGCCCTGCCTGCCAATGGATGTGTTTGAATTGCTGTAATGGTTTCCTTTTCAGGGCCCCCCCCTAGCATTTAATAAACTTCCTCCTGCAAATCCCACCCCGTCTCAGCTGCTTTAACGGGAATGGAAGCAAGAGGGCTCTTCGATCCTCCGGTAAAAGTTGTTCAGGAGAAGAATGCTTCCGCTCCCCCAGGGGACACTGTGGTGGTGAGAAACCTCTGGGGATGGGAGAAAGGACAGCTGAGAGGTGGAGGAAGGCTGCGGCCCAGATAGAGGAAGCACCCAGTGAGGGCTCATCGCTTGAGCACGGCCTTCCTGCTTCCCGGCAGGAGCTGACTGAGACAAGCACAGCCCACTCCCTCAAATGCTAACGGTGAGGGCTCAGGTGGAGAAGTGATGCGACCCCGCAGTGTTCATACAGACCCAAGTCTTGGGTCCAGATACAGGTCCCGGAAAGGATGGAGATCCTATAGACAGCGTTCTGCAAATCAAGTCTTCCTGCTTGAGTGAGCAGGACTCAGGCCTATTCATACCCCTAATTTCTGTTGGCATTAATTGCCCCTCCACCAAGAAGGGCTTCCCTGGTGGCTCAGCTGGTAAAGAATCCGCCTGCAATGCAGGAGACCTGGGTTCAATCCCTTGGTTGGGAAGATCCCCTGGAAAAGGGAAAGGCTACCCCACTCCAAGAAAGAGAACTCAGAGGAATCAGCAGCACTATTTGGCCAGGAATTCTTGTCCCAGTATTCTTTAGAGAAATTCTGCTTCTTCATGGCCCTTTGGTAAAACTGATAAAGTAAGGGCTTTGAAGTCTTCTTTACCAAATGGCTCGGTTTCCTCATCGGTGAACAAACATCAGAATAGCAAAACCTACCTCTCCGTTCATTTGGAGGATTCGGTAAGGTAAATTAGATGAAAACACTCAGCCCTACCTGTGTTAGGGTTCTCTAAAGGAACAGAACCAATAAGATATACTATACCTATTTATCTAGGTTTATTTTAAACAATTGTCTCCCACTGTGGTAGAGGTTGGCAAGTCTGAAATCCTTGGGGCAAGCCAGCAGGTAGGAGATTCAGGTAAGAGTTGATGTTTCAGTCTTGAGTCCAAAGGCTGGAAACACAGGCAGGATTTCCTATGTTGCAGCCTTGGGGCAGAATTCTTTCTTCTTCAGGGAATTTCTGTCTTTGTTTTTAAGGCCTTCAACTGATTGGACAAGGCCCACTGTAATCGATCATAAATGTTAATCACATCTTAAAAAATACCTTTACCAAGGACTTCCCTGGTGGTCCAGTGGTTAAGAATTCAATACCTTGCAATGTAGGGAACCCAGCTTTGATCCCTGGTCAGGGAACTAAGATCCCACATGCCACAGAGCAACTAAACCCATGCGCCACAACTACTGAGCCTCCACCACAACTAAAGACTCTGTGCACTGCAACAAAAGATCCTACATGATGTAATGAAGATCCCACATGCTGCAACTGAGACCCAGTGCAGCCAAACTAATGTTTTTAAAAATACCTTTACTGCAACATCTAGACTAGTGTTTAGCCAAACAACTGGTCGCCATGGGCTAGTCAAGGTGACACAAAATTAACCATCACACCATGAATGGGTTAGGTTTCTAGACAAGGACATATCCTTTCCTCTCTTCCACCCTTTCTCCTTTTCAAAATCATACAGAGGTCTGAAGAAGCTTCACTCAGTGACATCTTTGACATGAGGGCCTGGAAGCTGTCAGATTGAGCGTGTGTCCCTCTTATGACCCTCAGATCTGTTTCTGCTGACCTCACGCTCCAGGGAATCAGTGTCCCTACTTCCCGAGTCAAGCCTAGAGTAGCCTTGGTGGTTTTCCATTGGAGTCTGTGCTCCAAGCCATATCAGGTTTCCTCTATATCCAGTCCAGATTATTCCGATCTGCTTCTCTGACATGTGCAGTGTTGCCATTTCTAGGGTCAAATCAGAAGACCTGGGCTTTGCTGCAGCAAAACTGTGTTACTGCCAGAATGACCTTTCTGGCATGGGTAAGTTAGCAGGACTGAGAAATTGGAAGGAAAGCCTTGATGGGGGCTCAAGAGTTAACTTCCTGCTTACAATGTTTCAAGTGTCATTCAGCCTGGAAGTATAGAGAGCTGTTCCTGGTCAGAAACTTATCCTCCCCAGGTGATCTAGAATGCTTCTTGTTTTAATGGAATGTGGAGTTGGTTTTGCCAAAGTTGAAGAAGGCCTGGATGGAACCTCTAAGGCAGCATGAGGTTGGGAAAGAGCTCTGGACCAAGAATTAGAAGACCTGGACTCTGCTTCATCACAGTCTCCTTGTGTGGTCACGAGTAAGTCACTTGCCCAATGCAGGCCTCAGATGCCTCCCTCATAAGAGGCTGGAAGCCACACTCCTCCTTACCTTTGCCCAGAGACCACTTTATGGCTTCCAGAGCATCTTCACGATTCATCATCCTTATACCAGACTCAGGAGGTAGGTAGGATATAGGTAAGGAGATGAATTGTTCCCATTTTGCAGAGAAGGTCCAGTGAGATTAAATGACTTGCCTTCGTTCACACAGACGGAAGGTGATAAGCTAGCACTAAACCCAGGATCTGTAGTCCAGCTCGTTCTTGGGTCCCCTTTTGAATACAGTGATGTCTATGAAACTATAAGGGAAGGAACACATTGGAGTTGGCAGAAAGCTAGTGGGGGGACCCAGCAGGGAAGACAGCAGCATAGAAGAAGGGATGACACTGCCTTCATGCCCCCAGAGCACCAAGGCTTTGGAGGGAAACGAGTGAACGCCCTTACACTGACAGAGGGCTGGTTTAGCAACTCAAATTAAAATGTTTTTTCATGCTGTAGATTCCATTCAGAAAACATTTATTGAGGCTTTATCACAGACCAGGTTCTCTACTGGGGGGCAGAATAAGTGAGTAGAAGTGTAATGCAAAGCGGATTGTCTGTCTGCTTCTGTAAGCAGACATATATAACGAAAAGTTTTATATTTGAAATGTAAACAGAAGGCTTTGGATTTACAGTGGAAGGTGTGTATGATTAAGCCATCCCAGGGAGATGAAGGCAAACACAGCTGAGCCCCGAAGGCTGAAGCAGGATGTGACCATCGGGAGACAGAGGAGGAGAGGTGTCTCTGCCCTGCTCGTCCTCCCTGCCAACCCCCTACCCCGCTGCAGCTACCGCTGCCCTGGTGCGCCAGGATGCCGGCTGCCACGGCCTGCTTGCTGCAGGTCCTGGCCAGCCCTGACCCTGACGGAGCCCCCTACCCTCGCTTGTCTGAGTTGGTGCGGTGCCCTGAAGCGTGGACTGCAGAGCGAGAGCAATTCTGCCTGACAGCTCTGGGAAGGTTCACAGCAGGAGCAGAGGCACCCGGGGCCCTGGGCAGGGGATGGCAGGTCGGAAGGAGCTACCTTTCCTAGGGGTTATGCCCACCCTTCCTAAGGGGCTGGGAGGCGGGAGCTATTGCTCTGCATGTGTGATTTTAGACTGAGAGTGTCTTTATTTTAAAATAAAATGGCCTTCCCAGTCTCCTATGCAGTTTTCTGTCAGCTCGTTGCCATGGAGAAGTTGGTTGCGGCTGAAAGCTCTGTCCCTCTCTGTGTCAGCATTTCTGGACCTGCCAGCTGCCTCCTGCTCCTTCTACAGATGGAGAGAGCACTCCCCACCTCGGGGTGGGGGGGCAGACCCTTCCTCTGCGAGGCCTGGAGCTGCGTCTGGACTCCCTCTGGGGGAGGGACCTCCCTCACCCACGCGTCAGCCCAGCAGCTCTGCCCCGCGTGCCTTCCTGTGGTGTCCCCGTGCGGGGCTCACCCCATGCTGGGCTCTGCGAGGAGGGTGACAACCGTGGCCAGGGGACATGCATCCCCAGGCAGGACCCGCCAGCATGCCGTCACACCATCCTTGTGCGTCAGCCTTATTCTTGCTTCAGAATTTAAAGGACAGGGTTTGTTTCTCTTTCAATCACGATGGCTGCTCATTTAGAGTCTTCCTGGAAGTCACCTCCTAGTCTCTGCACTCCTGGGTCTCGTTTCTTCTCTGTGTCCCCTGCGCCCAGCACGGGGCTCACCTGGAAGCGTGTGTCTAATGGAACACTTCGTCGGACCTCTCATGTGTCCGTCTATCCTGTCTTTCTCCCTCACTTCTGAGCGCAGAGACAGCATGTGTGGCAGTGTGAGCCAGTGGAAAAAGGAAGGATTTCAGGACCAGGGTGTCTTTGACTTTGTTTCCACATTTCCTAGCTCTGTAATCTCAAGCAGGAGGCTTCTTCAGTTGGAGGCTTAGTCAAACCCAGTACTTTTCTTTACATCCGCATCACCTGTCAGTGATTCAGTAACTGAGTTTTGACATTTAAAAAAACAATGTAGAACTTACTGGTGGCCATTAATTCTATCAGGTGCCCTCCTTCTACATCCATGTGGGGCCCCACTGAAAAAAGGTGCTTTGCAGAGAGCCCTGGACCGTGTCCTCGCTGTGACCCTTGATGAGTTGTATGACCTGATCAAATCCCTTTCCTTACCAAGACCTCAGTTACCCTGTTCAAAAAATTCAGGAATTGGAGTGCGTCATCTTGAAGGGTTCTTTTTCTCTAAAAATCTGAAGACTCAGCTTTAAAAGAGAAGTCTTCCCTCAGCTGTTGCTACCAACATCCCCAGTGCCCCAGGCTGGATGCTGACCTCAGCATGAATCCTTCTGCCAGCCTCTGGAAGCTGCTTTCCCGGGAAGCTCTGGGCTAGAACCCTGGCACTGGATGCAGAAATCTCTTTCGGATATAAAAATCCCTTTGAATGCATCATCTCTGTTCCCTCCCCCAATCCAGTGGCTGAGCTTGGCTTGTATCCCAGAAGCAGTGGAGAGTTGCTGGAAGGAGGGTTTTTTCCTTCTTCACCCGTGTCTTGCTTTTCCACAGACCTGTTGTCTTTGGGAGCCTTCAGCTACTGAGAATTCTATTTCCCAAGCTCCCTGCAATCGAGGACTCTGTGCTCAGCACTGAGAAGGCTGCAAAGATGTGGAAGTCATCGTCTCCACAGACAGTCTCACAATCTGTGACGTGGATGGGAGACACAAAGCAGAACTGTGAAGGTCGCAGGAAGCTGTCCAGAGAATCTATTAATAGCTCTTCTTCTGTCTTGGGCAAGTTCTTCCCTTCTCCAGACCCAGGTTTCCTCTTCTGTGTAGTTGAGACGTCTGGGCCTATGATCACTTCATTCCCTTCCTGCTTTGAAACTTCCATTCTAAGTGCTCGGAGAAGGAATGGTTGTTGTAGACTTTCTTGAGGAAGGAGACTTGAGCTGAACCTTGAAGGCTAGGCTAGCATTTGGCCTGGCCTAGGAGAGAGAGAGGGAAGGAGGGTGCAGGAACACAGGCAGAGACCAGAGAGCGCAGGCTGAGGGTGGAGCGAGGTGGGAGGCCTACTCACCGGAGCAGTCTCTGAAGAGATGGCTCTTGCCTTCCACCCGAGGACACTTGTCCCCAAGAGCTTGGGGCACTGGTGGTACCTGCAGGAAAGCGTTAGTTGCTCAGTCGTGTCCGACTCTTTGTAACCCCATGGATGGTAGCCCGCCAGGCTCCTCTGTCCATGGAATTCTCCAGGCAAAATTACTGGAGTGGGTTGCCGTTCCCTTCTCCAGAGGATCTTTCCGACCCAGGAATTGAATCTGTCTCTCCTGCATTGCAGGTGGATTCTTTGCCATCTGAGCCACCAGACAGAGAAGAAAATGAGACAGGTGGAAACCAGGGTTTCCTCCCTACCTAGGGGCCCCAGTCTGATGTACACTGTGGCAGAAGGCCCTCCACCAGGAAGACACAGGATCAGAGCCAGGAGAGGCCAACCCTCTCCAGGTCTTTACCTTCTCATCCAGTCAGCAGGTTCTGATTCTGATACTCTCTTGCTTGAAAGCTCCTGAATAAAGTCCACATCTTCTTTCTTCTTTTGACTATGCAGCATGTGGAATCTTCCTACCAGGGAGTGAATCCATGCCCCCTGCATTTGGAGCAGGGAGTCTTAACCACTGGACCACCAGGGAAGTTCCTGAGGTCCATATCTTTAGTCAAGCATTTTGAGGATTGAATTTCCCCCCTACCTATTACCCCAAATTTACTTCCTTCTACTTCTTTTTACACTTCTTCCAAGCTTAACTACCACCATTAGATCTACAGGCTCCATCTGCCTTCTCAGCTTGGCCTTTGTTTCCCTCTGCTTCCTTCTAGGAATGCCCTTCCTCTCCTCTCCCCTAACTTTCTTTTTCTTCTTGGAAATCTGTGCTGATCCCCTAGGTTTGATGGCAGATGCCACAAACAGTTTGTTCTATATTCCTGGTGGCATCTACCAAATAAAACTCAATAAGTGTTTTATGAATGACTAGAAAGACCTGGTTAAGTCCCTGTTTTTAAGCAGCTAGAGTTTGCATTGGAAGTTCAGTGGCCAAGGCCTTGATGCTTGTATATTGTCTTGAAGATTTTGGAAGTTCCCCAGGGTCTGTGGGCATGTGTTCAGTTAGCTAGTTCCATGTGGTTATGACCCCTTTATTCAGTGTATGAGCAAACTGGCAGAAGAGGGTAGAAACCCAGGGGACTCATATCAGCTGTGGAGTTAGCTCCTGCTAGGTGGGGATCGGGCTCAGTCTAGGTGTAGGGGCCTGTGTGAGTCTGGGAATGTCAGTATGCTGGAGGGCCCATTGAGAGGTCCTCCAATAGGAGTGCAATGGGTCCGACAGGGGCATCTTAAGGTAATCACCACCAGGCATTCAAATTCTAAGAGGCTCCAGTCAGAGAGCAACCTCGGGATACATAAAAGGTTCAGATAAAAGGCTCAGGTGGTGGGATGGCAGGAGAGTCTAGGCAGGGTGTCAGGGTCCTGCCTAGATGGCTAGAGTTAGGCCTCTAGCTTCAGGAGCCCCTAATTTAGGACTCACTGGTCCTATGGCTGGGCGTTCCCAGCAGGAGTCAGCAGGGATGCTATTCAAGGGAAATGGACTCCCTTTCTGGACAAGATTGGCTTGGAAATAGGCATGACCTCAGTTTGGAAATAGCTTCTGGGCTTCAGTTCCTTTTCAGTGGGTAGCTCTAGGGTTGGCAATGGCTGATACATTCTTGGGCTCAAAGGTGAATCCTGCCTTCCTCCTGGGTCACCGACTGGCCCACCAGGCCCTTGCTTCCATTTCAAACCCAAGCCATGATCATGCCTCCCTCTGGGCTGCCATTTGGAAAAGCCAATCTCAGGCTGACACTGGCTGCCTGTAAATGGCATGGAATTAGGCTAATCAGTGGCTCTTAATTCCCCAACAAATGTGGATGCTGTGCTAATTGCCAGGGTCCACGCCGGCAGAACTTTGGCTGGTGGCATCAAACAAGAGAAGTGGTAATTTGGGGGCTGGAATGGGGAAGGGCCTGCTTTGTTGGCTGAGCCAGTTGAAAACCATATTACCGTTTGAGCAAGCCACAGTGCAGACAGCCAGGGCCTGGCCTCTTTTTACAGTCGAGGACTGGGGAAGTAGCCCGCAAGTGTGTTTGCAAGAGCTGAAACTCGGCACCAGCAGAGCAGTGTTTGGTCCATTAATGGGATTTTGTTGTTATTGTCGTCCCTCAAGGAAGATTCCACCAGCAGCCTGGAGTAGCACTGCCAGGGCAGCTCACTGGGGATAAAGCATCCCAAACCTTGGTCTACTGTTACCATGGCAACATGGCATTTCCAGACTCTCCAGGCAACCTTACCGGCATCTGCTGCTGTGAACGATTCAGATGGAGAAGGGCCACTGCTCTTTCTCTGTTAGAGACAAAGCAAATTGGGAAGACAGGGAGCCTTGCACCAAGGACCAGGGTCTTAAAGGAAAAGGCTGTTCCATTGATGTGATGTTTTCTTGATGCAATAGAATTTGAATGTCTGTTATAGTCTCCTGGGGAAAGCTGCAGGATCAGAAGAGAACTCCTGGAGGAGAAAAATAAGGGGAGCTAGGGGAACGTAGGGGGACTGGGTGACAGAGGCCTCCCTGGGCAGGTGGTTGGAGTAGGGGATGGGGTAGGCAGTTCAGTGTGATGGGAAAATTGAGGTTGGTGGAGGTGCCTCTCTGAAACCTGCTGGTTTGAGCCCTATTTGACAAAAGCCCAGCCTTTGGCCTCATTTCACCCATATTATGTCGTACCCCTTCCTCTCCTGAGTTTGGGGAACTAATCTCCACACCTCATGTCAGGTGGATATATCTTGCTTTCTGTCCTGGTTTGTAGTCATTTGCAGTATGGTGTGTGCCCACTGGAATCACTGATCCTCTACGTTCATAGAGGGAGTTGAGACCCACAGAGGAAGGTAGGTTGTTTAAGGTCCCCAGCAACACAGAGGCCATGGACCATAGTGGTTAGAACTGAGGATCTGGAGATGGACTGACTTTGGTTAGAGTCCTGGCTGCATCACTTAGTTTTCCAGCAAGACTAAGCCTCAGCTTCTTTAGAGGTAAAATAGGAATCCTGAACATTCCCACCCTGTTGGGGTATTATGGGTGTGAAATGAGATCATGGAAGTTGTACAGCAGGGTTCCTGATATATAGTAAGAGCTCAGGAAATGTTATTAATTAAGAGACTGGAAATTCCTTAAAAATGGGGACTATCTTATTCATCTTTGCTCATTCCCTCCTCTTCCTTTCTTGCACACCCAAGGCACCCAAGTAATACTCTCTATGAAGTTGATATAAGAGGGATGTTAACTGGGTGAACACATGAATGCTCGGAATAGAGAACTGTCCACATTGATGGGCTCTGTGCTCCTATTGACTGTTTTCAGTTTTAGTACTGCCTGGTCTCCATCGAACTGGAACCAGGCCAGGCCAAGAGTCTTTCCTGTGTAGCTCAGCTCACACAGTGAAGTAATTTGCCATTCGGGACCCATACCCACCTGTCCTGAGGCCCAGGACTTATACTCCCCAGGGCTATGGGTTTCTTAAAGGACCAGTAGAGTCGTTCCCTCTCAATCTTTGGGCACAATATATGGTGTTGCTGGTAACTAATGTATAGCTTTACAATATACAAGAAGTTTCCATTCACTCTCACACGAGCCTCATCATAGCACTGGGTTTGTCCTCTGTAATAGGTTGTGGCGGAGATCCTGAAGCTTGGTAGCAGGGAGTGGCTGGTCCCAAAGCACACACCAGGGAGCGCTGGAGGACAGGCGCAGTCCTATCCTCTGACGCCAACTCTGGTGGTCTTCCCACCGGATGAAGCCTCTCTGGGTCTGTAGTTCTTCCTGGGACCCCATCATCTCCAAAGGTGCAGCTCTTAGGTGAGCCACCTCTTTCCTCTACACGCTCACTCCCTCGTCTTCCTTCTTTGGGTTTGTAGTAGGGCTGAGGGTGCTTTGGAAAGTCTGAGATTCCGATTTAGTGACTGGGGAGAGAGACATTGTTTTCAGCAAAGGCAGTTTCCCTGAGCCACGTCGAGCTCAGCAAAACTGCAGGTGCTGCCGTGCTGTGGAGGACTGCCTGGGGGTGCTGGAAGCTACACACCATTGTCCTAGAACACTAACCATCAGAGCTGGCAGGGCCCTTGGAGATCAGTAAAGCTGCTGCCTTTGGTTTATAGGTGGGGAAACAGAGGCCCTTTGAGAGGTGGTGACTCACCCAAGATCGTGAGCTGAGTTGGTGGCAGGGCTGCCCCGCGCTCCTCCTATAGGGCCATGCTGCAGCCCTGCCCGGACTGGCATTTGCCCTTGCTCTGAGGTGCCTCATTTGAAATCATTTTAAAGAATCAGATTTTTAAAAAGAGTTTTTTGGAAAGAACTGTGTATTTCAGACAATATTTTCAACAATGTTAGTTTTTCAAATTGTTTATATGATCATTGAAGAAAATTTGGGTAATATAGAAATGTTCTATTTAGAAGGTAACAAACTGAGCCATATTTGTTGCTGGTTTTTTTTTTAATGGAAGCTTTTAGACCAATGGTCCCCTATACCCTGTAACATTTTCTGCAAGTTTAGCTGCAAAGAGTAGGAAAGTAACAGTCCTGAGGGGCCTGGAAGGACTTAATTTAGTTCTGCAGATTTCAGGTAGGCTACTAACACTAGTTGCTGGCATCTGTAGAGTCTCTTCCAAGTAACAAACCACTCGTTCATAGGTGTTCTCATTTGATTATTTGATCATTATAAGAGTCCTGTGAGGTAGGGAAAACAAGTATTATTTTCCCAATGCAAATGAGAAATTTGAGCCCCAGGGAGAGAAAGTAATTTGCTCAAGATCACACAGCTAGTAAGTAGCAGAGCTATGACTTCAAACTAAGACTTGGGATAAAGAAAGCAAAAGGCATCTAATAAATATTGGTAAATGAATGATTGAATATTTGACTCCCCTTCTAGGGAAGGCACTGGAAATCATCTGGTCCAGTGATTTTCAAACTGTGCTCTGGGAAAACCTAGGCTTCCTTGGAGCCAGTTGAGGGTACCGGGAGGCTGTGTTGGCTCTGAGCCACTCACCCCTGCTCCAGCCAGAGTAGCTTCAGTGTTATCTTTTACCCACTGGGAGGCTGAAAACATCTTAACTAATCTGACTTCTCCACCAGTGGCTCTCAAACTCTGGTGTGTATCACAGCCTCCACGGGAGCCTCTGACAGTTGGTCTGAGGTGGGTGCCAGGACTCTGACTGTTTACAAGTGCAGATGGTCATCAGGCCATGCTTTGAGAAACAGTGGCCTGCTTCTTGGAGTTGAGGAAAGTCAGATCCAAGGAGAAGCGGGGTGTTCCCTTGGGCCGTACAGCCCCGTGGGAGCAGAGGCCCCTGTGGGGACTGTAACCCCCGGTTCGGCATCCGCTGCCCTTCCCCCCGCACCCCAGTGCAGCTCAGCCAGAAAATAAATGACACAGCAGAGAGTAACAGAATGGTTTCCGTGGCAACGCTTCACGGTTTGTGCCCATCAGGACACCTCAGACAAACACCCATCTGAACCCTCGGGGAGAACTTGTGTGAGATCTAATCTACTTGTTCCACGCAGGGAGTCTGGCAGAAAGGAGGAAGGAGGAAGGATGGATGGTGTGCTTCTGTCATGTGCCCCCGTCCTGGGGGATTCTTCCAAGCTTACCCACGGCTGGCAGCAAGATAGAGCAGACCAGGGAGGGGTAGGATGAATTCTGGGCAAGAGGCATGGGGCTTTCCCATCAGTGGATGGAGAGATGTGGATGGGAGCGAGCGCCATCTAGGCACATATCCTGTGATGGACTCTCTGCTGGGCATGTTACCTGTTCATTCAAAAAAAAAAAGTAAAAGAAAGATGATTGTCCTTATTTACAGACGAAGAAACTGAAGCTCAGACACACATAGTAGGTGACAGAGGCAAGACCAAGTCCAAGTCTGGCAGGCTCCAGAGCCAGTGAGCAACAATTGCTTTCAGAGTCTCTGGTCAGTGAGGGAGGACTTGGATGTCTACTCCGCAGCTGGCCTCTCCTTGTCTCAGGAAGGGGAGGGTCGGCCTGCAGGCAGCTGGGTGAGTCCTGGTGCTCCTGCAAAGAGCTGAGATGGACTGTGCCAGGCTGTGGTGCTCCTAGAGCTGGAGATGGAGTCTGCCCAGTCTTTAGCTGTAGTGTTTCCCTGCCCCCACAGTGGGGGCCCCAGTGCCCTTCAAACTGCAGGTGCCTTCGACATGGGCTTCCCCAACTGCCCCTCTATACACACCCACTGCAGATCCTTTGGATTGATGGTCCCTGTGGATGGCCTGCCCAGCTCTCAGAGTTGGCTTCTCCTCAAGGAAATGAGTTCCTCCTGGGGCAAGTGACACCCATTCATTCCTAGAATGAATTCCTAGATGTTCACTGAGCATCTTTTATGTACCTGTCACTGTTCTAAGTGCTGGGGATGCTGCAGTTGAACAAAATGAAATTTTTGCTCTCTTGAAGTTGTCCATTCCAGTGGGAAGACAGGTATATGGTGGGGATGAGGGGGCGGTGACATACTAGGGGGCTCATTTAGTTTTTCCTCATAATGCTGTAGGCCTGCCAATGCAGAAGGTGTAAGAGATGTGGGTTCAATTCCTGGGTCAGAAAGATCCCCTGGAGGAGGAAATGGCAACCCACTCCAGTACTCTTGCCTGAAGAATCCCATGGACAGAGGAGCCTGGCAGGCTATGGTTGGTCCATAGGGTCGCAAAGGGTTGGACATAACTGAAGCGACTTAGCACACACGCACACATGACGTAATAGGAAGGAAAATGGCAGTGTGAGGGGTGGAAGGGTTGTTGAATGGTCAGAGAATGCCCTCCGAGAAGGTGACATTTGAACTAAGAGCCAAGTGAGAGGAGGGAGAGGAAGAACCTTGTGGATATCTAAGAAGGAATGTTCCAGACACAGGAACCGCCAGTGTGAACGCTAATGCAGGAAGCATGCCTGTGCAGTTGGAGGAATAACAAGGAGGCCAATGAGGCTGGAGAGGAGTGAGGACCAGAGTGGTGGCAGTGGGCACGAGGGAGGGACCTGCGGACCAGACGGTGTGCAACCTTAGAGGCCAAGAGCCAGACTTCTGGTTTTCTTCTGAGCCAGGGCGCCTGTGGGGAGAAGGCAATGGCACCCTACTCCAATACTCTTGCCTGGAAAATCCCATGGACAGAGGAGCCTGGTGGGCTGCAGTCCATGGGGTCGCTAAGAGTCAGACAAGACTCAGCCACTTCATTTTCACTTTTCACTTTCATGCATTGGAGAAGGAAATAGCAACCCACTCCAGTGTTCTTGCCTGGAGAATCCCAGGGACGGGGGAGCCTCGTGGGCTGCCGTCCATGGGGTCGCACAGAGTCGGACACGACTGCAGCGACTTAGCAGCAGCAGCAGCAGGGCGCCTGTGGGGCACTAGCACTCTGCGCCTGGCTTCAGCCTTAGAGCCTCCACTCCTGTTATCTGAGAGGGGAGTCTGTCACCTGGGACTGAGTCCACAGGAGGCTGAGTAGCCCCTTCTGGGGACGTGAACACAGCCTGGGACTTGCCGGTCCTCCCTGGATGCCGTTGTGTTTCTTCTCAGGGCCAGGGAGCTGCCTGCCCCGAGGCCTTCACTTCTGGGTGGCCCCACGCTCCCTGGGAGTCAGAAGGCATCCCAAGGAGAGTTTGGCAGCAGGGCTGCAGCATTCCCGTGCCAGCCCTGCATCCTCTGGGAATGCTGCTTCTGCTGACTCCTGGCCCTGGGAGAACCCCAGGCCTGTGCACCCCAGCCCAGCAGCCTGGCCGCTCACAGACTTGAGCGAAGAATGCCACTTCCCATGGGACCAGTGGGAGAACTTGGGCTGGTGGGTTATAATTATCCAAAGTGGTAATTTTGTTTCCAATGTAATGTGTTTTTTATGAAGTAGGGACGTTCACAGAAGAAATCTATATATTAGCCCATGTAGCATGCATGTATCTCAGTCGTGCGCTTCATTCAGAAAGCTGGAATTTAGAGTGATAAAGGCACCATCTGGGCCCCATCGCATCATAAACTTACCTGGTAGCTCCTGCCTTTAGTTATTCCCACATCTCATAGCCCCTGCCTTTTGTTATTCCCATGGTTTCCCACTTCTCACTCAGGTCACTCATTCATTTCTTTAAAGTCCTTCCATCTTAAAATGTCCAAAGCAGAACTCCGGACATGCTCCCCACGCTGACCACTCCCCACAGGCTGCCTCACCTTAATAAGCTGCTCTTTGCCCGTCGTTCAGGGAGTCGTTCTTGATCCCTTCTTTCACTCTTCCCCTGTGAAATTCCATCAGCAGGTCCTACACACCCTGCTTCCGAAATAGATTGTGAGTCCGTCTGCTCCTCCGTCCCCACTGCTGCCGGCCCTCTCTGAGCACCACTGGTCCTGCCCAGCTTGATCCCCAGCGCTGCAGCAGCCTCCTGACCCGTCTCCCTCCTTGTTTGCCCGTCACCAAGCGGCCCTTTCAGATGTGAGTCAGAGCTGATCACCCCCTTCTTAAACCCTCCAGTGGCTTCTCAGCCCACCTGCCACACACTCCAGCCCTCTCCCCCGCCTCCACATGGCCCTGCCTCCCCGTCACTCAGAGGCCTGCCTCTCCCCTGGCTCTCCTCCCTGGACCCCATCGGCCTCCTGCCTGTTCCTGGAACCAGCAAAACTCCCTCTGGCTTTGGGCCTTTCCTGGAAACCCCTTCCTCCAGGTGATTGTATGGCTGGCTCCTCCTCATCTTTCAGGCCATAGCTCAGAGGCCACCTTATTGGAAAGACTTCTTACAACCTGTCCTTCTAATTCTATCACTCTATTTTGGTTTCTACATAACTCATGTCACCTGCCACGTGCTGAAGAGTTGCCTGTCTGCTTGCCTGTTGGGCCCCTGTTGGAACGTAAGCCCTTTGAGTTCCAGAACCTTGGGCCTTGTTCTCTGCAATGCCCCTCCCGCTAGACCTGAGCTTGAACCTTATGGACACTCTATAACTCTTCATCCACTCACCCATTCATTCATCTCTGGTAGATAAAACCAGAGGGAAATAAGTGGAGCTCAGGATTTTAGGACAATTAAATAATAATGGTGGATAGCTGTCTATACATTTGTTCAAACCCATAGAATATACATGGCAACCCACTCCAGTATTCCTGCCTGGAGAATCCCATAGATAAAAGAGCCTGGTGGGCTACAGTCCATAGGGTCACAAAGAGTTGGACATGACTGAAGCAACTTTAGCACACATAGAATGTACAGCAGCAAGAGTGACCCCTAAATGTACACGGTGGGCTTTGGGTCATAATGATGTGTCCGTGTAGCTTTGTTGACTGTGACGAATGTATTGCTCAAGTAGGGAATGTAGACAGTGGGGAGGCTGTGAGTGTGGGGGCAGGGAACCGTATACTTTCTTCCAATTTTTCTGTGAACCTAAAACTGCTCTAAAAAATAATATTTTTTAAAAAAGGAAAAAAGTTTACTAATGTAAATTGAAAGTATTAATCCCTTAGTTGTTTCCTATATTGTACTACAATTTTTTTTAATGTTATGAAATTCAAGAAAATTGTACCATCTGGAATAAAAAGAGATCGATAAGAGACAGACCCTATTCCCAAGGGAGTGTGGTCCCTTTGAAGAACTGACCGCTGCCTTTCTGGGTGTACCCTCTCCAGGGCACCCAGCTCCCGGCGCTGTCAGCGTGGGAGGAGCACCCCACCCGTGTGGGAGCCTGGTCGTTGTGGACCAAACAGATCAGGCTGAACCGGGCACAGCTCCCCACCCAGAGTGGACACTCAGTAGGTATTTATGAAGTGACTGGAAAGCATAAGGAGAATTCCTGGTCAGGTTTGTGTCCTCCAGTGGCTTCTCAATGGACTCTAGTGCCCGAACCTCCGAACCTGCGTGTGGTTCCTTCTGGACCTGCTGCTGGATTCAAGAACAGACCTTCTTCCTCCCACCCCCGCTAATGCACTAGTGCCCTGGCTCCTCTTCTGAACCCTGGGGTTCCCAAACAGGCGTGGGGAGCACAGTGTCAGGAGGCTCTGCTGTGGCCAGGCTCCGGGCCTCAGTGCTGCACCGTGCCCCTCTGCTGGTGCCCCTCAGAAGTGGCTGTGTTCACTTAGGAAAGTGATATTTGATGGAGACATATTGAAATTCCCAGTCAGGTCTGAACACCAGCACCGAGGCCAGTGTTTGGACATCACAGTACAGCAGCTCCTGCAGAAACAGTTTTGGGGTGGAAGTGGGCTGTGGGGAGAGTCAGCCGACTTGGACTCCAGCACAGCTATTGTGGCCTCAGGCTGCACGGATGCAGGCAGCCCCTGGGAACCAAGTGTGCATCTAGATAGAGCCCTCGGCCAGCTCTGGGGACCAAACTTCTAGGAGGGATGATGACAACTTGGGACCTACCAAGAGGAGGGGCTGTGGAACAGGCCACTAGGTTATCTGAATTCAGTTCAGTTCAGTTGCTCAGTCGTGTCTGACTCTTTGCGACCCCATGGACTACAGCACGCCAGGCCTCCGTGTCCATCACCAACTCCCAGAGTTGACTCAAACTCATGTCCATTGAGTCGGTGATGCCATTCAACCATCTCATCCTCTGTCATCCCCTTCTCCCGCATTCAGTCTTTCCCTATTACCTGCAGTGGAGAAGTCTGGAGGACAGGATGTGCAAACACTGAAAGGGATTAAACCCCACAGGCACCATGCTGTGGCCTTACCACTCCATCTCCAGGGCAGACCCCTGCTGGCAGCACCAGACTCCACTCTGGGCCTCCTCACTCACAGCCTCGCCCTCCCAGGGTGTGCTGCTCTGGGACCTCTCCCAGCCTCTGTTTCTTCTTCCATAGAGTGTAATCAAAATACCTCCTTCCCAGGCTGGCTCTATTTAGTGAGTGGGTCGCGCAGAGCCCTTGGCTGCACTCGGGGTCCTGGCAGGCCCTCGAGAGGGCAAGCTGTCTTTTCTGTTCCTTCTCCCAGTGCAGCCAAGAAGCCCAGAAAGCCTGCAGTTCTGACGGAGAACACAGAATTCAGAAAGGCAGTCTGTGGGGAGGAGTTCGGTTGTTTATAAAACAGGCTAACACGTTTCCACCTCGTAAGTTCTAAATCCATCGCTCCTAGCTCCCTAGATCTAAGAATAGTCACCCAGTGGGGCCAACGTGCCGCAGCACGCTCTCTCTGCAGGTGACCCAGGCCGCCACGGCAGCCGCAGCACCTCCTTACCCCTGGGTGTGTGTTGGGAGGTAGGGTGCATACAGCTGGCCTCCGTCTCTCTCAGCCTGGCTGTTTCTGAACCTTCTCAGAGTCGGCTTTCCCTCCCTTCCCACCCCTTCCTCACTGGGCTGTTGTCACCATCAAATGTGGCGCCTGCAGAGATGCAGAGGGGGACATAGCAGTAGAAGGCATGCAGGTGGGGACCTTTGGCGTGATACTGCCCTACTCTGGGCCTGCTTCCTCTTATGTAAAGGGAGACAGATCAACAGGGAAAACTGGACAACATTTTAAGCGATCAGATTCTAACAGAGGTGCTAGAACAGCCTCAGCCTTGCAGCCTCAGATTGAAACCACTGAGGGCAAACCCCATCCATTCAACCCATTTTTATTTATCATCTGAACCAAGGCCATTCCTCTGTCAGGTCCGAGGAAGCCAGCCTCAGGCCCAGGGCATGTGTCCCCCTCCTCGGCTCTTCTACTTCCACCTTCCTCCTCTCCCTTTCTTTCTCTCATTCACATCCAAACCCACCCACACCACCACGCAAGTTCTCCAGACTTAGAAGGACTTCTGCTCTGTCTCATCTCAGACTCTGCCCACCATAGGAATGCCGTCACCAGCTGGAGGCTCAGAACCTCTGGCACAGGCGACCTGCCCTCTCCAGGGCAGTCCTTACAGTGTTCTTCCTGATGGTAAGCGGAAATCGACCTGCGTGCGGCGTCTCCTCCCCACGTCTGTGGGCTCTTTTAGCCTCTGGGAAAGATCCGACAGCTCCTTGCTCTTGCCAGCCATTCATCCATTCGAGTGTCCGTTCATTCAAACAACAGGTATGAGTGCTAGTGTCCTGTGAGTGTTATTTCAGGTGCGGAAATGGCAGCAAACAGAGAGTCCTGCTCTCGGAGGGCTTGTATTCTGGCCAGGAGAGAGACTGTAAACAGCAAGTTAAAAACACAAAGGAAAATAAAGCAAGTGAGGAGACAGGAGATGGGGAGGGGTGTAGATGGCTATTCCATACAGAGTTGTCAGGGAAGGCCTCTCAGATAATGTGTGTGCATGTGTGCTCAGTCACTCAGTCATGTCTGATTCTTTGTGACTCTATGGACCGTAGCCCACCAGGCTCCTCTGTCCCTGAGATTCTCCAGGCAAGAATACTGGAGTGGGTTGCCATGCCCCACTCCAGGGAATCTTCCCAATCCTGGGATCAAACCCACATCTCTTATATCTCCTGCATTGGTAGGCAGGTTCTTTATCACTAGCACCACCTGGGAAGCCCAGATAAGGTGACATTTGAACAAATACTTGACAGTGAGGGAGTGAACCTGTGGACATCAGGGCAAGAGCGTTCCAGACAGCGAGGATAGCAAAGGCCCAGAGGCCAGTGCTGTTTGAGGAACAAGAAGGGAGTCAGTCATTGTAGCTGTGGTGATGTCAGCAAGGTGGAACTTGATAGAAGCTGAGGTCCAGGAAGAAGCTGGACACCAGCTGTTATTTATCTGAGTCAATGAAGAGGCAATGGAGGATCTGAGCAGAGCAGTGCCATGCTGACTTCCTGCCAGGTTTGAACAGCCTCACTCAGTTTTTGTGTAGAGAATACAATAGGGGCAGCAGAGAGAGCAGTTAGGACACCCTTGCAGGAGCACCCATGCAGAGTGATTGGCTGGTGAGATCCCGGATGTCCTTTAAACATTACCTTCCTAAATCCTTCATCGTTCCTACCTGGTGGACAGCCACAACCTCCTCTCTGGCCCCCTCGCCTTCAGTCCCAAACCCCATCTCTTCCTCTCACCCCGTTCTCAGTGCTGTCATGGATCCTTGTCTGGAAAGGACCCCAGACCAGTCAGCTTCTACTTAGCAACTTGGGCTGCAGTCACAAAAGCATCTCCAGAGTAACTCTGTGGGCCAGCAGGCCCTCCCCCCTCCTGATTTTGGAAGCCTGCTTCCTCCTGCTGCCTCAGATCCTGCCTGGAGGGCATCAGTGGCCCCAGAGAGGGACAGGTGGACTCATTATCAGACATGTCCTGCACTGAGCGTGCCTCTTCCCTCAGACTGGCCTGGTGGGACCGTTGTCCTTGCAGCCACTCTCTAGGCTGTTCTGGTGGAGGAGCAGCCCCTCTCTGGGCACTGTGGCCATGGCTCTCTGTTCTTGAGGCCAGTGGCCAGGAGGTGGCTCTGGCCACAGATAGGGAGATGAAGATAAGGATCCAGGCACAGGACTGGCGTTGATGGCACTAGATCTCAGTGTTAGGTGTGTGCTCCAGCTCTGCTGCTCTCCAGACAGAGCAGGGGGCCCAGAAAGACTGTGGGCAGGGGAATGGCCCAGATGTATCCACTTTCACTCAGTAGCTCCATCCTGAGTTGCCCATACTGCCTGAGGGCTGGTTGACAAGTGTGACCCGCTCCCCAGGCCTGGCTCTCACCCCAGCTCACAGACCAGTGAGACAGTTCCAAATAGAAACACCTCTAGATCCAGGAGGAGTGTGGTGTGTGTGCTTAGAGAGCTCTGGGCACCTTAAGAACTCAGCGGAAGTGAGATTAACAGCCTTCCAACAGCGCAGGAGGACCCAGCCCTACACTGGGCCAAAATATACTCCTGCAGCCAAAAAGATGCCAGCAAGATCAGTGAAGGTCGCTCCAAGTAGGCAAATCTCAGTGAGTACCTTCTACTTAAGATGGGTGAACTCTTATTCATCCTTCAAAACCCAGCTCAAAATTAATTCCTGGAACTTTCAGTGACACCTGCCTCGTGTCCACAACAGAGCATATAATTCTCCCCTCTATGCTACCTCTGTCCCTTAGAAATACTGTTGCTTTTTTTTATCATCATCCTATATTATTGGTTTTTAAAATATATGAACACACAACAGAGAAAATATCAGTCATCCTTCCCCCGTGTCTCCCTCTCTTCCTCAGAGACTGTGTGTTCTCAGTTTGGGATGCATTCTTCAGAATCTATACATACAGAAATATATAGTGGCTTTGCATAAATTAAGTCATAATCCCTCTATATTGTTCTGTATCCTATCTTCTCTTAAAAATATCCGAGATATTGTCCCATGTCATGCCACAGAGTGCTACCTCATTATTTTAAATAGCTGTGTATTATTCAAGACATACAATTATTCAATATTATTCATAATATTATTCAATATTACTTGATATTATTCATAATATTATTCAATTATAAATAATTCATAATATTATCAATATTACTTGATATTAATATTATTCAATTATTAAAATAATTCATAATATTATTCAATATTACTCAATATACTTGACCCATATATGGTTCAAATGGTAGGGTCAAATCATAGTTTCTTTGCATATTCCTTTGTTGATGGGTATTTTGAGGTTTCCCTTAAAATCTTTCACAATTACGAACAATACCACAGTAGACACTGTCGTGCCAGCCCCCTTGTACATGCCATTGGTCCCTATAATTGTCTTTCCCCATGGCGGCACCAGAGGAGGAAATGGCATCCCACTCCAGGATTCTTGCCTAGAGAATCCTGTGGCCAGAGGAGCCTGCTGGGCTGCTACCCATGGGGTCGCACAGAGCCGGACATGACTGACGTGACTTAGCAGCAGCAGCATGGTGGTACTAGCGGTAAAGAACCTGCCTGTCAATGCAGGAGACGTAAGAGACTCAGGTTCAATCCTGAGCCAGAAAGATTCCCTGGAGAAGGAAATGGCAACCCTCTGCAGTATTCTTGCCTGGAGAATTCCATGGACAGGGGATCCTCAAAGGCTATAGTCCACGGAGTCACACACAGTCAGATGTGACGGAAGCGGCTGAGCATGCACGCACATGGTTGTATACCCTAATGGCCTGGGAGCTCCAGGGCAGAAACTGAATTTTCCTCTTCAAGGTCTTGTGTCCAGTACAGGTGTCCACACAATGAAATAAATGGACTCATCTGAGCAGAATCATGACTGTGTGAAAGATCTGGGTGAACTCAGGGAGTAGTGGCAAGCCTGTGGGGCTGGAACAGAGGAAAGAGCGCTGATGCAGCCAGGAGGGACAGGCTGCCGTCAGAGTCAGTTAAGAGGTCCCTTGTAGATGGTGGGGAGACAGGAAATTGTCCACAAGAGGACCTAGTCCACACTGTGTTTCAGCCTGACTTCCCCCACCCAGAAACCAGCTGTTGTAATTGTCCAGGCAAGAGAGACTCTGGCCCTGAATCTCATCTTTCTGTCCTGAGGTTGCCACCTGGACCCCAAACACATCAGGAAGCCTGAATTCCTTGCTCACAGCAGGACCTAGGGACCATCAGTTACGGCCCAAATGGTGAGATACCCATGAACTTGGGCGACTGGACACTCAGACATTTCTCTGAAACTTGCCCGGCCCTGAGGCCAGCTCCATGCACACTGACATCTACCACCTTCCTGAATCCAGAGCTTTCCTCTCTGTGAGGTGCTCAGACCTCACCCCTCCTGTCTCTCTCTCTCTCTCTGTCTCTGTCTCTGCCTGGTGTTGCAGAAGAGCAGCTCTGCCTGAGGCCCAAGGTCCACGTGTGGCCTCTGAGAGTCAGCAGACAAGGTGCACCATTGGTGGCACCGTCTCTCCCTCCTCTTCCCCCATCCCCAAGATGTGGCGGGGTGGGCGGTGGCGGAAGGAAGCAGGGTCTTCTGCAGCTGCCGCGGCCTCATCCCCAGTGCTCATGAGGGCTCGGGGAGGATCCTGCTCTTCTATAGGGTGCTCCTCCTCTCACCTGCTACAGCTCTTGCCTCCCATCACTGACCTTGTCCCTGTCCAGTTGGGCCATGACTTTGAACCTTTCTTCATTGCCTGAGGAGCAGGGCTGTTGCTAGAGAGGATGACATATTGACAGAAGAGATTCTGGAGTCCTGCTGCCTGGGTTGGAATTCAGGTCCACTTCTCACCAGGTGTGTTAGGTTGTATCTCACAGGCTTGCTGTGGGGATTCAGTGAATTAATACACATAAAGTGTTTATCACAGGGCCTGGCGTACACTAAGTATTCAGTGACTTTATTATCATTTCAGACCTACTGAAGGACCCTGAGACTCAGGAGTCCTGGATTCTAGTCCTGGCTAGAATGGCCACGTGACCATGGGCAAGTTCTTTTACCTCTCTGAGCTTAGTTACCTCATCTATAAAATGGAGGCAAGAACATGTCAGAGGGTTGCTGTGAGAATTAAGGTAACATTTATATGAAACTGAGAAACACCATCCCTAGGTTGTAGCCCTCATCTTCATGGTCAGAGGAGGCAGCTAGAGCTCCAGCCATCATATCCACATTTCCAGTGACAGGATGGAGGAAGGGACAAAGAAGAAAGGGGCAAGGGGCACATGCCACCTGTCTTTGAAGAAGAGTTCTTTAATATAGAACATTTCAGCTTGCTTCAAAAAACTAAGATCATGGCATCCAGTCCCATCAATTCATGGCAAATAGATGGGAAAAAGTGGAAACAGTGGCAGATTTTATTTTCTTGGGCTCCCAAATCACTGTGAACGGTAACTTCGAATTAAACAGTGACTGCAAATAAAATTAAAAGATACTTGCTCCTTGAGAGGAAAGCTATGACCAACCTAGACAGCATTTTAGAAAGCAGAGGCATCACTTTGCTGACAAAGGCCTATATCAACAATGCTATGGTTTTTCCAGTAGTCATGTATGATGTGAGAGTTGGACCATCAAGAAGGCTGAGCACCAACAAATTGATGCTTTTGAACTGTGGCGCTGGAGAAGACTCTTGAGAGTCCCTTGGACAGTAAGGAGTTCAAGCCAGTCAATCCTAAAGGAAATCAACCCTGAATATTCATTGGAAGCTGAAGCTCCAATACTGATGCTGAAGCCAGAGCTACAATACTTTGGTCACCTGATGTGAAGAACTGACTCCTTAGAAAAGACCCTGATGCTGGGAAAGATTGAGGGAAGGAGGAGAAGGGGACAACAGAGGGTGAGATGGTTGGATGGCATCACTGACTCAATGGACATGAGTTGAGCAAACTCCAGGAGACAGTGAAGGACAGGGAAGCCATGGGGTAGCAAAGAGTCGGACACGACTTAGCAACTGAACAATGAACAACTCATTGGCCACGCTCCGCTGTACAAGAAGTTGGGAAATGTAGCCTCCATTCTGTGGTTCAGGGACAACCAAGGGTTTCTGCCACACATGCTCAGGTGCTTGCCTCTTCTAGTCAAGTACGCTCCCACAGAAAAGCTGCCCCCTTCCTAGCGCTGGGCTGCAGTCCCAGCACCATAAGGCCCTGTGAGGACCCAGGTTGCCAAGGAGCTCAGGCAGGTGCCACAGACCTGAACAGATTGAGGTGCTGTGTCCAACCTGTGCCAGGGACCGTCCCACCCCAAGATTCTGCTGCCTGCAGGGCTTTTAGGCTAATGCAAGTGTGGTGAGCCCTAAGCTTTGTCACTTGTCACAGCCTGAATCAGCTCCACTGAGCCCTGCAGGCAGGGCACTGAACTCTAGAGGTTGAGAAATCCTTCTGTATCTATGAGCTCTCTACCCAAGGCTCGGAGCTTCCCCAGTGACTCAGTGGTAAAGAATCCACCTGGAATGCAGGAGTTGCAGGGGTTCGATCCCTGGGTTGGGAAGATCCCCAGGAGGAGGGCATGGCAACCCACTCCAGTATTCTTGCCTGGAGAATCCCATGGACAGAGGAGCCTGACAGGCTATGGTTGGTCCATAGGGTCACAAAGAGTTGGACACGACTGAAGCAATTGAGACCTAAGGCTCAGACAGGTGTCCCAGGTCCAGTGGAGCAGCTCTGGGTCAATCAGGTGGGATCTCAGTGTCTTCGAGAGCCTGGCGAGTGCCAGACACAATGCAGAGATCCCTGTGTAACTCCAGGAGTCATTGTGAATGCACTTGTTTTGAAAACTGGGTGTCCTGTATGCCAGTTAGCTTAGGAGGAGACTTGTCATGGGCTCCCACCTCTACATGAGAACAGTAGCACCTTGCTGAGTCCAGAGGGCCCTCCCATCTTCACTGTGCCCCTGAATAGGTGGCCGTCGGTGAGGGTGGGAGGTGGATGTGTGTGTGAAACATCTTCTAAAATGCTGGAGGAGCTCAGAACTTAAACACGTCTTGGGTGAGCCCTTCTATTACAGGGCAGCCCATCTTTCACTCTCCAAGTTCAGCAGCCTGCTCTTTTTCTACAGGAGGTTTCTTTGCAGTGTTGGGGAACCCCTGACTTGTCATTCCACCCTCAGCGCCCCATCTGTGGGGAGGATTTCCCACCCGCATGGCCTTCCTTGCCTTTCCTCCTTCTCATGTGGGCGTGAGCTGTCAGCATGTGTCAGGCAGGGTACCAGGGCATTAATGTGCATCAGCACATGTGGGCCTCCTCCTAGGAGCCCCGTGAGGGAGGTGGGGACAGACATGCCGTTGTCACACGGCTGTGTGGTGGTGTGAGAACCAGGGCAAGCGTAGCATAGTCCACAGTCATCCATAGTATGTGTTATATATTTACCAGGGGCTGCTGGGTTCCAAGCCACGGGCCAGATCTAATTCATGGCCTGTTTTGTATGGCCTCGCAAGCTAAGAATGATTTTTAAAGTCTTGTAATAAAGAATAAGAATATGCAACAGAGACCGTATGAGACTGTTGAACCTGAAGTATTTCCTGTCTGTCTTTACGGAATAAATTCGGCAAGCTCTGATATAGAATGTGGAGAGTTTGGCATAGATTCTGGAGCCACACCTCCTGGGTTTTAGAGCCTCAGTTTCATAATCTCTAAAATGAGAATAATCTTTGAAGCATGACTGCCCTACAGGATTGTTGGAATAAAGTGAGATAAAGAATATAAAGCACCTACCCTCACACCAGCCTCTTTGGGAGGGCTGGAAGAAGCTATATCTGAGCCTGTGCCAGGCTTCTCAACCCAGTGGGCTACCCCAGCCCTGCGCGTGGCTTCCTCAGAGCGTTTCCTTTGGCAGGAGGAGAGGGGCCTGCCAGCTGCCCATTGTGCCATGTCCTGCTGCTAGGTCAGCGCTGCCTTCCTCCCACCCCCATTCCTGCTGACCGTCAGCTGGTGCCGCTCACCAGGGCCGGGCGCGAAGCCCGCAGCAGGTGCCGAATGAAGCCCGCAGGTCCCAAGCCTGTCCCACTGTCCACCTTGTGCCTCAGATCGGCCTGGCTGAAGCGCCTGCTGAACTGCAGGACTTGTGGCCTGGGGCTCATCCTCTCTGTGTGCATTTCCTCACTCACGGGCCAAACAGGCAGACATCTGTGTTTCCCCAAGCCCAGGCTTTTGGCTAATGACTACCTCCCTCCCAGGGAAAAGGAAGGAGAAGGGTAATCCCAGGCCAGCCAGGCTCCCTCTGTGAAAGAGTGATCCACAAAACAGATTTTTCAGTGGCTAATGAGTGAAATGTAAAGATAATTACAAACTCAGATCATTGAAAAAAAAAAAAAAGTGTTTTCTGATCTGGACGGGGATGGGCTTCCAATTCTTACAGCAATGGAAGAAATGATTAGATAAAAGAGCAAGAAATTGTGCTATGTAGAACCACAAAATTTATGTTTTACATCAAAACACCCAAAGCAAAATTTTAAATAAAACTGAGGAAAAATTATTTATGCCACATATGCACAGAATTAATACTCTTAAAATAATCTTAGTAAGGCTCTTGAGAACAATAATGGCAAGCATTTATTTAGTGCAGTAGTGCCCCTCAGCCACAATTTTGCTTTCTGTGGTTTCAGTTACCCACTGTCAACCATGGTCAGTCAATATTAAATGGAAAATTCCAGCAGTAAACAACTCCCAAATTTTGAATTACATGCCATTCCGAGTAGTGTAATGAAAACTTGCTCTGTCCTGCTCCATCCTGCCCAGGATGTAAATCAGCCCTTTATCCAGCCCATCCATGCAGTACATGCTACATGCCCATTATTATAGGAAGAACCAGTACAGGATTTGGTACCATCCATGGTTTCAGGCATTCACTGAGGGTCTTGAAAAGTGTCCCCTGCACATAAGGGTGGACTGCGATACTATGTATTTTATATATATACTTATTCGTTTAATCCTTGTAAATGAATCAGTTCAGTTCAGTTGCTCAGTCGTGTCTGACTCTTTGCAACCCCGTGAACCACAGCACACCAGGCCTCCCTGTCCATCACCAACTCCCGGAGTTTACTCAGACTCACGTCCATTGAGTCAGTGATGCCATCCAGCCATCTCATCCTCTGTCGTCCCCTTCTCCTCCTGCCCCCAATCCCTCCCAGCATCAGGGTCTTTTCCAATGAGTCAACTCTTCACATGAGGTGGCCAAAGTACTGGAGTTTCAGCTTCAGCATCATTCCTTCCAAAGAAATCCCAGGGCTGATCTCCTTCAGAATGGACTGGTTGGATCTCCTTGCAGTCCAAGGGACTCTCAAGAGTCTTCTCCAACACCACAGTTCAAAAGCATCAATTCTTCGGCGCTCAGCTTTCTTCACAGTCCAACTCTCACATCCATACATGACCAAAGGAAAAACCATAGCCTTGACTAGACAGACCTTTGTTGGTAAAGTAATGTCTCTGCTTTTTAATATGCTATCTAGGGTGGTCATAACTTTCCTTCCAAGGAATAAGCGTCTTTTAATTTCATGGGTGCAATCACCATCTGCAGTGATTTCGGAGCCCCAAAAAATAAAGTCTGACAAGAGTTCCAGAAAAACATCTATTTCTGCTTTATTGACTATGCCAAAGCCTTTGACTGTATGGATCACTATAAACTGTGGAAAATTCTGAAAGAGATGGGAATACCAGACCATCTGACCTGTCTTTTGAGAAACCTGTATGCAGGTCAGGAAGCAACAGTAAGAACTGGACATGGAACAACAGACTGGTTCCAAATAGGAAAAGGAGTACGTCAAGGCTGTATATTGTCACCCTGCTTATTTAACTTATATGCAGAGTACATCATGAGAAACACTGGGCTGGAAGAAGCACAAGCTGGAATCAAGACTGCTGGGAGAAATATCAATAACCTCAGATATGCAGATGACACCACGCTTATGGCAGAAAGTGAAGTGAAGTGCATTCGCTCAGTCATGTCCAACTCTTTGCGACCCCATGGACTGTAGCCTATCAATCAGGCTCCTCCACCCATGGGATTTTCCAGGCAAGAGTGCTGGATTGGATTGCTATTTCCTTCTCCAGGGGATCTTTGTGACCCAGCAATCAAACCTGGATCTCTCACATTGCAGGCAGATGCTTTACTGTCTGAGCCACCAGGGAAGCCCTGGCAGAAAGTGAAGAGGAACTAAAAAGCCTCCTGATGAAAGTGAAAGAAGAGAGTAAAAAGGTTGGCTTAAAGCTCAACATTCAGAAAACTAAGATCATGGCATCTGGTCCCATCACTTCATGGCAAATAGATGGGTAAACAGTGGAAACAGTGTAAATGAATAAGTATGTATAAACTTTATTAAAAAGATACTATTATTATCCCCATTTAACAGATGAGGAGACTGAGGCTCAGAGAAGCTAAGTAACTTGCCCAGGGTCACAGGTAATAAATGGAGGAGTTGGGATTTTGAACCTAGGCCATCTGGCTTTTGGGTCTGAACACTTAAACTTTTCTGTGCAAAACAGGGAAAACCTGTAAAGCAGACAGTACACAAAAGAGGAAATACAGATATCTGAGAAAAATAAGAATTATTTTTCAGTTTCAGTGGGAATGAGAAAAGTACAATAAAAATAATGATAATAAAAAAAATAATAATCTTTGCCTTCAAATTAGAAAGGATTTTTAAATATTATAATAATGAATAACCACTGACAATACTGGAGTGCTATAGAGATTCGCACAGATTGCTGTAGTTATATTCGAGTGGCCTTTGTGAAAAGTATTCTGGCAGTACTCAAAGCGATACTCAGGAATCTCAAAAATGTCCACGCCATTTGACCAGAAATTCCCATTCTAAGAATCTTAATTTGAGAAAATAATTAGAAATGTAGGCAAAGATTCATGCACAAAACATGTTCATAGACATGTTATACAAAATAATGAAAAATTAGAAACAACCTGATAATAAAATGCAGGTTAAGGAAACTATTTAATCTCCGTAATGGGCATAACTAGGCAGTCATTTTAAATAATCTTTATAACAAAAGACACCATAAACAAAGTGAAGAGACACCACAGGCTTCTGGGAGAAGACACGATGCTTATAACAAAGGATTATGTAAACAAAAGAATACACAAAGAACACTTACAAATTAGGAAGAAAGAAAAAGCAAGCAACCAATAACAGGCAAAGAATGAAAGAATGTAAACACACAATACATAGGAGAAGCAATTTAGGGGTAGTATACAGAGATGCTTCATCTCACTAGTAGTCAAAATTGCAAAATAATTACATGTATTTCATAAGAATCGAAAGAATGTAACGGCAAAGATAGAAGGAAACAAGTTCATACCCACTGCTGATGGGACTGTAAATGACGAGGCTGCAGCCGCGGTGAAGAGCGGTCTGGCCGTACCTGCGTGTGTGTTCAGTCCTGTCTGACTCTTTGTCACCCCCACGGACTGTAGCCCACCAGGCTCCTCTGTCTATGGGATTATCCTGACAAGAACACTGTAGTGGGTTGCCATTTCCTCCTCCAGGGGATCTTCCCGACCCAAGGATCAAGCCCATGTCTCCAGTGGCTCCTGCATTGGCAGGTGGATACTTTACCACTGAGCCACCTGGGAAGCCCTTGGCCATACCTGGTAAATGTAAACGTGTGATTCCACCACACTCACACTTCTAGGGATCAGTGTGCACAAACACCAATTTGTATAAGGACACGTGTTCCACACTGCAGTGCTGTTTATAGTAGCAACAACAGTAATAGGATTGTTGTAAATTATATCTTGTGTAATAAAATAGCAGCAATGATCATCATTAAAGAACTGTCCATCAGAAGGGAAATGGGTGAGTAAAATATGATTTATGCGTAATAAAATACTATGCACAGTTGAAATAAATGAATTAAATCTGTAACTATCAGCTCAGATAGATTTCAAAAACAATGGTATAAAGAGCAAGTTACAACAAAAGATATATTTGAGTGACACTACTTGTGTAAATCTTTAAAACAAACTAAAAATATTACATAGTATTTAAGGACACATATATGCAGAAAAATATAAAACAAGCATGCAGGCAATGTACACCAACTTCAAATAGTGGTTACTTCCTGGAAGGAGGGCCAAGGATGAGAGGTGGGTCTTAAATGGTATCTTTATAATTGATTTATTTTTTTTAAAGGTTGAAACAAATATGGTAAAATGTTAACTTATGTTCTAAATCTGATAGGGGAACATGTCTTTCTGTTAAATTATTTGTACTTTTCTGCATAGAGTGTTTTCAAAATTTCAAACAATTTATTTTAATTTACTTTTTGAATAATCTGTAATTCTATGGAGAAATGTTTATGTTATTAAGGCAGGAAAGCAAGATGATATGTACACAAATATTTACAGGTTTCACAAATTGAAGATTTGAAAGAGAGATTAAAAATATTCGTAGCGGGACTATTCACTGGCGGTCCAGTGGTTAAGATGCAGGAGGCATGGGTCAATTCCTGGTCGGGGAGTTAAGATCCCACATGCTGTGTTGTGGAGCCAAAAAAAGTAAAATAAAATAGTTAAAATATTCATTGTAGTGGGCAAGATTCTAGGAGTCTGCTTTTCTTTACACCTATCCATATTTTTCTTTACACACCCCCCTCGCTTTTACCACGAAGATGTATTACTTTTATATCCAGAAAAAAAAAATTTTTTTTTAACAACCACAGAAAAATGTGAGCGAGTTTAGTTAGACTCCAGGAAAGGGTCCAAAACCTAGGAAGAGGTGCTGTGATGGGGTGGGAGCCTCATGGGCTGTCAGAGAGACATGCGCTCAAATGCTGGCTCAGAGATTGGCTGTAGGAGTCTGAGTTCTTTAATTGTTGATCAATTCAGTGAACCTTGTTGAGCCACAACTGAGATAGGGCCGTGAACAGAACATTCGTGTTCCTCCCTCACTGTAGGGCAGACAGTCTTGTGAGGAGTGGAGAATAAACCCATCACCACCCAGACCATCTTTCCCCACAGGGAAAAGTACAAGGGCAATGACAGGAATCCAGGGTGACTGGGTGCTGGGGAATCCGGCCTCTGAGCATGATCTAAACAGAATCTGAAGGATGAGGGGGATGTAAAGCCCAGCAAAGCCGGGACTTGGAGAGAAAGGTCAGCCCCACAGGGCATGTTTTAGGAGCTGAAGGAAGCAGGGGTTCTGGCATGCAATGGGGTGGGGGAGAGTGTGAAAGGGGAGCCCCGCAGGCTGGTCCAGAGCCAGACCACTCTGCCTCACTGGCCAGAAAAGGGCTTTAAGGGAGGTGGTAAGTCAGTGAAGGGTTGAAGCGGGGGAGTGACCTGGTTAGATCTGCCGTTGTCAGAGATTATCCTGATGCTCCTTGAAGATCAGAGTGGACGGTGAGCAGCCTGGTTAGTTGGCTGTTGAAGTGACCCAGATGAGGGAAAATGGGGTTGGGATCAGGAGAGATGGAGGGATGGGGAAGGATTGGAGAGACTTTCAGAGGCAGAATTGGCAGGTCTAGGAGTGTGTGTGTGTGTGTGTGTGAGAAAGAGGTGCCTGTAGGGGGAGGGAAAGGGAGGGGCCACGGGGGAGAGCCAGGTTTGAGGCAGGAAGGTGGAGGGTGGGTGGGAGTGAAGTAAAGCAGCCTCGGGGAGCAGGGGAGGAAGCCGGGAGGGCGGGCAGGCCTCCAGGCGTGGCTGAGCTTTGGTTTCCTCAGGTGTAGCCTGGGGTCCTCGGGGGTACCGCACCCCCAGGGGGAGTGTTTTGGGCCTGTTCCCCAGGACCACAGCTACAACAGTCGTTTCTCTCTCTCCCTGTCTCAGGTGGTGTGTGTCACTCCTGGGGCTGGAACGAGCATGGCATGTGCGGGGACGGCACCGAAGCTGATGTCTGGGCCCCGAAGCCCGTGCCGGGCCTGCGTTCCTCCTTGGGACTCCATGTGGGCTGCGGGGCTGGCCACTCCCTGGCCCTTTGCCAGCTGCCAGCCCTCCCTGCCTTGGGCCAGCACCCCAGGGTCACCAGTCCTTCCCCAGATGCCGCCGAGGAAGCCAGATCTCAAGAAGCTATGGAGCAAGAAAGAAACCAGAAGGAAAGGCATGCAGAAACTTCTCCCCAAGCCCAATCTGACAGGTTCAGAAATGGGGGGCTTGTGGCAGAGACCCTTGAATAAAGTGACCTTACCCACCTAACGTGTCCCTGGAGAATTGCTTTGCCAGGTTGCAGCAATCCTGAGAGGGATTCAGGAGGCACTGTGGGTGGATCTACAAGACCAAGATTGATGGGTGGCTGCCTGCCTGGTGTCTGGGCTCTAGAAACAGACATCATTTCTACCCAGTGCATGAGAAGTCTTTACCCAAGGACACAGGAAGCAGCAGGAAGTCTCCAGCCTGTCCCTGACTGGTGGGGACAGAAAGTCCAGCTCTGGGGTTTCATTCTCGGCATCCAGAGCATGCAGTCTGCTGGTTCAAGGTACCCTGGTTCCATGTACTCTGATCCGCTGACTGAATACTTGGACAGGATGGAGTTCTTCCCTTGGTGACTGGGACCAAGGGAGAGGGCTCTGGAGTGGGAGTGGAGGAAGTGTAGATGAGTAAGTGGAGGAAGAGACAAGACTTCTGGAAAGACCAGGCCAAAGAGACCCCTGGGACAGACAAGGGAATCTTCAGAACCAATGAAACTCCCAAGGTCAGTGTCTTCCTCTGAACCAGGCAGGACTCTGCAGCCGGTCTGTGTGACTGTAGTTGCCAAGCTGTATTTCTGGGTGAGGGACCGGCACCCCGTGGGAGGTGGGGTGGGGGGGAACTTAAGGGAAAGCAGCATCAAGAACCCTAAGCCCTGAGCTCTGCCCCCCAGGCCCTCGGCTTCTGCAGGAAGGGGGCCTTCAGGTGAAGTAGGGACCAGGCCGGGCCGCAGGCCTCAGGCTCCCCTGGTGGCAGCTATGGCTCTGGGGGCCATGGCACCTTTTCCTCTGCCGTGACTGCCGGCAGGCCCTTGGCCAGAGGCCTCAGAAAGTGGCTTTCCCTGGGGGGCAGTATCACCAACCAGCCAGCCAGGGCTGTGGCGCATTGCACAGCGCCTCCTTCCGACTCAGGAGAGCATTTGAATCCACGAATTGCTAGGCTCCAAAGGCTTGAGACTATTACAAAAGCCCAGAACATCATGACTGGAGGACCTGTAACCTAGTGGCCTCTAAACTTGTATTCCAGACCCTGGCAGTCTCCTGAGACTGAGAGCAACCTCCTGACAGTGGCCACTGGGTGGGCTGTGGGTAAAGGAAAGCCAACTACACAGAGGTCTGCCCCTGCCCCCCGCCAACCTTATTCACAGCAGCATCATTTTAACCTGGCTTCACATAAGATTCACTTGACAAGGGGTCCTTGAAAAAGTTTTAAAACCACTGATCTTATGCAGCATTTTTGTTGTTCCTGTGGGAAAAGAGAGACCCCAAAAGGGGAAGGGACCATCTTAAGGTCACACAGCTCACTCCTGGCCCAGGGTCCTAATTGGGAGGTGACCCATCCAGTGCTTTGAGCCAGACAAGGGGTACAGACAAGGAGTGGCCCTGAGATCATCAGGGAGTTTGATTCAGGAGAGTGGGGATGAGGGCAATCCTGAGCTCCTCAGGCCTGCACCTAGAGACCACCCATGGCCAGTGGCTGACCTTGAACACCAGTGCATGGAGTCCACATCACTGCACTAGCCAGCAAAGCCTTTGGTCCTCCCACATCCCAGGACCAGTAGAGGCCAGTACAACCTCTGAGCACTTCCAGAGTGGAAGGAAGGACTTGTCTGGACACTCTGAGCTGGTCTTGCCAAGGTGACCAAGCCTTCTGAGATGGAGCGATCAGATGGCCCAGAGATGACCCAAACTGGAGCAAGTCCACCATTACTGGCCGCCACCTGCTGTCCTACAGGCTGAATGGTCTGCATCAGAGGGCAGCCCCACACGGGTGAGTCCTCAGGCCCGTACCTTCTAGACAGGGTTTCCATGTCTGAGGAGCCCACATGCGGTCTGTCTTGCAGCACAGCCGTGTGGAGCTCCCCCTACCTCTTCTGGCACCTGCTGGAAGAAATATGAACCCCGAAGCCTCTGCTTCTGAGCCCTCATGCTCCTGCCAAGGCTTCCTTGTGGGCACAAGATCGTGGGGCTCCTTCCCAGCTTGAGTCAGGGTAAGGTGGTGGATTGGCTCAGGGTAAGGTGGTGGATTGGCCTTAAGCCTCAGAACCTGAGCCAGACTCTTCTTAGAAGCCTGTGGAGCCCAGCTGATCCACTCATGCCAGAATGAATGGCTCTTGGCAGTAGACGACACCTCGGACCCTTCAGTCCCCTCTAGTGACAGTGGTGGACAGGCCTCTCCACGTCAGCTCACTGGCCGGATCAGCGCAGCGCCGGAAAGCCCCAGGGCTTTCAGTGGGGTGAGGGGCTGTTGGCAGTGTCTCCCAGACTTTTTTTCTGCATCCTCTGAACCCTGTTGGTTATTCACAGACTTGTAGATGCCCAAGCCCTTCATTCCTACTAGATCTCGAGCTCTTCATGAGCAAGGGACCAGGTCTTGGTTGATTCCGGAACCCTTCACCAAGGACGGGCCCTGGGACAGAGGACGTGCCCAATGGGTAATAATGAACGAGCTGGTCAGTACACACTTAGGGTTACCACAGGGTGGAGAGGCTGAACGCGTGAGCTCTAAGATCCCCTCACCCCCACCCACCCTCTGCTTTTATCTCTAACAAATATTTGTTAACTATGCTGTGGATAGCCAATCATTTGACAGTGATTAGCTAATGAGCCATAGGAGCCAGCTTGAGAAAATGGCCACTTATCTCTAAGAATGATTTTTTTTCTGCTAGACTAAGCTGATTGGCCTTCCCCCCTCCCCCCACCATGCTGCCCTATGGGAATGAGGGAAGGAAGAAAGAGAGGGGAGTGAGATCCCCTGTGTGTTCATAGGTCTTAGGTCTGAGGCTCCTGGAACGACTGTTGAAGGGCAGCCACACACCAGGTTTTCGGGGGATGTTTACAACCTAACCTGCCACACAGGCTCCCCTCACAGGCACTCCAGCTCCCCTTGACACCCCACCACCTTCAGTCCCAGTGGGTTATCAGGTCAAAATTTGATGAGGCTGTGCTTGAGAATGGTGAACCCAGGCCAGGGGCTCAGAGTAAAGCCTCCACCTGCATCCACCACTTCTGAGTGAAGTGACTTAGTGATAAATTGAAATTGGAGGGTAGTTGAGTCAGAAAGTGGAATGGGGGTTCCAGGTCCTAAGGGGCAGTGTCCGAATTCCCCAGCGACCAGAGCACAGAGAGGTGAGAGTTGGGAGAGGAGATCCAGAGGGTCTTGCCAGCCAATTTAAGGAACTCTGGCTTCATTCTCAGGACAACAGGTTTTTAAGCAGGAAATCGAGATAGTCAAATATTTTTATGTGCATGGAAAGCTCAGGGCAGCAGGTAAATGGCCCCTCTGTCACACCCATGGCCTGAGGACCCTGGTATTCAGGACCAATAACTCCGGTGTTCCAATCAATTCCACCTCCAGCCCCAGGAAGTCCTCAATGAGGACTTGAGATGGCTTCACCTAAGCTCTGGAGTCAGACCACCTGGGTTAAAAACAGCTTCATCATTAATCAGCTGTGTGCCTTTGAACCAGTGACTTTCTCTCTCTGTGCCTCTTCTCTTGCCTCTATAATGGGCATGTTGAATTATTGTGGGTCATCATCAGACAGCTTGTCTCAGGTGTCCTGCACATGACAGATGCTCAGTGTATGTTAATCCCTGTTCCCCATCAGCTCCCGTGTCCCTGAAAACCCCTATTCCAAATGGCCTCGTGTCAAGTCCCACCTGAGTCCACGAGAGGCACTTCTCCAAGGATGGACCCCAGGTCGAGGGAACTGTGGTCTCCCTGCAGTCGCTGACACTGCTTGGCTTCTCTGTCCTGATGCTTATGAATGGCCGTTACTCAGGTGGTGCGGATCAGGCAGCTCTGTGGCCATGTGACCCCTGGGCAGAGTTCTTGCCACTCACTGCTGCACGCATCACCCCCTATTCATTGGTTCCTGGACTGCACAGGGAGCTCAGAAGTTGAGGTAAGTGCTCAGAGGGGATGAGAAACTGTTGGGTGAGAATTCAACACCCACCTTCAGACTTCTACCCACCCATATGATCGTTGACTTGGCCATACTGGCAGGGATGGAGGGAATGGAAATCTGGGAGGAACTGACCTCCACTTGTGTGTGGCCCAGGTCAGAGCACTCCCCTCTGGGCCTCAGTTCCTCATCTGTAAAGTGTTCAGAGGTGGCCTGCCATGTCCATTAGCGACTTTACCACCTGAGATTCTCTAATGGATAGGAAAAGAATTGGAACGCCAATCCCCACCCCACCCCCGACCAAAACCAAATGAAATACCCAAGCAAATCAAGACCAAGTGAGCAACTCAAGCAAATCAAGATCCTAGGAGAGGCCTGCACCCCTTCCAAGATGCCACCGGCTGAGTGAGGGGTATGCAATGGGGTGGCTGCCGGACAGCGCCCAGCAAGTGTACAGCTAGGTGGGGCACCCAGACCCATCAGACCCCTGCCTCTGGCTCCATCAGATTCAAGAATGGCCCTAGGAGGGAGGTGACCACGGTCTGCATGAAGGGCAGTGGCGGGGGCAGGGGTTAGGAACTCCACATAACCAGATTCAAGGGTCATGAATACGGCAGGATCCATAGAGACGTTTCCATGTTGGTGAACCCCCAGAGGATGGGCCCGTCTTAGGTCAAGGCCTTTTTTGTTGATTCCTCCTGAGCTCTCCCCCCACCCCCAACCAACAGGATCTGGGGAGGGGCAGGGTGAGGTGGGCAGAGCGGTCCTGGCTTTCTCCCAGTGATTTGACAGCCTGCACCTTGGATGGGTCCCTGAGACCAGAAGAGCCAGGGCTCAGGCTCACCCCACCCCAGCCCAGCTGCAGAAGGCCCGACCAGAGGCCCAGAACCAAATTGCGACACTGCTGGAGGCAATAAAAACCCAAATTCATGCTTTATGTCCAAAGTCAGCTTTTTATTATCGAGAGCCAGGGCCCAGGGAGGGGAGGGTGCTGAACTAAAGCAGCATTGCTCTCTTTCCAGGAATGTTGCGAGCTGCAGTGAGAGCTTGAGATGTTGCATTTTTTTTTTTCAACTCAAGCATGTGTTTTTCAAAAATATCATCCTTCCCCACCCCCCACCCCACCACTAATTTTAGAATCAGACCAAAGCCAAGCTACTGTCCTCTGTTTCTGTTGGGAAAATACTATATTTATTCGAGATGCAGAAGTACGTCTCTGCAAACCTCCGATTGCTTCAGGAAAACAAATCTGCTTTAGACTATACAGAAACCATGATACAAAATTTATTTCATGCTAGAATCGCTTTGCATAACATTGGGCATGCAGTTTTTTTTTGTTTTTGTTAAACTCTGAAGTACTAAATTGCATACAATGCCGGGTTGTGCCTTGATAAAGGTGGAGGAGGACTGGCCCTCCCACAGTCCTGATCTTTTTTGGTGCTCTGAAAGAACACTTGAAAAATCCATACGGTGTTGATTATCTACTATGAACAATTTGTTATGAAAGTTGGTCACACTGAATCTACACACTGCTAAGATGATTGAATCAACCTAGACTAGCCGCTGTCAGGGATCTTGGGGAGACGTCCGCTGGGTCGCAAGCATGCCAAACAGAGGGAAGAAGGCGGCAGTGCGTTTCCACAATTCTATTTGGAGCAAAGTTTTCAGTTTCCATGTGATGAACTATGAAGGTGAGGTCAATATGACCAATGACTGACCGACTGCCCTTTTGGGAACCTTTACTCTCGAATCTCCATGTACAAAAGGGAAGCAATCCATTACTCATCCCCACTCCATCCCCCAGCCCGCTCATTCCCCTCCCCACCCAAAAAAACCGTACAGGTTTCTACCGAACGCCTTTACAGTTTGGCTCCAACAACATGTATAAAAGGAAAGAGCTTTGAAAGAAAATAGAGGACTCTTGCTTGTTTTTCTTCATTGTTGTCATGGTTTAGGGTAATCATACAGTTGCAGGGGAGGTGGGGTTCGTGGGTTTGGATTGCTGGGTTTTCTGTTGAACTTCATGCAAGTCATGCTAAGGAACCCCTCCATCCCACCCCCTCCCCGAATAAATTAAAAGCTTTTTCTTAAAAAAAAAAAAAAAAAGGAAAAGAAGGAAAAGAAATCCTCTACGGTCAGTTACCATTTGGCCGTAGAAAAGCTACGTCCGTCCTAGTACAAGGCCTGGGCCACTCGGACTCGTCCGGCAAACCTGCATGGCGTGAATTTACTCTGTCCGAGGGCGAGGAGGGGCTGCAGGTCCACCCAGATGCTTAATAGCCACCAGTGTCCTGGGCCAAGTCGCCTGGTCAAGTCACTCTCACAGCCTCTGTCGGCATATACTTAGCAATGACAGGGCTTTCTTTGCAAAGATCTGTATGTAAAGAATACAATTAACACTTGAGCTTCTCTTCTTGGCTTTCCCATCCCGCTTGGTACTTAGTTTTTAAGGAAGGAGGAGGAAAGACCGAATAGCCGCATGCAGAGGCAGGCAGGATCTTCTCCAGCTGGCTTGGTTCTCCCATGCAGTGAGCCAGCCCAGCACGCCTCTTTCTCTCCCTCCTGGGGGAATGGGTTGAGCCCCTAACTGTTCTCTACCCTGCACATAGCTCATGGCCTGGCATTATCCTGAGAAAAGCAAGTCCTCAGCGGCTGTCATGACTCCATGACAGCAGGACCATGTGGATGTGGGTGGGGGCTCCCCACCCTCAGTGCCTCTGAGGGACTGCAGAGTGGGTACCACCTGCAGACAGTGGTTGCCATCGGACTCCTTGCTCCCTACAGGCTGCTTCTGTCCCACACACCCTGGGCTTCCGGAAGCCCAGTCAAGAAACTCTCCTGTCTGCTCTTTCAGGCCACACAGATTGATCCAACATTCAAGATGAGGGAGACAGGCAGCCCCATAAGACCTTACCAGCAGAGCACAGCCATGGGGAAAGGTCTACGTGCCTTCCTCTCCCATCCCCTGGGCTTGCCCCTGATCCTGGTTTTCTAGAGCTTCCACTTGGGAGAAAGCCGGTTGTGAAGGGGAGCTTCAGGCCTATCCATGGAAGGTGCCGAGGATGGGGCAGGCAGCCCCCAGGCCAGCAGCCCCCCTTCCATGCAGCACCATGCGGGGTGTGATATGCCGCTCTGGGGTCCACGGGACCTCCAGGCAGGGCAAGGAAGCAGAGGCCAGCCTGGATCAGGAGAGCACGCCAAGCACCAGAAGGACTTCCCCTGTCTCCGTGTGAGCTGCCTCTCCTCTTCTGGGTTTGTCCTTTATTTTGAATTCTCTAGTTTCTCCTCGCATATTATTGAACCATTTCAAATACTGGAGCAGTTGTGAATGGCTACCAGCTACGCCAACTGTTGCTCTAAAAAGCCAACTATCTAGCCCAACCTGCTCACCCCAGTCAGCATGCAACCATCCTGTGTGAGTCTGTGAGCCGCTCCCCAACATGCATGAGCCGCCCAGCCAGCCCGCTGTGCCGAGGATGGCTTCCTCCGCCTTCCAGGCCCTGCCCGGTGTCCGGAGCCTGGATCTAGGGTGCGCTGGGCCCCCGCCCCAAACTTCTCCCCCGTCCATGCTCAAGCTCTAGTGGAAGCCTTGTCCCCAGGAGGTCGGTTTACAAGACAAGGGTCTGATCCAACCCTGACCACCACGGAGCTCCGCCTTCACCAACCACAAGGGGGCGCTGACCACACCTGGGGCTGCGGCTAATGGGTTCTGGGGTTGGAAGGGGTTGCATGGAGTCGTACATAACCACCTCCTCTTGGCTAGTTTCCTATCTGCCACTCGCAGTGTTTTGACTGGCACATACCTTACCTCTGCAAGGACGCTGACCTCACTGCCGAGCCTTTAAGCTATCTCTCTCGTCATGACCGCCCCCGACCCCAACTGGTCTATATGGATTCTCTTTAAAGGATGCCTCTTCCAGAACATGGATCTTGGGTGGCTAGGCCCACAGGGTCCCGGCCAGCCCAGGCCTACCCTGTTGCTCTCCCCAGCCAAGGAACAGGGGAGATCACTTTGCCTTTGGGGTCTGACCTGCCATCTGCCAGAGTAGCCTGGGGGAAGTCGAAGATCTTCCCACATCTCTGGGTACCCCTCTGCCTTGGGGGAACGTAGTCGGCCAGCCTGTCCCCAAGTCCCTTCCTACCCCCGAGCTCAATTCCAACCCACAGCTGCCTGGACCTCAGGTTCTCTCTGCCAGCCTGCCATCCCACTTGGGGAGGGTGGGACTCAGACCTCTGGGGGCCAACCCTGGGGCTCCTCCTGCTCCTTGCCCCCCTCAGTGTGCCGGCCTGCCCCTCAGCGCCCCTCGCCCGCCGCCCCATCCACCCCTGTGCAGGAGCACGAGGCAGGCCCACTGATGCAGAGCACCCCGGCCTCCTCTACATACCCTTTCTCACTCCTCCACCAGGTGGGCACGCGTACTCCCCAGTTGATAAGAGGAAGCAGGGTCCGTATCTCTCGCGGGTGCCCGAGCGCGTAAAAGGCAGGCCCTCATCGGGAGTGAGGGCCTGGTCTATGTGGGGGCAGTCTTCGTTCGCCAGCGCGGCCTTCGCCACCTCCCCATTCAGTTTGGAATCTTCAAACATATAAGCAGAAGCTATTGAGACACTGAAAACTGTTTAGTGCGGGAGGGGACAGGCCAGAGTGGGACATCAGCAAAGGGTAGTGCATGACTGAGGACAGAAAAGTGAGCGGGAGAGGCACGAGACTGGGGGTCCCCAGCTCGTTCGGGCAGCCTTTGGGCTGCCCACAGTGCTGGGGAGGAGGGTTCCTGGGTTTGCTCAAAGTTTGCAAAAAGATGAGTTTGGTGATGGGCCCAGCAAGCGTGGTGCTGGGGGGCGGGGCCCAACGTCCAAGGCGGGGCCGATGAGACAGGATGGTGTGGATGCGGTCATGGGTAGAGGGCCAGACACAGAGCTCAGGGAGAAGACAGACAGACACGCAGAAACACTCCTGTCCAGAGCGGCAGCCTTTTCTGATCCCTCTGTTGCTGACCAGAGCCCGGCTGCCCCCTCTACATCCAGCTGTCTGCTCAGGCATCCCTTGGCCCCACCCAAACCCCAAGGGTCAACTCCACTCCAGGCCCCCTGTGGATCCTCTCTGGTCATTTGCTTTACGCTGTTCCCCCATCACACCCTATCTGATCACTCTATCCCACCCCCATATAGACCTAATCCAGTCACTCTCTATGCTCCATCACCCATACAGACTAGGCCTGGTCACGCAGTCTCCTGGTCCCCCATGCAGTTGACCACTCAGTCTGCTCCCTCTCCGTACAGACTTAAGCTGGTCACTCAGTCCACTCCGATCACCACCCAGACCAAGCCAGGGTCTTCCACCTCGCTCTGCCTCAAGCAGGCCTCGTCAGCTTGCACAGGCGCAACAAGAATGCAGGCATGAGGCAGTGACAGCGGCCAGGGTTTGGGAGGGGCTCCCATTCCTCCATCTCCTTTCGGCAGCGTCCCCCGCAAAGCAGAGCAAATGGATGTGTAAAGACAACAGCGGCTGATGGACTCGGGTGGGAAAGACGAGTCTTGGCCTCTGCGGTAGCCTGAGAAGGAACCTGGGAAGAAGTTTGGGGGCACATTTGGTGAGGGCGCAGCTGTAGCCAGAGCAGGGCGCTCCCCCACATCCAAGAGCAGCATCATGGATGCCTCCGGAGCTGGCAGAGAGGGCTCTGTTGGCCTCTGCACCCACCCATCACTCTTGGGGACCCCTCCCCTGCTTTCTGCCCTCCAAGCAGACTCTTCCTGGTTAGGGTGGCACCGACTCAGTCCCCAGGGTGGGCCCTGGTGGTGGTAGTGGTGGTTTAGTCGCTAAGTCGTGTCCAACTCTTGTGACCTCATGGACTGTGTAGCCCACCAGGCTCCTCTGTCCATGGGATTTTCCAGGCAAGAATACTGGAGTGGGTTGCCATTTCCTTCTCCAGGGGATCTTCTCAACCCAAGAATCAAACCTGTATCTCCTGCATTGCAGGCAGATTCTTCACCAACTGAGTTACGAGGGAAGCCTGAGGTTTCCTCAGAGACTTCCTTCAGGGTGAGAGCCTCAAGGGAAGACAGACCCAACGTGGGTGTGACCACAGGGGGAGGCCCTCTGAAAGGCTAAAGAGGGGCAAAAAGCTGGAGAGAGTCTCCACCCGATTTGACCCTCTTCCGTGACCCTGTTCACATTATGTAACTACACGCAGAAGTGATCCTTCTCCGTGTGCACACACTCGGCGTGCCCGCGGGCGGGACCACCACCCGTGTACACATCATGTCACTACAAAGAGGCAGTCAGTCAAAAGAGAAATGGACCAATCAGGTTTATTCGTAAAGCAAATCCAAAAAAAAAAAAAAAAAAATCCCATCATAATTTTGGAACTTAAAAAAAGTCTGTCGTACAAGATGGCAAAGCATTTCATGTACAGTGTGTTTCTTGACAGATCCCAGGGGCTTCACTCCCCAATTCACTCTGAACCAGAAAGGCTAGTTACCAGGGTAACTCTGATACCACGGGACTGGGGTTGGGGCCTCTCTGGGGAACTGGGCACTGCCTAACACTGGGGGTGTGTCTGAGGGCACACAGGTGTGCACACAGACCAGCCCGGCCCTTCCTCCCAGTCTGGCTGGACCTCCCAAGGGTCTCTGGGGAGAGGGGAACGGAGTTCAAGGGAGAAGACAGTGGATAGGGGAATGGAAGTTGGAGCCCATAGTACCCTGTACACATTTCCTTCTAGGGGAAAACAGTGAGTCCTACCAGGCAGCATCTCCATCTGGGGGGAGAGCCAGAACTTGCGATCTCTCCACTGGCCATTGCCTGCCAGCGGAGGTATCTACCGCCTGCAGGGCTCACCCAGGGTTGGGTAGCCGAGCCTGAGACCCTCCGTGTGACTCTGCCCCCTAGTGCCGTGCCCCTGGGGCAGCCAGCTCCCACAGCCTTTAGAGGACCTGAAGTTGAGGCTGGTTTCCCTGCAGGGGTCGGGCCAGGGGGCAGCTGAGTGGGCTGCCTGGGTGGGTGTGAATCAGACCCCCTTCCCTTCTCAGAGCCTGCTTCTTCTCTCAAACATGTCCTCTGAGAAGAGGCCGAGCCTGGGTGGGAGTGTTTGGGTCCTGCTCTTTGAAGGAGCCAGCCTCCCTGGGATGTGGGCTTATCTGTGATGTGGGGTGCTCTAAGAAACTGGGAACCATACTGTCCCTCCCCAGTTCCAGAGAAGGGCCGGAAAAGAGACTGGCCAAGAAGTGGCCAGCTCACCAAACCTGGGGAACTCATGAAAAAAGCCAGAGGCGCCAGCTCACCCAAGACTGCCCCCTCATACCCTGACCTTGTCCTTTAGATGAGATGGTCACCAGGTCCCTCAGTTCCCATCTGCTCCCCAGAAGGCTGTGAGCCCTGCCCTCCCTGGCCCAGGGCCCCTTGGCCCCCACTAGACCCGAGGGCCTGCGATGATGAAATGGCAGCATGGGCAGCGTCTCACAAAGATGGTTTCCAGGCTTTGAAATGGGCTGAGAGAGATGAGCGTCCGCGAGAGGGTCATTTTTTTTTAAACTTTGGAGCAAGGAGAACCCGATGTCCGGCCCTGAGCCAGCAGGCTGGCTTGTGTGCCCTGGTCTCCGGGCACCACCAAGGTACTTACTGTTCACACCAGCAGCGGGCGCCGGGGGCGCACGCAGGGCTAGGGTGGGGCAGGTGGGGTGGCTGGGAATTTCCTTGGGTTTAGCCCCCCAGATGGGGGCTGCCCAGCCTGGGGCTCAGGGAAAAAGCCCCAGGTTAACTGGGGACGGTCTGTGAGAGATACGAGCTGAGTACAATCACAAGAACCGGCACAAGTCATGCAACAGAACGAGGAGAGAGAGAGAGAAACATGATTAGTGGAGAGAGAGAAAGAGAGAGCATGTGAACAACACAGAAAAGAACACCCAGTCCTGGCCCTCAGAGCCCCTTATTTCTCCGCTCCTTCCCCCTGAGCCACCTGGGGGCCTCGCTGACCCCACTCAGGGCCCCCCGCTGCCCACCCTGGCCCTGCATCTGAGCAGAAACTTGGTTAGCCCCTGCAGAGGGGCCCTGCCCACACCTTGCCTGGTCACCCCTGTCCCAATCCCACTACCTCCCCTGCCCCAGGGGGTACACCACTTCCCGCACCCACTGCAGCCAGCAGGGGAGACGTGGAGGGCCAGGGCGGGGGCCGCTTTGGACTCAGCTGCTCAGGGCAGACCCTGGAGGCTGCAGGGGCAGCTCTGTCCCAGCTTGGGGCAGACCCAGACGGGGGTGCTTTTCAGGACCTCGCTGCTGCCCTAGGTGCTGATGGACAGGAAGGGGGAGGTCTGGCCACCACCCATCCCCTGTGCCAGCCCCTTGCTCACCTATGGTGGGACCCCACAGCCCCAGACGCAGCACCACAGAGGAGCAACCCACATCACAGGAGCAGAGATGGACGAGACACACGTGAAGGCACATGGCAGGACAGAGGGAGCACTCTGAACTGCCCAGAGCAGGTGGTCTGGGCCCCCGACTGCAGGTCGGGTAGGGACCCCCTTTCTGCAAGAGAAGCAGCTTCTCCTGGACTATCAACCCCAGCCCCTGACCATGGGGGTGCCATCCTGGCATCCTCCCATGAGACCCTACAACCCCTGCCGGGACGAATCCCCCAGACACTGGAGCCACGTCAGCCGTGATACCGAGGAGACCAGACACTTGACCTGAGGCTGCAGGGGAGACCAAGACGGGGAGGGGAGGGTGCTGCTGGCATGACTGGGATGGCTTGCCTGAGTCCTGGAGTCTGGCCCTGGGCAGGGGGTGCCCTCAGAGCCCAGCATGTTGCACTTTGCCCCAACCCAGGTTCTAAAGGTAGAACTGGAGTCTCACTGGGCCAACTGACTGCCCTTGGGGTGGAGGGCGGTTGTCAAGGTCTTGGGGACTGCATCTCAGCTCTCAGTTCCTATGGGGTCCAGCCTCCCATCACATTTGCCTTCCTCGCTTCTGGCCTCCCCCGCACTCACTCACCAACACACCCGAACCCCATGCCCACCAAGGAGCATAGCTGCAAGCAGAAGAGGAGGCCAACGGGAAGAGACTTGGGGATGCAGAGATAGGGTGACACCCCCTAAGGATCACACACTTATCCTTATCACTTGGGTGATAATTTGGGTCTCACACACCAGCTTTCAGAGGGAGGAAGGTTCTGGTGAGGGACCAGGCTCAGAGCAGGTCTGGGATGTCAAGACAGCACCCTTAGGAGCAATAAGAACTTGGGAAAGGGGAGGAGGCAGCGTGTGGGGGACGGGAGGGAGTGAGGCAGCTGGGCCCCAGAGAGAAGGGCTCTAAGTACCTGGCTTAAGCCAGGACAATCTGGATCCCTGAGACCTGGGGCCAGGGCAAAGAGGGTCCCAGGGCCAGGGCTGTTGTGGTGGTGGGGTGCAGGGGCTCTAGGAGGAGTGCACAGGCTTTCCGGGAAAAGGGCCTGTGTCCTGGGGCTAGCTGGTGTACATATCAGAACACACATCTGCACTCTGTGTGTGCACATGCATGCATGTGTACACGTGTGTGTGCATGTGTGTGTATATGTGTGCATGCACACATGCCCTCAGCACATGGAGAATACTAGCATTGTCTGGGACTGAAGGATTTGTGCCTGGCGGGAGTGAATCACTGGGGAGGATGGGACAGGGGGCCAAGGAGTGCTATGGTGATGCCACTCAGGCTCAACTCTTCCTGCTGAGGCCTGGAGTGAAGCTAGGGGCGAGGCCCACCCAGACCCTTTCCCAGAGCCCCAGGAATTTTCCTCGCCGTGATGGTGCTCCTGAGGTCGAACAGAAGGGCGAGATGATCCAAAGCAGAGAGGCGGGGCAGGGGCTTTCCACAGCCCATGCCTGGCTGGCTAAGCAGAAGCCACGCATTGGCCGAGGAGTCCAGCCCCACCCCAGGCCCTCCCATTCCAGCCTCTGAGACCCCTGCCCTGCTCCTGGCCCAGCCCAGAACACTAGCCACACTCCTCTCAGGTGTCTACAGGGATCCCAGGGAGTGGGGAGGGGTATGGGACCAGGTGAAGGGGCTAGAAAGACCTCAGACAGAGAGGTGGACTTTCGGGGTACCACTCTGGGCAGTATAGCTATGTGATGAAGCTGGATGAGGAGTAGGATGGGGTGGTGGGCCAGAGGGTGGGGCATCAGGGAAGAAAGAATCAGTCAGCCACTGGGGAGGCCATTCAAACCAGGGGACAACTTGCTCCTCTGGGGCTGAGGGAGCCTGCAGCCCTACCTCCTGCCCTGGGCACAGGGGTGTCTTCTGCAGACTAAACACTACCTGTCACTCACTCAGCCTCCCTCGCCCCGGCACCTCTTCTGAGTTCAGTGTTGTCATGCTTTTCTGGGTCATTCATTCCCTTCAAATCCCTGTGTCCACAGAATAAGTCGATGGTATTCCATGGGTAGAGGTAGACTATGGGCTTTTTATCTTCGGACCAGAGCCCCATGATCAACTTTATGTGCTATGTGCAGGTTCTCATAAAACTGAGATAGTCCCATAACGAACCACTAGCCATGGAATATGAGAATATATCCCACGGTGACTAGTATTGTTTCATGGCCCCCCCCCCCCGACCCCCACTGAATTCACGGGAAAGTGGGCGTACACTGGCTGGGATGTCGTGTATTGCTGCTGCAGTCCCTACCGCCGGAAACAGGGAACACTCTCAGTGGGAGGTTGTTGCTGGTCTGAAGCGCTTTCATCTAAGCTGCCCGGGTGGTGGCCCCCTCTAGTCCTTCGCTCACCAGCCGCTTCCATCAGAAAGAAGGCCACCGGAAACTCCCACTGGACCATCAACCCAAACAGACAACGTGAAAGCTAGAGTCACTCCAACAGGTTCCTAAAGATAAACGCTAAACTCTAGAGTGGTGGTAGAAGATGAGCTGGTTCCGCATGCTGTGGGGTGAGTAAGCTTGTTACGGAGGGCAAGAGGCGTCTCCGAGGACGCGCCTGGAGCTAGGCAGCCGGCATCGGAGCAGGAATGCTACTCAGCTATGGAGACAGGCTCTGCTGGGGGGTGAGAATCCTTGCTGCTGTCTCTGCAGGGACCTCCTGCCAGAGCCCAGGCACCATCCGTGCCACGTGCGCTGCCCGAAGGGAGCCGTGTAAAGACCAAATGGGCAGCCGTCTGGCATTTCCCAATCACACCCACCCCGCCCCGCCGTGACTCCGGGTCAGTGGCCTGAGTCAGCGACTCATGCCCAACTCCTGCCCATTGAGCAGCGGAGCCCCCGGGCTCCTGCTAAGAGAGTCCTCAGCAATCTCACGGGCCGTGGCATCTCTTCAGAACCCCACGAGACCAGTGTGGCAACCTCCTTACCGGGGGCCACCAGTGAGGTTCTAGCAGGCTCTCGCCTCGTGAATTTGGCTGCCCAGCATCTCCCTGGGCGCCCAGACGCCACACCTCGAGACTGAGCGTGGGGTCCAGAGTTACCCACGGAACTAAGGAAGCAGTCTGACTGAATCTGGAATCATCGCTACAGGGGGCAGAGGTGAAAGGTCAGATCGACATGCCTCTAAGAGGTTTCCTACCTGCTCTGTTAATTTCTAAAATTTCTTCCTGGGCCAGCGGGCATGTGTCACTCTGAGTACTGTGATGTGGAGAGTTTACGACAGATTTACAATAATTGGGAGATCCCAGCTGCGGTGGCCGCGGAATATGCTTCTTTTTTTTCTTTGGTAGTTTCTGCTTAGCCATGGCTAAGGAGTAATACATCCCGAAATTGTTCACGATGACGGGCACGGGCATGGCAATGGTCAGCACGCCCGCCAGCGCACACAGTGCTCCCACCAACATGCCGGACCACGTCTGTGGGTACATGTCTCCGTAGCCCAGCGTCGTCATGGTGACCACAGCCCACCAGAAGCCGATGGGGATGTTCTTAAAGTGGGTGTGCTCACTGGCGCTGGGGTCATTGGGCTGAGCCCCTATCCTCTCGGCATAGTAGATCATGGTGGCGAAGATCAGGACGCCCAGAGCCAGGAAGATGATGAGCAGTAAGAACTCATTGGTGCTGGCTCGCAGAGTGTGGCCCAAGACCCGTAGGCCCACGAAGTGGCGGGTCAGCTTGAAGATGCGCAGGATACGCACGAAGCGGACGACACGCAGGAAGCCCAGCACATCCTTGGCGGCCTTAGAGGACAGGCCACTCAGGCCCACCTCCAGGTAGAACGGGAGGATGGCCACAAAGTCGATGATGTTGAGCGAGTTCTTGATGAACTCCACCTTGTTGGGGCAGAAGACCACACGCATGAGGAACTCGAAGGTGAACCAGACCACGCAGACGCCCTCGATGTAGGTGAGGAAGGCCTCCGTCTCCGCCTCCCGGTAGTAGCGCACTTGCGTGCCGTTGCGCACGTTCTCGATCTCCGTCTTGTTCACGATGGGATTGAAGCGCTCGTGGGTCTCCAGGCAGAAGGTAGTGATGGAGACGAGGATGAAGAACAGGGAGGCAAAGGCCACATACTGTGGAGGAGAAACACACAGTGTCAGAGGGGAGGCCCTTCCCCCAAAGCAGAGAGACTGGGTACCTCTGGGCCAGGTCCAGTCTGGGGCCAGGCTGGGCAAGATGCCTGCAGGACGCCCCTTCTGACATGGGCCAGGCAGGCAGGCCACCGTTCCCTCTTCAGAGCGTGGAGTATGGGGTTAAGAGACCTGAAGGGTTAAGAGGCTGTGGTGGAGATTTCTGTCTTCACAAATGCCTTTCCTTTCTTCCTGGATGAGTGGCTAGACCATAATTTCCCAGCCTGCCCTCCAGGCTGGGTGGGGTCATATGACTGGTCTCAGGCCATCCGACAGTGCACAAAAAGGTGTGCGTGAAGGCCCGGCCTGGCTCACAAAACCTTCCTGCTCAACCTTTCATGCCCTCTCTTTCTCTGAATGCTGAAGCCCAAGGAAGCCAGCAGGGCCACCATAAGAAAGTAGCTGGGTCCCTGGAAAGAAAGACACCTACTAAATACACGGGTGGGAAATAAACTTCTACTTTGTTGAGATGTTGCACTCTACATGTGATTTATTAAAGCATTTAGCACCCCACCCCACCACTGATAAAAGTGACCTAGGTGGCTGAGGCTGAGGTTGGCAAAGAAAGGAGAGTAGGGAAGCTATGGTGGAGCCAGGCCCCTCAAAGGCCACATCTCCCATCTTTCTTCCATCCCTGCGCTAGGCTGTTCACTCTCTTTTTCATGGATCTGTACCTCATGCAGGCAGTCTCTTCATATTCTATCCTATGTTGAATTGCAAAAGATGTATCTTCCCCAAGGCCTTACACAACTCCTTTACCCACTTCTCTCTATTGTCCCAGGAACTCACATCATGGAAGTGAGTTACCCATCCTGGAGATACGGAAATAAAGACTAAATGGTCATTTGTCAGAGATACTGGGTTGTAGATTCAGGCATAAGAAGGAGAATTGGACCAGGGGTCCTCAAACACACCATAAACCATAGAGATGGCTTTGCTCCTGCTACAGCCGGCTGGCCCCAGGGGAAGGAGGTGGGTGGGAGGAAGGAAGAAGCTGCTGGGGAACTAAGGTTTTCCAAACATATGTGGGTGCCTGGTCCTCTCAGATCCCCCACCTGGGTGAGACGAAATGGCCAGGATAACCCAGTCTGTCCAGAATGGCCTGCTCTGGCCCCACCCCCTGGGAGAGGTTCAGGAGACTTTGTGGTCTGGTTTGGTCACCCTTATCCCCATCTGATGACCACTGGGCTTCTCTAAGCACAAGCAAACACGGGTGCCCTAGGAAAGAAAATCAAGCAGCTGTCAGAGTTTCAAACCTTCCAGCTCAGACTGAATTCCAGACAAGGGCTCGTCTTACAGCCTCCAGTCTGGGATCATGGAACTTTAACACTGCCCTTGGTAGAGGAATCCTGGCCAGGGGGTTCTCCTCCAGGAACCCAGCATTCATGTTCCTGCTGCTTCCCCACCTCTGGACTCCCCTTCTCCCAGCCTGTCAAGACAGACCATGAACTGTGCAAGGCCATCTCCCTGGAGGCAGTTCTGGGCTACAAACTAGAATGGGTGGCAAGTTCATTCTCCAGAGCTGCCTTCACAGAAAACTTCAAGGAGTGCCAAGGTGCCACTCTTTATTTGCCACAAGAGGCAGCCGTGCTGCTTCTAGTAATTTCTTTGGCTTGTATTGACGTACCTCCCCACTTGGTGGTGACCCTGTCTGGGTTGACCATGGCCATGAGACCTGACACCCAACCTAGCACAGATCTAGAAATGAAGAACTGTGTGGACCTGCAAAGACATTCCAGGTTGAGAGAAAGGGAGAGGAGAGGGGAAGGGGCAAAGTCAGCATTTTAGAATATCAGAGTAAGAGCAGCCTTTAGAGATTATCTGGTCCAAGACACTGCATGCTATAAATGGGAAGTCTGGAGCAAAGAAACAGGAAATGATCTACCCAAGCCACTCATCATGGCATGCTGGCTCCTGCTGGCTTTAGAGAGTCATGCAATTTTCAAAAACTTGATCCTAGGCTACTATTGAGTGTGACCCCTCTGCCTTCTTCCTTCCATCCATCATTCCTTCTTCCCTTTCTTTGTTTCTTCCTTTCTTTCTCCCTTTCACCCACTCATTCTTCCTTCCTTCTACCCTCTCTCCCTCCTTTTTATCCACATATCCATTCATCCTTCTTTTCTCCCTTCTTCTATTCCTTCCTTTGTTCCCCCTCCCTTCTCTCCCTCTTTTCCATCCGACATGCATTTATTCATTCGTCTCTTCCTTCTCTCTTTTTCCTTCCTCCCTCCCTTCCTTCCTTCCACCTACCCATCTATCTACCTGTCCATCCACCCACCCATCCATACTTTCTTCCTTCCATTCCTCACCAAGCACCAGGCTATGCCCAGCACGGAGTGCAATAAGACCTCAGCCCTGCCCCCAGGGAGCCCCCCGCACAGCTGAAGATAAAGGACACACACAGAGACAAGTAAAACGCAGGGGACTGAAAAGGTGAGCCCCCATCAGCTCTGTGAAGTACATGGAGTTTGGACAAGATGAGGGCAGTGCAGGGACTTAAGCCAGGTTTTCCAACTCCAGAAATAGCACTTTAAGGGTCCAGATAGTGCTGACCTGGGACACCACAGGGGCAGGCCAGGAAAGCAAACTGGAAGCAATTGGAAAAGGTCACCAACTCCAATCCAGGTTCATCCAGCTCCAGCACTTTTTCCTTTAGCAGTTGTCAAAGCTCTTGGAGCCAAGAACATATCGCCAAATTCTGGGTATTTGGCCTCAGATTCCCTCTGAAGGGCCCCGTCTTAGAGCTTGGAATTCACAGCCCAGACTCCCAGGGCCAGGTCACGTTCCTGCCCTGGTCTTTTTGAGAGAGGAGAGGAACATGGACACTGTGAGTATCTAAAGGATGCCGAGAGGCTGGGCCTGCTGCATCTCCGGGCTCCTGATCCCGGCCAGTGGTGGAAGGCAGCAGGTGCTGCCTCTCCTCTCTGCTCCATCAGCCATGGCATCCCCTTCTTAAATTGTCCCCCAGCTGTCCTCCTCTGTCCCCTCCACGCACATGGGACTCTCTTTCAATGGGGTCTCATAAAAGCCAGCATATCATAGGCTTCAATCTCAGCCACGAGTGCAGCATCCACCCAGTTATCAGAGGGGGCAACCACTGGAATCCCAGCTCTCTGCTTGGCCATCTGGCCACAGAGAAAAGCCCCGACTTCTCAGCCTAGCCTGTGAGGCTCCCTGTGCCCTGACCGCACTGACTTCCCAGGAACCTCTCCCTGCAAGCACCCAACATTCTTGCCACATGCAGATCAGATCAGATCAGATCAGATCAGTCGCTTACCCTCTGCCATTTCTGACCTTCCATCTCTGTGTCTCTGCACCTGCTGCCCTTTCCTCCAGGGTGTTCCTGCTGATCTCCACGTGGAAAAACCCATCCACCTATCAGTGCCCCACTAAGTAGCCCTTCTCTTGGGACACCTCTCCCAGGGAGACTTCTTCTTGGCCCTGAGGCCCTTAGGAGGCAGCAAATGAAGTCCCCCCACCCCACCACCCAAGGAGCCTCTAAATTTCCCCCAGGGAGGCAGCGAGGCGGTCTCCAACTTGTGTTCATTAGTGCTTGGGGAGCCTCACAGGAACAGCCCAGAGAGGGCACTGATGTCCCCGGGGGCTTCTCACTTCCTCCCAGGTGCCCTCAAAGCCCTCAGAGCTCTACACCCATTGGCTCTTCTTGAACAACAGGTCCTGACAGGAAAACTGAGGCCCAGGAAGCGGTCAGGTCTTCTAAAATTAGGATAGACAAATCCTGGGTTCTCAGGGATCAATGGCCATCCCTTTCAGAGTCTTTCCTCTTTGGGCCCCAGAGACCAAGGAGTGGGGGTGCCGGGGTGGGCAGCAGCGATCAGCCTTAGAGTCAGATACTAGGACTTCTTCCCCAGAGGAGCTGGGGAGGTTGTAAGTCAGGCTTCCTAGACTCTGCTGCAGGCACCTAGTCCCTTGTCACAGGCAGGGCCCCAGCAACATCTGGGTCCAAGTGGGCCCTTTGGATCACTGTGGAGGAGAGCGCCCCAGCTTGCTCAGACTGCCACAATCTCCTAAGCCTAGCGACTAGCAAGTCAGCCCCAGCGCATCAAAGCCAAAGCAAGAGCCCATGGCCAAGCGAGTTCCTAGTGCCCTCCCACCCATCCTCAGGGAAGCTGAGCCAGAAAGGAGAGAGGAGAAGCTTCCAAAGCTAAAGGCCTAGAGCTCCCTGGTGGTCTAGCCATTAAGAATCTGCCTGCCAATGCAGGGACACGGGTTTGATCCCTGGTTTGGGGAGGCCCCACATACCGTGGACAACTAAGACTGTTCACCACAGCTATTAAGCCTGTGCCCTAGAGCCCACGAGCTGCAACTACTGAAGCCCGCATGCCCCACAGCCTGTGCTCTGCAACAAGAAAAGCCGCCGTAATGAGAAGCCCGAGCACCCAATGAAGAGCAGCCCCGACTCGCCACAACTAGATAAAGCCTGTACTGGGATGGACCCAGTACATCCATTAAAAAAAAATAAGCTAAAAGGCCTACTGTGCACCTTTAACCTTCCCACAGACCTGGTGAGACAGGTGGTTGTACCTTATTGTGCCAAAAAGGAAACAGGTTCAGGGACTACACCAAGGTTTAAGGCTAGTGATGAAGCTGAGGCTTGGACCCAAGTTGATCTGGCTCCATTGTCTAAGCTCTGTCCACCACCAGAGATGCCAAAGCTTTGGGGGCTAAAAACACAGCTCTGTGCTCTAGGGAGCTGGCCTTGATTGTGTCTGGATGGCTCAATCTTGGGGCTTGACATCCATAGCTTGGACTCCCTGAGGTCAGGTTATGTCTGTCCCCAGTGAGAGAGAACCAGGATACCTGAATGCACAGGCTGGAGCCCAGAATGCCTGAAATGGTCTTGGGCCTCAGTGCCCAGCACTTGCTAGTGCCTGGGGCGGGGAGGCTGCCCCATCTTGCTCGGGGAATCAATGCCGACAGCAGCCTCAGATGGCCCAGCCTGCATCTCTTTCTGGCCCACCGTGTCCTGGCAGACCCAGAGAGGGCAGGCTGAGAGATGACCACAACTTGTTCAGGGAGCTCAGCCAGAGGGACAGGGTGGATGCCCAAGGATGGGGAGTTCCCAGAATCAGCTGACCCCTGGCAGGGAGGGAACCTCTGCCTGGCAGGCCCAGGCAGTGAGCCTTAGGAGCCATCTCTGCAGCACCCTGGGCTGGCACATGGAGTCCAAGCTATGGGTGTCAAGCTCCAAGATCGAGTCATCCAGACACAGTTCAGGCCAGCTCCCTGGTGCACAGAGCTGTGTTTTTAGCCCCAAAGCTGGCTGGAATATAGGAGCTGCCGTCAAGGGCTGGGCACCTGAGGACGGTCACCCCCAGACACACACTGCTGCCCAGAGTAGGCATCTGACCCGTTACCTAAGCACACACCTGTGACAAGTGACCACACAAACTACAGCCCAGGGTCCTGACCACACACACAGGAAACACAGGGCAGGCGGATAGTACTGGAACACATCACTGCCCATCGGGCACGAACACCCAGGCGCCATACCATGAGGCACACACCCACACAGCCCACACACTCCCTGTGCGTATACACTCAGAGCACATGGATGGTCACCACACAGCATACCTCCTACAAACACCCCGAATGCCAGGCGTAGCTGCACAGCTGGCCCCTCCTCTGCCCGCTTCACCCCTGCTGGGTGTGACTGACTCAATGTCTGACTCTCCCACAGGATGGCAGTCCCAGCCCGCCTCAGCCTCCCCAGCCTTCCCTGATGCCCTCAGCCTGCCTCCCTGCCCAGACTCCTGGATTTCCCATCCCTAGACCTGCCTGTCACCCACCAATTCCTGATTTCCTGCCATTTGCCAGACCCTGTCCTTTCTCCCCAGCCCACTCCAGCAGCAGTAGCTATATGCCCCCACTCCCAGGACCCAGACCAGCTGGAGGGCCAAACCTCCTGAGATTCTAGTCTAACAGGCGGCCACAAAGGGAGCTTTGCCTGGCAGCCCAGGGCCAGCCATCACCCAGTCTGGCCAACCTCAGAGGCCACTCTGTGAAATTTCAAGACAGTGCAGGCAATATTGCCTGATAAGGCAGCATAAACCCAAACTGGTAGTTCTGGCTTTTCTTCTTTCTTTTTTTCAGAATCACAAACTGTGAGAGACCCACCAATTGTGTTCTAGAAAGAGGTAGCCATGGCAACAGAGAGAGGCATCCTGTTGCTATGGTAACCAGGGTGGTGAGACTGTTGGCTGTAAAGTCAGACAAACCTACTAACGATCTGTTGACTTAAGAAGATGTTTTATAAATCACCAAGTTATTTTTATCGTAACCCCACCCCTAAAACTATAAATCAGAAAGGCAATTTACTATCTATTAAAATGACCAAGATGTGCTGTGACTTTCATTATAAATTATTTATATCACAGTCATCTTTAGAAAATTGTGCTTGTCTTTCAGAACTGTTCAGGGGTTCACCGCGGGGAATCTGTGTTCTTGCAGTTTGGCATTCCAGAAGCAAGGCCATGGTTGTGATGTGGTGCAGGGGCCAACATGCTGATCTGGCTGTTCCCTTGCTGTGTGACCTTGGCAGATCACCTCCCCTCTCTGAGCCTCAGTTTCATCTTGGTACAGTAGGGCTGGACTTGGTCACTTCTGAGGATTCTGACACTGGGCAAGGATGCGGCCAGTGGGACTAATCAGGGGAGCCCTGGCTGGTGTCCAGGCCCCAAGCCCCTAGAGGCATCAGGTCAGTTTTTCTGCCTAATTAAATCTGCCCAGCAGGGGTGTACAGCGTTTGAGTTAATCCATGCGGAGTCAGTGATGCAGAGCAGGCGGGATGGCCAATTGGCCTAAATAAATTGTCAGTCGAGTTGAGTTTGGAAACTGAATTAGGCTTGCCTGGACTTCCTTGGGCTGGACATGCCCACACTGTGCTGGCCTAGCTGAGGGCTCTGAGGGGGACAGGAGGCTCTTTGGGGTCCATCTCCTTTTTGGTCCATTAATAAATGCCTCCACTATGACTGCCCAGTCAGAGGCCTGGCTGCATCCTGAGTGCTCTGTCCAGCATCCGCATTCCAGCCCTGGTCCTTCTCACCAATACTGCCCTCTTGGCATCCAGTTTAGGGAGCAGCAGGCAGGAGATGCTTCCCATTGTACTACCTGGAGAGTGTGGACGGGAGTGTGTAAAAGTGTGTGCAGAGAACATGCCGCATGGAAGGTCTGTGTGCTGGGGGAGGCGTGCAGGGGAGGGTGAGAGGTGGTGTGTAAATGTGGAGTGGGTGTGTGCGTGGTGAAGGTGTGTCACCTGCTTATGTGACCTGACTCTAGGTGCGTGTCAGAGGCTCGTGTAAATGGTCACTGTGTGTGATTCATATAGGTGGTAGAAAAGCATTTGTGTGTGTATAAGGACATGCATGGGTGTGATGTGTGTGTGTGTAGGGACATGTATGTGGTGGTGTGTGTGTATGTGTGTGCACATCTCCTAGGAGAATCAGGGTCTGCTGGGCACTCTGGACACATGTTCTGAGTTGAGACCATGACCCTTGTCCATGCCAGAGACAGTCCCTCACACTAGTCAAGGGCGGTGGTATCTCTTCCCTGGGACGGTCTCTGACTGAGAAAAAGCGGGTAGACAGGGTGGAGGTAGCCAGAGGCCACTGCACCAGCCCAGAGAAGACCACGGGGGAGGGCTGTGCCCAGATGGGAATCCCCTCAGCCCCCTTCACTGCGCCACTCAGTCTTGGGAGCCAGGCTGGGCTGCTGGGAGAACGGAGGCCAGAAAAGGTCTTGTGCAGACTTTGGGGAACCCAGACTCTTCCAGTGGGACAGCAACCCACTTCAAGGAATTCATCCTCCAAACCCCAGACCCAGGGCTGAAAGGGCTGCCTCAACCTCTGGGGAGGCAGAGGTTCTGTGTTGTTTTCACTCCAAGATGCACATTTTGGAAATGAAACTATGTCACAAAATACAGACACCCTTAAAAGAGTATTTCTTCCCAACATGCTGTTATTTAGCTCATGGCATGTTGAATATGGTACCCTGACTTGGGAAAACACTAGAAACCAGAAGAACAAGACAGAGGGGGCCCTCACAGGTTTTTGGCCCCAAAGCAGCTTGTATGGCAGGAACCTGGAGATGGAGGCAGTGCGAGGGAAGGGACCTGCCCGAGGTCACGGAGCTCTCAGGGTGGAGCAGGGGTATGAGCCGGGTTCTCCTGAAGCGTCAGTTCTGGGCCTCCGTCATCGCAGCCTCTGAGCCTTTGCTTATTTAACGCCCCCTCTCAGGCCTCTGCTCTCAGGGTCCTGCCTGCCTTCTAACTCCCAGGTCAAAAGCAGCACACATTTGTTTTGTCAAAGGAGGCAGCCGCTAGAGCAGAAACGGCTGGACCTCGAGGTGAGACCAGCCTGAGTTTGGAGCCTGGCCCGGCTGGTGACCTTGGACAGCACCCCTTTCTGAGCCTTCATTCCTGGACAGGGATGGGGTAGATAATATCCCCTGCCTCTGGGTGGCTGTGATTAAGATGAAACAGCACACAGAAAGAAAGAAGGAGGTGTCTGAGCACGTTGCTTCAGTCCCCATGAACCAGAGGTGGACCTCTCCCAGCTCTGGCCCTCTCCCATCACAACAGCACCCACAGCATCAGAGCACGTTAGATGTAGAAGCTGAGAATCTTATGGTCAGGGAATTGCTGAGCTGGAGGCACCTGGGAGACTCAGGCGGACCTGCCCCCCATCCCCACTGCCATCACAAAACGGCACCCTGGTCCTTCAGAGAGTCACCCCATGCCCGCGCTCAGCCATACAACACAAGTGAGGCCGAGTCCACACTCCTGCCTGAGCCTGCCCGTCAGAGGCCAGCCCTGGCCCCTGAGGACAAGGGAGCCGTGTGTCCTGAGAGACCAGTGGGACAGGGTCAGGGAAAAGTTTCTGGATTTAGCAACAAGGCGAACTAGGTGGGAGGGCTAACCCAGAGCCCCCAGAATCATGGAAGGGAAGGCAGGGAGTAATAGGCCCTCTCTGGGGCATTTGGTATGGCACAAAGGAGGCAGGGGTGGGTAGAGGCCGCTGTACTGGGGAAGCAGGACTGAGCAGAGACTCAAATGCAGAGTCCTGGGCTGCACACACAGCAGTGGGTGGGTCCAGACATTTATCTTTAGTCTATGTCCTCCGTGGCTCTGATGCTGCCAGCCCCGTCTTGGCCTTTGGGATCCACGAGGCCAGTGAGACCTAAGTGCCAGGCAGCTCTGATGCACAAGGGGCCTCTTCAGCCTGAGATCACACTGGGGGCTGGGAAGCAGGCGGCATGGCAGAAGGGAGAGAGTCCCAGGCTTGACTTCTGAGACCCGAGTTCAAATCCCAGCTCTGCCACTGGCTGTGTGAGGGCAGGCAAGTCACTTTGCAGAGGCTCAATCCCATCCTTCTTCAAATGGGGACAATCATAAGAACAATAACACGCCCCAGGAAGCAAGGCACAAGGAGGCCCCGGGGGGAAAGGCCAAGTGTCTAGGGCTTTCCCAGATCCAGGGTGGAATTCCAGGGCAGGGAGAAACCCCAAGACTGCCAGTTCCCTTGCACACTGGTATTCCAGGAGCTGGGCCAAGGCTTCCCTCCACAAAAATCCAAACACAGCATTTTGGGTTTTTTCCACCCAAATTGTTGGGGGTGGGGGAGTGATTGCAAGGAACAGCAGCAACAGCTAAAGGGAGAAATGTGTCTAACTTTAGGTTTTTTCCCTCTAATTTTTTTTGCTCCTGTTGCAACTACTTGCCTGCAAACAACAAACCAGAAGAAAATGACAGCCTTGTGGAGAGCCAACGCCTGGCCCCTCAGAGCCTGTTTCCATGGGTTGCAGCCCAAGATGGGGCCATGTCCCAGACCCAGCACTGCGGGCTCACGCTGCTCAGAGTGAGGGTGATTAACAGGCCCACTTCCGTGGGGTCTTCCATGTGAGCCCCAGCCTGAGGGCTGTGAGGAAATGAGGCTTGACGGGAAAGGACACCCAAGGTCACACAGTGAGCTCCGGGCTTCCCGGCCCTAACTCGGGAGACAAAATGATGATGGAGCTTCCTGGTGTCGAGCAGGCTTCCTGGGGCTCTCCTAGCATCGTGTCTCATGTAAACCTCACGCCAGCCCAGGGAGGTAAGTTCTGCTGTTATTGCTGCTTTTCTGACGATGAGTATGGGGTTTAGGGAAGAGAAGATTCTTGCTCCAGATCTCAGAGGTTCTCAGTGGCAGGACTGGTTTTGCTTCAAAGCCCTGCATTTCAGACCCTCCAAAGGCGCCTTAGACATCCATGGGAAACGTCCACAGTGCAGGTTGGCCTGGCTGCACCTATGAGATGAATGAGGCTGCTCCAGCTTGGTTTCGACCTCAGTCAGCCACAAGCCCTGGAGCCTCAGAGGAGCAGGGCTGTGTGGTCGCAGAGCTCCCCTGCCATGCCTCAGGCCAAGAAGACCAGGTGTCAGGGCCCCAGAGAAGGTGCCCTTCCCACCCGCTCCTGTGACCTGAGGGTTCCTGCTGGAAAATGGGCAGTAAACATCTTCCATTAGCATCTTTTAAATTTTTTTGTTTTTTATTTTTGGCTGTGCTGGGTCTTCGTTGCTGCACGCGGGCTTTCTCTAGTTGCGGTACATGGGCTCCTCATTGAGGTGGCCCCTCTTGCTGTGGAGCACGGGCTCTAGGCAGAGCGGGCTTCAGGAGCTGCAGCACATGCAGCACACGGGCTCGGTAGTTGCGGCTCTCGGGCTCCAGAGCTCAGTAGATGTGGCGTTTGGGCTTAGTTTCCCCTTGGCATGTGCGGATCTTCCTGGACCAGGGATCAAAGCTGCATCCCCTGCACTGCAAGGTGGAAGCCCTCCCATTAGTATCTTAAACCTGGAGGAATACCAGCCTCCCACAAAGGAAATTCCTCTTCTAGTTTAGGATATAGAACTATGTCTGTTTCCGGATGAGCTTGTCTACTTTCCTATTAGCAAATGATGACTTACGGAACCCTTCATATTTCCTCTTTTGCTCTGACTGCCAGGGAGCTCAGTTAAATTTGATGCTCAATGCTGAACCCATCATTTACCTGGGTATGAAAGTGAAAGTAAAGTCACTCAGTCTTTTCCGACGCTTTGCGACCCCATGGACTGTAGGCTACCAGGCTCCTCTGTCCATGGGATTTTTCCAGGCAAGGATACTGGAGTGGGTTGCCATTTCCTTCTCCAGGAGATCTTCCCAGCCCAGGGATCGAACCCAGGTCTCCCACATCATAGGCAGATGCTTTACCATCTGAGCCATCAGGGAAGTATAGAGAGTTGCTATTTCTTGTTTTCATTATACAACTCATTTTCTTTTCTTTCCTTCCTTATTTCTAAGGATTCTGTTGTATGTGTGTCTCATGGGCCTCAAACCTTCTTGTGCCACAGACCAGAATAAGAAACACCTGATGAGACTCCCAGATGAGGAAGTGAGCTGGAAGGCACTCCCTTTGGGGCTGGGTCAATAACCCAGAGCAGATGTCTCTGCTGGTGACCACCAGTGACAGGTGCTCCTGAGACTACATTCTGTCTTTGGACAGCTATCCAGACAGGCATTTCTTACTTAAGCCAGCCTCCCTGCCTTTTTCTGCCAGGGATCCCAGTTTTGCCCTGTGGGGTCACCAGGACACTTCCTCCCTCTGACAGCCCTGCCCACACCTGCAGATAGGCCACAGGGCCCACCCTGAGCTGTCCCCTCCGTGTGCCAGGCTTCCTCTGGCTCCATTCATGCTTCCTGTCTTGGGCCAGCTCCCGACCTGTTTCAGAGCCTGGTTGTGTTAGGCACCCGCTTGCAGGTGGCCACATGGATGGCACGCTTTTTCAGTGCTCACAGCCGCCTCAGTGGTGAAAGTACTGAGCTCTGTTGAGCCTCACTGACCTCTGCTGTAAAGGAATAATGACTACTCTTGCAAACATGATCTCATTGATTTTTAAAAACCTCCCGAGGGCAGGTGTCATTAACTCCACTTAGCAGATGAGAAAATTGAGGTTCAGAGTGGTTAAGATGTGTGCAAAAAAATTAATAAATAAAACCCCACACAGCTGGGAAGCGATAGGCAGAATTTGAAACCAGGTCTCTCTGATGCTAAAACCACCATACTCCAGGGCTTCCATTTATAAATCTCTTTCATATCCATCCAGGCAACCCTTGGACGAAGACATTTGTCTACCCATTATAATGTCATAGGAACAGCTGGCTAAAGTTTACAGTATCTTCACATTTTGAATCCCATATAAGCACCGTGCATGCGCGTGCGTGTGTGTGTGTGCACGCTCTCTCTCTCTCTCTCTCACACACACACACACACACACACACACACTAGCTAGGCCATCAGCAGGACAGCCTTTATTGCCCCCATTTGACAGATGAGAAAACTGAGGCTCCAAGTTCTATGAAGTGTCCACTAGGAATCCACAGTGAAATTTTCCCCTAGGGCCCACTTATGTTTTTGCACTGAGTCAAGGGTCCTGACTCCCCATAGGGTACGCATGTGTGTGTACATGTGTGTGCATGTGTGTGCATGTGTGTGTGTTGAGGGACACAAAAAGATGACCCCAAGAGGGACAGGTCAGGGAGGGCAGTGGACACAATCCAGGTGGGACCACAGATGACTGCCCACCTGTGTTTCCTCCAAAAAATGTTTAAGCTTTACCTCAGGCCTGTGCCAGGCACTGGGTACAAGGTGAGCAAAAACAAGCCATAGGTCTTGCTGGGGGAGACTGACATTTATCAAATAACCAGGCAGGCAAATACATATTTGTATGAGGAGATGAGGACTTGGGGGGAATGCACACAGCAGTCGATGGGCTTTTAACAACAATCCTGGGGGTTGGAGGGGCCCTAGGAGGAAATGACGAAGGTACAGGGGTTGGAAAGGTGGGTAAAAATCACTAAGGAAATGCAAGGTGCGAGGACGAGCATTCTAAGCAGAAAGAACAGGAACAATTCCCCGTCCTTGCCTTCCTTGACCATCAGCAGCCTCTAAGACAGCTCACCACTCCCTCTTTTCTGTCACACTTTCCAGGTCCCCACAGTCTCTTGATTTTCCTCCCACCTCACTGGCTGCTCCTTCTTGACATCCCTGGCAATCTCGTCCCCAGCCTCTAACTTGTGGGGTGCTCCAGAGTGCAGTCCTTGGTCCTCTTCTCCATTGACACTCATTCCCTTAGCGACCCATCCAGTTTGAAAGCTTAAATACCATCACCTATTCAAATACCACTAACTGCACACTCCCAAACGCTTATCTGCGTCAGGACTCCAGCATCCAGCTCCCTCGCGGCTCTGTGGTGGAGGTCTACTAGTTGTCTCTGCAGCTCAGCACGTCAAATGAGCTCTTATATACCACCCCCACTGCCGGCAGCCTTCTGCATTGCAAGAGATGGCAACTCTATTCTCCCAGGACATTCTTGCCAAAAAACCCTGGAGTCATCCTTGACACCTCTCTTTCTGTCACACCTCACATTTAATTGTAAGGAAATCCTGTTGGCTCAGATCTAAATAAATCCAGAATCTGACCACTTCCCACCACCACAATTACCACCCCATCCGTAGATTTACGGTAAGAGCCTCTTAACTGGTCCCTCGGCTTCCAATATTCCTGGAGCTCTAGGAGTGTTTTCAACACAGCAGCCACATGATCCTTTTAAAATGTAAATCTGATTGTGTCATTTCTCTGCTCAAAACCCTGCTTCAGCTCCCCGTTTCTCTTGGAGGAAGAGCCTCACAACACCCCGAGGTCCCCACAGGATTGGGTCCTCCATTTGCCTCCAAGCTCATCTCCTATCGCTGTCCTCCCTGGCTTGTTCCAGCCACACCGCCTCCTCAAACACAATCCTTAAACCTGCCAGACACACACCTGCTTTAGGGCCCTAAGGTGCCCTTCCCCAGCGTCCTTGTGGCTCATTCTCCTGCCATCGCAGGCAGCCCACTGACCACTCTAAAATGTCAGCCAGCACCCCGTGCAGATCTGATTCTCCTTCTTCTGCTCGCCCCATGGAGCATGTCCCCCTTTGTCAAACACTAACTTTCCCCCAGCTTTACTGAGGTACGAGGTATGTACAGTAACATTCACCCATTCTAAGCATCCAACTGGACAACGCTGGCACTTCACACCATCCAATTCGCTCATTTTCATGTCTATTGTTTGCCTCTCTCCCCCTTAGCATGTAAGGCCCATGTGGCGGCCAGGGCAGGGCTGGTCCTGCCATTAGACTCAAGTCACACGCTCCACACTAGTGGGGGAAGAAGGGTCCCTTCCTTGGGAACCAGGGGCACAGCTAAGCAAGAGCACAGCTTCCCATCCTATGCATCTGCTTGTCTCAACCCATCTGTCTACATGGTGGGCACAACAACTCCCTTAGCTTCCTCAGGAGGTGACCACCTCCTCTGATGCCCACTTTCCCTTGCCTGCACGGGCAGTGCATGCAGTCACAGGCTCACTAACACAGCATCTGCCTCTACCCTGCAACACGCACAGTCGTTGGCTTCGAACTTGTGTTTACACCAGCACTGGCCACACTCACAGCAGATTGACATCCACGCTGGTAAAAGCATAATCTCTCTCCAGGAATCCGTGACGAACCTGGCCTCGGATGCAGTCACTAATCATTTCGCTGTGTTGTCATCAGCTTCATTCCCACAGAGGTGGTGTGTTACACTGGTGAGGGGCACTGTGACCAAGAGCAGATCCAGGTCTACACTGGCAGTGGGTATACTTGTTGACAGCAACTCCTGTCTACACAGGTGGCAGGCCCAATCACACTCATCTCTTGTCCAGGGGCACAAAGACAGATACCGGCTGAGAACATGAATGACGGGAATGGGCACAAGGGCACCAAAGTTCCTTTTCAGAAGCCAGACAGAGTCTCCCCTCCCAGCAGGCTGCCAGCTGAAGGCGCTTGCTGTGGAATTCAACAGCCTGAGTCCTGCCTAGGGGGCAGAACTGTCATGGGAACATGAAATTCAAAACCCGAGTGCAGGCCCTGGGGTGACGATGCTGGAATCTGGGACACATGGCGAGGAGATGAGACCACGTCTATTCCCAGCACCTCGAGATCACTCAAGGTGAGGAGAGACTCGGGCTGTGTGACTCCCAGTGCCGCCCGCCCCCTCCCCACCCCACACCCGGGCCTGGCCCAGCCAGCCTGGACTTAAAAAAGCACCAGGAAATGTCACTTTCTTTTTGAGGAGGGGCAATGGGAGGAGAAAGGCCAGGCAATTCAGCTGCTGGCCTATTCAAAGGTAGGGAACAGTGACACTGCCCTCAAATCCTGAATCTTGTTTCCTACCCAAGTTGGATGAAATGCCAGCCCCTGCTTTAGTGGATGGAGCACTGTCTAGGGCCAGCCCAGAGGCCCCAGCCTGCCCGGCAGCCCCAGCCAAGGCTCTGCTGCGGCTGTATGACTCCTGTGTTTGCCCAAGCCAGGGCCAGGCCTGTGGCCTGAGCAGGCTCAGAGACTCAGAGGCTGCGGCTGAACCAGATACCATCCGCTGTGCTGGGCTGCTGTGCTAGGCTGGCTCACGGCGGTAGCTCTAGACTCAGGGCCAAATGTTCGGCCTGGACGATGCCCTCTGCCTGGTACCATTGTGCTGCCATTTCCCCATCTGCAAAATGAGAGGGGGCTCAGACCCGCTCCAGTTCTTCTTGTAGGATCCCCACGTTACCCGTAAGAACACCCCAGTCCTACCAGAGACACAGCGTGGACGAGAGACAAGTGAGCGTGGAGTCTTCCATCCGGCGAGCCACGGATGCAGCTTTCACTCACACGGTCATTCATTCAAGCTTCGTACATTCACTGAGTGCCTATTTTACTTTGCACAGGAACCTCCAGAAATCACAGCTTTAAATAAAGCTTCCGGCACTGGGGAAGGCGCATAGTAGGGATTCAACAGCGGGTAAAAACATCCTCTATGTGCTACATCCTGAGCTGGATTCATCACCAGCACTCCCACTGCCCCATCTCATTGACCCCTGCGCCATTTCAGAGGTCCACGCTGCAGTTACCACCCCAATTTCACAAAGAAGGAAACTGAGGCTCAGGGAGGTTAAAGAAGTTGCCCGTGATCAGACACCTGGAAGGTGATGGAGTTAGGATTTGAAACCCAGCTTTCCATGACTCCAGAACACATGCTCTTAACCACACGCCTCATCCCTGGATAAACACTGACTGAATGACTGCCTGGGTGAATGAATAAAACTTTGTATTGGGGCAAGTATGGGTTCATGAGTGTCCGAGCCCATGAGCGTGGGGAGCATGCGTGTGCGGATGTTTATGTGTTTGCATGTGGAGCTGTTTTATGGAAAGACTCTCCCTGTTGTCTTGGTCTTGTGTGTGCTAGAGCTATACTTAGCTGTAGCCGTGACTGTAATGAGCAGTTAGCAGCACACCAGGCACTCTCACTGGGACCTGGTTTCCCAGGGAGATCGCCGGGACCAGTGTGTGTGTGTGTGTGTATGCGTGTGTATGCAGCGGGTGCAGCCTGGTGCTGGGGATCGTTGAAGCAGGGCTTGGGGAGGGGGCCTGGTAGGCTCAGCACTATGCCTTATGCAAAGGGAGAGCCTCAGCTCCAGACTAGTTGCATCTAAGCTGTCAAACCCTCAATTCTTGACCCCCCATGTCCATGGTCCCTTGACTGGCCCTTGCTAGGCAATTAAAAGCCTTGGAGCTTGTGTCTAGAGCTTGGGGATTGATGGAGAAAAGCAGTTGGGTGTGGATGGACCTCAGCATACCTGAGCCAGGCTCATCCAGGGTCTCAGGAGAGCCCCTCCTCAGCCAGCACATCAGAGGTATTAAGGAAGCCTGCTTGCCAAGGCTGGGGACCTAAGGAGAAAGAGTGGCCTCCCCACCCCAGAGCAGATTGAAACCACAGGTATGCTCAGTGCAGTCTGGGGTCAATCCTCAGGGATTGAAGGCCGATCCTCCTCTCATGGCCTGCCCTCCAGTGGCTGCAGAGAGCCTGGAAAACCCCCAAGCCCTGAGGACCTCCCTGTCACATGGCTCTTCCTGCAACTTCTTTCTACCCCGTCCTGGGTCTGCTCCGTCGGAGCCTTTCACCTTTGAGATTGAGCCAGTTCCCCAGGCCAGTCCCTGCCCCTAGCTTCCAGCTCCTTCACTCCACAAACCATCCATTCCTTGTATCAGCAAACCCACAGATGGGCTGGGTGACTCCACCCTGCCTTCTACCCTGAAGTCCTCAGCATCCAAATCCCATCCTCTAGAATGTTTTCATTTCATGAGAGATAGGACTTCTTCTGCTGCCTTGAAGTCAAGGGACTAGAAATTTATCCATCTACCTTCACATCCATCCATGTATTCACCCATCCACCAAGCTACCCTCCCAGCTGGTTCACCCTCTGTACACCCTTCCTCCCATCCACTTATCCACATCCATCCACATACCCATCTTTTTATCCATTCTTTCATCTATATGTCCATCACCCATCTGTCCACTCAACTACCTCACTCTTGACCATGGAACCAAAACGTAATAGTATAGGAAGGAACACTACCACTGCTCTAGTTTACCTTCTTAATTTCCCCAAGGGGACCTGGCCATGTTTTCCTTTATCAGTAAAACAGGGATAAGATCTAAACCTTCTACTTCATAGGGCTGTTGCGAGTTACATTGTTTTAGCCAAGACTTACTGACTCTATATTATATAACAGGTGCTATCATTTCTTAAGCTGGTCCTTGTCCTCTAGAAGCTGCAGCTGAGTTGGGGAGACCTGTCACTCCAATAGGGCAGCTGCATTGAGGGTGGGAAAAGTTCTCTGGGAGAGCAGGCTCTTAGGAGGGGGATCAGGAAAGACTCCAGGCAGGATGCCTTCTCCAAGCTGACTTTGAAGCTGGATCTGTCTCAGATATGCAAAGGTGGAAGGAAGGGCATTCTTGGTGGAGGGAACAGAATAAGCAAAGGCAGGAGGCAGGGGAACAGGGGATCCTGGAGGAATGGTTGGTGTGCCAGGATGCTGAGGGTGGGCAGTCTGGAAAGACAGGATGGGTGACATTTCCTGGGGTAGCACAACAAGGTCTGGGACGAGCCCTGGACGTGGAAAGCCTCAGCAAGTCAGCATAAACCACGGTGACTTCTTACACCGAGGCCTTTACTCAGATCCCCAGACTGCCAGTCAAGGAAAAAATATCTTCTTGGTGACAGCCAGGCCTCGGGAGACATGATTCCTGACGCCCAGAAGGGAAGCCAGCGTCTGGCATTTCTGACCTTTGTACCACTAAATATATCATTGGTGACAGTGGTTTGTGACCCTGAGGTTATGGGGCTACCGGACGAGGCTTCTACGGCTGCCTCCCTGGCTGTGGCTCAGCCAGGCCTCCTTATACCAGCATCCCCGGGGAATCTGAACCCAGGACTAGGTTCAATGTGCCCTAGACAGCCAGCTCCAACCCCTGGTGAGCACCTCCTGTGTGCCGGGCTCCGTGCCGAGGGCTCCACCCCTCTGGGACTCTTCCCCATCTCACACAGGAGGAAATGGGCTCAAGCCACCTGCCCAAGCCCACACTGAGGCGGGGGGCACCAAAAGCCAGGCCCAGTCAGGTCCAAGTCTTGTCCTCTCATCTCTACCCTGTCCGCTCCTCACATTCCCTCCACCTTTAGGATCTGGTCTCCCCTCACCACCGCCCCCCGACCCCACACCCAACCACAGCCCTGTTCTGAACTATATTTTCTCCCTCAGAAACTACTTTTCTGCCTCTGGTCTAAGTGGATTCTCCTGGCATCCCTGAGAAGCAGGTGACACCATCATGTACACTTTATAGGTGAGGCAGCTAAGGCCCAAAGGACAAGGGCTGTGTTCCAGGGTGCGGGCCGCTCAGGACACATGTGACCAGTGCCCACGGCACCACGAGGAGAAGCACGCTGTCCAGGGCTGACCCTTAGCAGATGACAGCCCTGTGGGCTTCCAAGAGGGCAGCCCTCAGCCCAGGGCTCAGGCTGTCTCCAGGTGACCCAGTGGGTGGCCATGTTCTTCCCAGCTGCTCAGAGAGCCCCTGAGGTTGAGCATAAAACATTCATCTCTAAGTGCTAAGACGGTGGCCCCGGCAGGAGGCTGTGCTCCAAAGTATGTTCAGTCCTGTCCTGCTGACAAGGTCCAGGGGAGTCCCACTCTCCCATTCTACCACCTGCACAGGCAGAGAAGGGCCCTGGCGAACCACTGAAGCCCCCCGTTACAGCACCCCTCTTCACAGACATCAGGTTCATGTTCTCAGAACCCCCCACAGCAGGTGAGGCCAGCGTCTGCAGAACACCCTTTACAGCTGAGGCAGCCAAGGCTGACGAGGTCATACGGCTCACAGCCAACAGAGCTACATTTGGACCCCGGCAGCCTGGCTCCAGTCTGGCCCATCACCACCATGCTAACCATCTCTCTCAGCACACTTGGAGTGAGGGTTCTGCCACAGGAAACTGCGACAGGACCTTTGCCTGAACGGGCCCCTCACCTCTGACTCCCTCACCAACACCCAGCCCAACAACCCCTCAGAGAGCAGCTCACCCCTCCACCCCTACCCTGGTGGCAGTCCCATGTGGCCCCCGTGTCTCCTCCTGGGCGCAGCTGCCTTTGAGGAGAGGACAGAGGTCCCCCAGGATGGTGAAGCAAGAGCCCTTCCCTGAGGCCCAGCTTCCTGGAGGTCCAGACTGGGCAGCGCCTTCGGCCAGGAGAGGGGAGGAGATGGCAGTGCAGATGTGAGTGCAGCCAAGTGCTGGGAGGACACGCACTTTGGCTAAGATCCCACTGTCAGGGACCCCGGGGGGCTGTGCGCAGCTCTGCTCTCCTCCCACTGTCCCCCGGTTCAGCCCTGGACCCTGGTCTCTCTCTGCGCCTTGAACCCCAGGCACACAGCTGCTTGGGGATTTTGCCTGTCCTATTCACTCTGCTCTGCAGATGCCGCATGTCTTCCTCCCTCTCCTCCTGCAAGTCTTTGCTGAAACATCACCTGCCCAGGGAGGCCTTCCCTGCCACAGGAGCTAAGTCACCACCTCCAGCCTTCCCCTGGTCTTCCCTCCATTGTATATCCCCCTAGCACGTCTTACCATCTGACACACTAAATAGTACATGTATTTCTTTCTTTTTATTCTCCCTGCTTGAGAATGTAAGCTTCTTGAGGGCAGGGATTCGTGACTGCTTTATTCTTTGCTCTACTCTCAGCTTCTAGAACAGTGTCTGCAGCCTAGTAAGTAGGTGCTCAATAAATATTTGTGGAATGAATGACCAGGTGCTAAGAGCAGCCCCCTGGCAGGGGAACCACACAGACTGTCCTCATGTGGACACTCGGGGCACAGGAACAGCAGTCCCTTCATGCACTGTGGATGGGGGAGGTAGAAGGTGAGATGGGGTGCACCATGGGCGGAGGGTCAGGGGCAAAGTAAAGCAGGATTAGGGGTGCCAGGCTGGCAGGGGAAGGGCCAAGTTAAGCCAGTGTAGAAGGGGCATGCATCTGAGGCCCTGAGGCTTGAGTGAGCTTCCTCTGGCTGCCGTGGGCCCGGCTGATAGAGTATTAGACTCTGGGCCCAGCAAGGCTGGCTCTGGCCCCCTGAGCTCAGTTGTCTGGGGCTACTCCAGCTAAAATTAGCCTGTCCCCACTCAGCCTGGTGGGGCAGTCCAGCCTGAGGACAGGTACTGCCCACTGGCACCAACAGGAGCCCCAGTCCTTAGCCCCGAGGCCCCAGCAGCTCCTGGGGTCGGCCTGGGCCCTGCTGCCACTGCTCCCTGTGCCTGCGCATCCCCTGTAAAGATGTCTCAACACCCTGTGCTGTGACGCCTGGCCCTGGCCCACCACCCCCACCACGCTGGCACACTTGTCAGCATCTTAGGTCCCTGGGCTTGGCTCCCAACCACAGCCTGATGTCAGTGGCCTCCCCCCCTCTCTGCCCACGGGCAGGAGTTCCATCATCCAGCTCTCTCACCCCCCTACACCTGGGGAGGGAGGCAGAGCAGGGGTGAGCTGCCCGTGACAACAGAGGGGGTGACCGAGCCCTCTGAAGAGGGCTATGACCTGTCCATGACACACGGCAGGTTTACGGCAGGACCAAGACGAATCCAGGCCTGCCTCCACGGATGACACCACTGAGATGTGGTTCCTGGGAGAGAGGTGATTCTGGAAGAAGGGGCCCCTGGGGCCAAGTAGGTGAGGTATTGAAGGGAGGGTCAGTTGCTGAAAAAGGAAGCGGGTAGTGAACAGGCCAGGATCTGGTTCTTCTAGAGCCAAGCACTGTTAAAAAGACAATAATGGAACCCACGATAATTAAGCACTTATTATGTTTCGGGTTCTGGGCTAAGTGCTTAACACATTCAATCCTCCCGACTTCCCTATGAGTCAGGTGCTATTAATAACCCTCTCTTGAGGCACAGACAGGTTAGGGAACTTGTCCAAGGTCACACAGCTGAAAAGAGGAAGTGGGGCTGGGATTCGAATGCAGGGCTCCTGGCTCAAGAGGCCACACTCTTAAGGAGAGAACGGGGCTCCAGGGCATATCACTAAGATCGGTCACTAGGAAGTGGGGGCTGCCCCGAAGCCCATGCACTTTCTACTGAACACAGGACTTGGCTTTAAGCAGGGGAATTTGGGACAAAAGGCATCCGAGGACTTCCAGGGGATGAGTCTGTATTGAAAGCCAGTAACTAATGCCTAGAACTTCACACAAACACAGCTGACAGAGGAAAGGGGACGATGGGAGGGGTAAAGCGAGTGAAGGAGGTGAACGGGGAAGGACGTGGGGAGGGAGAGGGAGAAAAAGAACCTGGCTAGTCTTTAGGAGAAACAGAGTCCCAAAGGAAGTCAGATGTGGGCATTCGGCTGGACCAAGTGGACGTGGGAACTCAGAGTCCTTGCAATGCACAATGTCATCATCCCAAGAGCTCACACATCCTGGTTTTCAAAAATACTTTTTCAGTCTCTGAGCTCTGGTTGTGGGCAGTGAGTTGGGATAGAGGGCTTGTATTCCCAGGTGAGGCAAAGAAAGACGGGGTCAGCCAGTAATAGGCTCTGAGGTGTGGTGCCGATGTCTGGCCTAGGTCTTGAACTCTGGTCTCCTTATCTATTCTCCCAATGACTATGTATTTAGAACCCGCTATGTGCCAGGCCCTATTCCAGATACCAAGCACAGAATGATGGGTAAAAGACAAAAACCCCTGTCTTCCTGGAGCTTAAATTCTAGTGAAGCTTTTATTCTTATATAAGAATATAGAGTTTATATTCTAGTAGAACGTTCTTTACTATTTCATTGGAAAAGACCTCGATGCTGGGAAAGATTGAAGGCAGGAGGAGAAGGGAACGACAGAGGATGAGATGGTTGGATGGCGTCACCGACGTGATGGACATGAGTTTGAGAAAACTCCGGGAGATAGTGAAGGACGGGGAAGCCTGGTGTGCTGCAGTTCATGGGGTTGCAAAGAGTCGGATACGGCTGGGCAACTGAAAAACAACATATTCTAGTGGGGGAAGCGGACAATAAACAAGGTCAATAATAAAATACAGTTGGATGCTGTTAAATGCCAAGAAGAAAACGGGAAAGCATAAAATGGGGGAAGGGAACGCAAGGGTGCAACCTGAGGGGATGACCTCTGAGTACAGGCCTAAAGGAGGTGAGAGTGAGGGAGTAAACAGCGAGGGGAAAGCACTCCAGGTAGAAGGTAGGGTGAGAGGACAGGTCCTGAGGCAGAAGCACAAGCGCTGTGCTGGTGGAAAACCAAGGAGCCAGAATGAGAGGGGAGGAAAGAGAGCGGAGGGGGAGGCTGGGTGCGGGCAGCTCCTGAGGAGCCTTATAACCCTTGCAGGGGCCTGGGCTGCTCCCTGAGTGAGCAGAGTACAGGGGTGGCTCAACCTGGCAAGCATTTGACCAGGAGGGCCCTGGCTGCTGTGCGCAGAAGGTGCTGCAAAGGGCAGAAGCAAGCGGACAGTTCACAGGAATCCGGGGGAGAGACGATGGTGGCTTCAGCCAGGGAGGTAGCAGTGGAGGCAATGTGACGAGGTCAGGTTCTGGCTGTATTTTCAGCACAGAGACAACAGGATTTGCTGATGTGTGAGAAAAAGTGAGGAATCAAGGATGGGTGCCGAGGTTTTTGGTCTCAGCACCTAGAAGGAAGCGGCTGTCATTTATCCAGCTGGGGACTCACCCTCCAGGCACACCACCCCAATGTCAGCGTCTTGGGCACAAGGAAAGATCAGAATCACCCACGAAGCTCTGCCAACCAGCACACACCCGTCCAGGCCTCTTTGTGTCCTGATACTTCCCCTCCACTGGGAACGGTTTCCTGCCTCAGCACTTCTCAGAATCTGGTGTGCGTATGATTCATCTGAGGATCTTGTTAAAACACAGATTCTGAATCAGTAGGGCTGGGGGCAGGGCTGGGACCTGAAACGCTTTCCTTCTACCAAGTGCCCAGGTGATGTTGATTCTCTTGGTCAGAGGACCACACTGAGGAGCAAGAACCCCTGTGTCCCAGACCCCATGGCAAATCCTCCTTCTCTGAGTATCAGCATCGCCAGAGAACAGACTCTGGAGCATAGGCAGCCTGACCATCTCCTTCCAGACCCAGGAGTCAAGTTCTCCAGGGACAGAGCCCAGGAGTTTTACCTGTCTTCTGCTTTTGGCTGCTCAGCATGTGGGATCTTCCCTGACCAAGGGCTGAACCTGTGCTCTGTGTTGGGAGTGTGGAATCGTAACCAGTGGATTGCCAGGGAAGTTCAAGCCTGACATTTTTGAAGGATCCTAAGTAAACTGAAAGTTACCCATGGATGGGGGTCCCCAGAAACACCCCTCTAGCCCCATTACAACGATTGCAAACACCCCTGGCCCATCCAGCACAGCAGAAGCCCACTGCCTCCCTTCTCTGCAGTGCCTCGGCACCATCGAAGATAGCCCCAGCCTGCCCTGCTCCAGCCCCTAGAGTCTGGCATAGCATCTTGTCTCTCAGTACACCTTTCTGCAACTCGTGAAGGGCAGACAGCTAAGAGAAGGGCCTGGAGAAGAGAGCTGGAGGTGCCACCCACTGGGCCAGAGCAAGCACACCATAGAGAGGTGGTACCCCCCAATTTGTGCCATGAGAGGACTGGGGGAGTCTACACACCCGGTGACTCCCAGGGGCCTAGCGCCTGTGGCGACGCCAGGTAGGATGGGATTACCACGGGAGCCTGAATGAATGTAGGGGAAAGCTTCTCAGACCCCCTCCCCTGGGCTCCTGCCCGCTTGATACCAGGAGAGCTCACATGTGCCCTAGAGAGGAGCTGGGCGCAGAATGTGGAAGGAGAAATAGGAAAGGACTAACCCGGCTCCCAGGGCTTCTCAGGTGGCACCAGTGGTCAAGAACCCGTCTGTCAATGCAAGATACACAAGAGATGCAGTTTCAATCCCTGGGTTGGGAAGATCCCCTGGAGGAGGGCATGGCAACCCACTCCAGTATTCATGCCTGGAGAATCCCATGGATGGAGGAGCCCAGCGAGCTATGGTCCACAGGGTCACAAAAAGTCAGAGACAACCGAAACAACTCAGCATGCATGTACACCCTGGCTCCCACGGTGCCTCCGGGAAGCTGAAGCTTGGAACTCTGGACTCCTGGCGTGTCAGAGTGGCGAAGGGACTTGGTGGTCATTTAGAACAGGGGTCCACAGTCTCTGAGATCTAATGCCCTGTGACCTGAAGTGGAGCCGATATAATAATAATAGAAATAAAGTGTATAATAAATGTATTATGCTTGAACCATCCTGAAGTCATCCTCCACCCTGGTTCATGGAAAACCTGCCTTCCACGAAACTGGTCCCTGTGGTCAAAAAGGTTGGGGACTGCTGATTTAGAAGGTCCTCTACCAGTCCATTCTAAAGGAGATCAGTCCTGGGTGTTCACTGGAAGGACTGATGCTAAAGCTGAAACTCCAGTACTTTGGCCACCTCATGCAAGGAGCTGACTCACTGGAAAAGACCCTGATGCTGGGAGGGATTGGGGGCAGGAGGAGAAGGGGACGACAGAGGATGAGATGGCTGGATGGCATGACCCACTTGATGGACATGAGTTTGAGTAAACTCCGGGAGTTGGTGATGGACAGGGAGGCCTGGCGTGCTGCAATTCATGGGGTCACAAAGAGTTGGACACGACTGAGCGACTGAAATGAACTGAACTGAACTATCTTCCAAAGGGGAACTATAGCCTGAAGGGACAATGGGACCTGCCTATGGGAGCCTGGTTGGCTTAGTGGCCTGGCTACAGATCTTGCTCTGGGGTAGCTGCCTCATGCCCACAATGGGGGTCCTGTCTGTGGCCTCTTCTCTCCTCGTCCCTGAGCTGGTGCTAAGCCCCAGGCCCCCAGGAGTGACCCACTGACTGTCAGCTCAAATCAGGCAAGCCTGTGACTTCTTGCCCAACCCAGACCCTGCACTCCCAAAGGAGTCAGTGAGGGCAGGAGCAGTCAGGCTAAGCATTAGGGACCTGGGGGAATGGATTTTTGGTTCAGCAAAAACTAGAAAGGCTACTGGGAGAGGGAATAGATGAGCAAAAACCTGGAGGCTGGACTGAGGTTCAGATGATGAGGTCAGGGAGGAGCCTGGTGGAAGGGAGGAGCCTGGCAAAAGGGAGGAGCCTAGCAGAAGGGAGGAGCCTGGCAGAAGGGAGCAGCAGGACCCGTGGCCGGCTTCCAGAGCAGAAGGCCTCGAATGCGGAGCTGAGGAGGAGCCAGCATGCTCACCAGGTGTCACCTCTCGCAGGATAACTTCCGATCCTCCCAAGCCCCCAAGTCATTTCCCGGGGCCTGCACGGCTGGCAGGGGCAGGAGAGGCACCTTCTGAAAAGTCTCTTTCTGGGGGCTGCCAGTGCATCATCTTACCCCACCAGGCTGGGCCTTCACCTGCCATGGTTCAGGGGCCAGAACTGCAGAGCAGGATTCCCAAACAGGTTTCTGGGAAAGAGAGTTTGCTGAAGGAGGAAAGAAAACAGAAGGAAACCCAAGCCTGGGCCACGTTCAGCCACAGCCCCCAGTACCCTGGAATAACAACAAGAGGCGGTACTGAATAGTGGTTATGGATGGAGCTCTGGGGTCAGGTGGTCCCACAGCTAAATGCTGGTCCACTACTCAGGGTCTACAATGACCTTGGAAAGGCTACTTAACCTCTCTGAGCTGCAACAGCCTCATCTGGGACATTGGTGTGATAATAATGGTACAGCTCCACGGGTGTTCGTATGACAATTGAATGAGAATACGTAAATCAAATCCTTAAGGCTGTCTGATACATAGTAAGTGCTTTAGTAAATAAAGTGCATGTGTGCTAAGTCGCTTCAGTTGTGTCTGACTCTGTGTGACGCTATGGACTGTAGCCTGCCAGGCTCCTCTGTGTGTGGCATTCTCCAGGCAAGAATACAGGAGTGGGTTGCCCTTTCCTGCTTCAGGAGATCTTCCCGACCCAGGGATTGAACTTGAGTTTCTTAAATTTCCTGCATTGGCAGGAGAGTTCTTTACCACTAACACCACCTGGGTAGTAAACAGTAGCCATTAGTACGTTGACTCAAGGAAGAGGCTTCTGGAAAATTTGGCCTAGGGGATGAATACAGGATCTGGGCCAAGTCTGGGTTGACTGGTTAAGAGAGGTCTCTACCAGCTGTACTGGGCCCTGGGAGGGGAGTGAGGAAGGGAGGAAGGAGGGCAGCTAACTGCTGCCCAGGTGGAATTTAATATTCTCTTAAAACTGAGAGAGCAAATAAATACAAATGGCCAGCCCCTAGGCCAAGAGGCTTGGGGTGGAGTTTGAGCCTCGTTGATGGGCTGTGTGGTCTTAGGCAAGTGTCTTCCCTGCTCTGAGCCTGATTTTCCTCTGCCGGATGAGGGCAGTAGCTAGAGGTGGCCTGGCAGCACCCAACAGTCCTGTGCATATGAAAGGCAGTCCCTCCCCCCAGGTGGTTCTCCAGCAATAGGGTTGGGCATCTAACCGTCCCTGGAGCCTCCTAGATTCCCCTTTCCCTGGAGCCTGCACCCATGGTGTGGCCAGGCTGGCCCAGGGCCCACGGGAGGCCGCAGCTTGAGGCCCTGACCTTTCGGTCCAGAGTGAATATACTGGTCATGGGACTGCTCAGAATAGTCATAGCACTATATTCAGCTGTCTTGGGAGGCCCTAGATCCTTGGTCCAGGCGGTGGGCCCTGGAACGAGCCCCCACCAGCTCCCTTCACCGCCTCTGAAACAACATACTTCTCTCTCTTGGAGGTTCAGGCCAGTCTCCTCTAAAGCTCTGGCACATTCTACACTGCCCAGAGTTAGGGAGCACAGATTCCTGCCCCTGGAGTGCCAGACCCCGGCACTCGCTGAAGTGTTGTAAGGTGGACGGGGCTCCCAGCTACGGAACCAGGAGTCGAAGACCTGAGTTCCTAAACCAGGCCCCTAACTTGTTCACTGGGACCTTGGACAAAGCACACCTCTCTGGGCCTTGCCTTCCTCATCTATTTCAATAATGGCTCCTATTAAACTGAGTATATAAGAAGCTTAGATTCTGGAGTGGGAGACAGATTGGAATCAAGCAAGACTGCTAATGAGCATTTTATTACACACTAGATTGCTACTTTAAAGGGAAGGACTCTGGTCCTAGACCCAGCCTGTGGGGTCCAGAAAGGCATTTCCAGGGAACTGAGGTTTGAGGAGGGGTGTCAGGGATAAAGAGGGGCAACTCAGGAGGAAAGAGTGCTCCAGAGGGAACAGCATATGCAAAGGCCATGAGGCAGGGGGACCTGTCACGTGCAAGAAAATGAATTGTGGCCAGGATGACTGAAGCTCATCTGATGTAATAGAGAGAGCCAGGCCGGAGGAGCCTAGAGAGACAGGCCAGGCCCAAGGGACCACAGAACAGGCTGGGGAAGCACCGAAGGGTTTTAAGCAGGCAAGGCTGTAAGCTGACAGATTTGTGAGTTGAAGAGATCTCTGTGGCTTACAAGTGGAGGGTGATATGGAAGGGCCAGGGGCTGGAGGCAGGACAGGAGTCAGGAAGCTGCAGGAAGGTGGGCCGGGGGGACACAAAGATGGCTGGAAACCAGGATAGTGGGCTTAGGACGGAGGGCAAAGGGTGGAGTCTAGAGAAAGTCATGGAGTGAAATGCTAATCCAACCAACAGGAGTTTAATAACAGAAGCCAACATTCATTGAGCACTGACTACATGCCAGGCCCCGTGACTTGGGGCTTTCCACCAACATGTAGATAACTCAGTTCATCTTTCCATCAACCCTCTGGGACAGGTTCTATCATTATGCCCATTTTAGAGGTGAAGAGGCTGAGAAGCTGACCAGAAGACACTCGCTTGGTGACTTTCATTACTGGTTGGGGAGCTGGCACAGGGGAGGCTGTCTACCATTCAAAGACACGCGGACACCTGTCAAAGCATTGTGAGAAGGTGAGGAACACCAGATGGGGGACACAGTATGGTGAGGAGTGCTTAGGGTGGCCAGAGGGGAAGGCACCAAGCCCTTCTGCCCTGCTCATGGGTCTCCTTCACGTGTTCCCATGACTCAAAGTGGGGCCCTGACCTGGGGCAGTGTGCTCTGAAGTGGGGGCGAGCTGCCCAGGAAGTCCCTATTAGCACCCCTGTCCCCAGTCCCTCCACATGCCAAGCCAAGATCCCAGTGTCAGCTGGGACCCAAGGGAGGGCCGAAGTCTCTGGCTGGGCAATTCATCCCAGCTGCCAGGTGAGGATCCGCCTGGGGGAGTTGGGGGAGAGGAGGACTACATCAGGTTCCAAACAGGTGGGGACAAGAAAGAGAGATGGAGACCTGGCATCAGAGGAGAGCTGGGCAGTGGGGTGGGTGGAGGTGGGGCTTCCCAAGCTTGGGGTCACTGGCACTTCTTTGTCACTGCAAAGTCAAGTGACTTTGGGGGAGAGATGTCCACACATACACACACACACGCACAGGACACTCTCTGATCTGTAGCACAGGGCACACCACTGGTGATGTGTGACCTGACACCGAGCAATGTTCCTGATGACAACATGAACATCAAAGATAAAAGCCAAGAGCCTCTGACCTGTGCTGGCCCCCAGGGGAGAGAGGAGGGCAGTTTTCAAGGCTGGGCTGCCCCAGGCTGCTCCCACGTGACCCTGCCTGCTCCCACACCTCCACAGTTTTGCATGCTAGCACTGCTGTTCCCTGCCATCTGCCTGGGTAATTCCTACTTGCCCCTCAAAGTCCATCCCTGAGTTACCTCCTCCGGGATAGTTCTTACTCTCACAGTCCCAGGAAGCCCCTTCACAGCACTTACCACAAAGCGTCGTCGTCATCTTTTGCTTGTGTGTGTCTGGGGCATGACCCCTCATGCCAAAAGACAAGCTGGGCTCATCCTGCGCCAGCTCACCTCCCTACCCCTCACTCCCTCAGCCTGGGAGCCCAGGAACCAGCAGGAGAGAGGGGCCAGCAAACCAGCAGCTCTGGCTAGCGCTGTCACCTCCAAAGAGCTCAGATGGAACCTCCCACCCATCTAGTTAGCCCGTATCTCCCAGGGCCACCACTAAGGCCTGCAGTGGGGTGGCCTCACTGTGTACCAACAACCAACTGGCCTGGGCTAGAGCAGTGTTTCCACTAAGGATGGAAAATAGGGGGCAAAACCACTCACTAAGGCAGCCCAGAAGTCCCAGGAGATGAAGGCAGCAGGCAGGAAGCGGGTCTGAGTTTCACCTCCCTCAAGGCACACACACACAGGTAACCCAAAGCCCCTCTCACATACAAGTCCACACAGCCACACTGACACTAGGTTCCCGCACACAGTTCCTGCCTCACACGCACCTCACATACACACAGGGTCTCTGTCACACACATAGAGCTCCCACCCCACACAGCCTCTCACACAGATGGTCTCGTGCACGCAACCTTACATGCAGAGCTTCCCAGTGTCCCACCCGCCACACACAGAAATACACTCACCTCAAGTCTCTCACGCCCTCCCCAAGAATCCTTCTCTCTCACACATGCACAGAGCATCTCTCGGACACATACAGTCCCCTCTCTCTCTTATATACGCACTCTCTCCCACACAGTCTCATTCTCACACACAAAGTCCATCTCTCAGAACCCACAGAATCTGTCTTTTTCACACTCACATGAGATTACTCTGATACAGAAACACACAGAATCTCTCTCACGTAGTCAATCTCAACACACACACCCGCCCCCAGAGTCTCACTCACACATGCTTTTATTCTCATGTGGCCTTACACACACACACACACACACACACACACATGAAGAACCTCTCACACCCACACAGAATCTCTCTTACACAGATTCTCACACATACAGCTTGTCTTTCACACACATCTACTATGTCACACACAGGATTGTGGCCTGGAATTCTGAATAAACATTTGAATCCCGACACAGCAATCTGAGGCGGCCTGGGGCCCGCGAGGGGGAGGGGTAAACAAAGGTGACGGCGGCGGAGGAGCCGAGATGCAGGAGGGAGAGCGGGCCGGCGGCCGGCTGGGCTCTGCGCAGATGAGCCGCAGAGAGGCAGCGCAATGCAGCTAGGCCGGCCGGGCGTGCAGCGGGAAGCCTGGGTTCTAATCCAGGCTCTGCCCTCACTTCCTGTGTGCCCTTGGGCAGGCCCCAGTGTCCTCAGCTGTCACCCGAGGGAGCTGGAACAACTCTATGTGGCCACTGGGGAAAGAATGTTGCACAGATAGGCTGAGGGGGGCACCTTCTAAGCACCCCACCCCACCCCCAACCACTGCTCAACTTTTCCCTCAATCTGCTCTTCAGTGGACGCTGGAGAGAACCAGGACTTTTCTGTAAGATTCTGTACACCAACATGACCCCCTTTAGCCAACTCATGTATCTGCATGGGGGAATGGCCAGTGGGAGGAGATGGACAGGGCAAGGGGCTAAATATGTCCCACGTGACCCCTGCCTATCCTGAAACTCAGGGGCTAGGGTCAGAGCCGGAAGCTGACCCCAGGAGTCGGGGACTCAGCCTCTTGCTAGAGCACCAGGAGGTGGAGAGGACCATATGGAAGTTGGGCCTACCCTTTGCTTCTGGGGCCAAGGGGGTGGTGGTGGTGGTAGCAAGATGCTTCCCAAGGTCAAATGCAGGTTAATGGGCAGCTGCTCTAACCTAGGCCTCTGCTCCCCTTGCCCCCTGCCCCCACATGCCCCAGTTCAACCTCCCAGTCCCCTTTCTCCTGCCCCTCCTCACAGCTCAGCTACAGCTTCCAGTTACATAATCCCCTGGCTATGGTGGCCTCTGTCAGGAGAGGGGAGGAGGGAGACCTCTGAGGATCCCAGTCTCCTCTGGAGATGGCAGGGAGCTGGTGGCCAGCTGAGTGGAGGACGGGGTCCCAGGGGACTTGGGTCCCAGTACACCATGGCCTCTAACTCCCTGGGTGACCTTGGGCAGGCTTTTCAAAACGGAGGGTTTAACTATCTCCCTATTACTGCACCTCCACACACCCCCTCCCCGCCCCAAACACACACACATATCTGATCTAGGATTTAATATATAAGACCTGTTGCCCTCTCCCTCAGATGCTAAAACACTGAGTGTTTGATCTCAGTAACACGTCCATCAGGCCTGTGCCTAAACACAGCCTTTTCCTGCTGTGGAAGCTTCAGTGCCCCCTGGTCCCTTCTCCCCACTGAAGTCAGCCGGGGAGGCACTCCTGCTCCCTCCCCTGCCTGAACCTCCATCCCCAGTTTGAGGGCAGGAGGGAAGGGGTGTGGAGCAGTAAAGGAGATAGGGCAATGAAGGTAATGTCTTGACTGGGAGGGGATTAGGGGGTGGCTCACACACTGGGGAGGGACTCTGCTTTAAATTCCCAACTCTGACCCTTCCCCTCTGTTCAGATCTCTGAGGGCAGAGCCTAGCAAAGGCAAGAGGGGTTTCTTCCAGGATAGGTGGCTGCTACCCCTGTCTCCCTTTTGGGCTCAGTGAAGCAGCAAAGACCCTTAGAATTCACCAGGCCCCCCCTCTCTCTTTACATTTGAGGAAACTGATCGGAGGAGCCATTTGATGGGCCAGGGTGGGCAGCAGGGTGCCCTTTCTCCCTGGCAACAAGCTGCTGTCACTAAAGGGGAGTGGTTGATGAAGACATACCTCCCTCTCACACCCCTGTAGATGCCCTCCCTGTCCAGACAGGTCCTAGAGGAAGCACAGGCAGAAGCCCAGAGGCCCTCTCCAGCCCTCTCTCCTTTTGACAAGAAAGAAGGGCAGGCTCTGTTTCCAGGAGCAGGTCTCAGAGGAATCACACCCTCCCCCAGCTCCACCATCTATCAGTTAATTAGCCATAAAGACTGCCCCTTGACCATCTCCCTGGGATGCTCTGAGGCTGCTCCGCGGGGTGGGGTGGTCTATCTCACACAGCAGATCAGGTCTCAAGCCCTCTTCTGTGGGCCCTGGCTGGTCCCACATGCCCCTTACCTGGGAGAGAGGAAGGACTCCTACTTCCCTCCCCACACCAAAATCTAAAGGACAGTTCAGAGCTTCACCCTGTACACCTGCAGAGATGGTGATGTGCATGCACAGGCACGCCTGCACACTCAAACATACACACATGCTCGCTCGTTCTCACCATATACCTTACCCACCCAAATATACACCACCACACTTACATAAATATGCGCACACTATCAACTCATGCACACAAACACACCCATTCATACTCACTTATACATACGAAATTCAGAAATACACAGACCTTTACATACGTACAAAGCTAGTCACCCTTGAGGAGAGTCACTGTCTCTGCCACACGTGCACAAACATCCTCCTTTCTGCTTTGACTTCCCGGCACCAGTTCTCGGATCCAACCCTGCCCGCGGGAGGCAGAGGACGCTGCCTTCCCCGCCCCACTCTTCTCATGGCTAAGTTGTCACTTACCCTCGCGTAGCGGGATGAGTAGGGGTCCTCGAAGAGGGCCCAGATGCGCGGCTGCCAGCGGCGCCAGAAGCCGCCAGGCCGTCCGTCTGGGGAGTCGCTGAGCGCCAGGCGCTTGGTCATCTCCAACTCGTCCTCGCCGTCGCCTGAGTCGCCGGGGCCGTCGGCGTCCGCGTCGTCCGCGCTGTTGTCCAGGGGCGCGCCGCCGAAGCTGTCCAGCGCCTCCTCGGCGTCGCGGTGCTGGCGGTAAGTCATCCAGCAGCAGGGCTCCACGTCGGTCTCGTCGATGCCCCAGAAGGCCAGCTCCTCCTCGTAGAGTGGCCCGCACACGTCGGCCGGGCAGTGCAGCTTGCCCGTGCGGTAGTAGTTCAGGATGTGCGCGAAGACGCCGGGGTGGCGGTCGAAAAAGAACTCGTCTGCGCGCGGGTCATAGTCGAAGTGGCTGTGGGCGTCGGGCTCAGCCAGCCAGGCGAGCCGCGTGCCGGGCAGCGTGCGCAGCGTCGAGCGGTACGTCTGGTGGCGCGTGCCGCCCACGTTGATCACGATGCGCTCGCTTTCGTCCCCTTGGCCCATCGCGGCGCCTCCTTAGGCATGGCGCGGCCCAGCGACACCCATGGGAGCGGCCGCCAGGGGGAGTTGGCGCCGGGGAGGGGGGCGCGCGGCCTCCTCCCCCCTCCCCCCAGCCGTCGGGGGGACAGAGGACCGCGGCTCCGGCTACTCCGAGAGCAACCCAAGCCCTTCAGGGCGCTTTCTGTCGGGTGCTGGTTCAAGGGAGTGTGCGCGGGATCCCCAGGGTCTCCGGACGCCAGATGTGGGAGGGAGCTAGTCCGGCTGCGGAGGAGGCAGAGGAGGAAAGAAGGGAGGGAGGGAGAGAGGGAAGGGGTTGCGGGGGGTTGGGGGGGAGGTGGCGCTCAGCGGCGAGCCCCGGGAGGAGAAAAAAGAGGGTGGGGGGGCCGGGCTCCCGTCCCCATCTCAGCGGGAAGATAGAGAAATCGACACAAAGCTATCGGGGGGAAGGTCAGCTGCTTCCAGGGCCGGACATGGATCAGCTCCTGGAAGGGGGAGGGGAAAGGAGGAGAGGGAGCCGGGAAACTCGCGCTCTGCTGTGAGGTGTCGTCGCAGCGCGCTCTCGGCGCAGGGGAGATGGATACCCGCTGCCTTCCTCCCTGCGTGGCCCGGCTGCAGCTCGGGGCGCAGGGCGGACTCCGGCCCCCTCCCTCTCCTTGCCTGGCTGCCTGCTCCCCCCGGCGGCAGGCGCGCCTGTCCGCTCGCCCGCCCTCCTCTCTCCTTCTCCCCGCCTCTCGGAAGAGATGGCGGGCCCCCCGGGCAGGGGCACCAAGGGTGCTGTTCTGTGCTGCTGCCGCGGAGCGCTGCGCTCCGTGCGCTCCGGCTGGATCTGGGGCTCTCCGCTGGATTGCGCTCCGACTCGGGCTCCGGCTCCGGCGGCGGTGCTGAAGGGACAGCTCCCGGACTGTTGCGGAGCTGCGCGGGGCCGGGCTAGGGTTCTCCCGACTGGGCTCCGTCTGCGGGGCCGGCGGGCACTGACTCCGGTGCCTCTGCGCCCTGCGCTCTGCGCCCTGCTTCGGGCAGGCGGTTGGCGCTGTCGACCGAGGCGAGGGGGCTGCGGCGATCGGGCCGGGGAGGCGAGGGTGGCGGGTCTGGGCGCGGCGAGGCAAGGCTGGTGAGGCCGGGGAGGCGAGGCGCGGAGCGGCCGCCGCCGCCGCCCGCGACGCTGCTGCTGCTGGGGCTGCTGCTGGGCTTAGCTGGCTCGCTCGCTCGCTCGCGCGGTCCGCGTCCAGCCCGCCGCTCTCCGGACACGGGCACACGGCGCGCGCAGCCGCACTCGCCCCCGGAGGGAGGCGCCGCGCTGGGTCCTAAAAAGCCCTGATTCCGCGCCCCTCTCCCAGCCCCGCGCGGAGCCCGGCCTCCTTCAACCCCAGCGCTGGGGGCGCCAGCCGGGCACCCATCCTGCGGCTCCCGGGGAGGGGTGGGGGAGAGGAACCCGCCAACGCTCCGCCCTGGGGAGCGCCACTCAATGGGTGGGGGCTCTGGGAGACGTCTCGATCCGCGCCCCTGGGTCAGATTGAGGTGAGAAGGCGGTTTGGTACCCGCCCCTACCTTTCCCAACTGGGGACTGTCTGATTCCCTAGTGAAATGAGACACCCTTGACCGCTATCAGAGACACCTCGATCCGGATCGCTCCAAGCAGTTCTTTAATATCGACCTTTCCAGGGAACCTGGAGTCCCCATGTCGCTTTCATAGGTACCCTATTGCATAGATTCCAAAATAGCACTCTCCACGCTCCCCTATACACTACACACACCTCCACTGGGTTGTGTTGTCCTCTAAGCCATCTACGAACAACCTAATAATCCTGGACCCCTGTTAACCCCTTTCGACCCTTTTCTGACCCTGGGCCCTTCTTAACTGCAGGCTGACCCTAGTCTCCCCGTGAGTGCCTCATGCTGTGCATACTGATCCCAGCTCACTGATCCTCCCAAACTAGTCCAGGATCCTTAGTGAGGATTCTGTCCTTAGAGGTGAGAAGAAGCAACTCCTTCTAATGGTCCTGAACATTAACAGGCCGCCTTTCTCCTAGGGTTTCAGCTACACTGGAGGGGCCGCTGATGCGATATCTGGGGGCTATATAGGAGCAGCACCCCCCCCCAACCCCGCGGTGATTCTGGGCTTCACCGTTGATGATGGGGTGGGAGCTGTAGTTTGGGCCCCCAAGCCTTCTCAGCCCATGTTTGCTGGCAGTCCCTCAGTTTTCTCAATGAAGCCATTACCCCTTCACTCCTTACTTGTTCCAGGCTTGGTCCCAGGCAGAGAGGCACAAGCCCTTGTAGGGGCCCCAGGCAGTCAGGGAAGTGGGCAGGTGGGCCAGGACAGGGCTGGGGAGGTCAGGCCCAGCTCCGGGGGTGGCTGTGCTGGGAAAAGAAACTTATTGATCTAGCCCAGCCCAATCGAACACAAGGCTGCCTGGGCAAAGGGCGATTTAATTAAGAAGACACGAGGCTCTTATTTACCTGTGGGCACCCACTCACTGTGCAGACAGCTGTCCCTCGACACTGACCCACAGACCTGCTTGTGGGCCTGGAGACGAAGCTGTGCTGCAGGCATCTCTGTCCTCACTTGCCAGGGGAATCCCAGCCCAGTGCCAGTGAAAGCTGTGTGTGCTGGGGCAAAGGTCTGGAGGAGTGGAGAGGTTTGGAGAGGGGCAAGGGGCAGTGCAAGAGATGAAGGGTCATGGAAGGACAACTGAGAGACAGAGAGAGGCGGAGTTATGGCAGAAACAAGGGCAGAGATGGGCAGAGGCACAGAGAGAGCTGGAGTCCGGGGCCAGATGGCACTTCCCCCCTCCAGAGATTGATCTGTATTCTTCTTCTAAAGGGGAGATGTTTCGCCTTCAATACAATGCCTTCAGAGTAATACAAAGGTAAGAGTGCTTTTCAGTGTCCTCCTCTCACCCTGGTCAGTGTGAATCCCACCCCCTACCCAAGAGGAGGCCTGGCCTGGTGTAGCCCAGGTTGGCCCAAATTCAGATTCCCAGGACATAGTTCTTTCAGGAAGTTCTTCCTCAATCCAAGGAGGTGATAAAATGGAGAAACAGAGTCCCCAGAAAGAACAGAAAAAGATGGACACAGAGAGATGGTCTCTCTCTCTCACACACACACAGAGCTGGGAGAAATTAAGATGGGGAGACACAAGACCGAAGCCTTTCCAAACCTTCCCTTCCTTCCAGCCAGATATCCAGTTCCTCTTCTCCCTGTGGAAGCTTCTTGTGATTCTGCCAACCAGAGGGGCACAGGGCTCCACCACTTCCCTCTCCTGCAGGACCACATGAATCAGAGTATGGCTCCTTAACCTTCACTGTAGCCTACTTCATTTCCTCAGAAAAAGAACTCTCAGCTCCACCAGGGCTCCTTCTTGCTTGCTTCTCCCTACACTGCACAGAGCCACAGTAGCTCCTCATTAAGGGCTGGATGATTTGAGAAAGGCCAGGAGAGGGGCTGGGATCCTAGAATCCTCGTGTGAGAGGCCATAGGAGTCTGGAGCCCTAAACCAGGGCTGAGTCAAGGGGAAACCCACCCAGGTTTTCTTGGGGAGTCAGTGCATACCCCACTCAGGCTTCTACCCCATGGGGAACCATAATGGGGAACTGAAGCATGCCCCAGGGGGTGGACAGAAGCAGAGGGAGAGGCAGAGAGAGGCAAAGGGTGCTTAGAAGAGGGAAGCTGGAAGAAGCCCTGGTCAGCCCTGGCCATGTAGGGCTAGAGAAAGAGGCAGGACAGGGCTAGAAGTAGGGGGAGTGTGAAAGTGTATCCATCACACCTAAAATCCCCTACAAGGTAAGCAGAGCAGGCTCAGAGAGAGAAGCCTCCCAGGTGGGAGAGGGTAGCTGCCCATGAGATGCCCCATACTGTCCCACCTTCATCCTTGATGACATTCTGAGGCCCCAAAGGATGCCCCCCTTCTCTATCCTAAGCAGGGACATAAAAGTTCTTTCTCTCACTTCCTCTTCACACTGTGAGAAGGCTGGCATTTGCATAAAGCCCAGAGAAACCAAGAGGGCATCATGGTGGGGGTGGGGGTGGGAGGGGTGTGGGATGGGGAAGGGAAATAACCCCAGAGAAATGGGGGTTGGGAGGAGGAACCACTGAACAGAGCCTTAGCCTTTTACCCACAAGGCTAACCACAGACCCTCAGCCCAGATGAGAACCTCACCACTTTTGAGCTGTTCCTCTTACTCATAGACATTTGCTCCCTTCCTTGCAGAGGAAAGCAATGGTACTATGCAGAGTGTCTTTTTGGTATCAGTGGCTGATACTAAAGAGTATACAGGCAGGGCTCAGGGTACAGTGAATTAACAGTGGGGTGATGTTATTCAGTGGTCAAGAGCATAAACTTTGGAGCCAAATTACTTGTGTTCAAATCCTAGCTCCACCATTGACTAGCTATGACCTTGGGCAAATCACTCAACTTCTCTGTGTCAGTTTCTTTATTGATGAATGATACTAAGCCCTATATCCTAACACCTCAGCTCTGTCATTTCTCTTGTTGAGGCTGGAGGAGGGGGTTGATGGGAGTGATGAAGAATGAGCTAAGGTAGGATATGGGCTAGAAAGAGGTGAAGAGAGTCCTGAAGCCAAGTTTGGCCTGTGTTCTCACACCTGGCACTTGCAGGCCTTAGATCTGGTCCTGCTAGGCTCTGGAACTGGCCCAAGTCCACCCCTCGCAGGCCTTGATACAGGTTGGCCCATCCCATATGCTCTCTCCCAGGCCAGGAGCCTTCATATTCCTGGTGGGTTGGGGTGCCATCTTGTGGCCAAATCTGAGAACTAACCTAACCAGGGCACAGAGCAGGCTTTGGGGAGATAATAAGCAGTGCACCACACAGGCCTATCTCTTCTGCAGATCAGAACTCCTCCCTCCAATGGACAGGGGAGGGTGAAACTAGAGGTGCCATAGTTGGAAACTGGTGATGGTAGCTGTCAGATCTGTAGCGTGAGCACTGAGCCTGGTGCCTAAGCTGGGAATGGGGTGGGGTGTACAGTTGTTTTTTTCTTGTGATCCCTGGGCGAGTGGATCTCAGATCTCTTAGTCCAGCGAAAGTCTCTAAAAGGGCCAAGGTAAAGAATCTTCCAGGGAAGTGCGAGAGCAGGGCTTGTCAGTCTCTGCACTATTGACATTTTGGACCAGATTATCCTTTGTAGTGGGGCTCTCCTAGGAGGTTTAGTAGCATTCCTGGCCTCTACCCACTAGATGTCAGTAGAAAGTGAAAGTCCCTCAGTCGTGTCCTACTCTTTGCGACCCCATGGACTATACAGTCCATCGAATTCTCCAGGCCAGAATACTGGAGTGGGTAGCCTTTCCCTTCTCCAGGGGATCTTCCCAACCCAGGGATTGAACCCAGGCCTCCTGCATTGCAGGCGGATTCTTTACCACCAAGCCACCAGGGAAGCCCAGATGTCAGTAGAACCCCTTCCCCATTCAGAACAAATCAGAAAGGTCTGTGGATACTGTCAAAATTCCTTGGAGGAGGGCAAAACTTCCTCTGGTTGCAGGGACCACTGATGGAGAGGGATTTGGTTCCAAAGCTCATTTTGCTACTTACTAGCTGTGTAAACCAGCCACATTCTCTCTCCACACTTCTGTTTCCTCAGCTGTGTAAAGGGAGGATTTTGTGAGGATTCAGTGAGCTAGCCTCTCTCATTAACTTCCTCTCCTTCCCTCATCCCCCTTCCCTCGGATTGCCCATCTCCTCCAAACCCTCTGTGACCAGCCTTATCCCGTGTCTCTCTCCTGGGCTCCTGCCATTCACAGCCAGGCCCGTCGCTCAGTGGCAGTATGGCCTCAGGGGCAGAGCGTCAGCCCTCCCTGGGCTTGACTTTGAGGAAGAAGGGCCTCAATACCTGACCTCTTGTTCTTGAATGTAGGAGGAAGGTGAAGAGTGGGAAATGATGATGGCTGGGGTGAAGGATGCATAGGATGGTCAGGTGTGCACATGTGTGGGAAAAATGGGTAGATGCGGGCACTACAGCAAGAGTGTCCCCACAGGACCAGTCAGCAGCCACCGAGTTCTCCCAGAAGTAGCTGGAGATGCATGGCTGCGACTCCCTATAGGAACCTTGTGTGTTCTCTGGGCCCTCATGTCTGAGTCAGCCTGCAGTGTGCAGGGCTGGGTCCAGGTTCTGTGAGGCATGAAAGTGAAAGTGAATGTGAAACTAGCTCAGTTGTGTCCGACTCTTTGCAACCCCATGGACTGTAGCCCACCAGGCTCCTCCATCAGTGGAATTCTCCAGGCCAGAATACTGGAGTGGGTGGCCTTCCCCTTCTCCAGCAGATCTTCCCAACCCAGAAATTGAACCAGGGTCTCCTGCATTGCAGGTGGATTCTTTACAAGCTGACTTACCATGGAGGCCTGAAGTTTAGACATTTGGTGGGGGTTGGAGGTGAGGGTGGGGAGTGCGGGTGGGGTCACATTAAAAAAAAAAAGAATAGAAAGTTGTGTACAAAAGTGAATATTTATTGAGACTTAGAGAAGAAATCAAGACCAAATGTAAAATTTAGAAAACCAACAAATACTAAAAACATTTTTAAAAATCCAGAAAAACAATAGCTTAATATTGTTATTAACTTTCTAACACACCCACATAATACTTTTAAATATGCTGTATTTACTTGGAAGCATTCATAATGCCAATGAAAACAGTTGCAACTTTTTTTGCAGTTACCAAATGATGTTCAGTTAACAAAACCACATTTGTTGTATTAAAGCTTCATCAAATATGGCTGAAAATGAAAAAAAAATCATCATCCTCCCTTATAACTATTTTTTTCTGTGCATCAACATGAATCTGCTTTAAATTTACATGCCACTTTATGGCCTCCCATAGGGTATCGGGCAAGGTTTGTGGCTACTGAAAATACTACCAGGACTGGGTTATTCAGACACATTCATGAAATGGATGGGACCCAGAGTAGCCAAAATAATCTTGAAGAAGAACAAAGTTGGAGGATTCACACTTACTCATTTCAAAACTTACTATGAAGCTACAGTAATCAGACTGTGTGGTATTGGCATAAGAGTAGATACACAGATCAATGGAATAGAATTGAGAGACCAGAAATAAGCCCATACATTTTATAGTCACTTAATTTTTGCCAATGGTGCCAAGACAATTCAATGGAAGAAAGAAGAGTCTTTTCAATGAAAAGCACTGGAACAATTGGCTACCCGCATGCAAAAGAGTGAAGTTGGATCCCCTCTTCAGATCATCTAGAAAAATCAACTAAAACTAAATGAATACCTAAAATGTGAGAGCTAAAACTATAAAATTCTTCCCTGGATTAGGTCATGGTTTCTTAGATATGATGCCTTAAATACAAGCAGCAAAAGGAAAATATAGATAAATTGGACTCCAAAACCAAAAAGACGTTAGTGCTTCAGAGAACAATATCAACAAAGTGAAAAGACAATCCATAAAGTGAGAGAAAATATTTTCAGACTATATATCTGATAAGGGTCTAGTATCTAGAATATATAAAAACCCTCATAACTCAATAATAAAAAAACAAATGACCTCATTTTAAAATGGACGTAAGATTTGAATAGACATTCTCCAAAGAAGATATACAAATAGCCAAGAAGAACATAAAAAATGCTAACATTGTTAGTCATTAAGGAAATGCAAATCAAACCACAATGAAATACAGTTCACACCCACTAGGACAACTGGAATAAAAAGACCATAACAACGCTTGTTGAGGAAGCAGAGAAATTGGAACACTCATACCTTGCTGATGGGAATGTGAAATGGTGCAGCTGAGTGGGGAAGACTTTGATAGTTTCTCAAAAACTTAAACAGAATTATGATATATCCAACAATTTCACTTTTAAGTATACACCCAAGAGAATTAAAATCGTATGTTTACACAATAAGTTGTACATAACTGTTTATAACAGCATTATTCATAAGAGCTAAAAAAATGGAGACAATCCAAATATCTATCACTTGAGGAATGGATAAACAAAATAGGATGTATTCACACAGTAGAATATTATTCAGATATAAAAAGGAATGAAGTACTTTTAAGCTGCTACACTATGGATGAACCTTGAAAACATGCTAAGTGAAGGAAGCCATGCACAAAAGGCCACCTAGTGTGTGGGTCCATTCACATCAAATGTCCAGAATAGGCAGATTTGTAGGGACAGGCTGGGGCGAGGAGAGACAGTGACAGCTAAGGGGTATGGGTTTCTTTGGGGAGTAATGTTTTGGAATTTGATAATGATGATGGTTGCACAAAGCTGTGGCTATAGTACAAACCATCGAATTCGGCACTTTGCCAGTTTGAATTTTGTGATATGTAAATTGTATCCCCCCCCCTTTTTTTTATTGTGAAAAGTAAAAGAAGGATTAGTAAACCAGGAGGCTATAAATAATTTGCTTATGCTAAGAAGAATCTGTCATGGTGCCAGCTCCCTTATCTGTAGAGGACCTGTTTAGTTATCTTTTTCTTTCTCCGAAATGCTTTAAGTTAGTTTCAGAACTGGAACATACCTTTTAAATTCACTAATTCATTACACGGAGAGAGAGCCCAAGTCTAAAAAGGTGAAGCCACATACCCAAGGTCTCAGAGCTGGTCAGAGGCACAGCCAGGCCCACATCCTGGAAAACATGTGGCCATTGATATCAGCTGGGACTTGCGCCTCACTTCTACCAGGAAAGTTCTTTGTGAATTAATATCCACAGTTAAATGTTATCTGGGGAAAAAGAGTTAACTATACAAAAGTGACGCTGTATGGTATAAAAACAAATACTACACAGCCTCACACTGTCCCTCTTAATACTAGTGAGCTGTGTGCCAAGGATTTAAGTGTTTTATAGGAGAGAAAAAACTTGAGTTAGAACCAATTTATTTTTTTCCATCATTATCACCATCACCATTTTGGTCTTTCTCTTCCTTCTCATCTCCTTTGCCTTTCTCTTCTGGATCTTTTTTTCTTTTTTTTTTTTTTTTTGCCTTTTTCAGTCTTGCCCACCCCTTTCCACCCATATCAGGCTGTATATTCTTTAATTGCCTCTTCATGTGGTTCTATAATATCATTTTCTATACAGAGAATTGAGAGCTAATTCAGTCTCTCCCTCAACACAGTTGATCAAAACTTGTTTTGATATCATTGATAATTTAGGAAAGTTTCTTTCAGGTTTACCACTCTATTGGAAACATCTATTGGAAAGTGTAACTAAAATGTACACTTTTAAAATTGTCAAATTTGGCAGAAGCGCCATCAGATTTCTCTCATCTGTGGACTATAGGAGTTCAAGGTATTTTCAGTTTTCTTGTGTGGTGATTAATTAAATGCTTTTAAATTGGTAATGTTCATTTACAAATTTGTTGATGCTAAGGTCTTGTTATAGTGGCATATTATGAATTTTATTCTATCTTTGTTAATGTAACTATTTTGTGTTAGACCAGCAAAAACTTAAATCGTTTTCCAATATGCTCAGGTAATTCACTCTTCTTTGTTGAATAGATTACCAAACAATGCAAGAGTCTTATCAATAATTCTGTTAGAAAGTTATCTCTTTTAATAAATTGCTTTTTGTTGTTGTTGTTTATTTTCTAAGTTGTGTTCAACTCTTTTTGCAACCCTGTGGACTATCACCTGCCAGGTTCCTCTGTCCTTGGGATTTCCTGGGCAAGAGCACTGGAGTGGGTTGCCATTTCCTTCTCCAGGGGATCCTCCTGACTCAGAGATGGAACCTGCATCTTCTGCATTGGCAGGTGAGTTCTTTACCACTGAGCCACCAGGGAAACCTGCCAGTACATTTTTTATACTGGTATTATTTTACATAATTACGAATTAAATGAATGCTAGTCAGAGACAATTCCATTTATAATCTGTCCTAGGATACTACATCAAAAATATTTAAAACTATATATATATATATATATATACGGCAAGTCATGGCTCTGCATAACTCTTTAGAGAATAATGTTTATAGCACTGCCTGTATCACTCTAGCTCCACAGGAAAATAATCATTTTCTCTTTATGCTAAACAAAGATAATGAAATTTAATGCTACAGGAGTAGCATCCTTTTTAAAAATAATTTTTAACGATGGAATTTCAATTTATCATCATTCCTCTAATGAAGATAGAATAAAATTATACCTTTAAGCATACTAACAAAGAACCTGAAAACAAAAATTTGTATTTAATCATTATTCAATAGATTATAGATATATTTCAAATTTTAAGGAATTAAATTGCACTAACAAAATATACAGTATTTTCACACGTAAAAGGGCTTATTCATTCTAAAAGAGTTCTCAGATGGACTTTGATAAGAAAGGTTTAAATATGAAGAATGCAGCTTGCTCAAAATTAAGAAAAATGCCTTGAACTTATAAGAGTAACAGCTCCATTTGGTATGATCTAAATAGATGTTGGGGGTATAGTTGTTTTCTCAATGTCAGAATCACTGTAATTTATTTCATTGTTCATCATTATTGCTTCTGTTTTATATTTCATTTATTTAAAAGATATTCCACTACACCCAAATAAGATGTACACCTCTCGAGAGGACCTCAACATGCCCATAAATGCTACCCAACATGAGGGAGGAAGTCAGAATAGAAACAATGGTCATAACCAGTTTCCTAAAATATTTTACTTTGAAATATGTGAGAAAAAAGAAAAAACTAAACCGTGTGAACCTATTTCTAGGGCTTTTCATGCCAGGGACAGGACCTAAAGCTTAAACGTCCTTAGCTTCCAGGTACACCAGCCTTGACGGTATGTTCTGAGTTCTTGTGTGCTTGAGCACACGTGTGTAGAGATACGCACGTGTCTCTATGGAGAGCATGGCCCAGTATCTCCTCAGATCCAGCCCAGGTGAAAATGGCCCCAAGAACAGGGATGTTTCGTCTACACTGCAAATGGGATTCAGCTAGATGTCCCCCACCTCTGGCCCTGCCCAGGGAACTGAGATGAAAAACAGGTCAGGAGGGGACCTCAAACCCCATCATTCATGGGGTGATTCGATCTCTAGCTGAAAGTGTTAGTCACTCAGTCGTGTCTGACTTTACAACCCCATGGAATGTAGCCTACCAGGCTCCTCTGTGCGTGGGATTTTCCAAGCAAGAATACTGGAGTGGATTTCCATGGGCTCCTGCAGTGGATCTTCCCAGTCCGGGGGTCAAACTCAGGTCTTCTGCATTGGCAGGTGGATTCTTTACCATCTGAGCCACTCTGGTGGCTGCTCTCTAGCTACTCCCCTGCATCCTGACATGCTCTCTTCCTCTCTCCTTACTTCCTCTGCAGAGGCTCTAGGGCTGGGCCACTCAGCATGCAGTCTCTGGAACCTCTTTGCCTGGGTTCAAATCTTGCCTCATGATTTAAGCTGATCTAGTTGAAGTTTTTTTTCTGGGAATTTTCAGACTGGAGTTAAATGGTGAGGTAAACCCCTGAGTTGCTGTAGAAAACCAATATGGACCAGGAGAGAGAGAAGGCAAGAAGGAGGTGTGTCAAAGAGCAAGAGGGGCTCCAGTCCCAGCTCTCAAGGCCCACAGGTGCTGTGGTGCTTGCAGCCCTGCTCCCTTATGTGAACGGCCCTTCGTCCTTCCAACACATACCCTGTAGGGTTTAACCTTGTTTGAATTGGGTTTCTGTCACTTGTAACCAAAGTGTCCTTGACTAAATCTGCCCCCATCCCTGTTTCTTCTTCTCCAGAGGTCTCTATAATAGCACCACGTTCCACCCTGAAGCAAACCAGAGCCCAGGGTCACCCTTGGCTCCTCCTTCTCCAGCCTTCCTCGGGGCCTCCAGACACAAGGCTCTGTGAAGACCTGGCCGCGGAGGTGAGAGAGGGCTGAAGGCCAGCCTGCTCTCTAGCCATGGGCCCTGGTGCAGGACAGCATCCTTAGGAAAGAAGAGACCCCCTTTTCAAATTGCACACTAGCTCTCTATAGTCTATAGTAACCCTATAAGCTACGGGAGCCTTCTTATCTACAGGAGCCCATAACCCTCTAGGCTACTGGTTCCTTAGTGCAGAAGCTCTGTCTCCTCCTCCCTTTGCCTGATTACTCTTTCGTACTCCATCATCATCTCCCACTGCACCCTCCCTTTATTTATCCTTATGGTATTACCCACCATTTCTAACATCACTTGAGTCTCTGTCTAGTGGCTGTTTCCCTCTTTAAGCTGTGTGAAGGTAGGAACTCTGCCCTCAAGGTTTTCCGTTGTCCTGTCAACCCCTACACTTTATCTAGCACCACTGTCTCTATTCCTCTTTCTCTCCCATCCCCAATCACTACCCCAGTTCAGGCCATACCATATCTCCTCTGAGCAACCCTGGTGGCCTCCTGACAAGTCTCAAGTCTCGTGTCTCGTTCCCTCTTATCCGTTCTGCCAGCTCAGACTGGTCTTTCTAAAATACAGATTTCTTTGTATCCTTCCCCTGGTTAGATTCCTCTATGGCTCTCTACGGCCTTCAGGATAAAGCCTAATTGAGGTCCGTTGTGGCCCCACCTCTGCCTTTTCCCCATCTCACCTTTGGCCCCTTGTGTGAAGGCATAATTTACTTTCTGTCACCTCTGGGTCTTTGGCCTTTGCTATATCCTCAGCTTGGAGCATCCTTCTTTGGCAGCTCTTTTCTGGCCAACTCCTTCAAGATTCTTATTAGGGTCTGCTTGCTGTCTATACCTTCTGTTCCTACTGCACTCCTCTCCATGTACGTCCCCATTCGAGCACTTAATTCATCGCCATGTAACCAGTTGCTAAAAGATCCAGCCTCCCAAAATGTCTGGGTGCCTCCCAAAATGTCTGGGTGCATCCCAATGTCAGAACTGTGTCCACAAGTCTCTGTCTTCACCCAGCCTGGGACCTGACATCTTCTGAATGAATGAATTCATGAATGAGCCCTAAGGGGTCCCAAGGGAGTATAAAGAACCCCAAGGCACATCTGGGGTGGCAGCCAGATGAATAGTGGAGAATCATTAGTAGCAGCAAAGAGCCCTGGGTGGCTCCCCAGGGGCCCTACACTGGGGAGAGCTGAGGCTCTCCTAGAGCAGAGAGCAGAACCCCGGCTCTTCCTTCTGCCATTATGTCTTGCCTGCATTCTCCAGGCACTCTCCACACCTGCCCCTCCTGGGTGAGAAGAGCCCTTGAAAGGGGGCCTGTAAGGTTTTCAGGGAAAGAAATATTTGTAGGAGTGGGATTATAGGAGCCATTGAGGTCCTGGTGACAAGAGTATGTGAATTAGGGGTTGGAATTGGGCTGAACTTTTGCCAAGCCATCCATCCGGGGTGCCCTCCCAGAGGTTCCTCTATGTGTGTGTGTCCCCTGTGTGTGTGTTCCCTGAGTATGTGTGTGTGTCCCCTATGTGTATGTGTGTGTGAGGGGAGGTCTGTGGCATTGTGCATGTGTTGTCTTCTTTCGTTTCCCAAGACACAGTTCAAGTGGCGCCTCTTCCAGGAAGCCCTCCCCAGCACCCTGACTACATCAGTAGCCCCTTCTCAGCTCTCAGGGTGTTTATAGCTTGAGACCAGCACCGATGCCACCTGTGACGATGCAGCTGTGCATGCTCCCCTCTCCCTGCAGGCTCTGGACCTGTGTCTTCTTACGAGATCCGACAGTGCCAAGATGCTCTAAGTGCTGGGCTACTTACAGCAGATGTGTCTGTGCCTGCCTGGCCGTCCATGCTGGCCCTTTGTGATCACACCTATCACCGAGAGCCTGGAAGTACCCTTCACACTCATTTAGTTTTTCCTCATAATGCTCTAAGCCCCTTATGATACCTATGAGGATTTCGAGTGGCATCTGGAGGACATAATTTTCCACGGATCCTTCGGGACACCATACCTGGCTTCACTCTGTGTCTGGAGGGGCGTGATTCTCAACCGTATGCACTTCAGCATCAACTGAGGAGTAGTTTTGAAAAATACCAGTACCTGGCTGTGGTATCTAGGTGGCAGATACTTTAAATCAGAATCGCATGGACCTTTTATTAACTACTCAGATCGCTCTAATATCCATCCTGACAAGAAAACTTCTGATCTGTGTGCTGTGACGTGCTGTTATGGTCAGAAGAACCTCCTCACGTAATGGAAACATACACACCCCTCCCTCCCAAAGGCCCCAAGCTTCCTTCTTGTAGTCCGTCTGCCGCCTACAGGGGTCGCTGCGGTACAGCTGGCCCAGTTTGCGGATTTCCCTCGCTGTCAAAATCCAGTCCCCAACCCTAGCGAAAGCCGGAGCCACCGCGGTATAAATTAGCGTCTTTATTTCGAACACCTGAGCGAGCGCCCGCGGCTCGCCTGCCTGCCGTATAAACATACAAAGTCCCTGTCGCACCGCACACCATGCCTCAGAGATAAATACAGCCCGAGGGGCTCCTGCTCTGGCAAAGCAACTCTTATTTACAGGAATAGATTACAAAAGTATTACAAAAAGTGGTCCTGAACCGGGGGTGGGGGTTGGGGGGTGGGAGTGGTTACCATTACACCTGTTACACTTGGGAAGGGAGCGGCGGGAAACAGCTGAAGTCCCCAGGGGGCTCCGGAAAGAAGGGGCACGCCCCTTTAAGCGGTCGGGGGTCTTGGGGGCGGGGCTTAGGCCTGCGTGGGTCACACACCCCCATGGGGGAGGGGGCGAGGAAGAGGAAGGGCCTGGCTCCTCAAGGGTCAGCTCCGGCCCACGGAGTAACATCAAACGGCCACCACAGCGGGTCTCAGGGAAGAGCGCTGAGTAGGGGGGAAAAAAAGGACCATGTCCTTGCCCTGGGGTGCGGGAGGCGGAAACACAGCAGTTCCTTCGCCTCTCCTACCTCGGGAGGGTCGCTTTTAAAGCGCTGTTGGGAGGAGAGTGGTTGGCACTTAAGCGCAATCTTTTGGGCGCGAGGGACCCTGAGGGCGCCATCCCTTGGGCCCGTGGGCAGCGGCGCCCCCCGATGAGGCCGCACAACCCCTCAGAGCACCTGGTAAATCGGGTTGGGGTTCGCGCCCGCGAGGCCCTGAGGGACAGTGTCGGGGGAAGGAGCGGGGGTGCCGCGCTCCACCTCGCTCCCGGCGGCCGCCTCCTGCGGGCCGGGAGACGACTCCGGCGGCGCGTCGGCTAGCAGAAGCGCGGGCGCGGCGGGGCTCTCGGTGGAGATGCGCTCCACGATGCTGGACAGGCAGTCGAGGCTCGACACCGCAGCGCTCTTCCCGGGCCGGGGTTCTGCGCGGGGAGGGGTAGGTTAGTATGCAGGGGTGCACAAGTCTCCCACCTCCGAGTTCAGTGCTTTGGGGCAGACGGGGAACTGAGGGCCAGCCAGAATTCGTGAGGATCCCACGAAATTTCAGGATGAAAAAGGAGGGAACTACATGCTTAGTATTTCATTCCCGGTACCGTCTTCCAGGATGGGGGCAAGGAGGTCCTAGATAAAGAGAAGCCAGGGAAACTCAAAAGGGCATGTGGGAAGGAGGCGCGAATACGCACCGTTGGGCGCCTCGCTGTAGTAAGTGCGGTCGTAGCAGTTCCGCCGCCGGGCACCACTCGGGGGGCCGCTGTAGTCCATCTGCAAATGGAAAGGACGACCGAGTCAGGCCTGGGAACTGCGCAGGGCAGGAGCTCTGTTCCCTGCAGCCGCCCCCTCCCCGAGTCCCCAACTCCCCAAATCTCAGCCACGAGAGTTCCGGGCCCGGATCTGTCTGGTATGGGGAGCAAGGGTGGGCAGGAGCTGTCTGCAGCATGCCGAGCCAAAGAGAGGGCAGACAGTCACCCAGGAGCACAAATCTGCATTTCGGCAACAGGGATAAGAGGAGAAAAAGCAGATCTTCGTGTCGGCGCAGCAGTGTTCTAACAGTGCCCCCAATCGGATGGATCGAATCCTTCCTGTGCATCCCCAAAGCCCTAGGCCACCCCAGTGACAGCTGCCTGGGGGTGGCAGTGGACTCCACCGGGGGTCCACTCCTTGGAAGGTTCCCCGCCCAACCCTCCCAACCAGAGGGCCAGCTCCTTGCCCTCTCGTAAACACATTCCTGATATATCAAGAGCTGCCCGCACTTCTCTAGCCCGGGGTCCTGGCCTTACCATGCCGTCGGAACAGTTGGAGCGCGGACTGGAAGCGTCCGAGTCGCCGCTATAGTGTTCGCCGCTGCGGCCGGGGGGCAACGGGCCAGGCGCGTAAAAGGCAGCGGCAGCGCCGGGAGGCGCGGCGTCCTGGTCGCGAAGCAGCGCCTGCAGGCCTTCGATATAGCGGATGGCGTTGCGCAGGATCTCCACCTTGGGCAGCCGCTGGTTTGGGTTGCTAGACGTGCAGCGTTTGAGCGTCTCGAAGGCCTCGTTGACTTTGCTCAGGCGGCGCCGCTCGCGCATGGTAGCAGCCTTGCGGCGGTCGGCGTTAGTCGTCTTGCGTTTGCACGCCTTGCAGGCCCACAATAAACAGCGGCCCGCCTGGTGGTGCCCGCTGGGCGCGCGCACATGCTCGTCCTCGCGCGCGCCCGGGGCCGGGTGCGCGGCTGCAGGGAAGTGCGAGTGTTCCTCGGGCTTCAGGAGCGCGCCCACGTGCACGAGGCGCGGATCCAGGTCCTCGAAGAAGCGCAGGTCCGGGGAGTCGAAACACGGGTCATCATAGAAGTCGTCCGCTGTTGCAAAGTTGCAGAGAGAGCCGTCGGGGCCCGTCAAGTCTACGTCGCGGAGCGGCGGCGACAGCAGCTCCATATCCCGGCGGGGGGCGGCGCGATCCTGGCTTTGCCCAGCCTCAGCGGCAGCGGCAGGGGTTGCCAGAAACTTGCTGCTGTTCTGGAGCCCCAGCAGTGAGATAGCAAAGCACTGAGGGTCTGAATGTATAACCAGCTGTTCCCCACCCTCCCCGGTCCTGTCCCGCCTGAGGGACGGACGGCGAGGAGAGCCGCGGCAGCGCCCTGGGGCCTCCCCACCCCTACCTTCACACCAGGCTCCCAGGGCTATTTATCCCGTAGTAGCCTAAGGGCCCCTGAGCCCGAGCTAGCGGCTAGAGGCGGGGGCGCCCGAGGCCAATAGGAACAGAGCAGGGAGGAGCTTGGGATCCCCAGGGTGGCAGCAGGGGCCCGAGACTGGCCAGCCCCCTACCCCTTGACACCCGCGCGCGAGCGCTCGGGCCCCTCCCCAGGCGGGGAGGAAGGCAGAGGCTGGCAGCCCAACGCAACTGCACTTGGCTCCCGGGCACACTCTTTCCAAATTTCTCCAGCACTGGACTCCTCGTGTTTCCGCGGGAAACGCTGGCAACGCGCGCTTACCTTTGGGCTGACTTTGGGGTCCCCTCAGTCCACTGATTTGTGGGGACCCAGGAGCAGGATAGGGGTAGAAATCAGATCTACCGAATCAGGGAGAGATTTGGAAAGAGACACAGGGCAATAAGGCAGAGGTACACTCAAAGCTGAGTTAGTGAGACGGTGAGCGGTAAACCCAAGAGGCTGAGACATTGAGAGAGCAGAAAGCTAGAGTCAGAGGCAGGAAAATGAGCAACGAGAGATGAGACTCAGTCCAAGTGGGGGAACCTGAGACTGAACGTTGCGGTCGTGCCACTTGGCCAGCTTCTGCCAAGGGAATCACTCAGAGGGTCGCGGGCCCATTTTCTCTGCTCGCTTGGAAACCCAGCCGCATCTACACAGGAGTTGATGATCGCTGCTAAAGCTTCGTGCCAATCTCTCCAAACTCAGGGCCTGTCCCAGTCTGGAGGGAAGGAGGCAAACTTCTGCCCAATTCAATCTGCGCGTTTCCACAGGGAGATGTCCAGTGTGGGTCTCAGTTGCAATGTCTCTTCTGCTGGGGAAAAAAGGGAAAGTTCATTGTGCAAAGGCTTAGAATGAGGAGACCACCTGAGAACCTGACTTCAGGGTGGAGTCTTTGAGAGCGGAGTTTGCAGACCAATGAGCGGAACCCCACAGTTCCCTGTGTGATTTTGTGGAAATCACATCTCCTTCTGAACCTCAATTTCCCCACTTTGTAAATCTGAGGACATTAATAGCGATCTCTCAGAGTGATTGTGGTGGTGGTGAGAATCTAAAGAGAGCAAAGATGTGGAAGCCCTCAGTCCGAGGTACAAGGATATACTAACAAGAGGGCTTGCTTCTGTCGTTGACACCAGCTGGATAGCTGGAAGGTGTGCTTCTTATAGCCTTCTTTGCTGTCAGCTGGGGCACTGAGCTCCGACGACGGAGGCCAAGGTAGTCTTAGGGCTAGGCTCCTGTGAAGGCCTCAGGGCATTTCTCCCCAGCCAGGACCACGGGAGAGACTAGTAATAGAAGGAGGAGGCAGCCACTCGTGGAACTCTGGCTCTCTCACAAGCTCTCCACTCCTGTAGGGTGGCTCAGCCTCTTCCTGAAACTTCAGTCCACACCTTCCTCTCCACACCTGGGCTAGAGATCTCTTGGACCAGACACCCCTACTGGGTCTCTCCTCCTGGAGCCCAAAGATATAAGCAAGAATGATCCTTGTTCCTTTCCCACTAACTTCTGGAAGCTGTCCAAACTGGCCCTCTGTGCTCTGAGAAGTCAGTCCTTCTCTTCTGGAGCCCTATCTTCTGTAATTCTCTGCCACTTCTACACCTCTGGCTCTAGTAGTGCCGAAGGTCCCCCTTTAGGAAGTGCTCACCTCCTCTCACTCCATAGCACCATCTTCATTTATTCGTTCAGCACACCTCATGGAGTGTCCACTATGTACCAAATACTGGTCTAGGTGTTGAGGATACAGCAATGAACAAAACCAAGGCTCTGCTCTCATGGTGCTCACACTGTAGGGTTGGTTGGCAGATAATAAACAAATAAGCAAGGAAATGTATGATGTCAGGAGGTTATAAGTTCTATGAAGGAAAATAAAGCAAGACTGGGGAAAAAGTGATGGAAATTATTTCATTATGTGGAGTGGTCAGGGAAGACCTCTCTAGCTTGATTCCATTTGAGCAGAGACCAGAATGAAGGGAGGGCAGAAGCAGCTATCTGGAATCAGAAGGAAGAGCACGTGCAAAGGTCCTGGGAAAGGACTGTTTATCAGCTTTAAAGTACATGAAGGAGGCTGGTATATCTGAAGCAGAATGAGCAAATGTGAGAGTGGTAAGATATGGGGTCAGAGAGGGAGCAAAGGATTTGTATTCTGAGATAGAAAGTCAACGGAAAGGTTGAGCAGCAAAGAATGTTACCATCTGACTTATTAACAGGAGCAAGCTGGCTATGGAGAGCAAAGGCACAACAAGGAGACCAACTAGGAGCCCACTGAAAAATCCAAGTGAGTGGTGATTGTGGCTCAGATCTGGGTGGTCATGTTGCTGATCACTGGAATGGAATCTTCACAATTTATTTGCAATTGTATGTAGGCAAGAGAAATTTGGATGGCTCCTGGAAGAATGGAATTGGAGAAGAGCAGGACTGTGAGTGGCAGACCCAGAGTCCAGGATGGCACAAAATTTGAAATGCATTTTCAACATCCAGCTAGAAAGGTTGAGTAGGGAGGGGGTTTATGAGGTTGGAGTGTCAAAGGGGAGGTCTAGGCCCATGGGTAGCCTGACCACTCTACCTCTAAGACATAGCTCAAGTCTCTGCATCTCCACTGTAACCATCCTGGACTACACTGCCACACTGCTGGCCTGGATGCCCACCATAGCCTCCTGGTTCCTCCTCTCACTTCCACTCTTGTCTCAGTAGGCTCCATTCACTACACAGCAGCTTGAATAATCTTTTAAGCATGTACATGGGATTATATTTCTGTCCTGCTTCAAACTCTGTAAAGCTTCCCATTGCATTTTAAATAAACTCTCATCTCCTCACCTGGGCTATCAGGCCCTATGTGAACTGGCCTTAGCCCATCTCTACAGTTGCGCCTGGACCCATCATCCCCTTCGATCATTCAGTGCTAGCCTGGCCTTCTTTCCTGTCTGCCAACACTCTGAGCATAGTCCTACCTTGATGCTACGTACTTGCTGCTTCTCTGCCAAGCCCTTCCCAGACTGGCTGATTTTTATACATCAGGTCTCAGCTCAAACTCGCCTCCTTGGGATGTCTCTGACCATCCTGTCTATGGTAGCTGAGTCACATCACCCTGCTCATTTTCTTCCTAACACAGCCACTCTTAACTTCTTAGTTGGTTCATTCATTGATTGATGTGGCCCCAAGAAGTCAAGGATGCTTTGTTCACCATGGTATTCTCTGAAACCATCAGAGTGGCTGTCACATAGCAGGAACTTGATAAATGTCAAATGACTGAATGGGTGGCCTCTTAGCCTTGACTCTCTATGGATATATTTGAACATCTTGAAAAGTGTCATTAATGAGGCTGCTTGTATTTCTTCTGAACAGGATAGTTGCATACATGATTAGACGTTCATGCTGGGTCACTCTTCCCAGGAAAGACTCGGGTCCATCTGCCTGAAGCATGATCTTTTAATTCATCAAATATGCATGGCCTGCTGCAATATTGTCATAGAATCCTATAGGAAGATTTGGTGCTTATAATAAACTTGAGTCTTTTAATTTGACTTACATTTACAATGAGGAATGAGAATAGTTATATTAGTAATTTAGTTTGAAATAAATATTTCTTCCCATTGGTTCAAGCCTCCGCAGAATGCCTGGCACATTGTGTGTGTGTGTGTGTGTGTGTGTGTGTGTGTGTGTGTGTACACATGTGTGTGTGCTCAGTTGTGTCTGACTCTTTGCAACCCCACAGACTGTAGCCCACCAGGCCCCTTTGTCCACGGAATTTTCCAGGCAAGAATACTAGGGTGGGTTGCCATTTCCTCCTCCAGGGGATCTTTCCAACCCAAGGATTGAACCCACGTCTCCTGCGTTGGCAGGCAGATTCTTTACCACTGCACCACCTGGGAAGGCAGGCACACAGTAGGCACTCAATAAATGTTTCTTGGATAAATGAATCAAACTCTTTAATTGAAGGGTGCCCTGAGATTTCCAGGTAAAGCTCTTCAAGCCGTTTATTCATGCAGATCTGGATTCTTCTCAAGCTAGCAAAGAAAACACAGAAATATATTGGATTCTGAAACTTAAATGATCACAACTTTGCTTTTTGTGTTTTGCATTCATAAGAACCACCTCAGGGCTGTCATCAAGGTGCCTTTACAATAAGTAAATGTTGTATGTTCAAACTTACCAAACACATTTAATATTTTATCTCTTTTGGCTTAGAAATCTAAACTCCATCGACAGTTTTTAACTTGATTTGTAGCTTCGTCTTCTCTGGAAATTAGAAAGCATGGTTTTAAAATGCATACGCATTCTGGGGGTATGATGCCATTTTTCTATTAGACTTCCAAGTGGGATTTTGTTTGCAGCAAGTCTTCTGCTGCTTGAAGAGCTTGGGATATACTGAACTTGGTGACCTTTACAGGGCTGACCTCCATGCCTGCCTGGAGTCACTCTCTTGGACATGCCACCACATCTTTTGGCAAAGGTTTGCCAACACCACCATCCCATCCCTGTTGCCAAAAGATCAGGGAGAAGTGTGTCTGTCCAGGGACCTGGGACCCTTTAGTTGTAGTGCTGGCTTGGGGGCAGAGAGGGGAAAAGATGTCAAGTTTGGAAGCAGAAAGAGTCCAAGCTCTTACATTGTAGAGTCTAGTCAAGGACTTCTCCTGGCAGAGGCCAACAGCAATGGACTGGGGGACCTATGGAGGGGGCTTCCCCCAGCACCTCTTCTTCCATCTCAAGGCTAAGCAGGGTGGTGGGCTGTGTGATCTGGAGCAAGGGCACACCTCACCCTGCCCGAGTTTGCTTCTGGCCTTTACAATGAGGGGCTCCTTTGGCAGCAGGGAGGGAGGGAGGGCTCTCTTCTCTCTCCACCCTTTCCAGCCCTCCCTCCTCAATTCCCCTTGGCCTGCCTGCCTGGGACTATAAATGGAGAGCCAGCCTCTGGGCAGGAATGCATGCCTGGCTGGGCCCCCCAGAGTTGCACCCTCAGGGAGCGGCCAGCTCCAGGGCACCCGGCAGCCTTTATATATATATATAGCCTCCGGAAACCCAATCCAGCCTGCACCTGCCCCGGTCTTCAAGCACCCTGCCCTTGCCCAGGCTGGACCTGTGGCCTCTTCCCCCGGGGTTGGCACAGGCCATGTATCTGCTGGGGGAGGGGACATGCCACAGGGCCAGACGGTGAACACAGAACGGGCCAGGTTGGGGACGGCCAGCCTCAGATCCCCTCTCTGTCTCCCGGCTTCCCCTTCCTGCCCCTGGATCCACCTCGATAACCCTGTTCTGTCTCTGCCAACGAGACCCCTAGTCCTGCACTGAGGCCAGTCTGGGTTGATGAGGACAGTAATTGATGCGGTCCTAGATTCAGGGTCAGGGGCCCAGAGATCCTCCACAGGTGGCCGTATTTCCCACTTTACAGTACTCCCCAGCCTCCCACATACAAACAGGGCTTGGGAGTCTAGTAGCTGAACTGGGAGTTGGAGAAAAGGGGTCCAACTGGGAGCTGGACAGGGAAGGGGGCAGGGAGACCACAAATGATAGGTGTAACCCACACCCCCTCGTGTGCAGGGCGGGGCTTCATGGAGTGGTGTGTGCACTGTGGGGCGTACGCCCAGTGCCGGCCATCCGCTCAGTGATTCGTTCACTCATTCAGCAAATATTTATGCAGCACCTTCTGTGCCAGGAAGTATAAGCAGAGAACAAAACAGTCAATGTTCCCTGCCCTTATGGAGCTGACAATCTAACAGGTAGACTAAACAATAAACATGCTAATAAATAAATCATGGAGTAGGTTAGGAGGCACAGAGATATTAAAAGCAGAGCAGGGTGAGTGGACTTGGGGCGCCAGGGCAGAATTAAACAGAGGGGTCAGGTTGACACAGTGACATTTGAGCGAAGAGGTAAAAGAGGCTTGGGAGCCAGCCTCATGCCCATCTGGGGAAGAAAGTTCTGGGTGGGGAGAACAGATCACCGTTGAGTATCTTCTCTAGGATAACTGCCTCCGCCAGGAGAAGATGATTCATTGGGGAAGAGACAGGTGTAGCTTCCACTGTTCTAGGAGCCCTTGGCCTGAATGTCTGATGCCGTGTAGGCAGGCTAAGGGTGAGAGGATGGCGTGAGATGGGGCTTGGGGATGGCTTGGATGGGTGACTTATAATGACAGGGTGAGGTGAGGATGTGATGCTTTGTTCACACAGAAACACATGTACCAGGCGTTGCATGTTGACAGAGTGGGTGGAAGGCTTGGGAGAGAGCTTGGCACTGAGGGAAGGGAAGGGCAAGTCCCCCACAGGCTGCACAGCTTTTCACCCTGCCTGCCCCAACTCACACAGGTGCCAAGCGCACCTCGCTGCATGCACACCTCAGTCTCTAGGTATACCTCCCAGGAAGGGAAAGCTGAGGCCCAGATTATGAACTGCTGATGCTTGGCTTTTGGAAAGACCTAAGGATTTCACTCATACAGCCTCTTGCCCTTCAAGCTTATCCTTTATGTAATTAAAGCCTTTCTCAGTCACAGAGGTGAGCACAGAGGTCTTCGTGGACCCAGGTTCCTGAAGTCTGAAGTACAAACTTGCTCTAGTTTACTAAACTGCACAAATAAGGTGACAAGAGCTTAATGACCAGAGGTGCTAATGCAGGCAGGGTTCTGGAAGGTGCTAATTAGCCTTCCAGCCTGAGTGCTTTAGGCTCCTGGGGTGAGGAGAACTTCATGAAAGGAGAGTTCACCATCCTCACCGAATATACTCTCAAAAATAGTTTTTAAAATGCAAGTTTAACTTAAAGCATTACAGATTTAAGTCAGGCACAAGAAATAATATTATCAAAGTATGCGCATTGTCCTTGAGCTAAGATGGTGTGGATGCTGCAGAAGGTTGAGGAAGAGGCCTCTCCAAGTCACCCTCCACTCTGTGCACATAGGATCTGTGAAAACCCAGATGTCTGTCTGTCTCCTCTGCCTATGACAACCCACAGGAGGCTGTGCCAATGGTCCGGCGTGTGGGCCCAGGACAGAGCTGCCAGGAGCGTTTCCCTGGAAGGGGCGTTGGCCTCACTGCCGTCCCTCCCTGCGTCTGTGGACACACACCAAGGACGTCCGTCACACTGTGCGTACTTCACACTCCATGGACATCTCAGTCACACTCTGGGCACATCTTACACAGCATGTACGACTCATATTCTGTCTGTATTTTCCACCCCATGCCCACCTCACACATCTGTGTATCCTATATAGAGGACGTATCGTCTACACTGTGCATACTTCTTACACCATGTCCATCTCACACTCATTACACATCACATTCAATGTGTATACCTCGCAAACATGTATACCTTACACACTGTGCACACCAACCTTACAGAACACTCCTGTGTCCCACAGGCTTATATTCTAGGCCAGGTACAACTATACCTTAGATACATCACAGACTTAAGGTTGCATAGCATCACTGACTCAATGGACATGAACTTGAACAAACTCCAGAAGACTCCAAAGAAGCCTGACATGCCATAGTCCACAGGGTCACAAAGAGTTGCCTTTGTCTAAGGCAATGGCACCCCACTCCAGTACTCTTGCCTGGAAAATCCCATGGGCGGAGGAGCCTGGTAGGCTGCAGTCCATGGGGTCGCGAAGAGTCGGACATGACTGAGCGATTTCCCTTTCACTTTTCACTTTCATGCCTTGGAGAAGGAAATGGCAACCCACTCCAGTGTTCTTGCCTGGAGAATCCCAGGGACTGGGGAGCCTGGTGGGCTGCCGTCTCTGGGGTCGCACAGAGTCGGACACGACTGAAGCGACTTAGCAGCAGCAGCAGCAGCAGCAGCTGCCTATGTGCCTGGAAGTCCCCTGCTCCACCCATAAAAAAAGATGCTAAGTGGGCGTATTGGAGGTGGTATCCATCTTTTTCTTGCAGTTTCTACTTTGAACTTTTTAAACTGAGTCTTCCTGCTGAGAGAAGGTCAGGCCTCCATGTCAGGGTTGAAGGAGGAGCAGCTCAGGGCCGAAGGGAGAGCTAGTGATGGGGGGCCCTGCCATAGGGCTGACACACGTGGCAGGATCCAGTGGGCAGCTGTGGGGTCTGGGAAGGGGCCTCAGCTCCCCACCCCCTCCCGTTGCCTCCTCTTTGCCTAATCAGCCCACCTGCCAGCCTGGGGGCTCCAAGGAACCAGGATTAAGGCACACACAGCCGCTGGGCTCTGGGGACAGACACCAGCTGCTGCCCCCAGCAGCTGCCCCAGCCACACGCATCTGAGGGGAGGTCGGGCGCCTGGGGGAGGCCTGATTCTCTCCCCCAAACCTGCCCACCCTTGGCCAGTGGCGCCCAGGACAGGGGTTTCCTGGCAGAGAGACAGACGGCAGAGAGCCTCATGACTGGTACCCAGACTGCCCTGGACATCTGTCATCTGCCTCCGCCCTACATCCTGCCCTGCTCCGTGAAGCCTCCTTGATTCCTGTCTCCTTTTGGTTTGGGCAAGAGATTTATGGCCCAGGTGCCCCAACCGGCCTACCCCTCCCTCCATTCCTCAAGTGTTCCGTAAGCAGCCACTCTGGTTGCAGGCTCCAAGCTGGGCGATGCAGCAAGATCTGAAGCTCATTCAGACAGGGTCTCTGGGAGTTCCATCTAGTGGGAAGAGGAAGACTCATGAATGAATCCTCAAAACATCCCTCAAAGGGGCGAGAAACTCTCCTGTGGATAGCTGTGAAGACTGCACCAAGGAGGGGCAAGGACTGCCCCAAGTCCTTCTTCCTGAGGTGTTGGAGGGTGAGCAGAGTTGCCCAGTAGGATTACTGAAGGGAAAGGCATTCTAGGCTCAGAGACCAGCCCAAGCCAGGCCAGAGGATGTTCCCATGTGGCCAACACTACCTGGGGTTCCTCTGGTCATTTGACACTTGTGGTCTCAGCCCCCCCAGAAGGATAATTGGGCCCCCTTCTGAGGTGAAGCCCACTAGTTTCCCAGGTAGGACAATGGGTTCAGTCATGGGCAGAGAGTGGTGTAAGGAGGGCTTGCAGGAGGAGGACAGTGACTTTGTACAGAAAAGAGAGGCTGGACTGGAGCCCAAACCAGAGTGTTTGCTGTGCTTGGGGTTGCCTGGCCCTGAATCCTTCCACACCCCTACTTGGGGCTCACTCTCTGGACAAGGAGAGAGACATTGGACTCCTGTCTCTACTCCCATTCAGGGAGGGGTCTGGCCAGGGGTCCCTGACTGCTTGGTCTCCCTGCCTCCCTATTGGGCCTCCCTTCTTGGCACGCAGAGCAGAGGCCTGTTCTTTGATCTGTTCCCTGTCCCAGCGGGGCGGGGGTGAGTGAAAGGGAACCCTGAGTGAGGGGGATGCTCAGCATAGCTGTGGAAGTCTGTTCCTCAGACTGGAAAGGCAGTTAACGTGAGGGTCCCCACTCCAAGGAGCACTGGGGGGCCATGAATGTCAATCTTCGACTTTGCTTGAAGGTGTGGCACACCCTCTCTCAGGCCCTGTCTGAACGTGGCCTTGGAGAATGTGGTGCTGCTCTTCCTTGACACAGAGACTGGGTCTCTGGTGCCTGGGGCTGTGCTCCTAGCACCTCCACTGGACTTAAGGGTCCAACGGACAGAGTCAAATGCTGGCCCTGCCCCTCACTTCCCTTGGGGGAAGTCACTTCCCTTCTCCGAGTCTCACCTTTCTTAGCTGTAAAACGTGACTACTCCCAGTGCCCATCTCTCAGGATTGTAAGGGATCAATATGCCAAGGCTTGTGGTATCCTTGAGTGAGGCCCATCTCACAGTGCTCAGTAGGGGCTTGGGAATTATTTTTGCCTGGCGAGCTCTCCCTTTGGATGGAAACTCTGACTAAGCAGTGGGTGGGGTGAGGATGGGGCAGTGTGGGGCCTGGCTTGGTTATTCTGGGCTCTGAACCTTTTGGAGCCAGGGGCCATGGCGGGCACAAGGCTGCTGGAAACGTGGGGAACCATATAGCCTTGAAGCCTTGTCTGCCGCAGTGGGTGTTGCCGCCTCCACCGTGCACATGGGCAGCCTGCCAGTCGCCCCCAAACAAAGCCTGGCCCGGGGAGAGGAGCAGAGCAGGCTGATGACAGATGCAGCAAGGCTGGTGCGGGCAGGGCCGGGGGAAGGGGCTGGGAGAGGCCAGAGGAGGCAGCTCTGTGGAAGGCAGCCCTGGAAAAGGCTGGGGTCCAGCAGAGTGTCCAGCTCAGTGGCCATGGCCCTGCCCCACCCCAACACCAGTAGCAACATTCATCCCTGCTGTAATGTGTAGAAATCTGAGGCCCAGGGTTCTAGGCAACTTGTTCAGGGCTCACGAAGGCTTAGCTATGGAGGCTCTGGGATGGGAACTCTGGTCTCTTGACTCTACACATCTGGCAAGCTCTTGGAAGCCCAGATCTTAGAGACCGGGGAGAAAGGATTTGATGGCTTCTTGAGGGCCCTTTATGCCCAGGATTCTCTGAATAGATAAGGATGAATTTGCCCCCACTTCATGCCCTCCAAGCAGGGACACTCCCATATGCTGGGCATGGGCAATTGTAAGGTCACCAGGGGCTGGCACTGATTTAGTTTCTCTGTGGTCAAGATGTGGCCACCTTTGCCCTGACATCTGACCTCTGATCCGCAAGGCTCAGAAGTCTCTAGTCTCACTGTCCCTCCCTAGCTGTTTGGGCTTGGGGGCTCAGTGGCTTGTCCCAGAGGCCAGGGAGGTGGGAAGAACATAGAAAGAGACGTCTGGGCTTGGGGTCTTGCTGGACCCATCAAATATGCTCCCTGTCCATTCAGCCCCTCCTCTGCCTCTTACGCCCTCCCTAACCAAAACTTCTTCTTTTTTTTTTTTTTTTACAGTTTTTTTGAAATTATGAATAACTTCAAAGATAGAAAGAGACATAGCAGCATAAAGAGCCTGGCTACCAGCTCTGACAACCATTAGCTCATATCCAAAGCTGACCTGTTTATGCATTGTCCCCTTTTCCCCCTCCTGTTGTCTTGAAACAAATTTCAGACATTATACCATTTCACTTGTGCATATTTGATTATGTATTTCTAAAAGATCAGAACTTTCATTGTCATAAGCACAATACCATCAGGCTACTTAAAAAATTGTTAATAATTCCTTTTGCCACCAAATATCCAAACAATAATCAGGTTTCCAATTATCTCAGATATGTTTTTATTTGTTCATTTGTTTGTTTGACTCATGATCCAAATTGGGCTTACACATTGTGATTGGCTCATCTTTTTAAGCCCCTGTAAATCTAACTTCAATGTCTTTCTTCCTTTGTAATTTATTAATTGAAAAACAAAAACTCGGTTGTTTAGGGAATTCTTTGGCGGTCCAGTGGTTAGGACTGGACAATTTCACTGTCATGGCCCAGTTCAATCCCTGATTGGGAAGTAAGATCCCACAACCCTTTCGGTGTGGCCAAAACAAAAGCTGGGTTGTTTGTCCTGCAGAGTCTCCTATAGTCTGGAGTTTCCTGATTGCACTTCTAGGGCATATGTTTGTTTGTTTGTTTTGTCACTGTTTTGTTTACTAATATAATTTTTAGACTGAAACATGACCAGAAGACTACATTTTCCAGATTCTCTTGCAGCTATCTGTGGCCATGTAAGTAAGTTCTGACCAATAGGGTATGAATGGAAGGAATTTGTAAGCAACTTCTTGGTTATGACTTCTCCTTTCCTCCTCCCCATTGGTTGGAATAGGGGTGAATGACAGGAGCTGGAGTGGCCATCTGTGTTAGATTGATGGGTCCCCAAAGATGTCCATTTTCTAATCTCCAGAACCTGTGGATTACATGGTGTAGAGGACTTGGCAGGTGTGATTAACTTAGAGATCTTGATAGGGAGATAATCCTGCATTACCTAGGTGAGCCCAAAGTAATCACAAGAGTCCATAGAGAAAAAGGCAGATGCAGGAAAGTCAGAGAAGAAAACTGATTACCGAAGCACGAGTCAGAGTGATGTGGCCATGAGCCAAAGAATACAGATAGCTTCTAGAAGCTGGAACAGGGAAGGAAAGAATTACCCTCTAAAGCCTTGGAAAGGAATGCTGCTCTGCCAACACCTTAATCTTAGCTCTGTAAGGCCACTTGTAAGATAATGGTGGTGTTGTTTGTTCTTCACTGTCTTCCAAAGTTTGCTAAAACTCATGTTCATTGAGCTGGTGATGCTATCCAACTACCTCATCCTCTGTTGCCCCCCTTCTCCTCCTACCCTCAATCTTTCCCAGCATCAGGGTCTTTTCCAATGAGTCAGTTCTTCACATCAGGTAGACAAACTATTGGAGCTTCAGCTTCAGCATCAGTCCCTCCAATGAATATTCAGGGTTGATTTCTTTTAGGATTGACTGGCTTGATCTCCTTACAGTCCAAGGGACTCTCAAGAGTCTTCTCCAACATCACAGATCAAAAGCATCAGTCATTCGGTGCTCAGCCTTCTTTATGGTCCAATTCTCACATCTGTGCATGACTACTGGAAAAACCATAGCTTTGACTAGACGGACCTTTGTTGGCAAAGTAATGTCTCGGCTTTTTAATATGCTGTCTAAGGTTGGTCATAACTTTTCTTCTGAGGAGCAAGCGTCTTTTAATTTCATGGTTGTCGTCACCATCCACATTGATTTTGGAGCCCAAGAAAATAAAATCTGTTTCCACTTTTTTCCCATCTATTTGCCATAAAGTGATAGGACTGGGTGCCATGATCTTAGTTTTTTGAAATGTTGAGTTTTAAGCCAGATTTTTCACTCTTCTCTTTTACTTTCATCAAGAGCCTTTTTAGTTCCTTGTCACTTTCTGTCATTAGAGTAGTGTCATCTGCATATCTGAGGTTGTTGGTATTTCTGCCAGCAATCCTGATTCCAGCTTGTGCTTCATCCAGCCCAGCATTTTGTATGATGTACTCTGCATATAAGTTAAATAATAAGGGTGACAATATACAGCCTTGACATACTCCTTTCCTAACTTTGAACCAGTCCATTGTTCCATGTCCAGTTCTAACTTACTTTCCAACCTGCATACCGGTTTCTCAATAGGCAGGTCAGGTGTTCTGGTATTCCCATCTCTAAGAATTTTCCATGGTTTGTTGTGATCTACACAGTCAAAGGCTTTAGCATAGTCAATGAAGCAGATGTCTTTCTGGAATTCTCTTGCTTATTCTATGATCCAAGAAATGTTAGCAATTTGATGTCTGGTTCCTCTGCCTTTTCTAAATCCAGTTTGTACACTGGGAAGTTCTCAGTTCATGTTCTGCTGAAGTCTAGCTTGAAAAATTTTGAGCCTTACTTTGCTAGCGTGTGAAATGAACACAACTGTGCGGTAGTTTGAACATTCTTTGGCATTGCCTTTCTTTGGGATTGGAATGAAAACTGACCTTTTCCAGTCCTGTGGCCACTGCTGAGTTTTTCAAATTTGCTGACATACTGAGTGCAGCACTTTAACAGCATCATCTTTCAGGATTTGAAATAGCTCAGCTGAAATTTTATCACTTCTACTAGCTTTGTTCATAGTAATGCTTTATAAGGCCCCCTTGACTTCACACTCCAAGATGTCTGGCTCTAGGTGTGCGTGTTTTTTTTTTTTTAATTGGAGGATAATTGCTTTACAATGTTGTGTTGGTTTCACTGTACGACAAAGTGAATCAGCCATAAGTATACATATATCCCCTCCCTCTTGAGCCACCTTCTCACCCCACCGTCCTCTGCCATCCCACCCCTCTAGTTATTTTAAACGACTAAGTTTGTGGCACTTTGTTTCAGCAGTGATAGGAAACTAATATAACCATTTTAGATCATGTGATGGAAGTTAATTACTAAAGATCACAAAGCAACAAGATAGAAAGAACCTGGATCCCCAGTATTGTTAAGCTTCCCTACAAATCTTTGGCCCCTCCTTGGAATTTTATGTAAGAAAGAAACAAACTGTACTTTTAGTCGTCTTTGTTGTTACAGCAGCTTAACCTATATCCTAATTATATGCATCTCTACTACCTGTCTGGAAATGACATGGGTCCTGACGAAATAAAATCTATAATGCACATGGTAAGTGTGGTGGCTGAGACATATCCAGGAAACTACACAGACATAAACAGAGGAGACAAGAAATCTTTGCTGGACTAAATTGCTGCTTTTTCTCCAAGAAAAAGAAATGCAGAAAGGCAAAATAGTTGTCTTAGGAGGCCTTACAAATAGCTGAGAAAAGAAGAGAAGCGAAAAGCAAAGGAGAAAAGGAAAGATAGGCCCATCTGAATGCAGAGTTCCAAAGAACAGCAAGGTGAGAAAAGAAAGCCTTCCTAAGTGTTCAATGCAAAGAAATAGAAGAAAACAATAGAATGGGAAAGACTAGAGATCTCTTCAAGTAAATTAGAGATACCAAGGGAACGTTTCAAGAAAAGATGGGCTCGATAAAGGACAGAAACGGTATGGACCTAACAGAAGCAGATGACACTAAGAAGACGTGGCAAGAATACACAGAAGAACTATATTTATATATCTTTTTTAAAAGATCTTAATGACCTAGATAACCACAATGATGTGATCACTCACCTAGAGCCAAACATCTTGGAATGTGAAGTCAAGTGGGCCTTAGGAAGCATCACTATGAACAGAGCTAGTGGAGGTGATGGAATTCCAGCTGAGTTATTTAAAATCCTAAAAGAGGATGCTGTGAAAGTGCTGCACTCAATATATCAGCAAATTTGGAAAACTCAGCTGCTGCTGCTGCTGCTAGGTTGCTTCAGTCATGTCCGACTCTGTGTGACCCCATAGACGGCAGCCCATCAGGCTCCCCTGACCCTGGGATTCTCCAGGCAAGAACACTGGAGTGGGTTGCCATTTCCTTCTCCAATGCATGAAAGTGAAAAGTGAAAGTGAAGTCGCTCAGTCATGTCTGACTCTTCGTGATCCCATGGACTGCAGCCCACCAGCCTCCTCCATCCATGGGATTTTCCAGGCAAGAGTACTGGAGTGGGGTGCCATTGCCTTCTCCGGGGAAACTCAGCAGAGTTATTTAAAATCCTAAAAGATGATGCTGTGAAAGTGCTGCACTCAATATATCAGCAAATTTGGAAAACTCACAGGACTGGAAAAGGTCAGTTTTCATTCAGTCCCAAAGAAAGGCAATGCCAAAGAATGTTCAAACTACTGCACAATTGCACTCATCTCACACACTAGCAAAGTAAAGTTCAAAATTCTCCAAGATAGGCTTCAACAGTATGTGAACAGAGAAATTCCAGATGTCCAAGCTGGATTGAGAAAAGGCAGAGGAACCAGAAATCAAATTGCCAACATCTGTTGGATCATAGAAGCAAAAGACTTCCAGAAAAATATGTACTTCTGCTTCATTGACTATGCTAAAGCCTTTGACTGTGTAGATCACAACAAACCATGGAAAATTCTTAAAGAGATGGGAATACCAGACCATTTTATCTGCTTCCCGAGAAACCTGTATGCTGGTCAAGAAGCAACAATTAGAACCAGACATGGAACAATGGACTAGTTCAAAATTGGGAAAGGAGTACGTCAAGGCTGTATATTGTCACCCTGATTATTTAACTTATATGCAGAGTACGCCATGTGAAATGCCGGGCTGGATGAAGCACAAGCTGGAATCAGGATTGCCAGAAGAAATATCAATAACCTCAGATATGCAGATGACACAACCCTTATGGCAGAAAGTGAAGAGGAATTAAAGAATCTCTTGATGAAGGTGAAAGAGGAGAGTGAAAAAGTGGGCTTAAAACTCAACATTCAAAAAACTAAGATCATGGCATCTGGTCCCATCACTTCATGGCAAATAGATGGGGAAACAATGGAAACAGTGACAGACTTTATTTTGGGGGTCTCCAAAATCACTGCAGATGGTGACTGAAGCCATGAAATTAAAAGATGCCTGCTCCTTGGAAGAAATCTATGACAAACCTAGACAGCATACTAAAAAGCAGAGACATCACTTTGCCAACAAAGGCCCATAAAGTCAAATCTATGGTTTTTCCAGTAGTCATGCACAGATGTGAGAGTTGGATATAAAGAAGGCTGAGCACCAAATGACTGATGCTTTTGAAATACTGTGGTATTGAAGAAGGCTCTTGAGAGTCCCTTGGACTGCAAGGAGATCACGCTGATCAATCCTAAAGGAAATCAATCCTGAATATTCATTGGAGGGACTGATGCTGAAGCTGAAGCTCCAATACTCTGTCCACCTGATGGGAAGAGTCAACTCATTAGAAAAGACCCTGATGCTGAGAAAGACTGAAGGCAGGAGGACAAGGGGACAACAGAGGATGAGATGGTTGGATGGCATCACTGACTCAATGGACACGAGTTTGAGCAAGCTCCAGGAGATGGTGAAGGACAGAGAAGGTTGGTGTGCTGCAGTCTATGGGGTTGCAAAGAGTTGGACACGACTGAGGGACTGAACAGCAACAGCAAACTCCTGCTGGGTAAGCAAAGATAGTTTTCTTCATTTTGCAGAGATGGCCAAGAGGTTGGTGACTGTTCCCCAGGCTAACAGATGGTGTGCCCCTGAGATGGAAGCAGAGATTCTGGAGTAACCTTTAAGGAAGATGAAAAATAAGAGCCACAGGAAGGGAAGTAATGTCAATAGTGTGGTTAAGACTGTGGGCTCTGGGAGTCAAGCTGCCTACGATGATTCTGCTACTGACTATGTGACTTTGGCAAGCTCTTTAATTTCTCTGAGCCTCACTCTCCACATATGAAAGGTGGAGATGTAAATTTACATTTGTCAAAGTGCTGTTGTGGATATTAAATAAGAGCTGGTATGAAAAGTGGATCCAAAGCACAGAGCTGGGAATGTAGTAAGGACTCAATAAACTGCTATGTTTAAGGTCGCACCTGTCCACAACTCAGTGGTGGGGGTCCACCTGTTGAATGTTAGAGAGATCCTACCCACCTCGGTTTATGATTTCTGGAATGAAACCTAAATTTGAATCCCAGACCTGCCACTTATGGCTATGTGCTACTTAACCACTTTGCGCTTCCGTTTCCTCACCTAAAAATGGCATATCAAAACTAGAAAGCAACCAAGATGTCCTTCAGCAGGCCAATGGATAAATAAACTGTGGTACATCCAACAGTGAATTATTATTCAGTACTAGAAAGGAATGAGCTATCTAGCCATGAAAAGACATGAAGAAAATGTAAGTGCATATTGTTAAGTGGAATAAAACATTACATACTGTATGATTCCAACTATATGATATCCTAAAAAAGGCAAAAAAACAATGATTGCCAAGGGTCAGGCAGGAGGGATACATGAATAGGCAGAGCACAGGGGTTTCAAGGCAGTAAGACTATTCTCTTTGAAACTATAATGGTAGATACATGTCACAATAAATTTGTCTAAACTTATAGGGTGTAAGGGGCTTCCCTGATGGCTCAGATGATAAAGAATCCACTGCAAATGCGCGAGACCTGTGTTCAATCCCTGGGTTGGGAAGATCTCCTGGAGAAGGGCATGGCAACCCACTCCAGTATTCTTGCCTGGAGAATTCCCATGGACAGAGAAGCCTGGTGGGCTACAGTCCATGGGGGTTGCAAAGAGTCGACTGAGAGACTAAGCACAGCACAGCATGGGATGTAAGACACCAAGAGTGAACCCTGATATAAACTATGGCCTTTGGGTGGTTATGATGTGTCAATGAAGGTTGATTGATGGTGACAAATGTATCAGGATGCTGATAGCTGGGGAGATTGTGTGTGTTCGGGGGATGGGGGATAGACGGCAACCCTCTCTACTTTCCACTCAATTCTTCTGTGAATCTGGAAAAGGTCAGTTTTCATTCCAATCCCAAAGAAAGGCAATGCCAAAGAATGCTCGAACTACCACACAATTGCACCCATCTCACACGCTAGTAAAGTAATGCTCAAAATTCTCCAAGACAGGCTTCAGCAATATGTGAACCGTGAACTTCCAGATGTTCAAGCTGGTTTTAGAAAAGGCAGAGGAACCAGAGATCAAATTGCCAACATCTGGTGGATCATGGAAAAAGCAAAAGAGTTCCAGAAAAACATCTATTTCTGCTTTATTGACTATGCCAAAGCCTTTGACTGTGTGGATCACAATAAACTGTGGAAAATTCTGAAAGAGATGGGAATACCAGACCACCTGACCTGCCTCTTGAGAAACCTCTATATAGGTCAGGAAGCAACAGTTAGAACTGGACATAGGACAACAGACTGGTTCCAAATAGGAAAAGGAGTACGTCAAGGCCATATATTGTCACCCTGCTTATTTAACTTATATGCAGAGTACATCATGAGAAATGCTGGGCTGGAAGAAGCACAAGCTGGAATCAAGATTGCTGGGAGAAATATCAATAACCTCAGATATGCAGATGACACAACCCTTATAGCAGAAAGTGAAGAGGAAATAAAAAGTGTCTTGATGAAAGTGAAAGAGGAGAGTGAAAAAGTTGGCTTAAAGCTCAACATTCAGGAAACGAAGATCATGGCATCTGGCCCCATCACTTCATGGCAAATAGATGGGGAAACAGTGGAAACAGTGTCAGACTTTATTTTGGGGAGCTCCAAAATCACTGCAGATGGTGATTGCAGCCATGAAATTAAAAGACGCTTGCTCCTTGGAAGGAAAGTTATGACCAACCTAGATAGCATATTGAAAAGCAGAGACATTACTTTGCCAACAAAGGTCCGTCTAGTCAAGGCTATGGTTTTTCCAGTGGTCATGTATGGATGGGAGAGTTGGACTGTGAAGAAGGCTGAGCACCGAAGAATTGATGCTTTTGAAGTGTGGTGTTGGAGAAGACTCTTGAGAGTCCCTTGGACTGCAAGGAGATCCAACCAGTCCATTGTAAAGGAGAAGTCCTGGGTATTCTTTGGAAGGACTGATGCTAAAGCTGAAACTCCAGTACTTTGGCCACCTCATGCGAAGAGTTGACTCATTGGAAAAGACCATGATGCTGGGAGGGATTGGGGGCAGGAGGAGAAGGGGACGACAGAGGATGAGATGGCTGGATGGCATCACTGACTCTATGGCCATTAGTTTGAGTGGACTCCAGGAGTTGGTGATGGACAGGGAGGCCTGGTGTGCTGCGATTCATGGGGTCACAAAGAGCTGAACATGACTGAGCGACTGAACTGAACTGAAAACTACTCTAAAAAATAAAGTCTATTTTTTGAAAAAGGTCTGTGTCTATTATCTATTCCTATGATAATGCTTATATGTCTTTCCACTCCACAACTCAGTGGCTTCAAACAATAAGCATTTAGTTTATGAATCTGCAGGTGGGCTATGTGGATAGGGCTGTTGTGGGCTCAGCTGGGCTCACTCACCTGTTGTGGCTGCTCCATGCTGGACTTGACTGGGGTGACTCAGTTCTTGTCTGCAGGTCTCTCATCATCCAGCAGGCTGTCTGGGCATATTTTCATGGTGAGAGAAGTGGTGCAAAATGCAAGCCAAAGCACACAGCATTTTTTCAAACCTCTGCTCAAGCCCCTTGGGAGCCCCTTGGGAGTTACCTGATTGAACTGAGAACAGAGGGATGAAGAAATAGGCCTCTTGATGTGAAGAGCTGCAGAGTCACATGACAATGGGGACAATGAGCGTTAGGCGTGAGGAACTAGGTCCACTAATGTGATCAGTTTACCTGTGGGGACAATAGTGTGCCCTCCCCATGAACATCAGATGTGGTCAGATATATGAATCTAACAGAGGCCTGCGGGGCCCGTGAAAGGAACTTGTAAAGTGGTTAGTTCCTCCTCACACAGGAATCTTAGGCTGCTTCCAGGACTAGTGGGATAGAGTAGAAGATACCAAGAATTGCTAGAGATACGGCAGCAAAGGGAGACACAAGATGTATGCTTTACTTGGTAGAGGCCTTCCCTCAGGTACCCGTCATGGCTCTTTCTCGAGTTTGGTCTTCAGCCTTGATGAGCACAATGTCACTTGTCGACAGACATTCACTCATCATTTGCAGTGTCCTGTTCGTCTACATAGATTCCTGTCAAATGAGAGGAGTCACTGAAAGACTTTCAAACCATTAGCTTCCTTACTACGACACAGACACAAGTCCCTGACAAATAAAAATGTGCCTTTTGCCTTCTGAGCAATAATGATGATGATGATGATATCGGTAATAAAATTCATAGCTCCCACCTACTAAGTAGGCAAAACTGAGTCCCATCTGATTCTCACATTAACTCACTGAAGTTAGTACTATTACTCAGCCCATTTTACAGATGAAGAAACTGAGGCTCAGAGAAGTCATTCAGCTAACAAGTGGCAGAGTTGGGACTCTACAACTCCAAGGCCAATACTGTTAACTACTTCACTTTTCTCCCTTAAAGCTCTTGTATTTATTCTGCCCAAGTCAGGCTACTTGACATTTGTGTTACTTTTTGCAAGCCTGCTTCAGCCATTACCCATAGGCTTCAAGTCACACCCTGACAAGCGACAGCAGCTCTGAAGTGAGGGGGTCATAGTTGAAGGGAATTTTTCCAGGTCTGTACAGGTAAGGGTCCCCCAACTATAGGGCTTCCTCTGCTCACTCCCAGAGTTACACTTGAAACCTTACCCTTCCCTTGAAGGCCACTGCCTGCTGGTCATTCCTGGGGACAGCCTGAGGTCTTGGCCAAAGCCAAGGCATGGAGCTGGCCCTTCTCCCAGGGCCCCAACATCTCATGGCTTGAATCTAGGGGTCAGTGAGGAGCAGGACTCTGGGAGGGGAGGCAAGGCCCCGAATATCAGACCTGAGTTGGAGAAACTTGAGAAGGCCCCCAGAACAGCTGACTCTGGGCGCCACGTTTTGGAGGCGGCTGCCCCCTCCCCCACACTGGCTGTGCTGTGAGTCACGGGTTTTAGGCTGAGCACTCTGGGAGATTAACCAGCTTTGTGACCAGCTGCTGGAGGAGAATACTTGGCCGAAAGAAGCAGGATAAAGTTACCCTCTCAGAAGTTTATAGGAAGGCCCATAAATGCCCCCAACTGCTGTGGGGCCCATGATGTGGGGCGCTTCTGGATCCCCCCCTTGCTGAGGCCCTCGGTGGCTATACCCATCCCCCCACTCCTCACCCACCCTAACCTGGAACCCACTGGGAATGCCTGCCACTTAGGGTTCCAAGAAGGGTCTTGGGCCATGGGCCTTCCTTCACCGGATGACACACATTAGGAACAGAGCCCGGACTGGAGTCAGTTGGGAAGGGCCTGGCTCCCTCCTGGCTCCAGCCTGGGTCAGAGGCTGGTGGGAAATGTCTGGAACAGGATGGTAGGCCGCTGGCACCCAGGGCGAAATGAACAGGAAGGACTACATTGCATCATGGCTCCAGAATGCATCATGGTGAGGGTTTGAGAGGATGAAAGGGAGCCCTGGGATAGGGAGCAGGAGGCCTGGGTTCAGCCCAGCTTTGCTGCTGACCCTCTGTCCTCATTCACTAAAAGGAGAGCTGGACAAGTTGTTTTCAAACTATGCTCAGTGGAGTCCTGGGCCATTCAGAAGTGCCTCGGGGCTACCACAAAGGCTGGATGAGCATTTCAGCCCAGTAGGATTCTTCAGTTATCTTTGTGACCCCCTTCCCCCATCTCACATATTCATATTTATCAAAATAATCTCATTTTCCCACAACCAATTGACTATCCATTCAGTCAACAATTATTTATTGAGGGCCTAGCCTGTGCCAGGCTCTGTTGTAGCTGATAGAGAAAAACAGTGTTCCTTATAAGAAATAAGAACTATACATTTGAACTGGGAAAATTAACTTGTAACAACAAAATGGCATGCCCACATCTGCTTTATGGATCTGAAGGTAGGATTCTGTTTCTAAAGAAGTTTGGCTTGGGATATCTCCTGGGTGACTTCTGATCCACTTGACACCATTCCCAAAGCCTAAGCTGCCAGTTACCCAGGGAAGACCCAGAGAAGGGTGAGAAGGAGGCATCTTGGTCCCAGGATGTGTTGGGGGGTTTCCCACACAGTGGAGGAGGCTCTGTCTGCCCTCTGCCCTGGGACCTGAAGGGTATGTGGGCCAGGGGACTGTGCTGGTTGTAGCCCCTACCCTGGATCCAAAGATGGGGTGTCCACACTACTTTATATAAAATAAACAACAAGGTCCTGTTGTATAGCACAGGAAACTATATTCAATAGCATATAATAACTTATGGGCTTCTCAGGTGGCTCCAGTGGTAAAAAATTCATCTGCCAGTGCAGGAGACGCAAGAGATGCAGGTTCAATCCCTGGGTCAGGAAGATCCCCTAGAGGAGGACATGGCAACCCACAACAGTATTCCTGCCTAGAGAATCCCATGGACAGAGGAGCCTGGCGGGCTACTGTCCATGTGGCTGCAGAGAGTTGGACGTGACTGAGCAACTAAGCAGCAATAACCCATAGTAGAAAAGAATCTGGAAAAGATTTAAAATGTTGTGTTGGTTACCAGTGTAAAGTGACTTCTAGGCTAGTGGGAGACAATACCAACAATAATATCTGACACATATACTACCTACTGTATGACAGGAATTACTTCTGAGTTCACTTCACTCCTAACACTAGTGGATGGTTATCTCTTCCATTTTATAGATGAGGAAACAGGGACAGAGGATTAGTGTCCCAAGGTCATAGAGCAGGTAAGATAGAGCTGGAACTTGAAGGCTGCTACTTGCAATGTTGACAACCCACTCCTGTACTCTTGTCTGGAAAATCCCATGGACAGAGGAGCCTGGTGGGCTTCATGGGGTCGCCAAGAGTTGGACACGACTGAAGCAACTTAGCACTCAAGGAGGGGGCAGGAAGAAGGAGGAAGAGGAGGATTTGGGAACTTGTTTCTCTATGAGTCTTGTTCTTGGCTAGAGGCTGGCCCGCTGCACCCAGCCCTGCTCTCCAGCCCCAAGTCTGTCCAGGCACCTGCTGTGGGGCCTGGCTTCTGCAGACAGGACCGGGGAAGGGCCAGGGTGAGGCCGGAGGGCGGGTGAGGACAGCTCAGCCCAGCTCCTCACTTCTGGGAGCCTAGGGCTGCTCCAGCAGCTTGGAGCCTCCCTGGAAGGACAGAGGACATGAGTGTATGTGGAGGAGTGAGCCAGACTCTCCTGCCTCTTAGAAATGAAGTCCCCAGCAGCCTCTGTCTAGTTGGTGGACAGGGGCAGGGTCCATGTCTCTGCCTGCCGAGTGTCTCCACTCAGAGAGCATTCTCTGTTATCATGTGTCTAGACCTGCCTCTGTTCTCAGGGAGCTACTGTCTCCAGGAGATGCAGATGACACTGGAGTGGCCTAAGCCAGGTGTGATCCAAGGTTCTTCAAGGAGAGAAAAGAGCGGGCTGGGCTGGTGCTACAGGAAGGGCTTCCTGGTGGAGGTGGCTCCTGCGTTCTAGGAAAGGGAGGGGCCTTCTTCTAGGCAGAAAAGAAAGAAGGTGAAGTCGCTCTGTTGCGTCTGACTCTCTGCAACCCTGTGGACTGTAGCCTACCAGACTCCTCTGTCCATGGGATTCTCCAGGCAAGAATACTGGAGTGGATTGCCATTTCCTTCTCCAGGGGAATCTTCCTGACCCAGGGATGGAACCCGGCTCTCCTGCATTGCAGGCAGATGCTTTACTGTCTGAGCCACCAGGGAAGCCTAGGGAACCGCAGGTGCAAGGGCTCAGAGGCTTATCTGTGACATTAGATAAGAATCTTCAATTCTGACTTTGCCAAGATCTGGTTATTTTGGCCATGTGAAAGCAAGTCTGGGGGCCCTGAGCTAAGGCGCTGGGTTCCAGATGGGCTTGAGGGGGCAGGCCTGAATTTAGAGAGCCCCACTCAGCAGACACATGGTTGAGACACTGCTGTGGGGAAACAGCTTGAGGGAGGTGACTGCCGCAAAGGCTACCTCTGCACAGGGGACGTGGGCACCCCGGCCCAGGGAAGGTGGACGTTCTTCCTGACACTAAAGACACAGAGACATCCCTGTAGAGTCTGTGGGTCTCACAGTAGCCTTAAGGTCCTGGACAGTGGCACACAGTCAGCATAGGGTGATAATAGAAACTGTCATGTCGGAGAGACACACGCAGTCAGAGTCCCCGGGAATCGGACCCGAGGGACACCATCACAAGGTGACAGCTGTCACAATGCCCCACTTGCCCCTCAAAGTTCCGACACACATTCAAGCCAGTGCCCTCGGCAGCTCACTGCCGAGACCCTCTCAGACCCGCGCAGCCTCCGGCCATCAGCGACAGCCGCAGGGCCCCGGTGGCACACGTGCGCACGCCGCCGCGGCCGCACACCCCCGCGCACACGCCGGCGCGGGCTAACGAGCCCACAGCCCTGCTCGGCGGGAGGGAGCCAGTTGTCGGGCGGGGCCGCGCGGTCACACAGCATTAGCCCTGCGGCCGCCCCGCCAGGTGCGGCCACTGCCCCTAATCCCTGGCCCTGGCCCGCTAAGCCGGGCCTGAGCGACGCCACAGCTGGGGGCGGCCGGCCACGCGCCGCCCATCACCGCAGCCCCAGCCCACCGCGGGGGCCTTCCCCACCCTCCACCCCACTCTCACCTCCCCAGTCCCGGGCAACCCTCGCGCTCCCTCCGCCGCCCCTGACCTTGGGCTCCCACCCCATCTAGCCCTTAGCGCCCCACTGCCCCGCCCCCAGCTCCTCCCACTACAGCCTCCATCTGGGTCCTCGGCTGGTTAGAGCTCCCCGCACCTCCCCGACCCCATTCCAGTCTCTCCACTGCAAGACCGGCGGTGCCCTACTCTGCCCCAGCGCCACTCACTGCCAGCTCCGTGCCCACTCCTCCACCGGATTTGACTTGGGCTCCACCCTCCTCACGCTTCACCCCTCTCATTTACCTGCCCTGCCCCTTGTGCGGGCCAGAGCTGGGGTCCCCCTCCCCTACTTGGATTTGTAAAGTTCCAGGATCCGCTCTTCCCCCACCACACATATTTCCAGCCTCCAACTGCTCATCCTGTTACCAGGCAGAAGTCATCTCCCCCCAGGGAAGCTGAACTTCAGTTCTAGATTTCTGACTCTTGCTGGACCTTGGGATGGATCCCAGGACCTTCAGAGGTATTCTGTGGCCTCTTTGAATCTCAGTTTTCCTTGTCTGAAAAATAAAGAAGTGTGATTGAGATGACCTCTGAGAAGCTTTTGTCTTTTCCAATCCCATAATGTTAGCAAGGTCATGTACTTCCTGTCACCTGAATGTTGAAGACAGATGAATATGGAAGGGCACCCACTAGCCATGTGTTCCCACCCCATCTCATCCCATTATTTAGCTTTCACTGTGTGAGTCGCCCAAGGCAACTTTTACCCTCTGGTATGCGGATGAGTCGGAGAAGGCAATGGCACCCCTCTCCAGTACTCTTGCCTGGAAAATCCCATGGATGGAAGAGCCTGGTAGGTTGCAGTCCATGGGGTCGCTAAGAGTCAGACACGACTGAGTGACTTCACTTTCACTTTTCACTTTCATGCATTGGAGAAGGAAATGGCAACCCACTCCAGTGTTCTTGCTTGGAGAATCCCAGGGATGGGGGAGCCTGGTGGGCTGCCGTCTCTGGGGTCGCACAGACTCGGACACGACTGAAGCGACTTAGCAGCAGCAGCAGCAGAAGCATGGGGATGAGTGGGCTTCCCAGGTGGCTCAGTGGTAAAGAATCTGCCTGCCAGGAGACACAGGAGTCACGGGTTCAATCCCTGGGTGGGAATGATCCCCTGGAAGAGGAAATGACAACCCACTCCAGTATTCTTGCCTGGGAAATCCCATGGACAGAGGAGCCTAGCGGGCTACAGTCCATGGGGTCACAAAAGAGTCAGACACGACTAAGCGACTGAGGATGCATGAATGCATGGGGGATGAGTAAGAGAGAACAAGGTGGAATCTGGGTGCTTAGGGCTTGGCCAAGGCTTGGGACTGGCTGTGGGCAGGGGATCTCTGCCACCTTGGGATGTCCCCTGCAAGGGTGCACATCTGGGACTGGCCTGGCGGGGGTCCTGGCCTCGGGCACTGTCAGCATTGGTGCTGATGGACAGCCCTGGCAGGTGGGAGCCGGCCAGTCACCCCCGACAGCCCTGCCCACCTGTCACCCTCCTGCTCGGGTGACCGGCTGCCTGACCCACTGACCAACTTCCTGCTGCTTCGCTGCACCCTGGGCACTGTATGATCAGGACTGCTGTGCCCTGCCCCGTTCCTCTCAGATTTTTCCCAACAACCTGCTGGTTCAGAGCACACAGGCACACAAATATCAGGTTAATATTATGCAGATTCACACAACACAGACAGACACATACAGGGGTTGCAGGCATGCATGCCCATGTCTAAGCCTGCTTCATTCTCATGCAAGCTGAGCCAAGATGCTTCTTCCCAGGTATGACAACATGGGCATTGCCTTCTCTGTGGCCACAGGGCCCCGTGATAAAGGTGAAGGCAGGCAGTCTGGGTTGCCAGCCCCGACTCTGTGATATCCTAACTGCGTGACTTTGTCAAGTGACTTAATTTCCCTGGACCTCAGATTCTCCATCTGTTCAATAGAACTGATAATAAGTATTCATCTTATAGGATTGTTTTGAGAATCAGATGAAACAATCCATGGAAAGCGCTCAGAATGGTTCCTAGTATTAATACAATAGAAATCCACAATACATGCTAACGGTTAATATTATTATCCGGTGGGGGCTGACAGGTTTCTGGGATATTCTCAGTGATAATTTTCCTTTAATTGGTCATTTCTGGGCATAACTGTTTAAATGGTTATAAATCTCCCTAAAAGTACTTTTATTCCACTTTCCACATTAGGAGATGTCAACTGGCAGATGAAATCAGGATATGCCATTTCCACAGCCTTCCCTGGATCCTGGTCAGGTGTGATTGCTCATGCTTTGCTATTTAAAAACTAAGAAACCGCACAAGTCTAGACCTGAGTTGTTTAGGGGATGCTGGGCTGGGGCCTGGGGCTCACCATCTTCTCTTCAGAATCTAGGCAAGACCCTCTCCCCAGGTCAGGACCCCCAGTCCATGCATCTATGGATCCTTCTCCTTCTTTCTGAAAATCAGGACAATGTCTGCTCCATCCCGTATGACCCCTTCCATCCCCCAGATCTTCCTAAGGGCCACCCGTAGCACTTCAACAATCTCACTTCACATGCTCTTGGGCCCTGAGATTGGGATTTCTTGGAGCCCTAAAGAGAAGACTGCACTTGGCAGAGTTTTGAGTTCTAGAACAATCTTCTTCAGCATCTCCCTCTTCAGTCTGCTCCAACCAAACCAAATCTGCTCTTGGCAACCTTTGAGCAATGAATGAATGAGGCTCATGATCCCAGTGGCGGCAACAGATGCAGGATAAAGTTGGGGAGTTCTACTTTTCTACCACTCTCGCCCCCACAGGAAATCTTCTTTGTTCTGCTTCTAAACAAAACTCAAGAAATCCTGTTTTCCACCTTGAGCATTTTCCCAACTCTCACTCCACATGAGTCCTCTCCCCTCCTGACTCCCTCCTCTCGAGCCCTGTCTTTGTTTTATCCTCAGGTGCGTGTCTTGCCTCTGATTTGGGGTATATTCTTCATTTATATTCTTTATCATAACTATTGTAAAGTACTGTCACTTCTAGTATAAAGCTTCCTGTATTAGTTATCTACTGTTGCACAACAAAATACAGTCAAATTTACCAGCTAAAAACAATAAACTTTTATTATCCTGCTGTTTCTGTGGGTCAGGAGTCCAGCAGCAGCTTAGCTCAGGGTTTCTCGCAGGCTGTAACTAAGGTGTTGGCTGGGGCTAACGTTATCTTGCGGCAAGACTAGGAGCAGATCCATGTCCAGCTCACTCATGTGGCTGTTGGCAGGCCTCAGTTTTGTGCTGGCTGTTGGCTGGAGATGTCAGTTCCTTGCCACGAGGGACTCTCCATGGGGCAAGTTGCAACATGGCAGCTGGCTTCTCTCAGAGCGAGTGATCCGAGAGAGGAAAGAGACAGAGAATGCACCCAAAACAAAGACGTGTCTTTTGATGTTGCTGCTGCCAGTGCCCCTGACCCCACAGCAGGCCACTGTTAACCCACGCCTCCACAGGAGACTCCCAAACACTCACAGGTATAGAAGGATTATTTGCCTCCCTTTTTCTTCTTATCTGGGCCAAATCACTTCCGAACTACCAGTTGGTCTTAATGAGAGTGCTTCTCAACTCCAGGTCTCAAGTGCTTGAGGTCCGTCATGGCTACTCCACTGGACAGCACAGCTGTGACCTGACCTGGATACCCGGGGGCCACCAGGGGAGCAACACTGGACTGGATAATGCTGTGAAGACCACTTAGCAGATTCTGGTGCCCCAGACAAAATAGGCAGACAAAGACACCTGGGCTCAAATCCCGCCCCCCTCCCAGAAGATGCATCATTTTATAATCTGATCTTGGAAGTAACTTCCATTACTTTCACTGATATTCATATTCAAAGGGGAGGGATTACATTAAACCAGGAGGGAGAGATCACCTATCACACTTCTCAGTGCGGTGGTCCCTGACTTAGCCCACCCATACTGTGCTCTCAGTAGATATTTGTTGAAAGAACGAGTGCAGTCACCAGAAGACACTTGGCAGAGGCCCTATTATCTAGACTGTTCTCCTTGGATACGACCCTTCCCCCCGAACCGCCCCCAATTTTCTTCTTGGGAGTCATTTGAAATTAAACTGAAAAATAATGTTACCTTTGAATAACATATCTGCTCTTGGGAGTTTATCTGCTCTCCCACTTTCTATAATTTGCCTTTCCAAAACTGGACATGTGCTTGGCATTATCTCATGCAGATAATCTCTGTGGTTATCACAAGTTCTAAGGTGACTTGGTTACTTTCTTTCAGGGTTCCTATCTCTTCTCTTCATCTAAGTCAAGACTAGTTTCAAAGAAATGGCCTCCCATGTGCCCCTAGCACACATACCCTCCTCTCACAGTGATCAGCACTTGAAGCTTTCCCGTGTTTATGGTTCTGTCTTCTCAGCTAAGCAGAGACCTACTATAAGGTAGGGACAGTTCAGCAAATACTTGGTGAGTATTCATGGAGTGCGTATCCTGTGCTGGGGCTGGGCTAGGGACCAGGGAGACAAGAGGGTCATTCATGGAACTCCCAGCATCAAAATGGAACAGGTGCTCAGGAATGCTTGCTCCTCTGGGAGATCAAACTGTTAGCAAGTCCACCTCAAGTATTTATCAGGTGCTGTTGTGACAGAATTTCCAGGAATGGCTCCCAAGATGCCACACTTTAATCCCTAGAATCTGAGGATGTGATGAGATACAATACACTCCCCTGATTGTATTATGCTGTGTGTTATACAGTTGACCTTAAAAAGCGGTGATTATCTGAGGGGGCCTAACCTACTTACATAAGTCATTGCCAGCAAGGAACTCTCACACCCTGGTGGCAGAAAGGGAAGTCAGAGAGATCCGAAGCATAAGAAGGACTCAGAGCTCTGATTTGTTAGTTTGGGGGTAGAGGGGGCCATGTGAGAAGGAATGCAGGTAGTGTTCAGGTGCTGAGAGACAGCAGGCAACAGGGACCTCAGCTCTACAATCACAAGGACTGGACTCTGCCAACAAGTATGTTTGGAAGTAGATTCTTAGAATATGCCTCATGCCACCCTCCATACCTTCATTTCAGACTTGTAAGCCCTTGAGATTAGAGCCCAGCCAAGCCTGTCCAGACATCCGATCTACAGAACTATGAACTAATTAATGAATATTTTAAAGTTATAATTCGATGCTTTTTAGCATATTCACAAAGTGTGCAACCATCATCGCTATATAATTCCAGAACATTTTACTCACCTCCCCCAAATGAAACCTGTTAAGTAGTCATTCCCTGATCCTCACTTCCTCCAGCCCCTGGCAAACACTAATCCATTTTTTGTATATATGCATTTGCCTATTCTGAACATTTCATATAAATAGGATAATGTAATATGCAGCCTTTTGCATCTGGCTCCTTTTGCTTAGCATATTTCCAAGATTCATCCAAATTGTAGTATGTATCAGTGTTTCACTCCTTTTTATGGATGAGTAATAATCCCTTGTATAGATACAGCACATTATATTTATCCATTCAACAGCTGATGGATATTTGGGCTGTTTCTAGTTTTTGGTTATTATGAAGAAAGCACTCGGAACATTCGTGAACAGGTTTTTATGTGGATTCACATTTACAATTCTCTTAGGCATATACCTAGGAGCAGAACTGCTGAGTCACATAATAACCCTATGTTTAACTTTTTGAGGAACTGCCAGACTGCTTCCCAAAGTAACTGCACACTTTTACACTCCCACCAGTTGTGTATGAGGATTCCAATTTCTCCATCCCCATGAACCACTGTTATTTCTCTCTCTCTCTCTCTTTTTTTTTTATTAAAACCATCCTAGCAAGGATGAAGTATTGCTTCTTTTTGGCTTTAGCTTGCATTTCCCTAATGACAGTTGATATTGAGTAGATAGGGTTTAAATCCACTAAGTTTGGGGTGACTTGTTCTACAGCAGTAGAAATCTAATAAAGGTGCTTCCTCAAACCCAGATGGCAAAAATGGAAATGGGGAAAAAGTTGACAACAAAAGAAGCCATTTGAGGTGAGTGGCAAAGGAGTCAATAAATGGCATTGTCATGAGGTAGGTCTGGAACCACCCTGGGTGGGAGGACAGACATCTAATGTTAAGAGGTGGGACTAAATCAAGAACTAGGACAGTTATCCTGTTATAACAGGGCAGCATACATGGAATAAATCAGGGGAATATTGGGAGTAAGCTGCTTCTAGTTTTTGCCCTTTTCTGTTGAATCAGTCATAAATATAGCTGTGCTGAAGGCACCTCAGAGTCTGCAACATGTTTGACTTTTAGCCATTAAGTCCCTTGTAGCAGGACATCCGGATGGATGAACACCTCATCTGCTTAAATAGGTCTCTGGGTCAGCCCTGGGACACGCTTCAATATGCCAAACTCCATTTCTATAACGTGGCTGGTGAGCTTTAGGCGACTTTCTTCTGCCCTTCACCACCTTGATTCATTCATGAACAGGCTAGATTTTGTTCTAGGTACCCGGGATACAACAGTGGACAAAATACAGGTCTTGTGTCACTTACCTTTTAGCTGGGAGAGACGGCAACAAGCATAAAGGTAGTAAATAGTGAATTATATACTTTATGTGTATTTGTGTTATATATTAAAAAAAGAAGAAAAGTAGACTGTGGTATGGGAGATCAGGCTGCTGGAAGAGAGAAACTGGTTGCAGCTGAAGGATAATCAGGGCAGACCTTGGCTTGTTGAAAAGGTGAAATTTGAGCAAAGACCTGAAGGAGTCTTTCGAAAGAGGAGTTAGGAAGGCAGATACCTGGTGGGAGAATATTCCAGGCAGTGAGAAAAATTACAAAGATGGTTCTACGGCAGAAGCATGTCTGCCAAGTTTGAGAAACAATGAGGTGGTCAATATACCTGGGGCAGAGAAAGAGGAAGAGGAGCAGGAGATGAAGGCCAAGTGTGGTTGAAAGAAGACCATGTAGAGCTTTGCAGGCATTGCCAGGACTTTGGATTTTAGTTTTAAAGAAATGTGGAGCCTTGAAGAGTTTTGAGCAGAAAAATTATGAAGAACTAACTTGCATTTTCAAAAGGATTCCCCTAGCTGTTGTGCTTAGAACAGGTCGGGTGGGGAGGTAGGGTGTTGGCCGGGGGGGAGGTTAGAAACAAGAGGTCTTGCACAAGGCTTCTGCAGTGAGAGATGGTCACAGCTTGGTCCGGAGTGGGAGCAGTGGAGAGAGTGAGAAGTAGTCAGCTTTTTGATACAGTTTTTGAAATTAGAGCCAATAGGATCTCATGACAGACTGGATGTGGAAATGGAGAGAGACAGAGAAGATTCAAAGGTAGTGTTTTACCTGAGCAACATGATGGATGGAGTTGCTGCAAGCTCAGATGGAAAAGGTTATATGTAGAGCAAGCTTTGTAGAGCAGATCAGGAGTTCAGTTTTGGATGAGTTAAGGTTGAGAGCTTTATTGTATATCCAAGTGATGATATCAAGCAGGCTAATATAAGTTCAGAGTTTAGTTGAGAAATCTCAGCTGAAGATAGAAATTGGATAGCCATCAGTATATACGTGGTATTTAAAGCAGGGCTGTACAAACATTGATGCTTTTGCCACACAGGATTATTTGTTCTTCTCTCTGAACAGATCCATTTTCTTTGTGCACATGAAATGTTTCCATCTGGCTTCTGAGGGCTGAGTCCTCATCCCACTATGTCTCCATGAAGTCTAAAACATGATATTGACTTTGCTGACTTAAAATCTCAAGCTCATGGGGTTCATCACTCAACTCTGATCTCTACATCAAAAGCCACTGCACTATTTGACAGCTCCTCCTCCCAGAGTGCATCTCTGAAAAGCTGGGTAGCTCTTCCTTCTAGGTCAGACCAGTAGGTGCCACACCAGTTTTATCTGGCCATCTTTCTCCCTCTTCCTCCAGTTTCAGTTTTTGGTAGATCAGTGTCAGACCAGGAAGCTCTTGGTGTGAACGTCAATACATCATATGGGTAGAGAGTCTTAGATGGTGTTTTTAAGTCAGAGAACGATAGACGTCTAAGGTCGGCCCTATAGATCATGCTCGTAGGGGCAGCAGGTTAGCACAACTCCTTCCACCACAGCCCCTCAACACAGGGATTTGGAGTGGGTCCTAGAGTGAAGTGCTCCCTATTCTTGTCAGTTGACTATTCTCTGTCCATTTAAGGGATGGAGACATGACAGTTAGGGGTGTGGCATGTGAAAGAGATGGAGTTAGGCAGTCAGGGCATGACAAAGAAGCTAACGTGCAAGCGCCATGCCCTATCACTCTGGTGTATGGATTTGAGGCCTCACACAGGTGACAGGGAAGGTAGTTGAGCTAGAACACCTCTAGGAGTCCAGCCTGGTTCTTCTACATAATCCCCACACCCTTTCCATCCTCTGGGTTCCCGCTTCCCTCTTCCCTTAGGCCTGGTTCTCCTTGCCACCTCCTCCCTCACCCCAGGCAGAGAGGGGGCCAGTTCAGGGCCCTATGACTCAGGCACAGGGTGGGGGAGGATGTTTTGGATGCCGCTCTGCTGACGCTGGTGCCCTCTGTTCTTACATCCTCCTTAATTTACTGCCTGAGGAGGGGGCCAGGGCTCTAGAGAGGGGATTAGATGGTCCACACTGATCTGAGGCAACAGCTGCTGGGCTGGCGGCCGAGGAGCGAGGAGTGAGCAGGAGGCGGGGGAGGCTCATGCCTCCGCTAGGGCCGGAAGGGAACTAAGCGGGCATCTGGATGGGGCCCCTAGGTGAGGCTGGCTCTGGAAGAAGCTGCCATTGGCCTGAGTGGTAGGGCTAGAAGGTCTGCCTGACCAGTAAATCAAATCTATGTATCACACAGGAAGGCCAAGGGGGGCCATCTGGTCAACCATCTTGCCAGTTTTCTAAAGAAAATTAAGAAGTGCTTTCTTTAGCTTCCTGCAACCCAGGGAGGGGAAGATTGGCTCTGGGGCCTAAAAGGCCATCTTATTCAGCCCTAAGATGCCACATAATTGTGTGAGAAGCTCCCTAACATCAAGAATGCCCCACTTAAGTTGGAACAATTCCTTACAGAGAAACCTCTTTTCCCTCGCTTACAGTCCACTCACTTGTTTCTTACAAAGCAGAAGGCAAACAGTTAGCAGCATTCCCATTTGACAGATGGGGAAACCAAGACCCACAGAAGTTCAGTGCCTTGTTCCAGGTCACACTTGGGGTCCGTGGTGTGGCTGTGATTAGAGCCCAGTGCTCTTAACTAAATCAGTCTGCATTTTGAATACCTGGGCACATGTGTTGACATTTTGCACTGGGGACTGGCCTCTTTTTTCCTTCTAATCCATAATTCCAGGTGATAGTCTTGTCTAAAGGAAAATGGCCCAGGCATGGAAGCCATAAACCTAGAATCTTTGAATCAGTTAATGTCCCCTTTGGGTGACTTGGTTTTCCCATCAATATAATGGACAATATCTTAAACAGTCCTATGACTATCTTTAAAAGCCTAATAGAGTATTTGTCTTATTCAGCCAAAGGACAGGAGGGGCTTTGGGGACCATTAAAAAAGTAAAGATTTGAGCTCTGGAGTTAAAATATCTGGGATCAAATACAATCTCTGCCACTTACCATTATTTTTAGTGAGTTTTCCCTCTCTTTGAATTCAATTATTTCATCTTCTGTAGTCAAGTGATAACAACACCTACCACAAATGGATATTATGAGGATTAAAAGAAGTCATTCTAAAAGCAAAGCATTATTTTTGGTGCCTAGTAAATGTTAAATTAGAGAAAGAGCAATAGCTCTAGTAGTTGTTGGGTGTTACTTATTGCTTGCTTACAAGTAGCCAGTGAGATTGGGCCAAGAGATCCCAGGCTAGTGGCTAGCTTAGGGCAGTGGTTCTCAACCTTGGCTGACCAATCAGGATCACTGTTTTGGAGATGGATGCTTACAAGATTCCTAGATGACCTTGAGGATCACCCGAGGTTGGTAATCACTATCTAGGGGGCCTTCTTTGATGGTTGGATAATTGACATATCAGTTGTTTGTAAGTAAACAGGTGCTTAGTCATTTAATAGTTTAAACACTTTCCCTGATTGGCACTTCTACTCCTAATTAACTCCTAACAAGCCCTTCCTTCCCTGGGTCATGATCAGGAATTCCCCACTGGGGGTTCCCAATTAATGAGGTTTTCCCAGCTTGGGGGCCTCTGGGAAGCAGGCAGGACTAATTATGCTCTTGTCCCCCAACCCCCTGGCCAAATCCTCTCCCTGTCCTTCATCAATCTTGTCCTGGCCTCCAGCTGGCTTGCATTAGCTCTGGTTTTCCAGCCCCCATGGCTGCGGCTGTAGCTGAGAGATTGAGCCAGTCCAGGCTGGATGGATCTGTCACCCGATCCTGGGTCTGTGCTGCAGCCAGTCCTGGAATCTGGGGCAATGTGATCCTGCCCTGCGGGAACCCCTAGCCAAACCAGGGACGCCATGGCGGAGCTCACGAAATCCCAGCTATCCAGGGACCTCTGCCTAGGCCCCCAAGGATCATATCCACTTATTCTCAGAGAACCTCTTGTCTAAGTGCCTTACCTTAAAGAACAGGAACTGGGGGCCCAGAGATGCGAGTCACCTGCACAAGGTCACACAACCTGTCCATGGAAGAGCTTACCTACAGCTCTGATCTCTTTGGTTACAGTCCAGGCTCTTTCCCTGGCTCCTCCTGAAGAAGTGTTTCTGCAGACCATTGTCTGGGTGATGGGGTCTGATATGGGTGCTCCCATCCAACCCCAGACACCAGGCAGAGGAGATCAGGGGAGGGAAGTTTTGAACCAAAGCACATGATCCTTTTAATCCAGATTAAAGAAGTCCAATTTCAGGTCATTGGAATTTAGAAATTTAGGGAATAGTGGGAATAAAAATATGGAAATAATTGAAATAAGAGCAATATGTTTTAAAAATGTATTTTATAGATGTAACACTTTTCAGCATAATTGAGGAACACAGATGGATGGATCTGACACATAGGAACACTCATCTTTGGAATCTGAGTTTGCTGATTATCATGTTCACCCAAAGGTTATTACATCCCAAAGTATGGACACCTAGACCATGAAACAGAAAATTTTATAGAGGACAGTTGGAACTTTTTCTTTAGTAGTTGAGAAAAAAGACAACTAGTTTCTTAAAGACTGCTCTTTCCCACATAATTTCATTTTTTAAATACCCAGATTTTACATGTCTCACTCACACCTGCTTCCCTTGTTCCTCCTAAATGATTTGAACCAAATATCTAAGACAAGAAGTGGTTTTGTTGAGGTTCTGAGGGTGAGGACAGCAGAGACCATAGAGCTATCTGGTCTCGGCCTTCAAAGCCCCAGGATGTCAGGCAACTCCTGTCTAGAGAAGGTGAAATAGCCTCCTTCCCTCAGAGATGATCTGGGGCTTCGAGGTGGCTGAGGGTGTGGAAAACATGCTGGCTCTTTGGCAAGAGCTGCCATATGTTGAGAAAGGGTTTACTACCTCCCAAGGGCTTTGCACATCACTGTTTTTTATAAGGTAAGTATTTTTATACCTATCATATATTTGGGGAAACTGAGGCTTAAAGCCGTCAGGTAGCATACCTAATGTCACTAATTTACTAAGTAGATTTGAACCCAAATATTTAGAGTTCAAAAGTCGTATGTTTCTCTCCAATGCCTTTTGGGTAAAAGTGTGAGGTACTCCATACTTCAGTTTGGGTTCACATTTCTTGTTCCTTTTGACTTTAGTTCCCTGTTGCTTTCCCTCAGAGTTTGTACCATTGTTCAGGAGGCTGCAGTCAGGGTGAGCAGCCAGTGTTGTCTGCTCCGCCAGCGCCTGGCTGGCCTCTGATTTCAGTCACAGCCAAAGAGGACAGACCTATGTGAAACTATTCTCATTCTCAATGTCCTCCCTCAAGCAGAGCCAGAGTCTTTCTGATTCTGATTCAGGGTTATCTCCTACACCACACAAGCTTGCTCACAGCCTGCAAATGCTACCTGGAAGCGTAAGGGAGTTAACTTCCCAGGAACAACTTCCCAATCAGTGAGGGGCGGGGGGGGGGGGGGGGGGGGAGACAAAGACTCCAGCTATCATCCGTCAGGTGGACCCTTCTGTGAGGCATCTGCCACCTTCTCAGAGGTTCCAGTGGACTTGAGCCTTCTATGCCTACAGACCTCAAGGAAACACACCTTCATCTTGGCTTTTCCTATTTCCCTGGTTCGCTCTTCCTCCTCCACACTTCTTCCTGGGGTCACTTTCTGAGTAGACCACCTCCATCAAATCCTTGCCTTGCTTGTTCTGCTTTCAGAGTGATCCAAACTAACCTGGTGTGATGCCCGGAAGGCTGTGTGAATTGGTTTGTGTGCAGGGATCGGGTAGGGAATATGGTGGCAAAGGAAGAAAGAACTTTGAACAGAAAATGAACACAGGAGGATCTCCTTTCATGGAGATTCTCCATATATAAAATTCCAGGAGCTCTTGAAATTTCTGTCCAAATGGGAGGCATCACCTGGCAGAGACACGTGATTTCAATTTGGGGCAATGGGTGGAGTCATCACCGAGCAGGATGTTTCAGGATGGGGCTGTCTCTGTCTCTAGTTAGGGAGGTCCCTCAGTCCTCGGTGGTGGGTCTCCCCAAGCTCTCACCAGTGGAGCTGTCTCAGGTAGATCACTACCTGGCCAGTTTCAGTGAGCCAGTTTCACTGGTCCCAGAGGCTCCCATCTTGCATGAAGTGGGGGACTGTTTTACCTGGTAATGTCTTTGGAGCTGATATCCAGCCACATCCTAAGCCTCTGTATAAAAACAAAGGGGAGAATTTAACCAGCTGTAAAAATCAATTTAAATGCTTACAGAGAAACAGTAAGGCCTGACACTGCCGCCTCATTTTCACGAGGTGAGTCACTGAAACGGTTGACCTCATGGCTAATCTATGAGCAAAGGCGCGCTGGCAGTTACTGCTGGCGCGGGAGTGGCCTCCGACCTGTTTCCTGGAACCCTGGCGCCAGTCAGAGCCCAGAGTGGCCTTTAGCCATTTTGGAAGTCAGATTACCTTTCCAAGGAGAACGTTCCCAGCTCAGAGATGCAGGTCTAGCTGTGACTCCTCGATTTGTCAGTGTCACTGACTAGGGCCCTTTTTGAAGTTACTGATTGGTCAGATCCACCACCCACTCCTCACAATATGCAGCTTTCATTGGTCGAATCCACCATGTGCTCACCAAAGATCTCCTTTTCTGGTTGGTAAGTCCCACCAGCCAGTCCGTGGGAAGAATCCTGCTCTCACACACCTTTGAAATGATTTCTACTTAAAGGCTCGTAAGTCCTGCTATGATCTTCTGCATTTATGCAACTCTAATAAACCTACTTTAAAATGCCTGCTCCCCGTCCTGTAGAGTGAGGAAGTAAGGATTGGAGATACATGAGCTCTGGATTTGAATTCCAGATTAGACTCGTCTTAGCTTTATGATTATAGACCAACGATTTGACTTTTGTATGCCTTAAATTTAATAGCTGAGAGCATTACAGTTAGATGGGTTCAAATATAATTTGCTGGCTGTGTGATTTCAGATGGGTTACTTAAGTTTTTTGAGCCTCACTTTCCACAGATAGAAGATAGGGGTAGTAGTAATACATACTTGGAGAACGGAATGGTAACCCACTCCAGTATTCTTGTCTAGAGAATTTCATGGACAGAGGAGCCTGGCGGGCTACAGTCCATGGGGTCCCAAAGAGTCAGACTAACACACACACACACAAACACACACACAGTACATAGTATCTACGACTATGTGTGTGTGTGTGTATGCGACTAACACACACAGTACATAGTATCTACATGTTATGAGGATTAAAGGAGATAATGAATATAAAATATTTGGCACATAATACATTCTTAACAAGTATTAGCTATTTATATTGTACATTTGGAGAGAAGGAAACTTGTAGAATAATAAAGACCCAGTCCTAAGTGGTTAAGGATACTGTCCAAAGATCAGCCACCGGGCAGACCTGGATGGTGGTCAGTGATCTCATGGATGCAGCTCTTATTTTCCTGGATGTGGACAACCTCAGTGGCTGGTCCTACCTGGACCTGTTGTTTGTGAGTGGCAGGCAGAGTCTTCATGTGTAGACCAGAGGCTCAAGACAGGGAGGAGGAGGTATTAAGACACTGCATTAAGATCAGCGCTCTGAGAGAACGATGTGATTCAGGAGGGGCAAGAATATTGGCTGTGGCTATTAAATACTCTAAAGCGTTTTAAAATGAACATTAAAGCATTAGCAAAGGAAGAATCCTATGCATACTTGCATAGGATTCAAATACAAGAGGAAGAATCTGGTTTCAAACACTTGACTACAGTATCATGATGTGCAACAATTAAACAACAGAGAAAGTAAGATCTAAGGTGTATTAAGGTATATCTTTGCACCATTCCATTAATACAACATTCTGTCAATTGTCCAATAACACTTAATAACTATCCTCCTAGTCCTTACTTTGTTAAGCAGCTATGAAAGCACAATGCATTGTTCTGATAAAAATAAAAACACCAGTGGGTTTTTTTTAAAGGGTACAGGAAATTGCTGTATTGGTCAAATCCAGCTTTTGGAATTCAGACTTTGTCAAAGTATGTTTCACCTGTATTTATTACTCCAAAATCTTATATTGCATTAGTCGCTCAGTCATGTCTGACTCTGCAATCCCATGGACTGTAGCCCTCCAAGCTTCTCTGTCCATGAGATTCTCCAGGCAGAAATACTGGAGTGGATTGCCATTCCCTCATCCAACTCTAAAATCTTAGGGTTAGGTTATCCTATGCAATCATTTTCATGTGCAAAAATAATATACATATACCTGGTCAGTATATTGGAAGGTCCTATGTGAACTGGTCATTGCGGGCTCTTTGCAAGAAGAATCTGGAAGCTTGTATGAACATTGATACAGCTAGACCACTGTGTCAGTATCTGTTGGTCCTTTGAGACTTGGTTGCTTGTTAGCTGAAAGTATATGGAAATCTGCAGAATCATGTGTCAGGGATTATATATATGTGTATGTGTACACACACACAGTAATACCAAGTGGTTCGGGCTTGTGCCCTATAGCATTCCCACCATCAACCTTGCGGTTGGAGGGCTGGAGTGGGGTAGGAGGAGAGGATGATGTAAGAGAAGCTCTGTCAGACTGGAGGGGGAAGCCGAGAGTCCTTCAATTGCTAGGAAAAGATAACGTAAGATCAGGGTGCTGCCTTAGCCCAGGGATATAGAGAAGGAAGATGAAAGATGCTGCAGAGGAAATACTTATCTACCACCTAGATCAGGAAATGCAGGCTTTCGTGCCACTGTTGCACTTTCTCCCATGCTCACCATCTGACTGTAAGCCGTATCTGGACTGGTAGCCTGAAGTGGTCTTCACATGCTATAAAAGAGATCCCAAAGCCTCTACAGGTCTCTGGCAAACAGAGAAGGTGGCTGAGAACTGAGGATTGGCGGTCATGGTGTGGAGACACAAGGACTCCCCCATTGTGAGGAGGCATGAGGATCCCACGACAAGACGCTGTGGTTAGCAGCCCCAAACTGGAGGTCCAGGTAGCATCTGAAGCTGGAGAAAACAATCGTCTCCCAGAAATCAATCACTGAGTTATTTGCCTGTGCTGAGCACAGACTGCAAGATGTCCAGTCATAGGCACCTCAGCAATGGATGAGGTTTATGTCCAGAAGCCTGGTGGGTTGAGCTCCCCTTTACCCAGCAGAAGCCAGACTAGAGACCTCTCTCCTCCGGGGGTCCCTGTAGCACTCAGGGAGCAGAGACCGAGGAGTGAGTGTGGAGCACCTTGAAGGACTGAGTAACTACCACAGAGAGAACTTACCCACAGAATTTTTTAACTAGAAGAGTTGGAGTACAGTTTTTCTCCTACCTGCATTTGTTAGGGAACTTTGAATTAAGAAAAAAAAATGCTTAGAGAATAATAAACAGAAGTATATTTTCTTGCGTATCTGACCTGTGATGCATAAATCGTAATCCAGTTATTACTAAAGTGTACAGTGGCCAATGGCATTGTCTTAAAGCCTATGCAAAACTCAACTGTTCTAAATCATGTTTCCCACATAGTGAAACTCTCTTGGTTGAAAGGATACTTTAAGCATTTTTGTGTCATCTGCTGCAGAGCATATGATGGTTCTCTGATCTGCAGATTTTTTAGAGGAAAGGATTATAGTTCATCATTTTTCATCCTGTAATTGATACACTGGCCGCCTATTGAGACCAAATACTTCCAGAGGCAAAGTCCAGCTTTGTTTGCATGTGTTACTCCAAACCCACTAAAACTGGGTGAAAAATCCACTGTAGCAGGCACACTAACAATGTAAAAGGACTTCTCAAGTGATCCTTCAGAAGTATTAAGAAAGCTGCTTTGTGTAAAATCATTAAATGCTAAATGACAAAAAATAAGCCTGAATTTGCTAAGATGGTTACTGCAAAATATTACAGTCTAAGCACCTGATTTTCTGAAATGTAATCTGCAGTCTGAACAATTTTTATGCCTTTTGACTTTGGAAGAATATTCTTTCTCCAAATTAGAAAAAATTAAAGTCTTTTGAGGAACTATGGGAAGCAGCATCAGTTGCAAGTGTAACACAGCTTATTAAAAAAGCTCAAATAGCTGAACCCTCTCCCACGCAGAGGCATTGCAAAACCAGAGTATACCCTTTGTAATTTGTATAGAATTCTTCACAGCATTAGAATATTGTTTGATTATTATACTGTAAAGATTTGTTTTAGATTTTCAGGGTTCTTTTTTCAGGAGGTGTATTTTTGTTTTAACCAATAAACCAGTTATTGGTTATTAGTAAAATTATGTGCCCAGTGTTTACAATAAGTCTTCTTCATGGTGCTCAGTCCTGAGTGGAGGCACCTGAGACTTTGCACTGCAGTGTATTTGTCCTGCCAGAAGGTCTTGTTATTCCCTAATATCTGCCTGGAGTTCCTAGTCTTGGAGTGTATGGGTTAAGGGACCTTCTTTATGAACTCTGCTCACCTGGGCGTGACCACAGTAGGGACAACACAAATTAGAACCTGACAGGAGAGTTAGGCAGGAGAAAACCACAGACAGAGAAACACTCTTCCTAGGCTCCTATAGTGTGCTGGACACTGGGCCGAGCTCCTATCATTGTTTTTTAAAAATATATATTTTTTAAAACCTTTTTATTGAAGTATAGTATACATAGAAAAAAATACACATAAATGTACAAATTGATGAATTTTCATAAAATGAACATGTCTGTGTAGTTACCCCCTATATTAAGAAACAAACCATTACAGTTTGCAGAAGATCCTATGACCCCTCCCAGTCACTCTGACTCCCCAATGGGAAATTACTCTCCTGACTTCTTGCACCATTGATTTTATCTGTTTAAAAAAAATTTTTTTTAAACAATCTTAGACTCCTAAGCTGGAAAGGTAGTACAGAGAATTCCTGCATATTTTTTACTCGGCTTCCCCAATAATATATCACAGAACTATAGTATATTATCAAAACCAGGAAACTGACATCAGTATACAATGATAGAAACTTAGCTACAGATCTAGTCAGCTTTCACCAGGTTTATGTACACCTTTGTTCGGTATATAGTTCTATAAAATTTTATCACATACATGTAAGCACCATCACAATCAGGACACAGAAATGTCCCATCACTACAAAGGCTTTTGCCTGGATTTGAAATTCGTGAATGACACCATGCAGTATACTTTTATTTCTGGCTTCTTTCACTGAAAATTGTGTTTACGAGATTTATTCTTGTTGCTGTGTGTAGGTGTAACTTGTTTATTCTCACTGTTGTATTCTGTGGTGTCTCACAATTTACTTACCCACTGTACTCTTGGTAGACACTTCTGGTGGGTTCCAATTTTTGTCTGCTATGAATGGTGCTGTTATGAACATTCTGGTCTATCTTTGGATAAATGTATATAAGCATTTCTGCTGGGCATATACTGAAGAGTGCAATTGCTGGACCTTAGGCTGTCCATATGTTTATCTTTGATACATACTGCAAATCAATTTTCCAAAATGATTCTACCAATTTACATTCCCATTAGCAGTTCACAGAGTCCTGGCTTTCTCATCCTTACCAAATCTTGGGATTTTCTGTCATTTTCCTTTTAGTCATGTAATGGAATGCATGTGATATTGTGTGATAGGTTTAATTTGCATTTCCTTAAGAACTAGTGAAGCTGAGCACCATTTCATACATTTACTGGCCACTTGGAAATAATTTTTTTTGAGAAGTATCTACTCAAGTTTTGGTGAATTTTTTTAAATTACTTTGTCTTTTTTTCCCTCATTGATTTTCAAGAGTTTTTATATGCGTGCTTTGTTGGGTATTTGTGTTGCAATAGCCCCTTGCAGTCTGTGGGTCACCTTTAAGGCTTTTTTTTTTTAGAGCAGTTGTAATTTCTCACCAAAATGGAGTGGCAAGTACAGGAAGTTCCTAAAACCCTCTGCCCCTACACATAAGCACCCTCTCCACTATCAACACCCTGCACCAGAGTGGTGCATCTGTTATAATCAGTAAATCTACATTGACACATAATTATCACCTAAAGCCTATAGTTTACATTAGGGCTCACGTTTGGTGTTGTAGATTCTATGGCTGTGCACAGATGTATGATGACATGTATTCGCCATCATAGTATCATACAGAAGAGTTTCACAGCCCTGAAAATCCACTATGCTCTGCCTATTCATCTCTCCCTCCTCTTCATCCCTGCAAACACTGAGCTTTTTATTATCTCTATAGTTTTGCCTTTTCTAGAATGCACTATTGTATGTAGCCTTTTGAAATTGGCTTCTCTCACTTACTAATATACCATTAAGTTTCCTCCATGTCTTTTCCTGGCTTGATAGCTCATTTGCTTTTTAGTGCTGGATAATACTCCTTTATCTGGATATCCCACAGTTTATCTATCAGTTGAAGAACATCTTGGTTACTTTCATTTTGGTAAATGAATAAAGCTACTTATAAACATACATGTGCAATTTTTCTGTGCAGACATAAGTTTTCAATTCTTTGGGGTATATACCAAGTGTGATTGATTGCTAGATTGTATGGTATGAATACATTTAGTTTTATACAAAACTACCAGACTGTCTTTCAAACTGTCTGTACCATTTTGTACTCCCATCAGCAATGAATGAAAGTTCCTGTTGCTCCACATTCTTGTCAGCATTTGGTATTATCCGTATTTAGGATTTGGGGCCTTCTGATGCTTTTGAAAAGCTTTTGATGAAAGTGAAAGTGGAGAGTGAAAAAGTTGGCTTAAAGCTCAACATTCAGAAAACGAAGATCATGGCATCTGGTCCCATCACTTCATGGGAAATAGATGGGGAAACAGTGGAAACAGTGTCAGACTTTATTTTGGGGGGCTCCAAAATCACTACAGATGGTGACTGCAGCCATGAAATTAAAAGACGCTTACTCCTTGGAAGGAAAGTTATGACCAAATAATAACCAAAGTTATTATTCAAAAGCAGAGACATTACTTTGCCAATTAAGGTCCGTCTAGTCAAGGCTATGGTTTTTCCAGTGGTCATGTATGGATGTGAGAGTTGGACTGAAGAAGGCTGAGCGCTGAAGAATTGATGCTTTTGAACTGTGGTGTTGGAGAAGACTCTTGAGAGTCCCTTGGACTGCAAGGAGATCCAACCAGTCCATTCTGAAGAAGATCAGCCCTGGGATTTCTTTGGAAGGAATGATGCTAAAGCTGAAACTCCTGTACTTTGGCCATCTCATGTGAAGAGTTGACTCATTGGAAAAGACTGATGCTGGGAGGGATTGGGGGCAGGAGGAGAAGGGGACAACAGAGGATGAGATGGCTGGATGGCATCACTGACTCGATGGACGTGAGTCTGAGTGAACTCCGGGAGTTGGTGATGGACAGGGAGGCCTGGCGTGCTGCAATTCATGCGGTCGCAAAGAGTCGGACACGACTGAGCAACTGAACTGAACTGAATTGAACTGAGGGTAAGGCTAAAGACGGTTGCAAGAAAAAGTGAAGGCTCTGGGAAAGAAGAACCCTTGAGGATAGGAAACAGTTGGCTCCTCCGAGGAAGCACACCTTCACAACCTCTTCCATTCCCCTGTCCTCACAAGGGCAGTAACTAGGTGCTTCCCCAAGGAGACAGGAATAGCAGAGGGAATAGCAGGTGGGACTGAGGCACTTAAAGGATGCAGTGGAATCACCCTGTCCTCTCTTCATCATTCTTAAGATAATACATAGTAATAACAACAACAGTAATAATAAACATTTAATTATCTAAGCTTCTCAACATCGAGCCATTGTGTTATTCTTATCTTCATTTTACACATTTGTAAATAGGTTCAAAGAAATCAACCAACTTGTTTCAAGCCGCACAACAAAGACTGAAAAGTCCTTGATGCTGGGAAAGATTAGAAAGCAAGAGAAGGGCATGACAGATGGGGAGATGGTTGGATGGCATCACTGACTTAATAGACATGAGCTTGAGCAAACTCTGGGAGATGGTGAAGGATAGGGAAGCCTGGTGGGCTGCAGTCCATGGGGTCGCAAAGAGCTGAACACGACTGAGCAACTGAACAACAGAGACTGAAATGCAGATCTGCCAGATTACAAAGCCTACAGGATTAGCTCCAAAGACAGAAGTTTCCCAACTTACAGCCAGTCTCAGGCCAGATATCTGCTGAGCAGGAGAGGCAGGAGTCCTGAGTGCAGACCCCTCACCTCAGAAAGAGTTGTGGTGAAGAATAAAATAGATATATGCGAGCAGACAGGCATATCCACGGACACCTGATTGATGGCAAAGATGCCACTGCAGTGCCACAGGGAAGTGATAATATTCTCAGTAAACAGTGCTGGGTCAGTTGGATATCCATAGAGAAAAACATGATGCTGAACCCCTCCACCTCATACTATACACAAAATCAACTCTGTTTGGATTACAAATATAAATGTGAAATGTCAAACACCAAAGCTTAAAAAAAATGGAACATTTTGGAAATCACTTTGGCAAGTGATTTCCCAGGCAAGAATACTGGAGTGGATTGCCGTTTCTTTCTCCAGGGAAATCTTCACAACCCTGGGATCAAACCCATATCTCCTGCATTGGCAGGCAGGTTCTTTGCCACTGAGTCACTAGGGAAGCCCAGGGAATTGCAAATTAAAACAACAATGAGATAGAGTCCACTACAGACCATTCAGTTCAGTTCAGTTCAGCCGCTCAGTCATGTCCGACTCTTTGCAACCCCATGAATCGCAGCACGCCAGGCCTCCCTGTCCATCACCAACTCCCAGAGTTCACTCAGACTCACGTCCATCGAGTCAGTGATGCCATCCAGCCATCTCATCCTCTGTTGTCCCCTTCTCCTCCTGCCCCCAATCCCTCCCAGCCTCAGAGTCTTTTCTAATGAGTCAACTCTTCACATGAGATGGCCAAAGTACTGGAGTTTCAGCTTTAGCATCATTCCTTCCAAAGAAATCCCAGGGCTGATCTCCTTTAGAATGGACTGATTGGATCTCCTTGCAGTCCAAGGGACTCTCAAGAGTCTTCTCCAACACCACACTTCAAAAGCATCAATTCTTCGGTGCTCAGCCTTCTTCACAGTCCAACTCTCACATCCATACATGACCACTGGAAAAACCATAGCCTTGACTAGACAGACCTTTGTTGGCAAAGTAATGTCTCTGCTTTTGAGTATGCTATCTAGGTTGGTCATAACTTTTCTTCCAAGGAGTAAGCGTTTTTTATTTCATGGCTTCAGTCACCATCTGTAGTGATTTTGGAGCCCCAAAAAACAAAGTCTGACACTGTTTCCACTGTTTCCCCATCTATTTCCCATGAAGTGATGGGACCAGATGCCATGATCTTCGTTTTCTGAATGTTGAGCTTTAAGCCAACTTTTTCACTCTCCACTTTCACCTTCATCAAGAGGCTTTTGAGTTCCTCTTCACTTTCTGCCATAAGGGTGGTGTCATCTGCATATCTGAGGTTATTGATATTTCTCCCGGCAATCTTGATTCCAGCTTGTGCTTCTTCCAGCCCAGCGTTTCTCATGATGTACTCTGATATCCCACGTCCAAGGTAAGAGAAACCCAAGTAAGACAGTAGGTGTTGCAAGAGGGCATCAGAGGGCAGACACACTGAAACCATACTCACAGAAAACTAGTCAATCTAATCACAATAGGACCACAGCCTTGTCTAACTCAATGAAACTAAGCCATGCCCGTGGGATCACCCAAGACGGGTGGGTCATGGTCTGACAGAATGTGGTCCACTGGAGAAGGGAATGGCAAACCACACTTCAGTATTCTTGCCTTGAGAACCCCATGAACAGTATGAAAAGGCAAAATGATAGGATACTGAAAGAGGAACTCCCCAGGTCAGTAGGTGCCCTATATGCTACTGGAGATCAGTGGAGAAATAACTCCAGAAAGAATGAAGGGATGGAGCCAAAGCAAAAACAATACCCAGCTGTGGATGTGACTGGTGATAGAAGCAAGGTCCGATGCTGTAAAGAGCAATGTTGCATAGGAACCTGGAATGTCAGGTCCATGAATCAAGGCAAATTGGAAGTGGTCAAATAAGAGATGGCAAGAGTGAACATCGACATTCTAGGAATCAGCAAACTAAAATGGACTGGAATGGGTGAATTTAACTCAGATGACCATTATATCTACTGCAGGCAGGAATCCCTCAGAAGAAATGGAGTAGCCATAATGGTCAACAAAAAAGTCCAAAATGCAGTACTTGGATGCAATCTCAAAAATGACAGAATGATCTCTGTTCGTTTCCAAGGCAAACCATTCAATATCACGGTAATCCAAGTCTATGCCCCAACCAGTAATGCTGAGGAAGCTGAAGTTGAATGGTTCTATGAAGACCTACACGACCTTTTAGAACTAACACCCCCAAAAGATGTCCTTTTCATTATAGGGGACTGGAATGCAAAAGTAGGAAGTCAAGAAACACCTGGAGTAACAGGCAAATTTGGCCTTGGAATATGGAATGAAGCAGGGCAAAGACTGATAGAGTTTTGCCAAGAAAATGCACTGGTCATAGCAAACACCCTCTTCCAACAACACAAGAGAAGACTCTACACATGGACATCACCAGATGGTCAACACTGAAATCAGATTGATTATGTTCTTTGCAGCCAAAGATGGAGAAGCTCTATACAGTCAGCAAAAACAAGACTGGGAGCTGACTGTGGCTCAGACCATGAACTCCTTATTGCCAACTTCAAACTGAAATTGAAGAAAGTGGGGAAAACCACTAGACCATTCAGGTATGACCTAAATAAAATCCCTTATGATTATACAGTGGAAGTGAGAAATAGATTTCAGGGCCTAGATCTGATAGATAGAGTGCCTGATGAACTATGGAATGAGGTTCATGACATTGTACAGGAGACAGGGATCAAGACCAACCCCATGGAAAAGAAATGCAAAAAAGCAAAATGGCTGTCTGAGGAGGCCTTACAAATAGCTGTGAAAAGAAGAGAAGTGAAAAGCAAAGGAGAAAAGGAAAAGTATAAGCATCTGAATGCAGAGTTCCAAAGAATAGCAAGAAGAGATAAGAAAGCCTTCCTCATATGGCAAAACCAATACAATATTGTAAAGTTAAAAAATAAAATTAAATTTAAAAAATAAAGTTAAAATTACTTTTTAAGTATCAGAATATCAATAAAATTTATATGAAGCAAAAAAAAAAAAAGAAAGAAAGAAAGAAAGAAAGCCTTCCTCAGCGATCAATGCAAAGAAATAGAGGAAAACAACAGAATGGGAAAGATTAGAGATCTCTTCAAGAAAATTAGAGATACCAAGGGAACATTTCATGCAAAGATGGGCTCGATAAAGGACAGAAATGGTATGGACCTAACAGAAGCAGAAGATATTAAGCAGAGGTGGTAAGAATACACAGAAGAACTGTACAAAAAAGGTCTTCACGACCAAGATAATCACGATGGTGTGATCACTGACCTAGAGCCAGACATCCTGGAATGTGAAGTCAAGTGGGCCTTAGAAAGCATCACTATGAACAAAGCTAGTGGAGGTGATGGAATTCCAGTTGAGCTATTTCAAATCCTGAAAGATGATGCTGTGAAAGTGCTGCACTCAATATGCCAGCAAATTTGGAAAACTCAGCAGTGGCCACAGGACTGGAAAAGGTCAGTTTTCATTCCAATCCCAAAGAAAGGCAATGCCAAAGAATGCTCAAACTACCGCACAATTGCACTCATCTCACATGCTAGTAAAGTAATGCTCAAAATTCTCCAAGCCAGGCTTCAGCAATACATGAACTGTGAACTTCCAGATGTTCAAGCTGGTTTTAGAAAAGGCAGAGGAACCAGAGATCAAATTGCCAACATCCGCTGGATCATCAAAAAAGCAAGAGAGTTCCAGAAAAACATCTATTTCTGCTTTAATGACTATGCCAAAGCCTTTGACTGTGTGGATCACAATAAACTGAAAAATTCTGAAAGAGATGGGAATACCAGACCACCTGATCTGCCTCTTGAGAAATTTGTATGCAGGTCAGGAAGCAACAGTTAGAACTGGACATGGAACAATAGACTGGTTCCAAATAGGAAAAGGAGTCCGTCAAGGCTGTATATTGTCACCCTGCTTATTTAACTTATATGCAGAGTACATCATGAGAGCCTTACCCTCAGGAGATTGTTAATTGCTGTTATTCCAAAGAAGGCATGAGATGCCAGAAGCAAGAGCAAGGCATGGCACTTGGGAAACCCTGGTCCTTAGACTTGGCTTAGTCGGTCATGTTCTTGAACAATCTTGGATGAGCTGCTCTCCTTTCTTGAGCCATGCTTTCTCACCCACAGTGGTGTAGAATCATTCCATCATGTCCCCAGGTCTTCTTGGCACCATATTCTGTGACTGTTTAATAAGATGTGACACCTGTAATCACTGGTTGGTGGTATGATCCAGGGTAGGTTTCCAAGTGCATGTGAGTGTGTGTGATTGTTTGCTCAGTCCAGTCTGGCTCTTTGTGACCCCATGGACCATAGTCTGCCAGGCTTCTCTGTCCATGGAATTCTCCAGGCAAGAATACTGGAGTGGCTTGGCATTTCCTGCTCCAGGGGATCTTCTCAAGCCCAGTGATCAAACCTGTTTCTCTTGCATCTCCTGAATTAGCAGGTGGATTCTTTACCACTGCACCACTTGGGAAGCCAAGAGGACCTGCAAAGAAGGCTTATCCCACTCTTGGAGCTTATCCTTTCCCTGAGAAAATCAGGTAGTCTGGTTGCTGTTCTTTCTTGGTTGTCCCAAGGAAAGAATCTAAAATATAGAAATAGGTTTATGCACAAAGATGTTCATAGTATTGCTTATGCTAGTAAAAACACCCATTTTGGAAAGATTTGCTCTGCCTATGTTCTATCTGGGGTCAACTAGACTGGTACCCAGGATCCTCCAATCAGCATAGGGAAATCTAATATTGACTTAGTTTCAGGAAGGCAGCCACAATACTTGATATAGAATCAATTAGTTAAACATCAAAAGGTTTTCATCACCCATTAAGCCCTGGGCTACAGCTCATGAGAAGAGTTGACTCATTGGAAAAGACTCTGAAGCTGGGAGGGATTGGGGGCAGTAGGAGAAGGGGATGACAGAGGATGAGATGGCTGGATGGCATCACCAACTCGATGGACATGAGTTTGGGTGAACTCTGGGGGTTGGTGATGGACAGGGAGGCCTGGCGTGCTGCTATTCATGGCGTCGCAAAGAGTCGGACACAACTGAGTGACTGAACTGAACAGAATGAAAACAGTGATAGACTATTTCATGGGCTCCAAAATCACTGCAGATGGCGACTGCAGCCATGAAATTAAAAGATGCTTGCTCCTTGGAAGAAAAGCTGTGACAAACCTAGACAGAACATTACTTTGCCAACAAAGGTCCATGTAGTCAAAGCTATGGTTTTTCCAGTAGTCTTGTATGGATGTGAGAGTTGGACCATAAAGAAGGCTGAGTGCCAAACAATTGATGCTTTTGAACTGTGGTGTTGGAGAAGACTCTTGAGAGTCCCTTGGACTGCAAGGAGACCCAACCAGTCAATCCTAAAAGAAATCAATCCTGAATAGTCATTGGAAGGACTGATGCTGAAGCTGAAGCTCCAGTACTTTGTCCACCTGATGTGAAGAACTGACTCATTGGAAAAGAGCCTGATGCTGGGAAAGACTGAAGGCAGGAGGAGAAGGGGACAACAGATGATGAGATGGTTGGATGGCATCAATGACTCAGTGGACATGAGTTTGAGTGAGCTTGAGGAGATGGTGAAGGACAGGAAAGCCTGACATGCTGCAGTTCATGGGGTTGCAAAGAGTCAGACACAACTGAGCCACTGAACAACAACAACAGAATGGTTATATGAAGATGACTCAGACATTATTTCTACTCTGAAGGAGATTACAATTTAGCCAAGAAAGGAGAACTCCAAGAGTTAAAATAGAAGTCAATATAAATGCTGCATTAGAGTCAAGTCAAAGATGCCATGAGAACTCAGACAAGACAGTCATGTTTCTTGGTAAATTGGGAAGACTTCCTGGACAAGGTGGCATCTGGGTTTTCCAGACAAAAAGCTGGAAAATAATTTTAAGCAGTTTGAGCCAAGGCATAGAGAGAGCAGTACATCTTTGTGGCTGGATTGTAGGGTGCATGGGAATTGCATAAGGGGTAACATGTAAGAGAAATAACATGTAAGAGAAATATTTCTTATGTACTGTTACTCAGGACAGTAGACTAGAGGTAAATATGTAGGGCCTTGAATGGCAGGGTAAGCAGTGTCAACTGCATCCAATGAATGGATTGGAGCTAGGGGGTGGGGGGATGTTGTCTAATATGATAGCATTAGAATGATGATCAAGTGATGTTTTTGAAAGATGGATTGGAGAAGAACAAATATGGAGGTGGCATGACCAGATAGGAGCTGCTGACAATTTTTCAGGAGAGAAAGGAGGAGACATGGGGACCTGAGGGCATTGAGAATGGAAAGAAGCAGAGCCCTAGTGCTCTTTAGGAGGTAGAATCAACAGACCTTGTTGGCAGCGAGGATGTGGGAGGTGTGGTGAGTCTTAGATTTCTGACTCTGGCCACTGCATAGACAGTGGTGTCCTTTCCTGAGATGGGGAACTTGGGAGGAGAAGTTGGGGGAAAGATAAGGACCACAATCTGGGCTGTGTTGAGTTTTAGGTGCTAGAATGGGCTCTCAGGAGGCAGATGGTTGGATAAACCAGGGGCTTAGAGGGAGACTGAGGCTGGTGATGTTGCTCTGGGCCACATCAGCCTAGAGCTGGTGTTTAAAGACTGGGAGAGAAGACCTGTGTCAGGGAGAGTGTCTTGAGAGAAGGGAACTGAGGACAGTGCCAAGAGGAGCCCCCACCCCAAATGGAATGAGAAAGAAGGCATTGGAAAGGCAAAAGGAGAAAAGCCAATGAAGAAGACAGATGAGGGACAGTCAGGAGACCAGAAGAGTTCCCCTGGAAGGAGAGGGAAGCTCAAGGAGGGAGCTGCCAGTTTGTCTTATAATGCGGAGAGGTCCAGACCATTGAGAACTCAGATGTGACATGTCCCTGCAATTTAGCAGTGACATGGTTGGAACAGAAGAGCTTTCTTGGGATGAAGAGAGTGGAATCCAGATGGCAAGGAGTTGAGTGAGTAGGGATGAGGAAGTGCAGGACTTGGAGTAGAGACAGCTCTGGCTAGAGTCAGCCTGGCTAGAAAGAGAAGGAGAGAGATGGAGCAGTGACTGAGCCTGTGGGGAGATGGAGGGAGGGCTTCAAGCTGTGATGGTGGCTACAACCCTCTTTCCACCAACTTCTGACTAGTGAACAAGCCCAGAGTCTGCTTCAGGACCTTTCTTTTCCAGGCCAGGCTTCCCATGGAAGACGGAGCCTGGGTCACACCTCTGTTCTCTTCCCCTTTCTTTGTGCGTGGGTGTCTATGGGCGTGTATGGGCTCATGTTTATGAGCAGTTGGCATAAAAAGCCTGTAGGTAGAGTTCTGGCTCCCCAGCTGGTCTGGAGTCAGCCGTGGGGCACCCTAAGGTTCCTGAGGGGGTGAGCCTGCATCTCTTTATCCAAGATGAGGGTGAGAAGTAGGAGGCAGGCTGTGGACCATCACGATCTGTCAGCTAGCTCAACAAGTCTGCCCGCCATCTGGGCCCTATCAGATGAGCGGAGCGCTTCCTAGTTAATCTCTGATGAACTTGGCCTGGTTTTCATTTCAAAAGGCTCTACTTCTTTGCCTTCTTCCACCCAGCTCCTTCTTTACATCCCCTCCCCAAAATAGGACTAAAAATTATACCTTCTCCCCTCCTTGGTCTCCCCACCCAGATGGGGCTGAAGAAAGCTTTGAAATTGGAGCAAGGCTCAGGATGGGGAGGGATGGGATGCTGATGTAGCTGCTGGGGAGGTGCTGGGGGAGGAAAGGCCAACTGAGCTCCCAGGCGATGGGGAGAGAACAGAGATCTCTTAGACCAACTCTGCCCCCTTGGGATTTCCAATCCGCTCCTTCTCATCTCCCAAGTATCCTTCCATCACCTTAGTCTTTCCTTTCCTCATCCCACATCCCACGTAGGATGAGGAAATCTTTCTTGGCATGTTTGTTCATCCCCTGGGTGTCTCAATAGACTAGGGACAATCCTCTTGGCCAGTAAGGGAGTAAGTCTGAGTCCTGGCAAAGGCTGCCCTGTTATCAGCTGCCTGAAATCAGGGGCTTCCAGGGCCATGAGCCAGAGGCTTTGGGAACCTGGTCTTCTGTCTTCCTCCCTCCATGTTTATCATACAATATAGTGCAGGAGACCAGTGCTGAAAGGCTCTGTGCCAAATGCAGAATGGAGTTTTGAGCTAACCAGAATAGATAGAGTTTATTGTATCTCAGAGTGCAGGAATCCTAGAATTTCAGAACTAAGAGAGACCTTGAGACATATGGTCCAGCCCAATTATTGTACAGCCTTCCCTGGTGGCTCAGACAGTAAAGAATCTGCCTGCAATGCAGGAGATCCCGGTTCAATCCCTGGGTTGGGAAGATCCCCTGGAGAAGGAAATGACTACCCACTCCAGTATTCTTGCCTGGAGAATCCCATGGACAGAGGAGCCTGGCGGGCTACAGTCCATGAGGTCGTGAAGAATCAGACATGACTTAGCAACTAATACTTTCATTTTCATTTTTCAATTATTGTATGTAGAGAAATGTGAGGGCCCTAAGAGAGGAGAGTGATCACACAAGGACAGATGAGAATGGGCACCAAGGCTCTCACTTACGAGTCTGACTAGTGTGAAGCCCTGCAACAGGCATCAAAGATGCTTTACCTTCCTAAGTCAAGGGCTGAATTGGCTTCATGGTCAGTGGGAGCCAGAGTTGTCCTGAAGGTGTTTCATAAGAGCTCTGAGTTCTACTCATTGGAGATGAGGCGTGAATGGGAGGCAAAGTTAAGGATCAGTTTGTAAAAGAGGGAGTGAGGGGAGGATAAGTGAGGGGAGTGAGGCTAAGGATAAAAGGCAATGTTAATGGGAGTCTATTCTTTTTTTAAATTGAAGTATAGTTGATTTGTAATGTGTTAATTTCTGGCATACAGCAAAGTGATTCCATTTTACATATATATATATATCTTTTTCATATTATTTTCCATTATAGTTTATTACAGATATTGAATATAGTTCCATGTGCTATACAGTAGGATCTTATTGTTTATTTTATATGTAGTTGTTTGTACCAGCTAATCCCAAATTCCTAATTTATCTGCCCATCTTTCCCCTTTGGTAACCATAGGTTTGTTTTCTATGTCTGTGAGTCTGTTTCTGTTTTATAAATAAATTAATTTATATCATATTTTGGATTCCACATATTAAGTGATATCATATGACATTTGTCTTTTTCTTTCAGACTTGTTTCACTTAGTGTGGTGATCTCTAGATCCATCCATGTTGCTGCAAATGGCATTACTTCATTCTTTGGCTAAGTAATATCCCATTGTATATGTATACCATGTCTTCTTTATCCATTCATCTGTTGATGGACATTTAGGTTGCTTCCACGCCTTGACTATTGTGAATAGTGCTGCTGGGAACATTGGGGTGCATGTAATTTTTTCAAGTTAGAGTTTTCTCTGGATATGTGCCCAGGAGTGGGATTGCTGGATCATATGGCAACTCTGTCTTGCTCCATACTGTTTTCTATAGTGGTTGTACCAATTTACATTAATGGAAGCCCATTCTTATTAGGTTCTCGTCTGCATGATTCTTTTTCTGTTCGTTTGAAGTAGGGATTCATTCAGTAATGGAAGACTGACTACATGGGTACAGGATGGATCTCACTACAGGAAAACCCAGCTCAAACTGGATCAAACAATAAGAGAATCTAGTAACTCATTTGCAAGTTCAGAGATAAAGTGGGCCTCAGGATTGGTTGATGTATCTGCTCAACCATGACATCCAAGCCTCAAAATCTTTCTCAGCTTGCTTTAATCCATGTCATAAGATGGTTGTCTCCTAGTCATGAAGTAACTGCCAGCAGAAAATAGGAATTTTTACCTGTTTACTCAATTTAATGGGAAAGAGGAAAATAATCTCTCTTCAACCATAGAATATAAGTATTTTTCTTGAGTATACTTGAGCAACTTTGAGTCATATCGCCATCCCTGGACCAACAGCAGTTATCAAACACTTGCATAATTAATCCTATATAATACATTATAATAGATTTTTTAAAAAACACTCAAGTTTTCTTGGAAATAAAAGCCTGAGTGGTAGGGGAAAAATAATGGAAAGCCTGATGAACATAATCAAGACAGGATCAGTGAACTAAAAAACAGTGCCAAGGAATTCTCTCAAAATACAGAGCAATAAAACAAACAGGTGAGAAGTGTAAGATAGGAGTTTAAATACAGAGTTTCGAGGCTTCTGCTTATGCCTGGTGTGGAAAACTGGAGAGTCTCTCATTGTTCCTGCACTAATAAAATGAAAAGGTTGGATAAACTACAAAACTACCACATTCCTTGAAACTATCTGTAGTGACCACCTTCCAAGATGGCCCCCCGTGACCCCTACTTCCTGGTATTTACACCTTGTATACTTATACCCTTCCAGGGTCAGCCTGCGTAAGCCATAAAATATTACAGAAGTGATGTTTTGTCATGTCCAAGATTAAGTTATAAAAGAAGGTGGTATTCTGTCTTGAGTTCTCCCTCTCCCTTGCTATCTCTCCTTCTTCCATCTCTCTCTCTCATCACTTGCTCTGCAGGAGCAAGCTGCCATGCTATTAGCAGACCCACAGAAAGGCCCACATAGCAAGGAATTGAAATCTCAACAACAGCCAGCAATGCACTGAGGCCCTCTGACAACTGCAGGCATGAGCTGGGGAGAGTTCTTCAGCCCTATTCAAGTCTTGAGCTGTCTACAGCCCTGCTGACAGCTAGACAGCAACCTTATAAGAGACTCTGAACCAGAACCACGCCATCAAGCCACTCTCATATTTCTGAGACATGGAAATGGTGAGATGATATTTCTCCTATATTGCTTTAAGCTGCTACATTTAGGGGATGATTTGTTATGTAGCAGGAAATAACTAATAACCTATCCAGAGTGGAGGATTCAGGGTAACCAAGCAGGTTAAAATTTCAGGGAAGACAGGGCCCTTCAAGCAGAGACAGATAGTGAGCATTTGCTTACCTCTGGTAGAGCAGGAGAAGAGATCTAGGTATGTGTGCTCAACCGCTTCAGTTGTGTCTATCAACTCTTCATGACCACATGGACTGTAGCCCGCCAGACTCATCTGTCCATGGAATTCTCCAGGCAAGAATACTGGAATGGGTAGCCATTCCCTTCTCCAGGGGATCTACCTGATCCAGGGAACAAAGCTGGGTCTCTTGAATTGCAGGCAGATTCTTTACCATCTGAGCCACCAGGGTGCCATAGAAAAAGGTAAAAAGAAAAGAGAGAATTTTTATTTTTGATTCATCAAATGAATTCATTTTTTATTGAGGTATAATTGACATATAACATCATTTTTGTTTCAGGTGTACAACCTAATGATTCAATACTTGCATATATTGTGAAATGATCACCACAGTGTCTTGTTAGTATCTGTCACCATACATAGTTGCAAACTATTTTTTTTTTCTTGTGAGAAGAACTTTTAAGATTTGCTCTCTTAGCCACTTCCAAATATACAGCACAGTATTATTAACTATAGTTCCCATGACTTTATTTTATAACTGAAAAGCTTGTACCTTTTGACCTCTGTCACTCATTTCCCCCATCCCCAATCCCCTACTCCTGGAAACCACCAATCAGTTCTCTATATCTGTATGCCTAAGTCAGATTATACAGTATTTGTCCTTTGTTGACTTATTTCAGGAGATAAAAGTTTTAAATTGCTAAAGCCCACATGTGGATGATTATAGAAGGATAGAGATTGTGGGAGCAACAGACAAAAGGGTGGTTCACGTTCACATACAGTCTCTTCTTCCCGAACTTTCAGGGGCTGCTCATGACAAAGACCAGCAGCAATGTAGGAGAATGGAGAGTCAAAGACCTGTGCATCTTGATCTTAGGCTTCCCAACTTTCATAACTATGAGAAAATCAATTTGTTATTTATGCCACTCAGTCTATGGTAGCCCTGGCGGATGCAGGACTTATTTTAAAGTATAATTTCAAATTCATTATTGACGATATGTTGACCTTATATCCTACCACTTTGCTAAACTCACTTAGTTCTGTTGCTTTTTGGTTGACCCTTTGGGATTTTCTGCAGAGACAATTATGTCATCTGTAAACAGAGACACTTTTATTTTTTCCTCTCCACTCTTTATACCTTATATTTCTTTAAAAGTGTTTTAAATTACTTTATTTTTTAACCTTAAAATTTTTTTTATTGAAAGAAAGATTCTTTAAATCCTATAGTGCTTTACAATTTTCAAAAGTTTTGCACACATGATTTCCTATAAGCCCATAATAACTTTTTTCCCTTTTATCCCCAACCCTATATGACCTCTCCCTTTGCTCTCCCCACTGGTAACTGCTAGTTTGTTCTCTGTATCTATGAGTCTGCTGCTACTTCTTATTTCTTTTTCTTGCCTAACTTCACTGGATAGAATTTCCAGTGCAATGTTGAATAGAAGTGATAAGAACAGATATCCATCCTTTGTTCTTAGATGTAGGGAGACAGCCTTTAGTCTTTCATTATTAAGTATGATGCAGTTTATATTGCCAACAAAGGTTCATCTAGTCAAGGCTATGGTTTTTCCTGTGGTCATGTATGGATGTGAGAGTTGGACTGTGAAGAAGGCTGAGCGCCAAAGAGTTGATGCTTTTGAACTGTGGTGTTGGAGAAGACTCTTGAGAGTCCCTTGGACTGCAAGGAGATCCAACCAGTCCATTCTGAAGGAGATCAGCCCTGGGATTTCTTTGGAAGGAATGATGCTAAAGCTGAAACTCCAGTACTTGGGCCATCTCATGCGAAGAGTTGACTCATTGGAAAAGACTCTGACACTGGGAGGGATTGGGGGCAGGAGGAGAAGGGGACAACAGAGGATGAGATGGCTGGATGGCATCGCTGACTCGATGGACGTGAGTCTCAGTGAACTCCGGGAGTTGATGATGGACAGGGAGGCCTGGCATGCTGCAATTCATGGGGTCGCAAAGAGTCAGACACAACTGAGCGACTGATCTGATCTGATCTGATCTGATACAGCTCTGTAACCATCACTGCAATCAGTAATTGCTCACCATCTGTTATCATGCTGTTTGTGTGTTCAACTGAAATCCCAGAGCAGCCTTAGAATGGAAGATAGTACAATGGATGGAAGGGAGAAAAATTAATATCCTCCCTTAAAAGTCATAACATGCCCTGGCTCTTTTTACCCTCATATCCAGCCTGCTCTCTGCACTCCTAGTTTGGGTTACTTAACCTTTATGCTGATTTTAGAAAAGGCAGAGGAATAAGAGCTCAAACTGCCAACATCCACTGGATCATTGAAAAAGCAAGAGAGTTCCAGAAAAATATCTACTTCTGCTTTATTGACTATGCCAAAGCCTTTGACTGTGTGGATCACAATATACTGTGGAAAATTCTGAAAGAGATGGGAATACCAGACCACTTGATCTGCCTCTTGAGAAACCTGTATGCAGGTCAGGAAGAAACAGTTAGAGAACTGGACATGGAACAACAGACTGGTTCCAAACAGGAAAAGGAGTACGTCAAGGCTGTCTATTGTCACCCTGCTTATTTAACTTATATGCAGAGTACATCATGAGAAATGCTGGGCTGGAAGAAGCACAAGCTGGAATCAAGATTGCCGGGAGAAATATCAATAACCTCAGATATGCAGATGACACCACCCTTATGGCAGAAAGTAAAGAACTAAAGAGCCTCTTGATAAAAGTGAAAGAGGAGAGTGAAAAGTTGGCTTAAAACTCAACATTCAGAAAACGAAGATCATGGCATCTGGTCCCATCACTTCATGGGAAATAGATGGGGAAACAGTGGAAACAGTGGCTGTCTTTATTTTTCTGGGCTCCAAAATTACTGCAGTTGGTGATTGCAGCCATGAAATTAAAAGATGCTTACTCCTTGGAAGGAAAGTTATGACCAACCTAGATAGCATATTAAAAAGCAGAGACATTACTTTGTCAACAAAAGTCCGTCTAGTCAAGGCTATGGTTTTTCCTGTGGTCATGTATGGATGTGAGAGTTGGACTGTGAAGAAAGCTGGGCACCAAAGAATTGATGCTTTTGAACTGTGGTGTTGGAGAAGACTCTTGAGAGTCCTTTGGACTTCAAGGAGATCCAACCAGTCCATTCTAAAGGAGATCAGTCCTGGGTGTTCAGTGGAAGGACTGATGCTGAAGCTGAAACTCCAATACTTTGGCCACCTGATGCAAAGAGCTGACTCATTTGAAAAGACCCTGATGCTGGGAAAGATTGAGGGCAAGAGGAGAGGGGGACGACAGAGGATGAGATGGTTGGATGGCATCACCAACTCAATGGACATGGGTTTGGGTGGACTCCGGGAGTTGGTGATGGACAGGGAGGCCTGGTGTGCTGTGGTTTATGGGGTTGCAAAGAGTCAGACACGACTGAGTGACTGAACTGAACTGAACTGAACTGAACCTTTATGCTCGGCCCCTTCTCTTGCTTCATCTGACGCATTATCTCATATGGAGGTTTGTACTCAGCCATCCCTTCTTCCACTCACAGAATTGTTGCTATTGTTTCCTGTTGTTTATGGTTGTAGTCAGGTACACACCCTTCCTTTTCCTTGTGGTGGTGGTGGTTTAGTCACTAAGTTCTGTCTGACTCTTGCAACCCTATGGACTGTCGACTGCCAGGCTCCTCTGTCTATGGGATTCTCCAGGCAAGAATACTGGAGCTGGTTGCCATTTCCTTCTCCAAGGGATCTTCCTGACCCAGAAATTGAACCTGGGTCTCCTGCATTACAGAAAGACTTTTTACTGACTGAGCTACAGGTACTCTACCCTAAACTATGTCTACAACCAAGTCCTGCAGGAAGGTAACTTTCAGTGAATTCGATCTCCCTGGAGTGAATTATTTTGGAATCAGACACATGGTTGTTGAAATCAAAACTGAGGAGCTGCTAAAACTTTCATGGATGGCTCCATGTTCTGGTCCTGAACCACAGGCCTCCGACAGTGATGGGAATCTATCGATCCACTCTAAGCGGTTAGAGCTTCCTTTTTTCAACCTGTGTATGTTTGTCTACAACATTATCCTCTGAGTATGTAAAGCAACTTGAAGATCCAGGTTAGTCCGTACAGGATAACTTGAACTTTAGAAAGTCAATGTAGGTAAACTGATGTGCCTTCATCCTGACTTTGGAGGTGTTTTTCAAACTACAGTTTACTACTAGTTAGAAGTCAGTTGAGCAAATGCAATAAGAATTTTTCAAAACCCAGTGGATTTTGACATACCAGAAGGTGTTGCCTACAGCAGTGTAGTATTGTGTGAGGAAGCTTCTGTTGCGTGTGTATGTGGGTGGACGCACACACGTGCTGGCTAGTGATGTTTTGGAGCTATCACAGCCCGTGAAGCTGAACTATTGAAAAGTGCAGGAACTATGGATTGGGCAGCGTGAATGAAGGCAGAACACAAATATTTTTGATTGAGCAAACTGATCAAGGGATGTCTGTGCTTAACTTTAAAAAAATATTTGTTTATTTATGGCTGTGCTGGATTTTCATCGCTGCCATTGGTTTTTCTGTAGTTACAGCAGGCGGGGGCTACTCTCTCGTTGTGGTGCACGGGCTTCTAATTGAAGTGGCTTCTTTTGTTGTGGAGCGTGGGTTCTAGAGCTCGTGGGCACGTGGGCTCAGGAGTTGAGGTTCCTGGGCTCTAGAGCACAGGCTTAATAGTTGTGGTACATAGGCTTTGTTCCTCCCTGGCATATGGGATCTTCTGAGACCAGGAATTGAACCTGTGTCTCCTGTATTGGCAGGCGGATTCTTTACCATTGAGCCACCAGGGAAACCCTGTACTTAACTTTTAAAGCAACTCACACACCGATTACTTAAGAGGCTATATGATTTTCCACATTCACTAGCAAAGTGAAATGAGGATTCCATTTATCCACATTCTTGCCAAAACTTGATGGGTCAGTCTTTCAGTATGTGGACATTCTAGAGGGTATGTAGTATAATCTCATTATGGTTTTAATTTGGATTTCACTAATAACAAATGATGTTGAGACTCTTTACATGTATTTATTTGCCATCATATATATATTTAAATGTCAAATGAGATTTTGTTCATGGTAGAATTGCTTTTTTTAGACTTCTTATTGTTATGTGGGTGTATTTCTGAACTTTCTGTTGTAGTTCATTGGTGTGTGTATGTATATATATATATGTGTGTGTGTGTGTGTATATGTATATGTATATATACCCTTAGAACCATACTGTATTATCTGGATTACTGTCACTTTATAGTAAGTTTTGAATAAAGATAGTGTAAGTTTTCCAGCTTTTATCTTTACCAAGTTGTCTTGGCTGATCTGGGTCTTTACATTCCCATATATGTTTTAGGATCAGCTTGTCACATTCTACAAAACAACCTTGTTGGGATTTTGATGAGAATTTCTCTTTTTTAAAATTAGTTAATTTATTTTAATTGAATGCTATTTACAATATTGTGGTGATTTTTGCCATACATCAATATGAATCAGCCATGGGTGTACATGTGCCCCACCATCTTGGACCCCCCTCCCACCTCCCTGCCCAACCCATCACTCTGGGTTGTCCCAGAGCACCAGCTTTGGGTGCCTGCTTCATGCATCAAATTTGCACTGGTCATCTATTTTACGTGTGGTAATATACATGTTTCAGTGCTCTTCTCTCATATCGTCCCACCCTTGCCTTCTCCCACATTGTCCAAAAGTCTGTTCTTTACATCTGTGTCTCTTTTGCTGTCTTGCATATAGGGTCACTGTTACTGTCTTTCTCAATTCCATATATATGCGTTAATATATTCTATTGGTGTTTCTCATTCTAGCTTACTTCAATCTGTATAATAGGCTCCAGTTTCATCCACTTCATTAGAACTGACTCAAATGCACTTTTCTATAACTGAGTAATATTTCCTTGTGTATATGTACCTAACTTCCTTATCTATTCATCTGCTGATGGGCATCTAGGTTGCTTCCATGTCCTGGCTATTATAAACAGTGCTGCAATGAACATTGAAGTACATGTGTCTCTTTCAGTTCTGGTTTCCTTGGTGTGTATGCCCAGCAGTGGGATTGCTGGGTCATATGGAAGTTCTATTTCCAGTTTTTTAAGGAATCTCCACACTGTTCTCCATAGTGGCTGTACTAGTTTGCATTTACACCAACAGTGTAAGAAGATTCCCTTTTCTCCATACCCTCTCCAGCATTTATTGTTTGTAGACTTTTTGATGGCAGCCATTCTGACCTGCATGAGATGGTACCTCATTGTGGTTTTGATTTGCATTTCTCTGATAATGAGTGATGTTGAGCATCTTTTCATGTGTTTGTTAGGCATCTGTATGTCTTTTCTGTTTAGCTCTTTGGCCCATTTTTTGATTGGATCATTTATTTTTCTGGTATTGAGCTGCAAGAGTTGCTTGTATATTTTTGAGATTAATTCTTTGTCAGTTACTTCATTTGCTATTATTTTCTCCCGTTCTGAAGCCTGCCTTTTCACCTTGGTTATCGTTTTCTTCATTGTGCAAAAGCTTTTAAGTTTAATTAGGTCCCATTTGTTTATTTTGTTTTTATTTCCATTACTTTGGGAGGTTGATCAATGATAGTAAAGATGGTCCAAAATCTTGAAAACAAAATGGAGGTACAGATAAATAGACTAGAGACAAGAATTGATGAGAATTTCAATTGGGGTGAAATATTTAACAATATTGAGTCTTCCAATACCTGAAGAAGATGTAGCTCTCCATTCATTCACATCTTTAAATTCTCTCAGCGATGTTTTTTACTTTTCAGTATATAGGTCTTGCAGGTTTCTTAAATGTACTCCAAACTCTTTTATTCTTTTTTATATTATTGTGATTAGCATTGTTTTCATTATTTTATTTGCAGATTGTTGCTATTATATAGAAATATAATTGAGTTTTGCATATTGAGTTTGAATTGTGTTAACTTAATAGTTCTAGTAGTTTTCTTTTTTGTAGTTCCTTAAGATTCTATACATAGATGATTATATAATTTATGAATAAAGACAAGATTATTTTTGCCTTTCCACTTTGTATGCTTTTCATTTCTTGTTTTACTTTATTGCACTGGTAGAATCTCTTAGTGGAAAATATTCTGCCTCTGGTCATTAAGTATGACATTAGTTGAAAAATTTTGAGATGTCTTTATCTGGTTTAAAAAGCTTCCTTCTGTTCTTACTTTTCTGAGAGTATTTTCTTTTAATGGATGGGTGTTGGATTTTGTCAAATGCTTTTTCTGTGCCTATTGAGATAATGTTGGAACTAGTTCTTCACTTTATTAATATTATTACTTGATTTTGGGATGTTAAACCAACTTGCATCCCTAAAATACTCCACTTGGTCATAGTATACAATCCCTTTTACAAGTTGCTGGATTTTGTTTGCCAATATTCTTTTTAAGGGGTTCTGTAGGCACCCCACTCCAGTACTCTTGCCTGGAAAATCCCATGGACGGAGGAGCCTGGTAGGCTGCAGTCCATGGGATCGCAAAGAGTGGGACATGACTGAACGACTTCACTTTCACTTTTCACTTTCATGCTTTGGAGAAGGAAATGGCAACCCACTCCAGTGTTCTTGCCTGGAGAATCCCAGGGACGGGAGAGCCTGGTGGGCTGCCCTTCCCTGGGGCACTTCAGTTGTGTGCTTAGCAACTGAAGTGACTTAGCAGCAGCAGTAGTAGTACCTGTGTTTGGGCTTCCCAGGTAGCTTAGTGTTAAATAACCTGTCTGCCAATGCAGGACACACAGGAGATGTGGGTTTGATTCCTGGGTTGAGAGGATCCTCCGAAGGAGAAAATGGCAACCCATGCCAGTATTCTTGCCTGGGAAATCCCATGGACAGAGGAGCTTGGCGGGTTGTAGTCCACAGGGCTGCAAAATGTCAGACATGACTGAGCATGCATGAATGCACGCACACACCCATGTTCACGTGAGACATTAAGATGTTTCGATTTTTATCATGTCTCTGCTGGCTTTGGTATCAAGGTAATACCAGCCTTATAAAATAATTTGGGAAGTTTTCCCTCCTCTTTTTTTCTGAAAGAGTTTGTGTAGGAATTTGTCTTATTTATTTCTTAAATGTTTGATAGAATTCAAAAGTGAAGGGATCTGGGCCTAGGGTTTTCTTTGTGGGATAAATTTTGCTTATCAAGTCAGATTCTTTACTTGATATAGGTCCTACATATTTTTTGTTCCTTTTTGAGTTTTGGTAATTAATCTTTCTCAGAATTTTTTCTGTGTGACATATATCTTCAATTCATTTGGGTTTATACCTAGGAGTGGAATTGCAGGGTCATATGAAAACCACTGAAAACTGACCCATTGGAAAAGGCCCTGATGCTGGGAAAGATTGAAGGCAAAAGGAGAAGAGGGCAGCAGAGGATGAGATGGTGGACAGCATCACTGACTCAATGGACATGAGTCTGAGTAAACTCCAGGAGATGGTGAAGGACAGGGAAGCCTGGCGTGCTTCAGTCCATGAGGTCACAAATAGTCAGACATGACTTAATGACTGGACAACAACGACAACAATGAAAACCATTTGATTAACATTTTGAGTAACTACTAGGCCATTTGCAAAGTAGCTGCATCATTTTATACTCCTGATAGCAATGTATAAGGATTTCAGTTTGTTCATATCCTCTCCAATACCTATTATTATCTGACTTATTGATTATAGCCATTTTAGTGGATGCAAGGTGGTATCTCATTGTGCATTTTATTTGCATTTCCTCAGTGACTAATGATCATGTTTTTGTGTGCTTATTGAACATTTTTACATATTCTTTGGAGAAAGCCTATTCAGATTTTTTGCCCATTTTAAAAACTGATTTATCTGGGTTTTGTTGCTGTTGTTATTTGCTATTGATGTGTAGAAATTCTTTGTTATGGATAGTTCATTATGGATACAAGTCCCTTATCAGACATAAAGTTTGCAAATATTTTCTCCCATCTGTGGAGTGGGTTTTTTGTTTGTTTATTTTTTGTTTTACTTTTCTGATGTCTTTTGAAGAGCAAAAGTTTTCATTTTGGTGAAGTTCAAGGGATCTATTTTTCTTTTGTCTCTTGAGCTTTTTATGTCACATCTAAGATGACTTTGCTTAACCCAATGTCATGGAAATTTACTCGTTTTTTTTCCTAAGAGCTTTATTGTTTTACCTTTTACATTTAGGTTTATAATCCATTTGGAGTCAATCTTTGTATATAGTGTAAGGAATGGGTTCAACTTCACTTTTTTCACATGGCCATCCAGTTGTTCCAGCACTATTTGCTGAAAAGACTATTCTCCATTGAATTGTTGTGGCATGTGTGTCAAAAATTAATTGACCATAAATGTTTGGGTTTATTCCTTGGCTTTCAATTCTATTCCATTGATCTATATGTTATTCTTATGTCAATTTGTTATTTTTGTTGTTCAGTTGCTAAGTTGAGTCTGACTCTTTGTGACCCCATAGACTGAAGCACACCAGGCTCCTCTGTCCTCCACTATCTCCCATAAGTTCCTCAAATTCATGTCCATTGAGTCGGTGACGCTATCTAACCATCTCATCTTCTGCTGCCCGCTTCTCCTTTTGCCCTCAATCTTTCCCAGCATCGGGGTCTTTTCCAATGAGTCAGCTCTTCGATTCAGGTGGCCAAAGTATTGGAGCTTCAGCTTCAGCATCAGTCCTTCCAATGAATATTCAGGATTGATTTCCTTTAGGATTGACTGGTTTGATCTCCTTGCAGTCCAAAGGACTCTCAAGTGTCTTCTTCAGCACCACAGTTCAAAAGCATCAATTTTCAGTGCTCATCCTTCTTTATGGCCCAACTCTCACATCTGTACCTGACTAGTAGAAAAACCATAGCTATGTCTTTATTGGCCTTTGTCGGCAAAGTGATGTCTTTGCTTTTTAATACACTGTCTAGGTTTGTCATAGTTTTTCTTCCAAGGAGCAAGTGTCTTTTAATTTCATGGCTGCAGTCACCATCCACAGTAATTTTGGAGCCCAAGAAAATAAACTCTGTCACCATGTCAATTCCATGACTGCAAGTTTGAGTGCACTTGTCAACCTACAAATAGGCCAATAGGCAGAGTATGGACCTTGTGGATTTTGAAGTGTTTAAGCATAACTTAATTCCAATTCATTGGCTAACCACAAAGCTAAGCTATTCTAAGTACCGTGTAAGTATAATCATACAGTATTTTTCCTTTTGTAACTGGCTTAGTTCATTTAGCATGATGCCTTCAAGGTTCATCCTTAGCAAGTGTTAGACTTTTCTTCCTTTTTGAGGCTGAATAATATTCCATTGTATGCATAAGCATTGAGTGTTGGGCTGCTTCTGTGTTTTGATTATTGTGAATAAAGCTGCTATAAACATAAGTGTACAAATATCTGTTGTGTCTTTACTATGAAATCTTTAAAGTATATGCCCAGAAGTAGATTTCTGGATCATATGCTAATTTTATTTTTAATTTTAAGGGAAAGCCTTGCTTTCCATAGTGGCTGTACCACTATGGAATCCCCAAGGCAAGGGCAACAAACAAAGTGAATCTTACTAGAAAGCTCCATATTTTTTCCTGGAGGGATTTTCATTTTACATGCTGGAGCATTTTATATGCTTACCAACCATGTGCAAATAAATGTTCAGGTTTCTCTGCATCCTCACCAATACTTGTTACTTTTTTTTTTATTCAAATGACTTTTATTTAAATTGAAAACGATACTTAAAACACATTTAGAGTCCAAACTCTTTTGTTTATAAAAACTACAAGGATTATTCCTAGGTAAGGCAGAAGTATTACTCAGTTAACAAGACCAGATTTGACTTTGCACTTTTCTTTAAACAAGTTGTAGAGAATGGAGAAAAAAGTTATTTACAGAAAACATTATCTACATATGTACTCAGAGGTACAAAGACAAAAAAGACTTAAGTGTGTGCTGGCATCTCAGAAGCAGTTCTCAAAGAGCTTAGTTTTATTTCTTTGAATTTTAAGAATGTCTAAGATCCTTCTTCATCCTTGATCTTGGGAGCCAAATAGTACTTTTAAATGTCCCATATCAGCAATTTTATACTTACAACAAGGGGTACATGTGCAGACATACTGAGTGTTACTGTAGGAGACAGTGGAGTAGCTTTTGTAAAGAAGTTCAGGTACCTCAGTGCAAAAGTTAGCTGAACTGGTTCATTCATCTCTATGGTAACAGCTTCCTCCTCTTTATCAACATTACTTGTCTGTGACAACTTAATATTTCCATTTCCAAGTTTTCCACTTGCAGAAAATTTCACTCCATCTTTTGCACAGGAAATTACAACAGCATCTCCAATATGACTGAGGTCTCGGCATATACGTGCAAATTCACCAGAAGGCATCTTTACTACACAGCTGGACTCTTGTTCTGGAATTCTAAGCTGTTCAACATCTAAATCCATTAACTTCATTTCGTAGTCTGAAACCTTTTCCTGATTTGGAGCTTCAAATACTAGTGCCAAGGTGTCCACGTTATCTTCAGCCCTTAAGGTAATGGTGTCTTCATTGCCAGCACATTTTAGTATTTTGGACATGCTGGTAAGGTTCACGCCCATGGCCAAGTTGCGGTCGCAGCGCTAAGTGTCGAAGCCCTCGGGACGAAGGGTTAGCTGCACCAAGGAGACATGAGACGAGTCCATGCTCTGCAGGTTCATGCCACTTGAGCTGATGTCCCAGCAGGCCTCGTTGATGAGATCCTTAAGAGCCTCTAGCACTTTCTTCAAGATGGAGCCCTGGACCAGGCGCACCTCGAACATGGTGGCGGAGTCGCAATGACACGGCTACAGGTAGAAGGGCTGAGGAAGATGAAGCCGGCTTAGGCTTCAGAGGATGAGAGCGAGAGGCAGAACACGACTGTGAACGCCTGAGACGAAGCAAGCGTCTTACTTGTTACTTCTTTTTTGAATAACAGCTATACTGATGAGTATGGTATCTCATTGTGGTTTGAGTTTCATTTCCCTAATGATTATTGATGGTGAGCATCTTTTCTTGTGCTTATTAGCCATTTGGATACATACATTTCTTTGGAAAAATGCCTGTTCAAGTTCTTTGCCTTTAAAAAAAATTGTAGTTTGTTTTTTTGTTGTTGTTGTTGAGTTACAGAAGTTCTCTATACATTCTGGATTCAGCCATTATTTCTTTTCTTTCCTTTCTTCTTTCCTTCAGGGCCTTAAATTACACGGATTTTAAAGTCTCTTCATCAGGCCACTGAGGCACTATTCATTTTTTCAGCCTATGATTTGTTTTAGATATTTTCTCTTATTTTGTCTTCAAGTTCACTGATCTTTTCTTCTGAAATCTCTAATCTATTCTTAATTTCATTTAACATTTTGTGCTTTCACCTCTGAAAGTTCCATTTTCTTTATTTATATCTTTCTTTTTTTTTCTTAGTAGTTTCATATTTTTCTCTGCTTTTTGAGCATCTTTGTAATAGCTATTTTAAGATGCTTGTCAGCTTTTATCATCACCTTTGTTGTTTCATGTCTGTTTCCGTTGAACTGATTACTGTCATTGTTATGAGTCACATTTTCCAGCCTCTTTGCATGCCTAGTAATTTTTAATTGAATTCTAGACATTATTATGTTGTCACATGTCTGGATTTTTATTCTAAAGAATATTTAGATTTTGTTGGGTCTTATATTTAAGTTACTTGTGTAACAACATGGTCACTTTGAGGTGTGTTTCTGTGCTTGGTTAGGGTAGGCTTAGAGTAGGATTTACTCTAGGGTTAGTGTTTACTCATTCCTATTTCTATTTATCCAGTCCTATTTCTAAGGGATGACCCTTTCTGGAGAGTCAGTTAAGCACACTGATGTTCAATGAGGTCTCTTCACTGTGACTGGTCAGCCCTTGAATTTCTTCCAGCCCTATATAAGCTCCAGGAACTGCTCAGTTGACAATTAATTTATAGTTCTCCGCTCAACCTTATGAATGTGCACCCTACATGTGTACACTTAGTATTCAGCAGCAGACTTAATCTACGCAGGTTTCTGGAGCTCTTTCTCTACACAGCAACCTCGGCTCTGGTAGTCTGCCACACAAATTCCAGCTGCCTCAGACTTTCTGAATTTGATCTGTGTCTCCTCAGCTCTGTGGGACTGCCATACTCTAATGGGGCTTCCCCCTCTTTGTTACCTTGTTCCAGAAAATACCTCCAGGAAGAAAGATGGAGCTTTCTAGTAAGATTCACTTCATTTGTTGCCCTTGCCTTGGGGATCCCAGCCCTGCACTGCTTGTTGTCTGATGTCTAAAGACACAAATTTCATGTATTTTGTCCGATTTTTCTAGTTGCTTATAATTGCCAGGCAAGTCAGCAATTGCAGAGTATTCTGTTGTGAGGTCGTGAATGTTTTCAATTGCTAAAACATACATGTTTTTTGACTGTGTTTTTACATATAAGCCTCCTATTCTATGGATACATAAATATCCTGGGAATGTTAATAAGAATACTATTCATGTCCTTCTTGTTTCTTGAATTAGTGATATTTCACTGAGGAAAATTTCCCCTGCTATCTCAATTTGGACACTATTTTTGTCCAAATAGCCAGTGAGTTTTAGTTGACTGATAATATTTATAATAAAAGTCAAGATTAATTAGAATTGGCACGCTGTGGGGTTCCCCAGCAGCTGTGTAGGTGGAAAGAGGGGAGAAACATACCATAACCATTCACTCATTGGGTGACACTGGTTCCTCTTATGAAAGGATCACAAGGATGTTTCCCACACAGGAACTTTTAAAATCTTTGCATAATTCTCATAACTATTATAATTATTATTCCAACTTTACAGTTGAAGAAACTGAAGTTCAGAGAAGTTCAGTAACTTGCCAAGGTCACAAAACTAGTAAGTGAAGCAACCATAACTGGAAAACAGGCAGTCTGTCCACCCTGTACACCGTGCCTCACAGCCAGAAATGTCATATATCTGGCCTATTGATGGACTCATTTCATAGTTTTCATTACAGGTACATAATTTTCTAGTTTTAAGTTTTTCTTTGTCATTTCCTATGGCTTTTTTGAGTAATCTGAGCATAGTCAGGCCATTAACTTTTTTAATCTTGAAACTATACCTCAGGATATTTTTCCATATTATAAACTGCTTAAGTCACCTTTTTCTTTAAGTGAAAGTCCATGGTGGAACTATTGAGACAAAGGAATAGACATTTTTTGAAGGACTCCATAGTTTAATAAATAGTTCCTGAATTTTATCAAGACAGTTCCATCAAGCAGTGCACAAGCATGCCAGCTACTCCATGGAGTGTAGCTTTAATTGGTATCTTTGAAGACCTAAAGTTTCTACAATGTCTAATGGTGGAATCTGAGGCACAGTGACATATGGGCAGAGGAGATATTTTTGGGAGCAGTCCCTTCCCTGTACCTCCCAAATCCCTTGCAGACCCCCTTTCTCCTCAGGCAGCCCCTCCTGCACATGTTGGGGGCAGGGCCTGGGCTAGGGGCACCTCTGCCAGGATCCCGCTGATCTATGTTCTTGTCTGACACTCAGCAGCTGTCGCAGAGGCGTGGGCTGCAGGCGCTGTTCCCCATGGGCCGTGTGCAGGCTGCAGGCCGGGGATCCTTTCCCGCCTAATCCGAGGGGCACTGGCGGTGGGGAGGGAGACAGCTGGGTGTAACTGATCTGCAAAGGAATGGAATGGTGCAGGCCTCCCAGTGCTGGGCTGGGCGTCTGCAGGCTGCCCTCCCCAGCTGCCAAGCCTTTAACCCTTCCCTCTCTTGCTCCTCGCTCCCCTCTATCCTGGGAGTGGATGTCGCCCAGTTTGACCAAATCCCAGGAACATCCCCGGGTTGGGTCTGAACACCTTGCAGAGGAGCCAGCCTTGTGATAATTACTGTTGGGGAGGCTAGAGCAGGAGCAAGAGGCTCAGACCCTGTCTCAGAAGGAGACAAAGCCCCAGCAGGTGTCTCAGACAGCAGCGGAGACCGTGAGGTGGAAGCAGGGAGGCCCGGCTTGGGTTGGAGCTCAGGGAAGACTCCCTGGAGGAGGAAGAGAAAGGAGCTCTGGGTTTGGATTCATTTGATTCTTCTTCCACCTTTGCTCACTTTGCAGTGAGAGCTTGTATAAGTCACTGTCTCTCTAGGATCTATTTGCTGCTCCTGAAAATGTGGTATTTGAAGCTGATCTTTACGGTTCTGTCCACAGTGGTAATAGTAGCTCTATTCATCAGCCAGGGGCTTTTTATCCAGAAACATTCTCACCATCACTTTGCCAGATTCTCCCATTTTAGTGACAAGGAAACTGAGAATTTGGAGAGAAGGAATCACACAGCTGCTCAGAGACAGAGCCTGGCTCTTCCAAGGCCACCTGTTCTGTCTTCATCTCCAACAGTCTGTAAATGGTGGCCGAGTTCAGGTAGAGTGGAGGCCGGGTACACCGCAGGCTGGTGCACAGAAGAGGCAAAGGCTAGCGATGAGCCCTAGAGCTCCTGGATGAAGGGTGGGCTGTGGCTGGTTGGGACTCCTGGCCCCTTTTATTCTCCTGTCCTGGGCGCAGCTGGGCTGAGATCTCCTGGCTCAGCCAGGCAGCCTCACACAGAGTCACGGCCTTTGCAGTTGTCCAGCCCGTTCCCATCCATGAGCTCACTTGACCCTCATGCCAAGCTTAGGATGCAGAACCTGTCAGCCCTCTTCACAATGAGGGACGGAGGCTTGAAATTTTCCAGCATTCCTATAACTGGTAACTAACCAAAGAGAGACTAGAGCCCTCTTTCCACTGTCCCCTCTGGCCTCCTAGAGGAGAAGGGGCTGGAATACTAGCTACCAGGCACCCCATGATCCTCTTCATGCTCCTGTTCCTCTAGAGTTAAGAAGGAAAGTTTGAGTGTGGGCTCTGGAGTTAAGCAAGCATGGGCTCACATCCTGCCTTCCTCACTCTCAAGCTGTGCAGTTGCTTAAACTTTCTGAGCCTTAGCTTCCTCCTGTGTTGTAAATGAGATATGGGTGAATAATAAATAAACGCTGGAGGCTGGCCTGCCTCCCTCTTCCCTGAGCAGAGCACAGACATAGGCTGGCATGGGACACCCCAGAGAATCAGAATGTAGGGCTGGGGGTAGGGGGTGGTGCTAATGGCCACAGAGAAGGATCCTGTGGGCTGGAGTTTTGCAGTGAGGTAGGAGTCTAGGCTGGTCTGAAGGGTGGGAGGAGCTGCCTAGAGGGAATGAGGACAAGGACATTCCGGGTAAGGCACAGGCCACAGGCAGAGGCGGGAACAGACATGGTGTGGGGAGGAACAGAGACGGAGTTTGGCTTTAGCTGCCTGGGGAGGACACTTGTCCCAGAGGGAGACGGGTCTTCATGGAGAATGGGGGCTGAGCAACAAGCCCAGAGGATGCTCAGCTCTGGAGAACAAGTTCTCCAAGGGTGCAGGGGCTGTACCAGCACCCACCGTGTTGCCCACCTATCGCCCCCACCCTCGTCCCCATCCATGGGTTGCCCAGACCTCTGGGCAAACGGCCGGGTAGAGTATGGTTCCAGCTTGGGAAAGACAGCTGTGCAGGCCTCCTGCCTGCTGCAGGGGATTAACTGGCACTGCCACGGTATGTGGGGGGCACCTGGCTCCCAGCTCAGCCCACCCCATACCCTTTAACTTCTTGCTGCCCGGGTCCTTTGCTTTCATGTTTAAAGGCATGTTATTTCTCTTTTTTCAGTGCCCTGTGTTAGACACTAGGGGCACAGACATAAATAGAAATCCAGGGCAGGGTCTATCCAGCCAGAGGCAGCTTTGTCCATCACTGTCTCTCCTTGTGCCACCCATGGGACCTCTAAGAGCCTAGATCTCTTTTCCAGCAAAACATTTCTCTCTCCACTGGCTCCTTCCAGGATATATGGTCAAATCACTGCCCTCCTTAAACCAGCAAACAAGCAAACTTTCCTTTGACCTTATGCCCTTTCTCTTTTCTGTTTCCTCAGCCAAACTCCCTAGCATTGTCCGCACTATCTCTACCTCCTCCCTGAGAAGATACCCTCCACCAGACCCACTTCAACTTCTTCTGAGCATACAGCTGGACTACGTCTCCCAGCCTCCCTTGCAGTTAGGTGTGGCCATGTACTTGAGTTCTGGCCAGTGGGATGCGAGTGGAAGAGACCCAGACACTTTTAGTCCTGCTCCCTCAAACCTGCAGTGCATGCTCCCTGCACTCCTCTTGGGGTGCAGACAAGCACAGCACTTTTTGAAGGCTCGTGCTGAAGATGGTAGACCCTCAAGACAGAGGAGCCAGGGTCTCTGAATCATTTTGGATGCGAGGTTCCAGCTACACAGGAACATCTAGTTTTCATTTTCAATAGTAAGAGGGAGATAAACTTCTATCATGTTTCAGCCCAAGAAAAGATCTGAGTTGCTATTCATTTAAAAAAAAAAAAAAAAGAAGTTGGGTCCTCCTGCTTCTCCATCTTCCCATGTTGGAGAACCCAAGAAGGCAAGGAAGAGGGGACCTGAATTCTAAAAAGAAGGTTGGAATAAGGAAACACTCTGCTCTGAGATTTCCTGAGGCAAGACATGGCCAGTGAACTTACTCAGGCAGCATTTAACCTTCAGCTTGAAGTTGTTCCTTTTTGGTTTGGGGCTATGTTTGCAATCTGCCTCCCCCAAACCACCACGACAAGTGTGTGAGGCTTCAAGGCTTGGGTGGTCAGAGGCTTAGGGAGATGTAAAAGTCAGGGCCACAGGTGGGCGAACAGACCTAGGCCTGGGGGAGAAGCCTGAAGCTGGGGCAGGTGCTGACACAGCAGATGGGAGAGGCAAGGAAAGGGTTAAGGAATCTGAGAGCAGGATTGGCTCCCCTCTAAGTGAGGGCAGTAAAATCAGCATGTCGCCTCCAATTTGCTCCGGCCTGACCTTGAACGTGAATCATTCCATCACAATGTCCTTATTGATTTCCACAGGAAGAGGATTAAGCCCAGAAAATCAGGGCGGGAACTTGAGCCTGAAGCACGGAAAATGGGATCGTTCTGGAGCTCAAAGCCCCTCGTGTTGGCAAATACGTCACAGGGGGCTGCAGGCTGGACGGCCGCCCAGCTCGGCTACCAGTTTTCTGATGGCCGGGGCCTGGGCTTCCGTTTCCTTACCTGTCTGGTGTGTGCCCCCTAGGGTTCCCTCAAGCTTTAAGTCATGTGCAGAGAGTGGGGAGGAAACCGAGGATGGGGGAGATGCTATAGACATGCCTTGAGGCTCTTCGGGGATGGTTACTTCAACCTTCTGTATGCAGCGGCAGCCTTTGGGACCCTCAGAACCCAACAGGCTGTTCCAGGACCAATGCTGACATGGAACCAGCCGGCCCAAACAGCCAGGAAGGGCCTCCTTAGTCCTGAAAACCCTTCAAGGGAATGAGAGAGATATATGGTGGGTAGGTGGGGTGTGTGTGTGTGTGTGTCCCTGCATAGGAGCATAAAGGAAGCAGGTCATTCTCTGGGAACTGACCCACAATTTCCTTCTTTCATTTAACATATCCTGAAGAGCCCACCATATCAGTTTATTAAAAGGCTATATAGTATTCTTTGGTGTGACTGTACTAGGTTATTTTAATCATTCCCTAATGATAGGCATTTAAAGTTATCTATTTTTTTTAACTTAAGATAATGTGCCATAAACATCCTGGCACATGCCTCTTTTTAGGAATTACTTCTTTAGATGCTGTGTTCATTTCCTGATGCTGTAACAAATTACCATAACCTCCAGCCTCAGCTTCTATCATCGCATCTCTTCTGACACTTATCCTGATGTGATTCCCTTGGGCCCACCTGAAAAATCTAGGATCATCTCCCCACCACAAGATCCTGAACTTAATCACATCTGCAAAGCCCCTTTACCATGTAAGGGACACATTCAGAGGCTCCTGGCACTGAATGTGGATGTTTTTGGAGGACCACTGCTCAGCCCACCACAGCTTCCTAGAAATAAGATGGCTGAGTCAAAGGGTATGTGCATTTTTAATGTAAATCAACATCTCATAATTGTATCAATGAACACTCATATCAGCACTATGGGTACTGGCTTCTTGAATGCCACTGAGCAGTGTTGATTTAGGTTTGACATCCTCACCTTTCGCTATCTTCCCCCAGTGCAGAGCAGGAAGCATGCTGGTTGGTGACTTGCTTCTTGTTAATCTTTCATTTGTATCTTAGCCTAAAAGAGTTGGTTCCCCAGGAGGAAGCTAGGGGAACAGGACTGGGAGTTTTAGCCATATGGTTGGGGTGTGAGGTGGGTTTCCAGGAGAAGCAGGCAGGAGGGGGTACCTGGGTGGGGATGGAAACCCAGGAACACTGTGATTCCAGAGATCAGTGTGATCATCAGAATGTGTGGCCACCTGTAAGTGTATAGTGAGGGTGGAGTAGGAGAAGTCAGGGTGACCTCCAGGGTCCTAAAACAGGGTCTTGTCTTCAGAGTTGAAATTCCTTCCGATTCAAAGCCAACCTGACACCTTCAGAGATGCTCAGAGGCCTGATGGGTTCCTGTGGTTTACTGGATGTACAAACAGAATACAGATACAGGAACAAAGGGGCTGCAGGAACAGCTGGGGACCATCCTGGCACAGGGCCCCGATCCCAAGGGCGCCAGGGCAGCCACACGTCTCCAGACATACAGGGCAGTGCTGGGGTCAGAACACCCTTACATTCATACCCTTTGGACCCAACAGCACAAAGTGGCATGTGGTGGGGTGTGGAGGGAGCCCCAGGCTGGCTTTAGGAATGATGCTGTGGTTCAGAGGCCAGGCTCTGACAGACGCTCAGAGACAGCTACGCACGCATCAGGCCTCACTTCCCACTGACCATTGCTCTCCTACTGGACCGTCTCATGAAGCAGAGAGCTGGGCATTGGCAGAGCTAGGAACCCCACCCTTGGGCTGTTCCAGAGACCATGTACTTGGAAAAAAGGCACATGGCAGAGCCGGGGTCTGCCCTTGCAGGCTGAAGGTATCATTAAACACCCTAAGGCCCTTGGAGGGGTGGACTGTGCAGCCACATGGGGGTGAGTGGAGCTGGACCCTCATGGAGGGTCCTCCATCACACCTCACCAGAGCCAGCCCACTTGCCAGGGAGGCTGGTTCTGAGGTGTGAGAGTGGAGGTGAGTATGCCCCTGTTCTTCTAAATCCTTTCCTGAATTACAAGATCAATGACAGAATACCAGGGCTCCCCTCTCTGGGCTATGGGAAACTTGAAGGTCATTGAACACACTCCCCAGTCTCTGGACCTGACCTCACAGATACTGGTGAGAGCACATGGGCTTGGGAACCCACCCTCTTTGCTTCTGAGAAGCCCTCCTGGACAGCACTGAGCAGATCTGGGTGTTGCAATTAAAGCCCTCTTTCCTTTTACTGAGTTTGTGGTTCTTCCATGGTCCAGAGGGCCAAGGAGGAGGATGGGTCATCAGATCCAGGCTCTCTGCTGGGTCTTGGGTACAGCCTTGGTCCCAGCTTCTCAGGAAAGCTGTCTCCTCCTCCACCAACACTGCAGCCAGAGTCTCCAGCGACAGAGGGCCCTTCCCAGACCTCAAGCCAGGGACAGAGTTGAGCTCCCTGAGCCCCAAGCTGTGGCACTCTCCCACACGTGAAGGAGGGAGAGGCAGGATGGGCCAGTGCGGCCTGTTCCGGTCACTCTCTGTGCTCTGCCCACCATTCCACCCTCAGCACATACCAGCTCTCCATACTTAGTGCCCCCGCCCCCGCCCACCCTACACTAGGCCAGCCAGAGCAGACAGTGGTCCAGCCAGCCCCCGCCCCCAGGCCTCAGGACCACTGGCAGGCACAGTCGGTGGGCTCCTGCAACGTGTAGGGCACCCAGGTGGCATTGGTGGCACAGAAGAGCTGCACGGAGCGTCGCTGCAGGCCCACCTCGCGGCAGCACTTGCAGAAGCGGGCGTAGGTGTTGATGTTATAGTTGTAGATGCTGGCGGACGGGCACCTCCCATCACAGGACACTAGGTTCACCTGGAGATAGGCAGGCCAGTGAGGCAGCCTGTGAGGCTTCCTTCCCCCCAAAGCTCCCTCCATTCCCATATTCGGTTCGCCCCCACCCCACCCCATCCCCACTGTCTTGCCAGGGCCACACACAGGGGTGTTGCTCCTGCATTCATTCTTGCGGATGGTCATGCGGATTGTCACCTTCTTGCAGGAGCGCCCATCCTCTTTACCTGCGGGGACAGGGTGAGTGAGGCAGCTACGGCTAAGGAGTGCTCCCGGGGCTGCAGGCTGGGCCAGACTGGGGGGGTTAGTGTCATGCTGGAGGGCCCCTCCACCAGCGTTAGTGCCCCACATTAGAGCCCCTCCCAATCAGAGGAAAAGCTCGTGACCCAGTGCCCCGGAAGGAGTTGGAGGCGGCAAGGCAGGGGAGATGGTAAGACAGAGAAGGATGCCTGAGATGGCCTGGGGGCTCTGGGCTAGGGAAGAGGAGGATCTGGGGACAAAGCAAGCTGCCCCTCTACCCAAGCCCCAACACCTGTCTCTAACCCACTGGTGACCCTGGGTGTGTATTCTCCCCTCTCTGAGCCTTTGTTCAAGCATTCAGATTTTGCAGTTTCTGGAGTGAATGGAAGCCCCAGTCCCTAGCATAGTCAATGCTTGCACACAGCAGGATCACTCGGCTTCCATAGCTATCAAACACGACAGGCCCACCTCACGTGGCCATCGCAGAGATAGAAACTGATAAGCATGGACCATGCTTATCACGGTCCATGATAAACCCTCTTCCTGGACCATGCTTCCCACAACCAGTCACATGGCTCATGCACACCCTCACCTGCTCAAATATTCCCTCACCAAGGCCTTTCCTGATCCTCTTCTTAAACAACAGCATCCTCCCTCCACCCAACCTCCTTCCCTGATCCCTCCCTTCCCTATTTCTACCCAGGGCACTATCACCATCCTGAGAGACAGATTTGAAATGATGCTCTTGACACATAAGCATTAGGATCTTCTTTTGCACAGGCTCCTTCCACAATTTGTTATGAGTTCTGATTCTAAGTAAATCTTCACTCTTGTAAGTTTGGGATCCTTTTCTTAATGAAGCCCACCCCCAAGTGCATAAATTTCAACCCCCATAACCCAGTTACATCCATCTTACTGTAATTTACTTGCCATTCTGTCTCTCCCACTAAGCAATATGGCTTTACCCTTGTGGCTCAGCAGGTAAAAAGAATCTGCCTAACCAGGAGACCTGGGTTCAATCCCTGGGTTGGGAAGATGCCCTGGAGAAGGGAGAGGTTACCCACTCCAGTATTATGGCCTAGAGAATTCCATGGACTGTATAGTCGGACACGACTAAGCGACTTTCACACTTTCACTCTCCCACTAAAACGGCAACTCCATGAGACTGTGTCATTTTTGCTTTATCTACAGGACCTAGAACAAGGCCTGGCATATTGGTGCTATACAAATACTTGCCAGATGCATAGACCCCCTCTGTGACCCCAGTGTGCCCACAGGAAATGGGGTGGCATCCTCTCTTCTGGCCTCTGGGCTTCACCACAGTGGGTTTCTGACCACACCTGCTGGAGGTCTCCTAGCCAGAGCTAAGTTCACTTTTTCTTCCTTCTCTGGTCCCAGGAAGCAGAAGAACCAAGGACTGTCCTGGCCATAGCATCAGGGTCCTGGGCTGAGACCAGCTGAGTGACCAGCGGGAGCAAATCACTGGGCATTGGTGGGCATGCGGTGCCAGGAGAGTGGGCACTGCTGAAGCATCCCCATGCAAGCCCAGGGTGCAGCCTGCTACCCAGCATGCACTGCGGGCCTTATGGCCTTTGCCAGCGGCAGGGAACTGGGGCACCATGCCCCCCTCCCCCACCCCCAGGGCTTGGGGCCACCTAGCATTAGGGACATTGCTGGAAATAGCAATGCAGCTACACGCCTCCAGTCCCATAGGCTTCCGAGAGGAGTACCTGGGTGGCAGTGGACAATAACACGTGGAGGAGAGGCGGGGCTAATGGGGACCACGGGAAGCAGGGTCCCCGGGAAACCTGGGGAGAGGGACATGGGTCACAGGTCACATGGAGCACCTGGGACGTTCAGAGAACATGAGTTGTGCCAGGAAACAGAGGCACAACTCTGTTGTGATCCTCAGGGAACAGAGATCAGCCAATGAGGCACTGAGCTCAGTGTCCTTGGAATATGTGAGTTGGACATAAAAGGGTCCCATATCCTACATCCCTCCATGGAGGGTTGAGGGCCCTGGGGAATGAGAGGCATGGGGGTCAAAGGTCCTCAGGCTGATGGGAACACACACACACATGCAGCTGGGGCTGTGGGTTCCCGGGGTAGGGGTAAGGACAGATGCTCAGAGCTCTCACTCAGACCTGGTCAGGGAGCCCATGTGCCTGAGGCCCACCCAGGAGGCACCTCCAAGACAGGGCTCCTGAGCACAGGAGAATTCACGTAGGGGCATCTGGGCTGGAAGTCATGGCATGCCTGGAGGAGGCAGAGTAGCTGGGGAGTTACTGACCTCCTGGATCCAACATCCCAATGTCCCCCATGTCCAACAAGGAGCAGAGGCCTTTTATTGGGAAAGGATGTGAGCATGGCCCCTGCCCACCTGCAGCCCCACATCAGCTCTGTGAACACCACGGTGCAAGTGTTATCTCTTCATCTACTCCCTCAGGAAGAGCCACCACCAGAGGTGCCAGGCCAGGAACCTGGCCCTCTGAGCCCCAACATGATACCCTGTACCCCCGACCAGAGCCCCCTCCCCACCCCCAATGGCCTACATTTGCTCACTCACATGTCCTGCAGCATCCTTCCAAGGAAGGTACCACCGAGCCCCCAACCTAGAGGGAGAGGAGAAGAGGTGGGTGGCAGACTCTATCTAGGCCAGGAGCCAAGATGCCAGCAAGAGGCACAAAGATTGCAAGAGTCTTGACTTGTTTCCTCCCATGATGCTCCAGGGTAGGAGTTCCAGGCCCTGTGGTCCAGCAGGCCCAGGCCAGAGCAGGAAGGGCCCCTGGACTGGCCATCATTGAGAGTCACAAAGCCTAACCTGACTGGTTGGGACACTGGATCTAAGACTACCTCAGCTCCCAGTGAGGCTGGAGGCTGGGTAGAGATGGGGCAGGGTGCCAGGGCCTCCTGTCTGCATGGCGGTAGCTCTTCTTATGTACCCTGCCCCCAGCACTGTCAGCCCGCTTAGTGTTTCCTGCACAGAGGGTCAGGGGAGGGAGAGGGAAGGGACTGACCCACGTGGAGCAGTGATCTGGGCTCTCTTTCAGTCCTAGATGAGATACCTCTTTCCTCTGGACTCAGTTTGCCATCTCTCCTGCTTGTGCTTCTGCTCAGTCACTAAGTCGAATCCATGGACTGTAGCCCATATCTGTCCATGGGATTTTCCAGGCAAGAATATTGGAGTGGGGTTGCCATTTCCTACTCCAGGGGATCTTCCCAATCCAGGGATCGAAGTTACATCTACTTGGCAGCAAGATTCTTTACCACTGAGCTACCAGGGAAGCCCATTCTCCCACCTCTGAAATGGGACAATGATCCCTGATAGCCCTTCTCCTCTACAGTGAAATGGATAAAAGAATGGATGTGACAGTTCTTTGTAAATAAGTATGTGTGTGTGTGTGTGTGTGTGTGTGTGGGTCTCAGTATATGTGTGTGATTTTTGTGATTTATGTGTGATTTTGCATATGTGTGTCTGTATGAATGAGAGAGAATGACTGGATGTGTGTAATTGTATTCTAGGTGAGACCAGAAATCGTTAAAAGCTCAATATTAATGTCAATGTCCAGGAGTCTCTGGCAGAGGCGTGGGTCAGCAGTGGCCTGCATCAGGCTACATTCGGGGCACTGAGTGCAGCAGTGCGTGCATGGCACCTCTTGAAGGAGGTCGCCATTATTTTCATTACCTCCACTATAGTTTGGCCTCAGGTCAAACAACAGGGAGGGAACACAGCCCTCCAATTTAAAATTGGATTAAAGATTTACTGAGCATGGCCCCGCCCATCAGAACAAGACCCAGTTTCCCTCTCAATCAGTCTCTCCCATCAGGAAGCTTCCATAAGCCTCTTATCCTTCTCCATCAGAGGACAGATAGAATGAAAACCACAATCACAGAAAACTAACCAATCTGATCACATGGACCACAGCCTTGTTTAACTCAATGAAACTATGAGCCATGCCGTGTGGGGCCACCCAAGATGGACAGGTCATGGTGGAGAGTTCTGACAAAATGTGGTTCACTGGAGAAGGGAATGGCAAACCACTTCAGTATTCTTGTTTTGAGAACCCCATGAACAGTATGAAAAAGCAAAAAGATAGGACACTGAAAGATGAACTCCCCAGGTCAGTAGCTGCCCAATATGCTACTGGAGGTCAGTGGAGAAATAACTCCAGAAAGTTATTTAGGAGCCAAAAGGAGCCAAAGCAAAAACAACACCCAGTTGTGGATGTGACTGGTGATGGAAGTAAAGTCCGATGCTGTAAAGAACAATATTGCATCTGAACCTGGAATGTTAGGTCCATGAAAAGTGAAAGAAAGTGAAGTCACTCAGTCATGTCCAACTCTTTGTGACCCCATGGACTGTAACCTATCAGGCTTCTCTGTCCATGGGATTTTCCAGGCAAGAGTACTGGAGTGGGTTGCCATTTTAGTTCCATGAATCAAGGCAAATTGGAAGTGGTCAAACAGGAGATGGCAAGAGTGAACATTGACATTTTAGGAATCAGCGAACTAAAATGGACTGGAATGGGTGAATTTAACTCAGATGACCATTATATCTACTACTGCGGGCAAGAATCCCTTAGAAGAAATGGAGCAGCCATCATAGTCAACAAAAGAGTCTGAAATGCAGTACTTGGATGCAGTCTCAAAACGACTGAATGACATTTGTTCATTTCCAAGGAAAACCATTCAATATCACAGTAATCCAAGTCTATGCCCTGACCAGTAATGGTGAAGAAGCTGGAGTTGAATGGTTCTATGAAGGCCTGGAAGACCTTCTGGAACTAACACCCAAAAAAGATGTCCTTTTCATTATAGGGGACTGGAATGCAAAAGTAGGAAGTCAAGAGATAAGTGGAGTAACAGGCAAATTTGGCCTTGGAGTACTGAATGAAGCTGGGCAAAGGCTAATAGAGTTTTGCCAAGAGAACACACTGCTCATGGCAAACACCCTCTTCCAACAACACAAGAGAAGACTCTATACATGGATATCACCAGATGGTCAACACCGAAATCAGACTGATTATATTCTTTGCAGCCAAAGATGGAGAAGCTCTATACAGTCAACAAAAACAAGACTGGGAGCTGACTGTGGCTCAGACCATGAACTCCTTATTGCCAAATTCAGACTTAAATTGAAGAAAATAGGGAAAACCACTAGACCATTCAAGTATGACCTAAATCAAATCCCTAACGATTATACAGTGAAAGTGAGAAATAGATTTAAGGGACTAGATGTGATAGACAGGGTGCCTGAAGAACTATGGACAGGGGTTTGTGACATTGTACAGGATAATAGGCAGTGATCAAGACCATCCCCAAGAAAAAGAAATGCAAAAAGGCAAAACGGCTGTCTGAGCAGTCCTTCCGAATAGCTGAGAAGAGTAGCTAAAGGCAAAGGAGAAAAGGAAAGATATACCCATCTGAATGCAGAGTTCCAAAAAAATAGCAAGGAGAGATACGAAAGCCTTTCTTAGTGATCAGTGCAAAGAAATAGAGAGTCTTTCCCATTAGAATGGGAAAGACTAGAGATCTCTTCAAGAAAATCAGAGATACCAAGGGAACATCTCATGCAAAGATGTGCACAATAAAGGACAGAAAGGGTATGGACCTAACAGAAGCAGAAAATATTAAGAAGAGGTGGCAAGAATACACAGAAGAACTGTACAAAAGAGATCTGCACAACCCAGATAATCACGATGGTGTGATCACTCACCTAGAGCCAGACAACCTGGAATGCAAAGTCAACTGGGCCTTAGGAAGCATCACTACGAACAAAGCTAGTGGCGGTGATGGAATTCCAGTAGAGCTATTTCAAATCCTAAAAGATGCTGCTGCTAAAGTTCTTCACTCAATATGCCAGCAAATTTGGAAAACTGAGCAGTGGCCACAGGACTGGAAAAGGTCAGTTTTCCTTCCAATCCCAAAGAAAGGCAATGACAGAGAATGCTCAAACTACCACACAATTGCACTCGTCTCACACACGAGCAAAGTAATGCTCAAAATTCTCCAAGCCAGGCTTCAACAGTACATGAACCAAGAACTTCCAAGTGTTCAAACTGGATTTAGAAAAGGCAGAGGAACCAGAGATCAAATTGCCAACATCCGCTGGATCACCAAAAAAGCAAGAGAGTTCCAGAAAAACATCTATTTCTGCTTTATTGACTATGCCAAAGCCTTTGACTGTGTGGATCACAATAAACTGTGGAAAATTCTGAAAGAGATGGGAATACCAGACCACCTGACCTGCCTCCTGAGAAATCTGTATGCAGGTCAGGAAGCAACAGTTAGAACTGGACATGGAACAACAGACTGGTTCCAAATTGAGAAAGGAGTATGTCAAGGCTGTGTATTGTCACCCTGTTTATTTAACTTACATGCAGAGTACATCATGAGAAACGCTGGGCTGGATGAATCACAAGGTGGAATCAAGATTGCTGGGAGAAATATCAATAACCTCAGAAATGCAGATGACACCACCCTCATGGCAGAAAGTGAAGAACCAAAGAGCCTCTTGATGGAAGTGAAAGAGGAGAGTGAAAAAGTTGGCTTAAAACTCAACATTCAGAAAACTAAGATCATGGCATCTGGTCCCATCACTTCATGGCAAATAAATGTGGAAACAGTGACAGACTTTATTTTCTGGGGCTCCAAAATCACTGCAGATGGTGATTGCAGTCATGAAGTTAAAAGATGCTTGGTCCTTGGAAGAAAAGCTATGACCAACCTAGACAGCATATTAAAAAGCAGAGACATTACTTTCCCAGCAAAGATCTGTCTAGTCAAAACTATGGTTCTTTCAGTAGTCATGTATAGATGTGAGAGTTGGACCATAAAGAAAGCTGAGTGCCGAAGAATTGATGCTTTTGAACTGTGGTGTTGGAGGAGACTCTTGAGAGTCCCTTAGACTGCAAGGAGATCCAACCAGTCCATCCTATAGGAAATCAGTCCTGAATATTCATTGGAAGGACTGATGTTGAAGCTGAAACTCCAATACTTTGGCCACCTGATGCAAACAACTGACTCACTGGAAAAGACCCTGATGCTGGGAAAGATTGAAGGCAGGAGGAAAGGGGGATGACAGAGGATGAGATGGTTGGATGGCATCACTGACTTGATGGACATGAGTTTGAGTAAGCTCCGGGAGTTGGTGATGGACAGGGAAGCCTGGCGTGCTGCAGTCCATGGGGTCGCAGAGTCAGATACAACTGAGCGACTGAACTGAACTGAATGTCAGGAACTCTAATAATTCAACTATAGGCCTAAACCCTCCAGGAAATCCTTTTCCTTTAGGTGTGTGCAGAATGACAGCTCTCCATGCTAGTACTGGACACCCATTAGCCCACTGCAGGACTGAACAACACATCTGTGTGATGCATGTGTGCAAGTGTGATTGGTGTGTGGCATGTGCACTGGCCTGATGAGGTGTTAACGGCCCTGTGGAGTGTGTGGTGCCTGTGAGTGGCTGACTGCCCATGTTGGTGTGTATGTGAGTGTGCTGAGAATGTGTGTATGTCTGTGTGCATCTGGACACTCTCGTGCGATGGGTGCGGATGTTGTATGATGGGGTCAGAGCAAAGATACACGGAGAGATGCGGAGTTCGGGTGGAGTCAAGGTGGCTGGACACGTCCAGATTCCAGGGAAGCCCTCCTTCCACACATCTCCACACCAAAAGACACCCCTGCCCCTACCCGCCACCACCACTAAGACAGCCAGTACCCCTGGCCTCCAGCCATGCTGTAGGGAGAGGTGGCTGGCACTGACCTTGGCGCACTCGGTCTCGTTGAGCGGTGGGCAGCTGATGGGCGAGCGGACGAGCACGGCGCCCAGGGGAGTGCTGCCGCAGTGGTGGCGGGTGCAGTCTGCGATCCAGGACGCCCCGGGCTGGGGGGACAGAGGTGGGTGATGGGGACTTGGGGATGATGGCCCGAGTGAACCAACAGGGCACAGCTCTGAGGACAGGTGCTGCCCAGAACTTGGCACTGCCCAGGACCCCATGTGGACCCAGTCCTGGGAGCTGGTCCTAGGTGTCCCTGCCTGGGACGCCTTCCCAGTTGCGCAGTTAAGGGCTGCATACCAAGAACAGGGAGGTGGTGCCATTTGGGAAGGTGAAGAGGCAGGACACGTTCCTGCAGGAGCCGCAGCAGGCCGCCAGGTCCCTCGGGTGCTCGTACTCCTGGTTCTGTAGGACGGGGCGGGACGCAATGGGCTAAGCCCCGGGGCCCACCTCCACCCTCCTGCACTCCCACTCTCTGCTTGTCCCTCAGCCCAGAAACCAGAGAAGGGGCCCTGGAGATGGCTGGGAAGGAAACCCCCAGTCTCTTTCAATGTCAAGTAGGAAGGCCGTCCTTATGTACCCTGAACCTCCCTTCCAGCCCTTCCTTGACCCAGCCCCATTGGACCAAGAGACGGCATGGCTGCTAATTAAGGGTGCCAGTATTCAGTCCAGATAGGCTTTCATTTGGGTCCCAGTTCCCGGGGAAATGTTGACAAACAGCTGGACCTCCCTAAACTTCAGTTTTCTCATCTGAAAAATGGGAATAATTTCATCATCTTTTGCTCGACTAATTCTGATCCAGGCCTTACTAGAAGCCGGTTGCTGTCCTAGGTACTGGGCATATAGAAGCACTCAACAAATGGTAGCAACACAAAGACACAAACCAAGATGACAGGGAATGTGCCAGGCACGAGTAGGTGCTTAATAAATGTGTATTTTCTCTGTCAAATGTCCACCCTCGCCAGGCCTGCACTCCTGCTGTTCCCCTCTGGCCTCGGCACTTTGCACAGGGGGTCTCGGAGGTTCCCTGCCATGCCCACCCTCTAGACTCGTCCAAAGAGCTTGGGCAAGCTTGAAGGGCCCCTTGGACACCCAGCCCCCCGGGCCCCCAGCCCCCTCCCCCTACCGGCTCACAGTGGACGTCACACAGCACAGAGGTGGTGTTGATCTGGTAGAAGCTGGTCAGAGGGTCGAGCACATCAGTGCAGCGGGAGGTGTGGCACACACCATCTGCCGAGAGCTCCACCACCGTCTGGCCCGGCTGCATCACCCCCAGCTCGCGACTCAAACACACGGGGGCCTTCACTGGATGGGCGAGCAGGGTGGTGACAGTCAGCAAGAGCCCAGCACCCCTACCAGCCCCACGCTGACTGGCCCAGCCCTGGATCGCCCAACCTGCTTTACCTCCCTGGCTTGCCCCTCCCCACTCACCGCACTCATATTTGGCGCAGCCACACACGTTCTCCGCGCTGCGCATGAACGCCTCGTCCAGCTGGGACTTCTCCCACTGGGTGGGCAGAGGAGGTCAGCACCCCAGGGTTGGGGAGGCCCAGCCCCACCGTCGGGAGCAGCCTGCCACCTGGGGCCCTCTCTCTGTCCGTAGTTTCCTTGCAGTGGGTAGGGAGGGGGCTGGCAAGCCTGTTGGCCAGGGGGGCCCTTGGCACCCTGTGAGTTCAGTCATCCTCTTATAAGGATGCCTGGGTGCTTCTCCCTTCTGAGGAGTTGCTCCCCAATGTCCTCTTCTGGGCCTCGGGCCTCTCCTGTTATCCTGAGCACCCACTGGCCATATCAGCGGGGCCCCTGCATGGCTGGTGGCCCAGAGCCCTGCTCTGCTCATACACTTTCCTTCCTCCTAACCCAGTTAAAAGGAGAAGAGGCTGGGATAGGGGGAAACATGAGAAGACATGAGGGCTGGGTGGGAGGGAGGGAATACTTATGATCCAGAAAATCATGTAAACAACACAACTTTAAGCACAACTTTCCATTTCTTAAAGTATTTTCAACTTTTCTCAGTGGCCATGCAGCCTGATAGTTAAGGGCATGTTTTCTGAAGTCAGATTTCCTGGGTTTCAATCCTGGCTCTGAGATTTACTAGCTACTTTGCATTAACCTTAGTTTCCTTTTTTGTACTGAGATAATCACAGACTCCACCTCGTTTGGGTTATCATGAGAATTAATATGATAATGTATATAAAGTCTAGTCAAAGCTATGGTTTTTCCAGTAGTCATGTATGGATGTGAGAGTTGGACTATAAAGAAAGCTGAGTGCCGAAGAATTGATGCTTTTGAACTATGGTGTTGGAGAAGGCTCTTGAGAGTCCCTTGGACTGCAAGGAGATCCAACCAGTCTATCCTAAAGGAAGTCAGTCCTGAATATTCACTGGAAGGACTGATGCTGAAGCTGAAGCTATAATACTTTGGCCACCGTGATGCAAAGAACTGACTCACTAGAAAAGACTCTGATGCTGGGAAAGATTGAAGGTGGGAGGAGAAGGGGACGACAGAGGATGAGAGGGTTGGATGGTGTCAGTGACTCGATGGACATGAGTTTGAGTAAGCTGCAGGAGTTGGTGATGGAAAGGGAAGCCTGGCGTCCTGCAGTCCATGGGGTCACAAAGAGTCAGACATGACTGAGCGACTGAACTGAAACATCAGCTACTGTCATGAGTATAACCATCATCTCCGCCATCCCCACCATCATCCCCACCACCACCACCATCATCCCCACCACCACCACCATCAATGTCTTCCTTGTAGTACTGAATCCTCACCACAACTCTGAACTATGATCAGACCCACTTTACAAGCAAGGGTACTATGCCCAGAGAGCAGAACTTGATACAAGAATGCTGACTTGCAGTTCAAGGCTCATCGACCAGATGAAAGGAGTGGAGAAGGGAAAGGGAGGAAAGAAAAGGTGGGAGGAAGACCAGGGGGAGTGGGGAGGGGCAGGGTCTCCATACCAGATGGCACCGGGGCACTGGGATGGTATCACAGTCACATTCTGGAAAACAGGAGGGGCCAGGACCCACCTCACCAGAGATGTCCAGGCGGGGCCCCTTGGGCCTCCCACATTCCTCACCATAAGTGCAGTCTCCCTTCTAGCCTCCCTCCATCCCCACATGGGGGCTGCAGCTCCGGGGGCTGGGCAGGTGGAGTGTGATGGGTCCATAATTGAATGTGCAGGGAGGATAAGCAGGTGGATGGGTCAACCCCAGGTTCCCTTCCATCATCTGGGCTTCATCTCTCCCAGTGCTCTAGAACCCACTGAGCAGAGCAGAGTGGGGCCTCTCCAAGAAGGAATATGGCAGGGTGGAATTTCTGATCACTTGCATTTCCCAAAGTATATACTCAGCAAGCTGAGCTCTACCCTGAACCTTTGCCTGTGAGAAGGTCCAGTTCTAAGCTGCGAAGGAGCTGACTTTGGAGGCACCGCTGCCTGTGACATAAGGGCTCCACCAGCTCTAGCTTCAGAGGGAAGAGAAGTCAGGGTCACAGTGGCTGTGAAACATGCTTTGGAGTCACCCCCTCATGCAGCAAATAGTTTTAAGCACCTATATGCTGAGATTTTTCTGTGCTTTGGGGACAAATCTGTGGATAAGACAAACTGAAATCCCTATCTTTATGAAGTTTACATTTTAGTGAGGCCTGGAAAAAGTAAGCAAAATACCCGGATGCAAAACAGAGTTTTTGAACTCTTTTGAAAACCATTTTTATGTAAAGTTCGCTGGTATTCATTACTGATCACTGCCACTCCCCACCTGCTTCCCAAAAGGACTTCAGGTGAATTTGAACGAAATCATGATTACTATCTGATGGTTGCAATAAAGATTTTTTTTTTAGGTGGAAAATTTCCTTTTTGCAACAGGAAAGTTGCTTATTTTCTTCTTTTATTCTGGGGAGACAAAAAAATGTCCAGCACTCAGGGAGAGGATGAAGCCAGGAGGAAGGCCATTTGAAGGCTTCCCTCTGGTGGCTCTGGAGGAGGAGAACCTGAGCCAGGCGGACAGTGGCGGCCCTGCTCCTGCCTCCCTCCCAGGGCCCTGGGTCTCCACCTTTGGGGAGGGGGCGTCTCTGTGCAGGGACTTACCACAGGACTTGTAGGGGCAGCAGCGCTCTGGGCTCCACACCTCCACCAGGGCCGTGCCCATGCCACACTGCACGTGGGGGCAGCGGAAGCTCTCACACACTGCACAGGAGGGGAGGCAGGGGACGCATCAGACACAGACACCTTGGAGCTGCAGTCCTCAGAAACACATTGGCTAAGGAGGGGGTACCTCCTGGCTTCCCCCGAGGCCCCCTCAGTGTCCTCAGGCACATTCTGGAGTTCAGGGGAGAAGTATGGGCTCCTGAAGTCTCCCCATAGATCTATGTCAGGACACCCTAGCTCTGCTCCAGGAGGTATTAGCAACATGACAGTGTCAGAACCTTCAACTCGTTCAGCTGGGCCTCCCTCTTGGGATGCTGTGTCACTCTGAGACTAGTGCTCCGAGGGTAGTCCAGGACCAAGGGAAGCTCTCCTGATGGACAGTTCCTCTCTAAGAACACAGCTCCTCCCATGCTGTGGAGACTTCCTCCTCTGGTAGCATCTTGGCCCCAGTCTGCTCTGCTTCAGCAGATGCTACACACACCCCAGGGCTCACACTTCCCCTCATCCTGCTCTTCAGCAGGTCCCCTCTTAGTTTAGGATTCCCCGGCCATTCATTGAGAGACCAAGACAAGGAGGAGGGAATCGCTGGACACAACTTTCTGGTGGGGAAGGAAGGTGCCAGGGACAATGCTGAAGGTGAAAGACTGTAAAACTTATTTTATCTAATAAAAAAAATATTGGCACTGGTAAGAATTATTAATCAATTTTCAAAAACCTAACAGGCGAAAGGTGAGAAGGACATTTGTATAATATCTAAGTGATAGGTTACTTTCTGTTTGAAAGAGGAAATTTGTAAATATAAGATGGACAGGTCACCCTAATCCAGGGCCAGCAACCACAGAGTATGTACCTCCTGGTGCGACGAAGCTCAAGAATAGTGTAGATTTTTAGCCTGAATCCATGAAATCTTGGTTCTAATTTCCAGTTTATAGAAGCACAGAAGACAGAGGAGCAATGTAAACAGTTCCAAGAAGAAGCAGCCAGGTAAATGCAGAAGGTGGGACTTGTGCTGGACCATAACCCAAACTCTACAATTAGCGTCGTGTGGAAGAAAGGACACTTACTAGATTCAAAGACACTTAAGAGACATAATGTTAATGTGTGCGTCTGGCTGGGATCCTGGATTGGACAGACCAGGCAAATCATAGATGGGGTGTGATAGGACTTGAAAATGTATTAGCAAGAAAAGTAAAGGTCATTCACTGAAAATCTGGCTTAAAAAGAGCATGTATGGTATAAACTCAATTTGGTAAAACACATTCATATTGTATAAAGGCATGGAAAATATCTGGAAGAATATGTACTAAATTGGAGGATATTGACAATGGAATACCTGGGAGGTAGGAAAATTGCGTTTTCATTTTCTTGTCTTTACTTGGATTCAGTGCTTTCTACAAGACTAAGTGCTTTTGCAAGAAAAGTGTAGTGAAGACTGGGACAAGGTAATATCAGTGGCCTCTGTTTATTGAGGGCGCTAGTGGTACAGAACTCGCCAGCCAGTGCAGGAGACAGAAGAGACACAGGTTCGATCCGTGGGTCGGGAAGGTCCCCTGGAGGAGGGCATGGCAAGCTACTCCAGTATTCTTGCCTGGAGAATGGACAGAGGAGCCTGGTGGGCCATACAGTCCACAGGGTTGCAAAGAGTCAGAAATGGCTAAAGGGATAGCACACACTATATGCCAGGCACCATTATATTAAGGTAGTATGTACATAGCACACACTTCATGTATATTATCTCTAATCTTCACAATATCCCCTTGAGGCACATGCTATTATCCGCATTTTACAAATGAGAAACCTTGGCTCAGAGAAGTCGTACATTGCCCCAGGCCACACGGCTGGTAAGTGATTGGCACCCAACACAGTGACTGACTTCATACCATTGTACTCACTCCACATTACTCGAGTCCTTCCTGAGAAACACGAGAGGCAAGCTGAGAAGAGGAGATGAGGAGAGAGGCTGAAGAGGACAGAGGATAGGAAAGATGCTGATACCCTCTGCTCAGATGCGCTTTGTAAATACTTTGTGACAAGTGGCCTCTGAGCCCCGGGTGCAGCTGCTTGGTCAGGTACAGCTGGGCCTTTGGGGGAACTCTCCTCCATGGGAACCTGCATTGCTTCAAAGGTGGTTCTAGAAATTGATCCCATTGGGGCTGCCCTTGGGGTATCCTGGAAGAGACCCCTCCCCTACAATGCTCTGTGCCAGTGCGGTCCACCTCACATTTCTCCTACAGTTGGTGTGGAAAGTAATTTTTGTAAATAAAGCCATATTTAAATTTAACCCTTTTGTTAATGTTCATCCAATAGATTTGCTTAAAGTTGATGATGCTGGCTGTATTATGACTATGCTTATTAGGTATTGTATACAGTAATATGTTACTGTAATTGTATACAGTAATATGTTAAGGTACATTCTATATACATACAGGTGCTATGTCTTGTAAAAATATCAGAAAGGGCCCACTTTGATTTATCATTGCAGAATAACAGGGCTTCAGAGGCTTCAGAATGCAGCCTTGTGGAGGGACTATGGTAACAGTGGTAGAGACCCTGAGGCAGGGGCCTGGGTCAGTCACAGAATGAGGACTGTGGATCCAGGCTGTGTGGGTGGGAGTGGCCTAAGCATTTGTGCCTCAACCCAGGCTCTTGGGGGCCTCCATGGAGGACAGGGACCTCCTTTAGGAAGCCTCAGAGCCATCTATGTGACAGCCCAGACCCTCGCCATTCAGCCCAGCTTCCTCAGGTGGGGCCTCCTTCCATGGCTTCCCCAGAGCCCACCACGTGGGGGCTCCTTGCTGCCCCCTGTTGAGTGCCCATGGATCCCACAGTGAGGAGTTTGTGACGGTCCCCAGAGCCCCTTCCAGCCCTGGCCCCCACGTCCTGCAGGACTCACCGCACCGGTACAGAGGACAGCAGAGCTCTGTGGTGTTCCTGTCCACAGTGAGCGCCTCCCCTTCCTGACACTCGGGGATGGGATCCGGACAGTCTCCACAGGCTGAGGGGAGAGACGGGCCACCCCTGTCACAGGCAGTCCCCGTGCTGGGAAGGGCGGTCCAGGGCAGGTGGTTGTGGGAAGCACCTAAACCACAGGTGTGACAGGAGCCAGACTCATAGCGTTACCAAACCTAACTTGGGTCTGCTCATCTGCCCGCAGTAAAGCCAATCTGCTGACACCCAGTTGTGGTGAAGGAAAGTGCCGTGGTTATTGCAGGCCCCAAGAAAGGAATTCGAGTTTGAGCATTAACTGCCTGTTCTCCTTACGGGCTTCCCTGGTGGCTCAGATGGTAAAGAATCTGCCTGCAATGTGGAAGACCTGGGGTTCCATCCCTGGGTTGGGAAGATCCCCTGGAGAAGGAAAGGGCAACCCACTCCAGTATTCTTGCCTGGGAAATCCTGTAGACAGAGAAGCCTGGTGGGCTACACTTCATGGGATCGCCAAGAGTCAGACACAACTGAGCAGCTAACTCTTTCTCCTTGCCTGGTGCCTGCAATAAAGGCTGCACTTGCCTTCACCACAATGCGGAGTCAGTAAATGGGCTTTGCTGCAGGCAGGTGAGCAGCCCCAAGTTTGGCTTGGTAACGCTTGCAGCATGCCACAGTCCCATGCGACCCGTCCTGCAGTCAGAGCCGAGGGGTTCTCCCTCACCTCCACCTCAGTTATTTTACTGAAAAAGCACCCATCTTCCTGTGCTCAGTAATGTACGGCTTGAAGCAGTGGTGGTTTCCTCCTACACTTCTTCCTGGACAGGCGTCTCACCCTTCTCCCTGTGCCCCTTCCACCAGAAGATCCCCACCCTTGCCTCCCAGCCACCCAGGGAAGCAGGGGTGAGGGAGGTGGTGGCGGTGATCCAGGCGGGCCTGGTGCCATCAGAGGGCACGTCCACCCACCACAGAGGTAGGAGATGCAACATGAGTCCCCCAGGCGGCCTGCGATCAGGATCTGGTCCTGACGGCAGCTGGGGACCTGCACTGCCTCGCACAGGTCCGGGTCACACTCTGGGGGAAACAGAATTTCGGGGTTGGGAGCAGACCCTGCGTGGCCATGCCTGGTCCCCCACCCTAGCCCTGCTTTCATTTCCAGCCAGAACCCAGTCATTCCCAGAGCTAGCCATGCTCCCCACCCCCGGGTGATAGGCGCCCCACCCCCCACCCCCATCCCCATCCCCAGGTTCTCACCACAGCTGTAGCTGGGGCAGCAGGAGTCCTCCTGGAAGTGGGTGAGGAGCCGGTGGCCAGGGCTGCAGGTGGGGGCGAGGCCCTCACACAGACTCTGGTTACACACTGCCCGGGGGCCACAGGGCCTGTCACCTGGAGGCCGGGACTCCCCCCAGCCTCCAGCACTGCCCAGCCCCTGGACACCTGGCCCCAGCATTTCCCCCAGGACCCATGTTCTTGGAGAAGGCTTCTGAGGATCACATAGGGTTCAGGACCGAGACAGAAGAGCCATCAGAGTTAACATTCATCCAGCGGGCCACGTGCCGGTTGTAGTTCTACTAGATCAGTATCAACTTCTATAATTCTCATAACAACCCAGAAAGTGGGTACTATTATCAGCCTCATGTTACAGGAGAATGGACCTCATGTTAAATGATCTGCTGGGGCCACAAGGCTGCAAGGCGGTAGAGGAAGCGTCCACCAGGCTGCCTGGCTCCAAGCACACATCATTAAGTCTTGCCCCGCACTGACTCAGAGGGCACAGCTTCCCCCACTCTCATGGTCCTCCACTCTCCCCAACACACCCCCACAAGACACTCTCATTTCCCAAGGCCTTATCGTATCCATCAAGGTCAAGGAGCAGAGCTGCAGTCTTTTAACCATCTAACAATGGAGGTCTAAGGGTGGGACTCACCGCAAACCGTCCCCAGGCAGCAGGGGTCCTCGGTGGGCTGCAGCAGGGCCACCTCCCCGAAGCGTGGGCAACTTTCAGGGCGGGGACCTGGGCATCCCAGGTCCACCGGGACGATTGTATCTGGAGCTTGGCACTGGTGCTGGCAGCAGCCACTGAGGGAGCTGTTCCAAGTCTCCCCCAGGGCCCGTGGCACACCCGTGCTGTCCGTGCAGGCTGCAGTGGGCATGGCGAGGTGCCGGGGACTGAGGGATGTGGGGAGACCCAGACCGTCCCAGGCCAGACCCTCCCTGGGAAACTAACCACCCCCAGAGCAGACCTGGAGGGATGCAGAGGGGCTCAGCCATGGGCATAGGAGGGCAAAGGAGACTCTGGGGTCTACCAGACTCCAGGGCAGACTCTAGGGCAGACTCCCTCTGCCGGGGGAGGGGAGGGACTTACCGCACTTCTCCTCGGGGATGCAGAGCCCCGAGTGGCGCCGGTGCAAGATGGTGCCCTCGGAGCAGACGCAGCCCTCGCCCAGCACCTGGCACTGCTCTGGGTCCAGCGGGCCCAGCATCCCATCCTGGCATGTCTTAGCGGGCTCACAGGCTGACACACATGCCTGGTATGTAGCATCGCTGGAGCACAGGAAGGCTGCAGGGGCACAGCAGCAGGCCCAGCTCAGACCCCAGGAGGGCGAGCAGGGGGGCTCATCTGTGCCTCAGCAGAGAGTATTAATTCAAAACGGTTTAGTGCATTGCCACCTTCCTCTACATCAGGAGCCAGCAAAGCACAGCCCACAGCCCAAATCCAGCCTCTGCCTGGTTTTGCAAATAAAGTTTTATTGAAACACAGGCATGCCCATGCACTTACTATTGTATCTGGCTGCTTCTGTACCATAAGAGAGTTGAGTAATTGTGACAGAGACAATTAAAAGCCTCAACTATTTACTAGCTGGCCCTTTACAGAAAACACTTGCCAACGTCTTGCTGTAGATCAGTGCTTCCAAACTTCCTTGACTGTAAAAACTAGATCTTACACTGTGTTCCAATATACACTCGCACATGAACAGTGGGCCTTAAGCCTGACTGCAAAAGGGAGCTTTGGCAACATCATGGCTGGGACCCCACCCCAGACCAATTGAATTAGCATTTCTCACTGTGGGGCCCAGGCATGAATACTTTTTGAAGTTCCCTGAGTAATTTCAAAGGGTAGCTGGGATTAAGAATCACTGATGCATTATAACAGAAACCTTTTTTCACAAAACAATACTTCAATACTTAACCTTTCTAGGTGTAGTACACACTAGGGTTTTGGTGTTTTTTTTTTTTAATTCTATTCCATTTTTAAATGCTGATGCCAACCCCCAAATCAGTAGGTGAGCTGACCTCATGCCCACTGACTTGGGGTTCAGTCTGAAAAACACTGTGTGTGTATGCTCAGCCTCTCAGTCGCATCTGACTCTTTGTGACCCCGTGTGCTGTGCAGACCACTATACTCCTCAGGCCATGGGATTTCCCAGGCAAGAATACTGGAGTGGACTGCCCTTTCCTCCACGAGGGGATCTCCCCAACCCAGGGAACAAACCCACATATTCTGCAGCTCCAGCATCGGCAAGCGAATTCTTGACCACTGAGCCACCTGGGAACCCCCCCCCAAAACACAACCCTAGATAAACTTGTCTTTTTATCTTTTGCCTGTCATATTATAGATGTGGTCTTCCTTTGAGCTGTCTCCAACCTTTCTGGATGTGTTCACATTTACAAATCAAACTACTCTAGGCTGGTCCACCCCGCCTACCCCACCAGTGCAAACCTGATGGGGGGTGGGAGGAATGGCTCTCACATCCATCCTCAACGAAGGACAGGAAAGATCGAAAGAGAAAGACGACCAAAAACTAAGAGAGAAGGGCTAATGTTTACTAGATGGAAACACGTGACGGGCCTCTGTGAAGCACTTTGTACACATTATCTCATGTCACCTTCAAAACAATACTCAAGGGACTGCCCCCATTTTACAGATGAGGCAAGGAAACAAAGAAACTAAATAATAAACTAATAATATCTATTTGATGTGTTCATATAAATGATAATAAAGGTAAAATTTTAAATTTGTTAGCAGTTTATAGATTTATTTAGAAAATATTTGTAAATGTATTAATTGATATTCATTAGTGAATGAATGAATAATTGAACCTGGGAAAGCCCAGACCTGGCTCAGATCTGTGAGCCTTTCTCCCACTCTAACAAGGGTGAGGGGTGAGAGCCACAGAAGGCACGGAGGGGACTGTGGGGTGCCGCCGCCCCCCTCCCCTCTCCCTTCCCTGACAACTCACGGCAGTAGTCGGAGCGCCGCCACTCGATGCACACGCGGAACTTGTGGCACATGGCCACGTACACGGTCAGTGCCACACAGGGCTGCTGCACGTATTTGGTGTCCCGGATCCACAGGTCACAGAACGACTCCGGGGGGACCTGGGCCGTGCATCAGATGGTGCTGCTACTCCGGCCCCCAACGTGCCAGGGCTCAGCTCCTCCCAGCCGGGCCCAGAGGCAGCAAGGAGCTTCTGCAGGCTCCCAACCCATCCCAAGATCAACACCTCCGGGGAGTTTGCCTTCTGCACACAGGAGCAGAGGAGCTGCCGTTCTCAGCCCGGGACGTCCCCCCTGCTGGAGCCCAGCGACACCTACAAAGTGGTGGCAGGCACTGAATGTGCGGTTGGACACCATGCGAAGGCAGGGCGAGCAGTCGGCCGTGGCACAGCTGTCTGGACGGAAGCGGGTCTGGCCAACTGAAGTCAGGGAGCTGGGCACCTGCCAGCTGTCCAGAAAGGGAGCCGGGTCTTCGGCCTCACCCACCACAGAACCGTCCTTCAGGGTGAGGTCATTGGCCACATCTCCATCACAGATACCTGAAAGGGGCAGAATTACCCCTGTGGCCACAGTAATCTCTACCACTCCCAGCTCCCCAGCTGTCATACTGAACATTCCTCGCAATAACTCTTTGAGGCTGGTATTGCTGCTATCCCCATTTTATAGATGAGAGAAATACGACACAGAGAAGCCAAGCAACTCCCTGTGGAAGAAACTGTCTTTGTTTAGGAACTACACATCAAAGTACCTAGGGACAAAGGGACCCCTGTCTCAAACTTATTTTCAAATGGTTCAGAAAAAATGCATTTATATAAACAGCATATGCATAGAGAACTGAATAGATAAAATGCATATATACATATATACATATATAAATGAATAGTTACATATACACACACACACATATATATATATATATGTACACACACACACACACACACACACACACACACACAGGTACAAGGAGAGAGAAAGAAAGAAGCAAATGGACAGAATGTGAACACTTGGTAAATCTGGGTAAAAAGTACATGAGAGTTTCTTATACTAGTTTTGCAACTTCTAAGTTTAACGTTATATCAAATTTAAAAGTTACTCCAAAAAATCTGCTTTAGTAGAGATTGCTAGCTAATTATAGCACCTGTCTCCTCTTCCTCCTGGAAGTTCCGCTAGCCTACTTCTCCCAGGCTCTCTTGTGGCTAGTGAGACCACGTGATGAGTCCCCCACCAATGGAATGTGAGTGAAGGTGATGGGTGCCACTTTCAGGCTGGACGCGTAAAATTTGCCCAATTCTTTGCCCTACTGTGCAGTTGGAAGCTTGCGTTGAAAATGGCAGGGCCATAGGATGGAAGGAATCTCCATTTAGGAATTTACGTGTGCAAGAAATAAACCTCTATTGTGTTAAGGCACTGAGATGGGACTCAAGTTCATCTGTCACAGCTTCTAAAGTGAAGTGAAGTGAAAAGTGAAGTTGCTCAGTTGTGTCTGACTCTTAGCAATCCCATGCACTGCAGCCTATCAGGCTCCTCCGTCCATGGGATTTTCCAGGCCAAGAGTACTGGAGTGGGGTGCCATTGCCTTCATCTCTCACAATCTAGGCTCCGAACACACACTTCCCTGCCTTTGTCTTCTGTCTGAAACATGTTCTTTTAAGTCCTTCCTTCACACGCCCTTTAGATGCATGGTCCCTGACCTTCCCAATTCTGTGTGGCAGGTTCAGTGTGCAGGTCTGTCTTGCTTTCTGAGCACAAAGACTCATTTTCCTTTATAGTCTCACTCTCTCAATATTTCCCCAAGTTGTCTAGCAGGTGCTCAAGACACCAAGTGTTAGTTTGGATAAAATACAGATAAATTAGCTGACTTCTGCTCTGATACCTCTAGCCACTAATTTCATGAATATAAAGCATAATGTAACACAAAATCCTCAGATTTTTATCAACAGTCCCAATGGTCCGATTTTTGGTGTCTTGGCCTTGAGTGATGGAAGGGTGTCAAAAAGGCATCATAGGGAGTAGCTGACCCACCAGAGGTTTACCACAGCACCCTTCACCAGTCATAAACAGTGGAAGGAAGAAATGGTGAGAAAGGATGGCAGAGGAGGTGCTGATGGTGGTGGAAGGGTGTGTGCCTGTGCGTGTGTGTATGTGTGTGTGTGTGTGTGTAAGAAGAGATGGTTATATCAGTAGGAAAGGAAGCTTCGCAGGACACATTTTGCCTGTTTTGCCTACTCCCTAGTGGCTGATACTCGGTACATATGTGGCGCACAAATGAGAGAATGAGCAGTGTGCAGACTGACACGTGTTAGTGCATATGTAGAAGGCATTTTGACAGAGTGTGAATGAATAAAATGGGTGCAGATTTATGGATGGAGGGCATGCAAGTATGTGTGTTTAAGTATTCCTGTGTCATCCATCATTATAACCGTGGCAGTCTGTCATGGAGTGTCTCATGGGGGTCCTTCTGTATCTGCAAGAAGCAGCAGCTCACGCTCAGACTCCTGTACCCCTTTTTCTTACCAAATCCATCCAGGCTCTTAGGGAAAGCTCTCTGTAATCATGCTATGGTCTGAAGAGCACTAGTTCTGTGTTGTGGCAACTCTGCTGTGTGATCTTAGGCAAGCCACTTAGCTTCTCTGAGTCCCTTTTCTTCCTTAGTTCAATGGAGATCCTTCAGGGCTATTGTGTGGATAACCTGGAATAAGTGAGATCAGTGTGGAAGTGCTTTGTGAAGTGCCCAAGCATATGCAGACAGGGGGGATTATCTGGTATTAGGAGGCTATCAGGGAAGCTGACAGACCATCTCGGCTGAAGCGACAACTGGCCGAGGCCAGAGCCCTGCACCATCTCCCAGCTGGCAACTTCAGCCCCAGGACACAAGACATTAGGTCTCTGCTCCAGTGGCTCTGCTGGTCCCACCTCTGGCACGGCACTCTGTCCCAGCTTTCCCTGTTCCAGGGGAACTGGTGTCTGGGGACAGAGGTGGACCGAGGAGTTATCTCCCTCCCCTAGCTGGGTCCCCTCTCACCGCACAGGCCACGGCCCTGGGCCTCGCTGGCTCTGCTGGCCTCCAGGATCATGAGTCCCGAGCTGTGGAGCCACTGGATCTGGATGTGTGACGGCGTCCGGATCACGTACATGTGGCCTGTATCCTCAATTCTGAACCCGTGCCAGCTCACAGGGGGCCACACAGGCTGCGCGTCCACAGACACCTTGTGAGGAGGCGGGTGTTCAACGTGAGCACAGCTTGTCTGCCTGTTCAATCATCCCTCCACCCATCTATCCAACTAGCAGTTATTAAAAATCTGTTCTGTGACAGGCTCTGTTTCAGGTACATGCAGGCAAGACACAGTCTAAGGCGGCATAGAAAAATTCTGAAATCATTTTTATGAGTGTAAAACAATGAAACAAATGCAATAGCCAGAGGCAGGCAATTTCTATCTACGCCCAAATACGCACAAATCCTGAGCCTGTCCAATCACTCTCTTCTTTCCTGATTCTGCTCAGGTCATTTCTTCTGGGACAAGCTCATATGTTTAGCTGCTCAGTCGTGTCTGACTCTTTGTGATTCCATGGACTATAGCCTGCCAGGCTCCTCTGTTCATGGGATTTTTTTCCCAGGCAAGAATACTGGAGTGGGTTGCCATTTCCTCCTCCAGGGAATCTTCTTGACCCAGGGATCAAACCCGCATCTCCTATGTCTCCTTCATTGCAGGCAGATTCTTTACAAACACTGAGCCATGGGGGAAGTCCTTTTATTCTGGGAGATTTTCCCTAAATCTCCAGCCCCTAGGTTGGGTATTCCTTCTCTGGGGTCTTCCCAGATCTGTCCTGGCCTTTAAGACAGATTTGTTTCTTCATCATGACTTTCAGTGGACTGTGAGCTTCTTAAAGGCAGAAACTATGTCTAGTCACTCACCTTTGAATCCCCAGCACCTGCCTTGAGGCCTGACATAAATTGGGGGCTCAATGCATGTTTGTTAAATATGCAACACTTTAAACTCAAAGCTACAACCCCTGCTACATACAGACAAGGTTAAATGTGTATGTATTATGGATTCTCAGTTTTACTCTGTAGAAATGGGAGATGAAAAGATTAGGATTTTAAAATATTTATAATGACTTTATACCCTCCCACCCAAGCATCACTGTTTTATTAATCACTTGGCAAATTATCCAGTGCATAAACTACTGTGCTGAATAGAGGGAGTCCTAGCCCAGCAGTCAGAAAACTTTAACCTTGGCCAATTCCCTGGTTCTCTCTTATCCCGAGCCTTCTGAGCTGTACAGACAGTGCCGTGGGCTCCACGACCCTGAAGCATGTGGGACAAAACCCAGGGAGTATTATGCTGAAGTCTAAGCAGTGGGTTTTTCTGAGAGCCTCACAAGGCATGGACCTTGTGTTCAATGTTCATGAGCAGATTCTAGTAAGAGGGCTGCAGGTCTTATCTCAGGAAGAGGTGGGGAGAGCCGGAACTCTGGGACCTGAGAAGGAGTAAGCCCAGCTCACTCTCCCACTGGGAGGAGCAAAGGCAGGGTCCTTGGAGCAGGTACCCCACACAGGGGGGGCTGTGGTCAGGCACCGGCCTCCTTGACAGAGGTGGGCTTAATGGGAAGCCGATGCAGCTTAAATTCAGGGCTCCTTGCTTAGACAGTCCCCTTCTTGGACGAATCCCCAGTAGTGTGTTCACATGGCCTTCTATTTTTGTAAAAATTGCAAAAGTGAAATATTGGGTTGGCCAAAAAGTTCGTTTGAGTCTTTCCGTCACATCATCTTACAGAAAAACCTGAATGAACTTTTTGGCCAATCCAATATTTTAACCACAATCATTTAAGGCTACTGTCTCTTGCCATTTAGCTTCTTTTCAGTCACAATATTCCTCCTGGCACACTTCCTCCCCTGACATTAGAGTGGTCACAAATATCCTAATGAAAATCACCTCCAAGTATATCTAATTTGCACTACTTTTTTACAGGTTATGAATAAGCTTCAAAGCCCCTCCTGCCCCTCGCCTGATTGCTGCCCTGACCTGTAGGCCGGCTCCCTGATGCACTCACCTTGCGGTTGAAGCGGTCAATGGTGACCTCGTGGGTCTTGTGAGTCAGATTCAGCATCACCAGACAGAACGGGGGCCAGTTCAGGTGCCCCTACAGAGAGAACCCAGCCCTCATCAACCCAGAGGCCGGTGCTGCTGGCCCCTCCTCCTGGGGAGCAGCTCTCCCCATTCCCCCAAGCCAACGCTCCTACAGTGTGCTAAGAGCACCCACTGCAGCTGTGCAGATGGTGCACAGAATCCCACAGAATGCTCTGGTTCCACCTGACCTCCTGCAAGCCCCCCAAAAAGCTGTCTCCTTCCACCTGGCTCATGGGAGCATCCCAGGTGGTGGTTCACTGCAGCCAGCATCCTTGACCACAGACCACATCCTAGGGATGGCATCCCAGCTCCTCTGCATTTCAGAGCATTTCAGTACCTTTCGCAGGGGCCTGGGCTGCTAGGATGAGCAGTGAATGGTGCAGGCTCTAGGAAGGGCCAGGAGGTGGCGCTCCACTCACTCTTTCCGCAAGTGCTGGCTCCAGAAGACACCCACCCCGCCCTTGCCTGAGAGAGGAGCTGTGGGCAGGGGCCTCTGATAACCCTCAACAAAGCCAACTCACTGCTCAATCTCCCCTCCAAACCTAGTCAGGTCCCGAGGTCCCAGCAGGAAGGGAAGCAGGGGATAGTCACCAGGTTGGCACTTTTGCAGTCGAGGACGTGGACGGTGACCATTTCTTCCGGTCTCTGGCTGAGGATGTAGATGGCCTCTTTAAACAGGGCCACGTGGCTCCCATCAAAGGTGACAAAGCTCAGATCAGGGAAAATTGAGCACCGGCCTGGGGAGGGGAGAGACGAGAAGAATAAACAGATGCCCCCAGGGCCAAGGCCACTCAGGACCACCAGGCCTTTTCCGGAGTGATCCAGAGGCCCTGGGGGCTGGCTGGAGGGTCCCACAGAGATGAAAGGTCACAGGGGTAGGAAATCTGCCAGGTCAGAGGTCCTTCTGCGGGTTCATGTCAAAGTTACCCCGAGAGCCAAGAGCACACAGGTGAGGGGCAGAGGTCGGGCTAGGGTAAGGGTAGGAGGGAGACACGGGAGGCGCCGGCAGACCCCACGACTCACAGGCGCACTCCCAGATGGGGCAGCAGTGGTCGCCGCCCACCCTCACGGCGAGGCCCAGGACCCCACAGCGAGGGGGTGCGGCGCCCTGGGGACAGTGCTGGGACTGGTTCACACGGATCAGCTCGCCCTGCAGGCAAATGTGGCGGACGCAGTCCTGCTCGGCGATCGGCTGGGGCACAGGGTGGAGGAACAGCTTGAGTCACCCCTTGGGGCCGCAGCCACTCTCGCCCCCTGCCCTGGCCCACCCCCAGCCGTGAGGGCACAGATCCTTACCCTTGTAGGTTCTAGCAGGTGGGGGACCCTGAGGCACAACAACGAGGAAATGGTGCCTTCACCCTCCCTCCACCCACCCAACACAGGCCCCCACCGAGGGCCTGGGGCTGGGCTGAGCATGAGACTGGAGTCAGGGACTGAGTCCCAGAGAGTCTACATAACCGCCTGGCCCTGCAGAGAGCTCCAGGCACAGAGGCGTGCGGACCACTAGTTCAGACTCAGAGAAACCCAAAACATGCACGCATACACACTTTATCTCTTTTCCTACAAACACACAGACATATACCATCTTGCAACAACATACATCACATGCACAAGAGCACACACGCAGATAGATGAGTGTCCACATGGAGTCCCGTACATGTAAACACAAACGAGTTCACACAGAGTCCCGTGTGGGCACACAGACATAAACATGCTACACACACGCCAGCACACCATGCTGTCACACTGGCTGTCCCACCAAGCCATCCAACAGGCCCCTGGACTCCAGGTGGGGTATGTGGGATCTGCTATGGCATCAGGGGCCCAAGGAGCCTGGGGCAGGGGCCAGGATGGTGGCTAAATGTCATCTGGGAGTCTGACAGCTGGCTAAGGAGAAGCTGCAGCCAGCCGTGAGGATGTGAGAGCATGATTGTGTCCAATCCCCGGGGCACAGGAGGAGGGAAGGCATAGAGGGTCCACAAACCGGGGCAGACCCTGACAAGCCACTCACGACACAGGCGGCAGACGTTTTGGCCTCAGCAGTGGTTGCCAAGGCCTCGGCTGAACCCGCTGAGACGCTCTGGACTGCGGAGGCTGAGCGCCCAGACTGCTGGGTGGTGGCCTCTCCCTCCGGCTCCGCTGGGGGCTGAGGTCCTGCCGAGGTACCGTGGGCCTCAGCCAGCTGCGGGGGCAGAACGAGTGGGCTCTCTCGGGAGGCCGTCCTGGCCGAGACTCGGCTCAGTGGGTAGGATGTGGGCACGAGGGGCACCGTGCCGGCCCAGGGGCCCTCGGCCCCTGTCACCAAGGTAGCAGCAGTGTGGGCCACCGCAGGCATGAGCTCCATGGGGCGCCCCTGGGCAGAGCCGGATATCCAGGTGGGCAGAGACACCTGCTTGGACAGGATGGCCGTCTTCTCTGTGGTGCTCTTTCGTGGGGCAGCAGATACTGTGGAGGCCGCACCCTCAGCCACGGCCTCGACCCCAGGAGTTGGCAGTGTGGCTCCCAGAAGCAGGCCTGGAGCCGTGCCTGTTGCCTGAGGGACCGCATGACCGGGCGGGTGACCCTGGGCCATGATAGCAGGGGTTAGAGGCGGTGCAGGACCGAGGGTCCCAGCAGGCAGAGTCGTGGCCACGGCGAGAAATGTGGCCTGTTGCTGGAGTGGAGGGATTAGGGTAGAGCCTTTGGGGCCAGGCGTGGCCACTGGAGCGGACGTCCCCACCTTGGCCAGGGGCAGGCTGGTGTCAGGAGGCAGGCCAGAGAGGAGCTGGGCTGGCTGGGTGGACTCCAGAGTGGTGAAGGGTGTGGCCCCCAACGCGTGAGCAACTGTAGACAGGCTGGCGGCAGCTGCAGTCCCCGAGGGCCGAGCTGGGGGCCTGGCGGCTGTGGTGGCATGCTGGGCGGGGCGGGCTGGGGCCATGGGCAACGGGCTTGGAAGTGGGGCTGCTGGCAGGCCTGTGGGCTGGCCAGGCCCGGGTTGGACCTTCTCTGGGGAAGGCACGGTCTCCACGCTCTCAGTCACCAGGGTATGGGCAGGAATCTGTTCTGCAGCTGTTCTGGCCTCAGCTGGGGGGCTGCTAGGACTGGAAGGGCCCTGGGCCTGTATGGACTGTGGGACCCCTGTCCCGGTCATGACCTTTGTCATTGCAGGTGTCAGAGAAGCTTCGCGGGCTCCTGAGGAAGTGAGGGGCCTGGAGGTCACTGCCAGTGAAGCCACAGGCCTGGAGGAAGGACTTGCAGGCAACTCCAGGCTGGGGAAGGGCTGGAGGGGCGTCGTCTTAACGGGCAAGGAGCTAAGGCCTAGGACCGTCACAGCTTTGGTCACAAGGGGGAAGCGAGGAGCAGGGGGTGACAGAGAGGAGACTGTGATGTTGGGGCTCTCGGTCAGGATCACGGTCACCCTGGTCGTCTCCATGGCACCTGACCCCATGCCAGATGTGGGCACGTGCTGTGAAACGGGGAGGGATGAGGGCTCTGGGGCCCCGGGGCTAGCAGGGTGGCCAGCGGTCACTCCCTTGCTGGCCGGGGCCTCTGTGGGGTGCCCAGGAAGGTTAGAGGCTGTGACTCCCAGGAGCTGTTGCTGAGTGGCCTGGGCGGGGCCTGGAGACAGCGCTGGCCCCGCCGTGGCTGCCGTGGGCGGGTTCAGGGCTGTGGTGAGCGGGGCAGTCGGTGTGAGCGCTGGCCTGTGGGATGAGGCCCCGGGAGCTTCCTGTGGAAACTGCGGCTCCCTGTCACTGGCAGCGGGCAGCACTTGACTGGGAGGCAGGGTCTCGTTGCCAAGGGCCTCCGTGGGAGCCAAATCCACAGGCTCCACACCTGGGGCAGACGAGAGAAGAGGCTCAGCCAATGGGGCGACTCCTGCGTCCAAGGGTCATCACTAGACAGGGCTGTGATGCAGGGCTCCTGGGCTAGCATCCTCGGTGAGGGGGATAGGCAGCTGCTGACCCGCCCAGGGCCTCTGTTACGTGGTGTCAGATGACTCAAGACATCAGCAGGTCCCTGCCCCACACCTCAAACCCTGACTCCAGAGCCCAGTGACCTCAGGTCTGAATCTGGCCACATTCTCAGCACAGGACCCCAAGCCAGACTCTTCCCCACATGGGCCTCATTTTTTCTGTCTGTGAAAAGTGGGGTAATGGACTGGATGAGTCCCTGCCTGCTTTAGAGGATCGTCACCTTCCAGAGGCCCCTCTGGTGACCGCTTCTCCAGGGACCAGGGGGCTCTGGTGAGCATGACTGGTCAGTGAGACTGGGGATTTACAGGACACTGGAGGAGGGGTGAGAAGTCCAGGCCACTCACAGTCCTCCAAGTGGACGCATCTCTGTGTGACTTCATCCAGGACCTTGGGGGTGGCGCACGCGGGCACACAGCCCTCCACCCTGAGGACAGAGCAGGGCGCTAGTTAATGGTCTGGAGCACAAGGGCTGGTTATGCACACCTGGTGCCCACACTCACACATGTGCACATTTAGGCACATTTTCATGTTTCTTCTCCACACCTGCGGGACTCAAAAACATTCACACAGACACTTATATGTCCACAGTCTGCCAAAACATCAGTGTACATACCTACTTATGCACACACACCCAGCTACACCAACACCCATATACTTGCAGCTCATATACAAGTACATACACACAGCTCTGTACACCTGTGCACCCACAGCCACCCTTTACACCCACATGAACACACACAGGGCTCAGCTATATGCACACATGCACAAATCCATATTCAAATATGCCCATATCAGTCAGGTTCACCCTGGTTCACACACATCCCCGTACCCAGTAAACAAAACATATATATACAAGTACATGTGAAAACACACACACGTCAGTACAAGCTCATGCCTAAACTCACAGATGGCATACAAACCCACTCACATAATGAATGCTCAGACACTGGTGTATGCACCTTAACTCCCATGACCCCTCACCTGGGCACATCCCGGCAGCCGGCTGCCCATGGGTCCCGGCAGGTTTGGAAGCAGGGGCTGGCACAGGCATCATAGCGCCACTCACAAGTGGGGTAGGCAGCCCCCGAGGGCTTGGCATCTGGAAAGGCACCCAAACCCAGGGCCCCGAGACTGAGTGACACCAGGCACCAGCTCCTGACCAGGTGCCCGAGCACAGAGGTCATCCCAGCTCAGCCCATGCCCATCCTGCTCCATCGAAGAGATGAATGGACTCATGAAAAAAAAGTGAAGACTGAAATGAAATTTTAAAATAAAATGAAAAGCCAACCTAAGGAGAAACTGTATTCTTGAGAGTTGAGGTCAGTGTCTGCGGGATCCTTGGGTTGGGACCCTGGGACCTTGGTTTTGTGGGGGCTGAAGTCTCAGCAGGGTGGGGCTATGGAGCAGGCAGTTGGGGCTGGACTTTGAGAGGCGGCCAAAGAGGCTGGGACCCCTGACCTTTGCATGAGGCTGCCCTGTCACCCTGCCCCTCTGAGGCCCTGGTGGCCAGAATTGCCCCCTCTGACCTTGGTGGCTAATGATAACAACAGCCAAGTCTTAACAGCAAGCATAACACTCAACAGTTCACAAGTATTTACTCCCTTATCCTCACAGGTAGCACAATTTTAAAGATGAGGAAACTGAGCACAGAAGATGCTGGGAATATTAGACTTTCCCAGAAGTGATTTCCTCTAAAAAGGCCTTGAGCTAGTGCCTTGACAAATGAAGGATCTTCATGGAAAGTCTGGAGACCATGGCGGGTTTCGAGGTGGTGTGTTAGTCACTCAGTCGTGTCCAACTCTTTGAGACTCCATGGACTGTAGCCCAACAGACTTCTCTGTCCATGGGATTCTTCAGGCAAGAATACTGGAGTGGGTTGCCATTCCCTTCTCCAGGGGATCTTCCTGACCCAGGGATTGAACCCAGGTCTCTTGCACTGCAGGCAGATTCTCCACTGTCTGAGCCACCAAGACCCCAGACCACATTGGCACAAGTGACTAGTCTCTGAAACCGTGGCCTGAGCTGGGAGGTGTGGGCAAGCTCCCCAGCAGGCTGGAGGGAGCAGCCCCATTCTGACTCCTCAGTCCCCAACACTGCTGCTGACTGTAAAGAAGCCTGCTTTTCTAAGATCCTTGAGACCAGAACTGGGAATTTACATCTGAGGAGCACCTACTATGAGCCAGGCCCAGAGCAAAGCCCAGGAGACAGTCAATCCTCACAACAACCTTCTGAGGCAAATGTCCCAGGGAGAATAAACAGGGAGAGGGGTTCTGGGGCTCTTCCAAGTGCCAAGGACAGGGGTCAGGATTCAAACCCAAGGCTGTCTGTCTCATAGCCTGGGCTTTTTTCACTCTGTCCTGGTGACTTCCAGGAAGGGACACAGTCCTGGCATCATAGCCGGTGATGAATCCGTGCTGGGTGGGGTGCCTGGTGGACTTGACAGGTGACCACTGAGTGTAAGAATGAGCTGGCCCCGCCCTGAGCTGGGAGGGGCAGGGGATGGTAAAGGAAAGGCTGACTGGGGGCGCTTTTACACACATGTGCATGTAAATGGATCCATTCATACAGCACCGGTGCCCACACAAGCGCAAACATACATGTCCACATACAAGACAGACAGGCCAGCCTGGAGCAGTGAGGCCTTTATAGTCACTGTCTCCAGGGTGTAGGCAGAGAACAACTACTTTTGGGGCAGACCCACCTGCAGGGGTATGGCAAAGCCTTGGAAGCCATTGGTCTCAGCTAGAAAGGGCACGAAGCTGCCCCATCACCACCCAGGGTCCGGGGCCTCTCAGTGGGGATGGGGGGTCTGCGGGCTCCTCGTCTGTGCCCCAGTGGGCAGTCTTTGAGCTCACAGGGCAGGCATGTGCCCCCATCAGCAGGAAACCTGAGCCAGCAAGCTACACAAGCTGTGGCCAGGATGATCACTTTCCTCCTCGCTGCCACAAAGGCCGCCCTATTTTTAGACCATGTAAATGGCCTGCAGGAGTAGGCAGACCCAGGAGGCTGGCTGGGCACCAAGCCACACTGCCCAAGGCTCCCTGGGCCACCAACATGGAGGCCAGGCCCCCTCCCATCTCAGGGGTGGCACCGTGTGGCCTCTCTGCAGCAGGAGAGTGAGGGTCTTGTCTCTCAGGGGGCAATGGGAAGGGTGAGGTGGGGAGAAGGCAGGGAGGGTGAGGCAGGGTAGACACCTACCCAGAAGGCGGAAAAGCGTGCCCCGGCGGAAGGCCTCCGTGTGCTCGTACGGCCGCAGGGCCAGCACTGGGCCCGACACGTAAAGGAAGGCCCCGGGCTCCGCCAGGGACTCCAGGGCCACCAGGCCCGCCCGCCACGTCCCCCGGTGCAGAGAGAAGGAGGCATGGTGGCGGAAGGCATCGCCGGCCTGCCACTTAGCCAGCTCCAGAGACCCGTTGGCTGTGACGTGGAGGAAGAAGTTGGGTCTGTCCGCTGCCTCCAGGGACACCACATCTGGGTCTGCAAAGAGCCATGGGGGTAAAGTCGGCAGAGAGGGATCCAGATGGGCGGGGGCGGGGCAGACACCCAGGCTCCATCTGCAGTCTCAGCAACCCAGGACTGGGCCCTGCTCCTCCAAGCCTGAGCCACCTCCCCTCGGCCCACCCATCTTGGCCTGCTGGCTGCCCCTCCGCAGACACCACCTCTGCCTGAGGGGGTGGCAACGGGGGGAGTTACAGTCCCAACTGCAGAGCCTTGTGCAGGTAACTGAACCACCCCCTCCCTCCCTTTCTTCCCTTCCCGCCTTCCCTTCTTCCTCCCTCTTTCCCTCCCCACTCCCCCCTCCTGCAAACATCTCTGAGTGCCAGGTGCTATTCTAGATGCTGAGAAAACGGCGGGGAGCAGGACAGACAGAAACGGCCGTCCCAGCGGAGTTCTGTTCCATGGGACGTACTGGACGACCTGGGCTTTGCTGATTTGCCAGGCTTCAGTTTCTGTGGTCCCACCCCTCACAGAATCCCAGAGGGCCAGAGCTGGGGGACCTGGGGACTTGAGTCCAACTCATGGAGGGGAAACTGCTCCAGAGCTGGGCCCCTCTGTCCTCTCTCCTGTCTCCACCAGGGCCTATTTCTAGAGAGAGTGCATTGCTGCTGGGTGGATCCCCCCTCCACAAACATGCACGCACACACACACACACACACAGGGCCCTGCAGGGTCAGGACCCAAATCCACAAGCAGGTGTCTGGAGTCCCTGCCCGCCACGGCTGGCATGTGGTGGGCAAGTGAATTAACGCCTCCAGGTTGTGAAGGATGAACAACGTGTGAAAGCCCAGCACCCGACCTGGTGCGTCTCCCCCATCACCACCCCTCCCCTCATGGCCCCAGGAGTTCCTGTTAGACCTCCCTGGGCAGCTGTGAGAAGACATGAGATAACTGGAGGAAGAACTCATTATTAATGTCAACAACAACTGCAACTGAGCAAGGACTTACTCCGTGCCAGGCGCAATGCTAAGCAAGCAAGCCCTCTGCTCGCTGCTTGTACTAAATTCCAAGAGAGCCCTGTGAGGCAGTGAATTCACTCATTCAGCAGCTAATATTACTGAGGGCCCATCATGTGCCAGCCACCGTTCTAGGCACCAGGGACACAAAAGAGAACAAAAGGACAAAACCCCTGTCCTCATGGAGCTGACATTCAAGTGGCGGATGTGGAGGGGCAGGGGGAGTAAACTTAGAGAAGAAGCAAATTCCGTATAATAGCTTAAAAGGGGATGACACTGTTATTCCCATTTTACAGATGAGGGAAGCGAGGCCTGGAGTCACACTGATGGTGGATGAGGGAGGCAGGATTGGAGTCCAGGCTCTTAACCACCGTGCAGTCAGCCCTAGGGATGGGATCCAGCAGTGGGCATGGGGCATCCCGGAGGGGTGGAGCGTGAAGTCCCTTGCTGTGTGACCTCAGGTAAGTCACTCCCCATCTCTGAGTCTTGGCCTTCTCCTTTGTGAAGACTGGGGTTGGCCTAAACCAAGTTTCTCAATCATTTGTCCTTAAGTCCTCCTAACAGGGGAGAGGCTGAAACCCAAAGCTTGAGGTACAGTCATCCCTCAGTACCCCCAACAGCACCAAAATCTGCAGATGCCCAAGTCTGCAATGTTTAATGTCCTAGCGGTCATCCATCCTGATCTGTAGGTTTCACATCTGAAATTTTGCCTGCAGTTGGTTTTAATTCCTAGATGTAGGACCATGGATACAGAGGACTGACTGTACAGAGTCTTGAGTTTTACTTTAATTAATCAAGTGACTTTCACATTCTAAATTTTATTTCTCTTTTAATTTCTCTGTTTGGGAGGCAGCCTATCAAAAAGTGGGCTGCTGTCACTTCCAAGTGCCCTTGGGTAAGTTACCTAACCTCTCTGGGCCTCAGTTCTCACATCTGTAAACTGGGAAAGTAATTTAAATGATAGCAACTACTTCCTAAGACTGTTGTGAGGATTAAATGAGTTATTACAGGTGAAACACTTAGAACAGTGCCCAGCACATGGTAGGTACTACAGAAGAGTGAGATAGTATTAATAATAAAACTATTATTAATAATAAATAATAGAATCAATAATAGATAACCTCCTCTAAAAATCTTGAATGAAAATTGATACTCCAGGGAGACATGCTGCCGGGATGTAGCAATGTGTGCCTTCAGTACATTCCATGAGCGGTCAAGACTGCCAGGGAGAGGCTTAGGCTAAAGGACCGCTGAGTCCTCCTCTTTGTGACCTTTTCACATCGGTGACATTTCTTTTCATCACAGTCTTTCCCGTTCTTCAAGACTAAGTTCAAAGGACACCTCCCCCACGTAGCCACCCCAGAGCTTACCTGGAAGGGACATTCTCTTCTGCTATCCAGTACTCTGGGCTCAGCACAGGGAAGGAGCACAGGATGGGGTGGGAGGGGAAGCGGGGTCCTCACTAGGTCCTGCCCCCAGCTGCTCAGGAAGCCCAGGTCTGACCGAAATGTAGGCTGGCTTTCATAGCCTCGGGGCATCCCATCCACAGTGACATTCTCCAGGGTCAGGCTACTCTAGGTTCTGCTTAACACGCCATAAAACCACTGGAAAATCAACACCCCCTCTCCACTAGACCTTACTTACTGGACTAAAATACTGAATGGGGAATAGAAAATTCCCACTAAGCAGATGGCCCGTTACATCTGGAAGGTTGTAAGACACCCTTAATTCTCCAAGCAGGACCACACAGATCTGAAGGTCAGGCATGTCTAGGGAGGAAGCGTTCTCTTTGGGGGACACTGGAGGTGCTTCTGGCCCTCCCATAGCCTAGTCCCTGGCTCCTCACACCCACGTTTCCTCATGCAGTGATGGGATTCCTCCCGGCACTTCCTCCTGTACCCCTGACTCACCCCACCATGGACATCACCCCGAGCTGCGCTGGGGTGTCCCTCCTCTCCTTAAAGCCCTTCCATGGCTCCCCACTGCTCTCAGGATAAAGACCCACTTGGATTACAGGTTCCTCCCTGGCTCCTTCCAACCCCTCGAGGAACATATTCTAAGAAGCCTCTCTTGACTCTCCAAGGCTGAGCTAGGGGCTCCACCTTCCCACAGGCGCTGTAACTGCCTTGTGTCCTCTGGGTGGGACGGTGGGCTTCTGGTGGGCAGGGATGGTGTCTCTGACACCGCTGGTCCCCTGGTGCCCAACTCTGTGCCTGGCACGGGAACAGGGTTCAGTGAAAGGGAGGGAGGCAGGGGAAGCTGCAGAGGAGGAAGAGGAAGGAGGGAGGAGGGGAGAGAAATTAAGAGGGGGGAGGACGATCCTCATAACTAGACAAACCACAGATCCTAAGAACATGAGACCTTAAATTCTCAGGCTAGAATAAACTCTCTGAGCCATGTCTTGGTTCAAGACTCCAGTCCACACTGGGATTGACTGTGTGAACCATCCTTGTGATTAGGAGATACTGACTAGATGGGACCAACAGGATTTGGGGAAGAAACTCTGATCACAGTGACTGCATGCTGGGACATGCAGAAATGGTCACAGAAGAGAAGGCTTCCCAGCACTGGTGAACTGAGGCTTTGGCTGGCCCAGGACCCAATGCAAATACCAGCCGGGGGTCACTCCCCACCAGGCAAGGTCCTGCCAACCCTCAGGCACTACTGAACTCTGAAGAGAAGATGGTGCCCACTACAGCTAAGCCTTCAGGTCTGCTGACAGTCTGAGACTCAGGACATGGGCTATGTGCTTCAGTCTGTGTTAACCCAGCAGTCCAGAATTCCGAACCACAACTGAGCAAATCAAGAACCAGCTCCTCCATTCACAGGAGAAGTTCTGCTGCAGTCCATACATTAGCCAGCTCCCCTCTGGCATTTGAAGTCTGTCTAATCTTAAAAATAGAGGGGGCTGAGGAGGAGGAAGAGAGAGACAGAGAGGAGGGGAGGGGAAGTAGTAATTATTGCCACCCGGCTTTTCTGGAACATAGCTGTTGTGTGAAGCAGGGTGAACAGGTTCATTTGGACCTTGGCCTCCCTGATCTCTCAAGAAGAAGATGGACAGTGTCTCTTGAAAGAGGCTGAGAGGCTGACCCAGAACCCTGTCTCAACTAGGAAATGGGCGCCTGTTGGAATCCCACACTTCTCCAGCTACCAGAGCTGGCCTAGGGTCACAGCATCTGCCCTCCTTCCACCAAGGTCCAGAGGGTGGGCCTTACCGTGGGCCTTGGCCTCGTACAGCGCAGCTGTTAGCAGGAAGTTCACAATGTCCCCCGGCGCCACGTCCTCTGCTCTCACTAGGACCAGGGCACCGCCTGCCACCTTCATGGCCACCAAGGCACCGCCGGCTGCCAAGCTAGCCAGCTGGTAGGGGCCTTTCCCTAGTGCTGGAGAAAGGGGGCCCAGTCATAAGTCCTGCTTCCCTGGGCCTCTGCTCACCTCCTATCTATCCCTACCTGCCCAGCCTTGTTTGAGATGGGGGAGAAGAGAGGCCCAAGAGCTCCACTGGGTCACGTCCTCAGCCCCAGGCCCTGGGGACCTTGATTTCCAGAAGGAAGGGACGGGAGGCGCAGGTTGCCAGCCGCTGAGGAACTGACCCCCTTCATAGCTCCTGAATCACTTTGTGGGAAGCCTGGAAACAGGCCACCCCTAGAGGAGTGGGGGTGTCGGGGTGGGCATCTGGGTCCACAACGTCTCTCCACCAGCCAGTCCCCCTGCCTGAGACTCTACCATCCCAGCTGCTGTGCTATTCAGAGTTGCCCCTGGGACAAGACATCTGTGTAGTCTCTGCCCACCCGAGGTCTGGAGAGTAAAGGCCAGAAAGGCTTGGGTTCAGCGTTAGCACCTATCTGCTTCTTTCAAACATGTGTCACTTCTGGGTCTCTTGGGTTCCTGGGGTTGTCGGCACAGGCAGGACAGGGGCACAGGTTTCCCAGACAATCACAACAGCCCTGTAACCAACCTTACAGGCTCTGGTGTGCCCTGCCTTCCAGAGTCATCTTTCCAGTCCCTGCTGTAACTCCTCAACAGCTCCCCTCTGCCCTCAGGATAGAGTCCAAGAGCCCGGCCTGAATTCAGGGACCCCTCAAGCCCCAACCCCTGCCCCTGCCACACCAAACTTCTCTCGCTCTTCCCTGTAAGAACCCTACGGCGCTCCACCTTCTGTCTCCACCCGTGCCGCCCCACGCACTCAGCACAGTCCTCCCTGTCTGAGCCCGCGGCCAACGCCTCCTCCATCTCTGGGGCCCAGCTCAAATGCCGCCTCTGTGGTGCAGCTCTCCCCGCACCCTCTCCTCTCACATGTGAGCATCTTTCCTCCCTTGTGCTCCAGCAGCATCGGTGCATGGTACGTGCTGATCACAGCTCTTACGAGGAGGGTCTCAACTGGGGAGACCACATCTGTCTCCCCTACCAGACGGGACACAGGCAGTGCTGTGCTGGGAAATGGTGAACAGTCAGCACCCAAAAAATGAATACACAAAACCCCATTTGGTAATGTTTGCTGATTTCCGTGGTGCGAATACTCCCACCAGCGGTCAGCTTCAAACACCAACTGAATGTGGAGTGAAGAAGACACAGTGGGCTCTAGAGAGTTGGGGTGGGCTGGCTCCAGAGCTCCACTGGGACGGGTCTCGTTAACCATTGCATCCCCAGCACCCGGCAAGGGCCTGGACCAGAGAAAATGTTGGCAGCACAGCCGAGCAAGGAATGGATGGGTGGGTGGGTGGGTGGGTGGAGGATGCTAGAAGCAGCTTGTCCTTTGTCAGTTACTGCCACCCAAAATGCCACAGAAGGGAGAAAACTCGGCTCAGAGCTGTCTTGCTGAAATGTCTTGCCTGGTGTCAGACAGACCCTGCCTGTGAAGGGACCGCAGTCCTCCCAGTACAGATTCAGGCCTCCAGGAGTTAAAGGTCGGGGGCTATCAGGAGCCCGCTGAGGCTAATATTTTCAGTCACAGCAGGGACTGTGGCTGGAAAGACGACCCTGGAAGGCAGGGCGCACCAGAGCCTGTGAGGTCAGTTACAGGGCTGTTGTGATTGTCTAGGAAACCCATGCCCCTTGAGCTGCCGCGGCAGCTATTGTGAATAATCATACTGTGCCTGGTCCAGCTCTCATCTCATGGACCCCCTACCTGGTATCCTTGTCCCTCTAGTCAGGCCCCCACTATTTCACCCTTCAGGGGGACGTTTCGCAAACCAAAATCTGATCATGTGGGTAACAGGGGAAAAGCCTTGGGCTTGTATCCATATAGACTTGCTCCTGGCAGGATGGTGCCTGGAAGCAGGGGCAGAGGGGACCTCAGAAGTCAAAGGTGAATGGCATCAAGGACTTGATGAGCTTTTAATTCCGCCAACCTGGCCCCACCACACAAAGATCGGTGCTGAAAACTATTCCTGGGCAGCCCTCCAATTCCATCCAACCCCAGTGATTAAACTCACTAATTGGTTCTAACACTAGACATTAACCTCCCTGGAGTCTTTAGTCATGACCTAGTTAGTGAGAAGTTGGAGCCTATCCTGTTACCCTGAGACCTTGGTTAAAACTGAAGATAAATCTGACAGACCGCGCTGGACCACAGGTTTTGCCCCAACAAAGGAAGAGCAGTTTGCATCTGCCTTTGCCAACTCAAAACTTCAGGAAACCCAAGACAAGAATCCATGGGCCTGATGAGCCAGATGATAAAGGCTATGGGGCAGCACGTTGATGCAAAAGGGGTTTCCATTTCCTGGTGAAGCTGCCACATGAGCACACCCGGGAAGCTAGCCTGCCCTGGGCTCTGGACAGAGGCAGCAGAAGCTGCTGGGCAGAGTCCCAGGGCATCTCTGGGCCCTGCACTGTCAGGGCCCTCTCTGCATGATGGAGTCTTCCTGCCCCACATCACTCAGGACCAGCAGGACCTCAGGATGTCTGATGCTGTGGCACCAGGGCACAGATGGCAATGCCTCGGCTTTCAAGGCTGAGCTTACCTTTGTTAAAGAAGTCACAGTCATAGGCTGAAAGAGAGAGAACAGAGACCTCTTGAGAAGCCTGGAACAGATGGACAGGGCCAAGGGCCCTAGCATCCCAACTCTCCCTCATTCCCCAAGGGCTGGACCTGGCCTGCCTCCCAAACTCCAAAATTCAGACATGGTCGTTGATCCAGATGTCTTAAAGTGTAGGAAATACAATGGCTCCTCTCTTTGCCCCCAGCATAAAGCTCAAAGGCTGGCCGAGAGTAGGCATTCAGCATGAACTGAATGAATGAATGCTGGGACATAAGGGTGTATTCTGTGTGATCCCAAAGGGCAAGAATAGAATCAAGAAATGGAAGCTCAGTTCAAGAGAGAGGTGACATATGTATACCTATGGCTGATTCATGCTGATTGGCAGAAACCAACACAATTTTGTAAAGCAATTATCCTTCAATTTTAAAAATAAATAAATAATTTTTTTTAAAAAAAGAAAGAAATGGAAGCTCCAGTCGAAAATGTTTTGGAAGGTACTAGAGAAATGCAAGCACAAGACAGAAGTTGGTCTTTCAACAGCATGGATAGGAAGGACCCAAAGGCCTCCAGGATCCAAGGCCCTGAGCGCAGTTTCCATCAGGCTTTGATGAGCTCCTCCAAGTATGTGCTCCATACGCCCTCTAGTGGCTTAGCACAGCACCACAGCCTGTTCCCTTGGCAAGTCAGCCACGGATTAGTCCACTGGGATAAGCTGGGGACTTTGTAGGTGGCTTCCCTGGTGGCTCAGAAGGTAAAGAATCTGCCTGCAATGCAGGAGACCTGGGTTCGATCCCTGGAGAAGGGAATAGGCACTCATTCCAGTATTCTTGCTTGGAGAATTCCATGGACAGAGGAGCCTGGGGGGCTACACAGTACATGGGATCTTGCCCTTTGGGATCTTGCCCCATGGGTCACAAAGAGTTGGTCACAAAGGTCACAACTGAGCAACTATCACTAACACTTTGCAGGGGGCACCTAAGCTCAGGAGCAAGACCATGAGAAGTCAGTTGACCCGGTAGATTTGGGACAAAGGCTGAGGAAGGGCCTCCCTTACTCATAGGCCACCAACTCCACCCCACACCCTCCACACCCCATGATGAACACTATTCCTCTGCATTTGGCACTGCCCTCTGGAAAGAGCACTAGGAATCAGTAGATGACCCACCATGTGGTTATGGGCAAGTATGTGCTTTTCCTCACTTGTGGATTCGGAAGATTGAACTTGAAAATCAGATCTCCAAGTCTCTGTTTTCAAGTGTGTACCAGGCTGCCCAAAGATGTGGTCAAGAGCCAGCTATCTAGAGACCCACAGACCTGGGTTCAAATCCCATCTCTCACTCATCAGCTGTGCATACTGGGGACAAATTTCTCAACCCATCTGAAATTTAGTGTCTTCCTCTGTAGGATGGGAACCACCACCAAGTATTGCCCCACAGACTGTTAAGGTCTGAACTGGAGCAAAGCAAGTGATCATTTCAGGTGCAAAATTTAAGGGGACCTCAAAAAAAATCTCGGTAATCAGGATATGTCATACTTTAATACAACTTTTAAAATTTCAGAATTAATGAAAAATATCCATGATGAAAAACATATCAAAATTTTAAAACAAAGACAAAAATCAGTGACCGCACCTTGCTGAGCCATATTGGAGCCTGAGGGGAAAGGAAAAATCAATAATATTGAGCCTGTTATTACTAAAATTGTGGTATTTTATTCATCAAAGATGTTCTTGCATTAGTTTTGATTTTTAAAAAGTATTGCCTGAAAATGTGATTTATCTTGATTACTGAGTCTTTTGGTACTCCTTTAAATCTTTGGCTCCAGGCACTGGCCTCACTTGCATTTCCCTAGTCCTGAATATTAAATGATTTAATGCACAGAAGGCTCAGGGCCTGACACACAGTGGATCCTCAATAAATATGTTCCCTTCTCCTTCCAGAAGTGCACGCTCAGTCGCTTCCGTCCTGTCTGATACTTTGTGACCCCATGGACTGTAGCCCACCAGGCTCCTCTGTCCATGAGATTCTCCAGGCAAGAACACTGGAGTGGGTTTCCATGCCCTCCTCCAGGGGATCTTCCTGACCCAGGGATCGAACTTGCATCTGCCTGTGTCTCCTGCATTGCCGGTAGATCCTTTACCTACTGAGTCACCTGGGAAGCCTCCTTCCTCAAGAACTTTTGCTAAAGGAGAAGGAGAAGCAGACTGCATGAGGACCTAAGGCATCTGTGGTGGAAGGGTCTCAGGGTAAAACAGGCAGGGAAAAGGGAAACCAAAGGTGGTTCTGCTCCATCTTCTTCCTGAGGTCATCCTGCCTGGACCTCCCAGGGCTCAGGACACACCAAGCACCATGTCCCCACGAAAAATGACAGGAACATCAGCTCTAGCACCAGTGCCGTGTCCTGAAGTAAGGCGTCTTGTGCCAGGAAGATCTTTGATGTGCAGGAACAAATAATAAATCATTCGAATTTCTGTGTATTTTACTTCATCTTTTAAATATTTATTTTTGTATCTGTTTTGTGGCATACTTTACACTACTAATATTATATATATGTACATGTACCTATGTATATGTACATATACACATATATGTATATGTATATATATATATGTGCTGCTGTGGCTAAGTCACGTCAGTTGTGTCTGACTCTGTGCGACCCCATAGACAGCAGCCCACCAGGCTCCTCCGTCCCTGGGATTCTCCAGGCAAGAACACTGGAGTGGGTTGCCATTTCCTTCTCCATATATGTATATATATTTATACATGTACATATATACATACATATATATGTATATGTACATACACAAAGAGACATTACTTTGTCAACAAAGGTCCATCTATCTAGTCAAGGCTATGGTTTTTCAAGTGGTCACGTATGGATGTGAGAGTTGGACTATAAAGAAAGCTGAGTGCCGAAGAATTGATGCTTTTGAACTGTGGTGTTGGAGAAGACTCTTGAGAGTCCCTTGGACTGCAAGGAGATCCAACCAGCCCATCCTAAAGGAGATCAGTCCTGGGTGTTCATTGGAAGGACTGATTTGAAGCCAAAATTCCAATATTTTGGCCACCTGATGTGAAGAGCTGACTCATTTGAAAAGACCCTGAAGTAGGGAAAGATTGAAGGCAGGAGGAGAAGGGGACGACAGACGATGAGATGGTTAGATGGCATCACTGACTCAATGGACATGAGTTTGGGTGGACTCCAGGAGTTGGTGATGGACAGGGAGGCCTGGCGTGCTGTGGTTCATGGGGTCGCAAAGAGTTGGACACAACTAAGCAACTGAACTGAACTGAACTGAACCCATGTATATATATGTATGTGTGTGTGTGTGTGAGCATGTGCATGTTTTTACTTGATAGGAGTGTGCAACCAAAAGTATTCTGTAGACCACCAATGGTCAAAAAAACACTACTCTCTTGTGTCTCTGATGGGCCTCATGTGTCTCAGCTGACAGGGGCTTTCACACTATCTCCTTTGACCCCCGCAATGAACCTTCTGGGACAGGTCTATTCCTACTTTTCAGATAAAAAATTGAGCCCCAGAGAGGTTGGAGAACTAGTTTGAGGTCACACAGCTTGCAAATGCAGCTCTGAGTCTGGAACCCAGGGCTCCTGACTTATCTGGTGAACTGGTCAGGAGCAGAGTCCTGGGTTTGCACCCAGACCATGTGGAGATGAGCCCTGGCTCCTCCACCAACCTCTGTGACCTTGAGCACGTTCCTGAATCTCTCTCTCTCCCTAACCCATTTCTCCAACTGTAAAACAGGAATAAACAGTCCTGCTTCACAGGCTACATGTGTGCTAAGTTGTTTCAGTCGTGTCTGACCCTTTACCACCCTTTGGAGTACAACCCACCAGGCTCCTCTGTCCATGGGATTCTCCAGGCAGGCATACTGGAGTGAGTAGCCATTCCCCTCTCCAGGGGATCTTCTGGACCCAGGGATTGCATTTGCATCTCTTATGTCTCCTGCATTGGCAGGCGGGTTCTTTGCCACTAGAGCCACCTGGGTACTTGATAATTCGATGAATTATACACACAAGCCATGCTGATGCCTGGCACATGGTAAGTACTCCATAGATGCTCACTAGAGTGATGGGACCCCACAGGCCTGCCCTCAGAAGGGGCACCACTGTCCCCCTCAGATGATGGGTCTGGACACTCACGGCAGAGGCGCGGGGTCCTCCAGTCGACGGCCACCCCGTGCTGGCAGCACTGGTGGGCATAGGCGGACACGCTGGCACAGAAGCACTCACAGTCACCGCCCCGGCTGCACCCACACGTGTCTGTCAGGCAGTTCGAGTAAAACCAACTGACGTCAACCTGGAGGAGGTCAGAAGTCAGAGGTCAGGGGACAGGCCCTAAATGTTAGCCCTTCAGCTTCTGGGCTGATGCCACTCAGCCCCAGGGAGCAGCACAAGCGTGAAGGATGGTGTGTGCTGCCAGTGTTGGGTGAGGGCAGAAGGCAGGCAACTCAGAGGGAAATGTTAACTCCGTGGACTGGGCAGACCCGGCTTTTGAGAACTAAGCTCTTTCCTTTCTGGGCTTAGGCTATAGGATCCTGGGCTTCAAGGTGTGGCTGAGAAACAGACATGTGGTGTGAACCCTCAGCCAGGGCCAGAGACAGTCAAGACAGGTCTGACAGCAGCCTTCGAGGCCCCCGAGGGGCCCGTGCAGAGCTGAGCACCAGCTCTCTTCTGTCTCCACTGAGGGCTGCTGCCGCAGCGTGAGGGATCTGTGTTCACCATTCAGAAGAACAGCCTGATAGGGAGGAAGAGACGTAAGGAGAAAGGCTTGTAAAGGTCACAGAAGCTGTTTGACTGTTGGTCTGTCCTGGGTCATCCAGGGAAACAGGACAGAGTCATCTGAAAAGGCCAGAGGCAGGGGAATGGCAGAGGTGAGTCTCCCCTCTAGATCAAGGCACGGCAGAGGGTTTGAGGGCAGAAGGGACTCCAGGGAGGTGGCGGTGGGGTAGGGGGGATCTCAGGAGCAGCAGAGCCCGGCATCCACTCACCACAGGGTGGCAGGTCTCAAACACCTTGCTGAGCAGGACGCTGCATTCCTTCTTGGCAAAGGGTTCTCGGAGAGGATTCAGGACACAAGTGTCTCGGGGGTCAAGGGTGTCTGGGCACTGAGGGGCAAAGGCAGCATGGTTGATCTTCTGACCCCTCACACGCCCACTGCCTGATGTGGTGGAGGGACTCCTGGAGCAGCTCCCTTGATGCTGGCCTCCTGTGTTCATGTCCTTGGATAATCCCCTGCCCTTGAATGTGGGAGGGACCAAACTGACAAGCCAAGAGGAGATGGGAAAGGTGACGCGTGGATGTGGTTATGTGTCAGTGACTGCATATGATCATGTTACGTAAGCCTGCAGGGCCCATCTGGCTGGAGTCCCTCTCTTGCCGACTGTGAATGGCACATGGCAGGAATTGTGGGTGTTCTCTAGGAGCTGAGGGTCATCTTGGGCCAACAGTGTGCAAAAAAATGAAAGTTCTCAGTTCTCTCAGATGCTGTCAACAGCCACAAGAGTGGCTGGAAAAGGAGATCCCTCTCCAGGGGCACCTTCAGATGAGAGCCCAGCCTTGGCTGGCACCTTGACTTGCAGACTGTGATACTGTATGCAGAGAACCGAGTCTGAACCCTGATTCCTGACCCACAGAAACTGTGAGATAATCCGCGTGTGTGACAGGATGCTGCTAAGTCTATAGTTATGTTGTTATCCTGCTAGAGGGGACAAATACAGATCACCCTGATACCTGCTGAGCCTCCATCCTTGGGCCTACATTGTCACTTGAGCCCCCCAGAGTATGCCCATAGGAATTATTGAGAGAGAAATAACATTAGGGGGTGGGTAAAAGGAAGGAAGTAATGGAAGTTAATCACCCATTCAGCTTCTCTGTTAAAAACACACTTTTTTGAGGCTTTGAGAAAAGATTTGTCCCACCTCAGGATTTCACTGAGCTCCATGCCATGACTAACTGCTCCCCTAACTCCAGTCTATACAGGCTTCTCTCTATCCACTCTCCAATAGAGAATCAGGAAGGGAAGATCACTCAGTCCAGGAAAGGCAAATGTGTAACACTCGAGTCACCACTCTCTAATGCAGCATCCATGGCAGACATAACTAATCAATCGCAGTTCTTCCAGATGAACCTGACGCAAGTGTTGGCACTTCTCAACATGGCTTCCCAGGCAGCCTCATCTGACTGACCAGGTTTGTCACACGAGGTAAAACCTATCCACCCATTCCTCTTCCAGCTCCTTCACTTCACAGAAGATCACAGAGAAGCTGGGGCTTATTCAAGGTCACCAAGCAAGACCCTGAATGGTCTAAGACAAGAACCCAGGTCTAGTGCTCTCAGTTCAGTGCTGTGTCCCCTCACCGCTCACAGCTTGGCAGCCTCAGTCAGACATCTTCCAAACCTCAGAGACATCTCCTATAATTTCTGCCTCTGATAATATTGTCCACCCTCTCAGAGGTCTTCTCGGATACATTCAGCCATCCAAATATGGTCTGTCTTTTAAGTACCACACTAGTCCCGCCACCTTCAGGAAGTCTTCTCTGATTGCCTCAACCCTGGAGATTTCTCTTGGTCTCTCCTCTCTGCTAGACCTATTGGCACAGAGATGGACAAAACGGTCCTGCTTCAACAAGCCTCATCTTCCCTACTGGGTAGTCACCTCTCCTAGGGCAGAGACTCTGTCTCCTTCCCAGCCCCAGCTCTCCCACCAGGTCTTGGTCCAGGGACTGACTTGTGAGATGGGATGATGGTGCATGTCCTCAGGCCACAGGGCTGAGGACGCCAGGTCAGAGGCTGACAGTGGGTTGCGGGAGCAGCCTTGCACCGACGTCCTTCTCCTCTGACCTGTGGCCAGGTTCTCTCAGTGCTGACTAGGGTCCATCTAGGTGAGGGGAGTGAGTCAGCTTGGAGAGGCTTTACCTCGACTGCAGCCCAACTGCCACCAAACTCCTGGGGGTTAGTTAACTCTAAGTTCTCTGGGGTTCTCATCTCGTTGACAGTCTTTAAGTCAAAGTTCCCACAGAGTCCTGCCAGCCGGCCCTGAAAGAAGAGAGAATGATCAGTTTCAGGCATTCCCAGGGTGAACCATAGGTGGGGTGGTGGCGGGGAAGGTGGCTATGAGCCTAGGAGTCTGTCATGGGCCTAGAAACAGCTACCGGGGTCATAGAGTGCAGAGAGATAGGAGAGTTAGAGAGAAGGGGCCCAGGGCAGGGTGGGGCAGATAGGACAGAGGTATGATGCTCCTGGCTCTTTGGCGAGGGTACAGCTCATGCAAGGACACCCAGGGGCTCCTCGGCTCTAGGAGGAGCACAGCACTGATGAGTATCACTGCTCACGTGACTACCTGCCACTGTGGCCCGGCCTGGATGTGCACTGTGGTTCTCTGGTCCCATAAGAGCGTGATGTGCTCCCGTGGGAAATGCACCAGTGTGAAAAACCCTGCCCGCCACGTGTGGACCTGCTGCTTCTCGTCCAGGAAGCTCTCCGGGCTCTAGGGGGACAGAGATGGGCATTCTTGAAGCCAGAGCATCCCCCAGAAGCTGGGTCAGCTGGGCCTGGCAACAAGTCACTGCCCAGCCCCAGGAGTTCACCAATTCCTCTGCCTCCCTCATGTCCTGACAGTGACCTCTGGGTCCCTGGCCATGACCAAGGAACTCAATCTGGGCTGATCACTCAATGGCTCCAAGAGAAAGGGCTGTTGTAAGGAAGCCAGTCCTTAATCCTTTTCTGCCCCCTATCAACTGGCAAACTGTCCATACAACCTTCCCTGCACCGGGCCTTACGGGATTTCCTGAGTCGTCATCAAAGATAATGAGTGAGTTCCCCACGTTGATGGAAATAAATTTCCTGCAGATGATGCCAGAGCTGTAGCAGTTTACATTTTCTACAATCACAGAGAAGCTGAAATCCGATGTGCTCTGGGGAGAAATAAGTTAGCGCAATAAACCAGGGTGAGAAGAGATTCTGTTGAGAGGCAAGGGGTAGAGGGATGCAGACTCTGAATTGGTTTTCAACCCACTCCTGCTTCATATGAGTGGTGTGACTTTGGGCAACTTACTTCAGTTCTCCGAAGCTTAGTTTTGTTTTGGGTGCCTGGTGTATGTAGGGACTCTCCAAAAAGTGTTTGATGAATGAATATATAATAGGAACGACTGGTGCTGACAGGAGTGTGAGGGAAGGAGCACTGTCTTACAGACACTGATGATGGTAGTGTAAGCCTTTTTGGAGGGCAATCTGCACCATACACAGAGAAGGCAATGGCACCCCACTCCAGTACTTTTGCCTGGAAAATCCCATGGACGGAGGGGCCTGGTGGGCTGCAGTCCATGGGGTCGCGAAGAGTCGGACACGACTGAGCGACTTCACTTTCACTTTTCACTTTCATGCATTGGAGAAGGAAATGGCAACCCACTCCAGTGTTCTTGCCTGGAGAATCCCAGGGACGGGGGAGCCTGGTGGGCTGCCGTCTATGGGGTCGCACAGAGTCAGACACAACTTAAGCGACTTAGCAGCAGCAGCTGCACCAGACAACATTCTAAAGGGATAACTTTTATAAAAATTCTACTTCTAAGAGTCTAGGGACACATCTACACAAGTATTCATTGAGTATTTAAATACTGGTGGATAATAAAACAAACTAGAGCACATCCTTTCTGTGGAATTCTACAGAAAGAAGAGAAATGTACCAAACATATGAGATAATGTCCAAAGTATACTATCAAGTGATGAAAGCAGATTGTGGAATCCTGCTCATGTTCCTGCAGGATTCACTCCTGTCTGTTATGAGTGCTTATTCAGCAGGCAACAGGAACAGAAGAGATGCGAAGAGGGATATTCGTTTTTAATATATGCCTCTCCATTGTTTTAAATGTTAGCGAAGAGCATGCAAAGCCTTTGAGATTTAACAAATAAAATAAAACAAGGTCTATCACCTTTGTCTTGTGGAATCATTTAAATTATATGAAAAACCCCAGCACAGTGCCTGAGCCATAGATAGGGCTTATTCCATAAAAAGTATTGAAAGTGAAAGTGAAAGTCGCTCAGTCGTGTCTGACTCTTTCTGACCCCATGGACTATACAGTCCATAGAATTCTCTAGGCCAGAATACTGGAGTGGGTAGCCTTTCCCTTTTCCAGGGGATCTTCCCAACCCAGGGATCAAACCCAGGTCTCCCACATTGCAGGCGGATTCTTTACCAGCTGAGCCACAAGGGGAGCCCATAAAAGGTATTACTATTACTATTATTTGATGAGATGGACAGGCCCTTAGCCAAAGGGCCTGAGGCCTCTCCCACCTGCCCTGTTGGTACCCTCTTCTCCTCCTGGAGGGGATCCTGCCTCTAAGATGTTCTCCTACATCACCATTCCTTTTCCGCTGCGTGAGCTGGTGGCTTTAACACATGACTCCTTTACACACCAACTCTCCAGTCAGATTTCTTAGTTCCAGCTTGACCCCAATTCTGTCACTGACTGTGTGCGACCTGGGTGAGATACCAACTTTCCTCAGCCCAATTTGCTCCATCTCTAACATGGGCTCAATAAACTCTGTCATTTAGGGTTGCTGTAAGAATTAAGTGAAATAATGCTTTAAAATGGCTTGGTAGACCACCCGGCATTTAATGAGGGCCCAGAAAGTATTCGTTTTTACTATAACAGACAGAAAACCCATTGGCACCCAGGAAGGTTATAATGGTGAGTGGACAGGCATTGGGGTATTTATAACTGGTGGGCTCTGTCCAGCCCTGATCTTGCTCCTCAGCACCTCTCTGAGGCTCTGAATTGCCAAACACCAGGGCTTAGATCCTCCCGCCCCAACCATCCAATTATGCGTCAGCTGCTCTGGGGACCCATGGAGCCAACTGTGCAGACATACGCAGGCGCTCACCTTGACCAGGTGCACTTTGCACGCCCCCACGAAGTCAAATGGGAGCCCATCAAACGTGCGGTAATGCCGGTCACCATAGGCCGTGCAGGCGGAGGCGCAGGGGTGGAGGGTGCACTGGAACGAGCCGCGCTGGCACACACTGAAATACACGCGCCCAGACCCCTCACAGGGCATGTCCCGCCCCCACCCTGAGCACCCACGGTGAGGCCACTGCCCATCGAGTACCCACTATGTACCCCTGGGCTGAGTGTCAACAATCATCGACCTCCAACAAAGGCCCAAAGGATATGAGGTTGGGTCCCCATTTTATGCAAGAGACACTGGGGTTCAGAAGGTTAAATCAATCAATAACAGAGCCAAGACTGACCCGAGATTGATTCAACTCCAATATCCACACTCTCTTTGCCACTTCAATCATTCATTCATTCAACAAGTAATAAGCATCTACCATATTCCAGGCATTATTCTAGGAGTCTGAGCTACATCAGTGAACAAAACAGCAAAAAATCTTCTGCCTTTGTGAAGCTTGTATTCTAAAAGAGGAAGATTCACACTAAATAATAAAAAATAATAAATAAGCATGAGTAGGTAATGTGTGTGTGTGTGCAGTTGTTCAGTTGTGTCCGACTCTTTGTGGCCCCAGGCACTGTAGCCCACCAGGCTTCTCTGTCCGTGAAATTTTCCAGGCAAGAACACTGGAGTGGGATATCATTTCCTCCTCCAGAGGATCTTCCCAACCCAGGGATCAAGCCTGCATCTCCTGCATTGCAAATGGATTCTTTCACTGCTGAGCTACTTGGGAAGCCCCGAGTGGGTAATAGTTAGAAGGTGATGAGTGCTATGTGGGGAAAGGAACAAGATAAGAAGGACTGGGAATGTGTGTGGGGGTGGGTTGCAATTTTAAATAAGATGGACAGAAGGACAGGTGAGCAGAGATTTAATGGGTGTGAGAAAATTAAGTATATGGACATTTGGAAAAACAGTGTCCTGGACAGAGGGTACAGCCTTTGCAAAGGTCCTGAAGAACACTCTGGAAGACAACATGGCTAGAATAGAGAGAGGAGGAGGAAAGGAGGAGCTCGGGGAGGTAACAGAGGTTCCGATCCTGTAGGTCCTAGAAGGCCACTGTAAGAATGGTAGCTTTGCTAACAGTGAGAGAGGGAGCGTTTAGAGGATTTCATCATGGGGATAGCATGATCTGAATGTCCATCTTTTTCATATACATGAATGTGCATATACACTCACATGTGCAGTCTATGCATTTTGGACATGTACCGACACACATCCATATAAATACACAAACACATCATCATGGTTACAAATACACATGCACACACATTCATATACACGTATGAACAAACTCACATTTATATTTATAGTCACAAAAACATCTCAAATTCTTTCTGTGCATATATTTATATATATACACAAACCCCTACGGAGCACACAATCACACAAGATAAATATGAACATGGTTGAAGGGGGAATGCTAGACTGTACTCATAATCATACATCCCATATCCACCCTCAGCCCCAACAAAAAGTAGAGCCTGGATGGGGCCCTCACTTACCAGGAATGGCAGGGAGACATGACCTGGTCCCCAGGGTAGTACTCCTTCCCTTTCCAAGTGCATGGACACTCCTCTGGCAGAAAGCATGCATCCCCATGTCTGAGCAGGCTGAAAGCACACAGCAGGCAGATGGTCAGGAGAGCACCCTTCCATCTCTGCCACCTGTGGACGACCTGGTAGCCACATGGATGCCCTGGGATGACTCTCAGCATTTACCCTGGAAGACAGTGACCGTGTACCTACCACCATCCTGCTCCTGCCCAGTGAGGTTCAGAACTACCTCAGCAACTGGAACATGAGAGGCAGGCTTGGCCCAGCTCAGAAGTCCCTGCCATCCATCAGGAAGCAAGGCTCGGCTCTACCAGCCACACCCCCCTGGCCAGGCTGGATGCCAGCTGTCCCATGGACACTAGCTGTACACTAATGAACACACCATGGACATGGCATGGGCCCTTCTACCAAGGTGGCTCATGGAGTAACTAGTAGACTTGCACTGGAAAGAAATGTGAAAGGGAATTTTTCAGGAAGATGGAAACTCAGATCCACAGGAAGGAATGAAGAACTCCAAAAGTGGAAAATATGGTGGTAAATATTTTTTAAAATTATGTCTTAATTTCTTTAAGAGATAATTGAGCATTTAGAGCAAGATTAATGTCAACTGGATGTGAATTGGGCTTCCCTTGTGACTCAGCTGGTAAAGAATCGGCCTGCAATGTGGGAGACCTGGGTTTGATCCCTGGGTTGGGAAGATCTCCTGGAGAAGGGAAAGCTACACCACAGTATTCTGGCCTGGAGAATTCCAGGGACTGTATAGTCCATGGGGTCACAAAGAGTCAGACACGACTGAGTGACTTTCACTTTCACTTAATGTCAATTAATTGTGGGGTTTCTAACACACGTAGAAGTAAAATGTATGATAATAATAATAAAAAGGACAAGAAGGAAGTAAATGAAAGCAGACTGTTGCAAGTAGTCTACATAAAGTGGGAAAACATCAATTCATAGTAGATGGTGATAAATGAAAGATACATTTTGTAATCTTTAGAGAACTACAAAAATAAAACAAAAAATATCAGGATATAGGAACGTCCCTGGCAGTCCAATAGTTAAGACTCTGCACTTTCAATGCAGGAGGCGTAGGTTGGATCCCTGGTTGGGGAACTAAGATTCCACATATCATGCAGTGCAGCCAAAAAAATAATAAATTAAAAAATATACAGATTAAAAATACTAATATATATATTTTAAATGAAATAAAGGAGAAAAAATAGGAGACTAAAGTTACTTAACCCAAAAGAAGAAAGAAAAGAAGAAAAAACAAAGACAAATAACAAATAAGATTGTAGTGTTAAATTCAATCCAATTATTAAAATCAAATGCATAAACTGTCTAATTACAAGGGAAAAACTGTAACACTGGCTAAAAAAGCAAGACTCAACTGTACTCTGTTTCCTAAAGATATAGTTGAAATATTAATATAATAGCACAAATAAATGAAAAGCAAAATGATGGGAAAAGATACCATGTAAACACTAGTTATAAGAGGCAGAGTGGCTATATTAAACTTACACAAAGTATACTTCAAGACAAATAACATTAACTCTAATAAAAAGGGATATTTCATAATAATAACAGTCCGAGATTTCCCTGGAGGTCCTGTGGCTAAGACTGCACTTCCAATGCAGGGGGCTTGGGTTTGATCCCTGGGCAGGGAACTAAATCCCATATGCTGCAACATAAAAAAGAAAAAGAAAAAAAGACTCCCACATGCAGCAACAAAGACCAAAGATCCCATGTCCACAACATGTCCTGGCATAGCCAAATAAGTAAATAATTTTTTAAAAAAAAGAATCAGCATGTCACTGTATGGCAAAAATCACCACAATATTATAAAGTAATTAGCCTCCAGTTAAAATAAATAAATTAATTTTAAAAAATCAGTTTATCAGCAGAACATAAGAATATTAAATGGGCATGCACCAAGTATCAGAGCTTCAAAAACAGAAGCAAAAATTCACAGAACTGAAGGAGAAAAAAGACAAAAGCACAATTATAGTTGGAGATTTTAACATTTTTCTCCATTAATGATAGAACAAACAGGCCAAAAAAATTATCATTGATGTCCCTATAAATTTGACAGCTTCTATGGGATGAACAGCAAAAACACTAAATATCTATAAATAATTCAATGACAAATGCGTAAACCTCTGGGTGAAAACTAGGAAACACTGCTGAGAGAAATTAAAGAAGGAGAAGGCCCAGGAAGTGGAACAATAGTGACCTACTTGCAGATTAGAGGACCCACTAGTATGAAGATGTCAGTTCTCCCAAACTGATCTACAGGTTCAGCACAATCCCAGTCAAAATTCCAATGGCCATTTTGTATAAACTGACAAGTTTATCATAAATTTACATGGAAATTCAAAAACCTAGAAATGTCCAAAAAACTTTGAAAAGGAACAAAGTCAGGGCACTATCAACTTCTGATTTCAGGACTTAACTATAAGCCTTCAGAAATCAAGACAGAGTGATATTGGCCTGCTGCTGCTGCTGCTAAGTCGCTTCATTCGTGTCCAACTCTGTGCGACCCCATAGACGGCAGCCCACCAGGCTCCCCCATCCCTGGGATTCTCCAGGCAAGAACACTGGAGTGGGTTGCCATTTCCTTCTCCAAGGCATGAAAGTGAAAAGTCGCTCGGTCCTGTCCGACTCTTCCCAACCCCATGGACTGCAGCCTACCAGGCTCCCCTGCCCATGGGATTTTCCAGGCAAGAGTACTGAGTGGGGTGTCATTGCCTTCTCCGATATTGGCCTAAGGACAGACAAATAGATCAATGAAACAGAAGAAAGAGTCCTGAAATAGACCCACATTTATACAGTCAATTGATTTTTTTTTTAAGGTGCCAAAACAATTCAACAGGGAAAGTCCTTCTTAAATGGGGCTAGAACCACTGGATATCCATCAGAAAAAAATACAATGAAGTGACTCCATTTTATAGCAGATACCAAAATATAATAATTTTAGATAGACTATAGACCCAAATGTAAAAGCAAAATTTATAAAGCTCCTAAAGGGTATATAGAAGAATATCTTTGGAATATGGCAAAGATGTCTTAGGACACAGACAGCATCATAAGGAAAAAAGTGCCAAGGTAGATATCACCAACATTTTAAACTTCTGCTCATCAGAACTGTTTGGACATATTAAGACTTTTTAAATAAATGAGCAGGCAAACCACAGACTAGGAGAAAATATTTGCTATACATATATCCGACAAAGGACTTGCATCCAGAATATATAGAGAACTTCTGCAACTCAATTTTTTTAAAAAATCAGCTAAATAAAAAGTGAGGAAAAGACTTAACTGGATACTTTACAAATGAAGATATGCAAGTGATCAAACAACAAATGAAAAAGTACTCACCACTAATCAATTACAAATTAAATACAAATTAAATTAAATACAAATTAAAACCATAATGTTATTTGACTATGTTCTCACTAAAATAACAAAAATGAGAAAGACTGAAAACATCAAGTGTTAGGATACAGAGCAGCCACAACTCACACACAATGAGAATGTGAAATGGTACAAATTCTTTGGAAAATAGTTTGGCAATTTGTTACATAGTGAAATGTACATCTACCCTTCCGATCAATTCCACACTGAAGTGCTCTTCCAAGAGAAAGCAGCCTTATTTAAAATAGCCCAAACTGCAAATAACCTAAATATGTATCAACATTTGAGTGGATGATTTAATTATAATATATTCATACAATGGAATACTACTGAGCAATAAAAAGAAGCAAATGACTGGGAAATGCAACAATGGATCAAAGACATATGCTAAGGAGAAGTCAGACATCAAAGGGTAGATACTGTATGACTCTATTTTCATGACGTTCTAGAACAGGTAGAGCCTATTTATGCCAAAAATAAAGAACTATGGTGAAGGGGTACGGGGAGATACCAACTGGGAAAAGACATAGGGCACAAGAAATTTTTTGAGGGGGAAGAAGTGTTCTATATCTTGATGGAGGTGTGGGTTACAAGAGGGTATAAATTTGTCAAAGCTCAGCAAACTGTATGGGGCTTCCCAGGGGGCACTGGTGGTAAAGAACCTGGACTCTGTGGGAGAGGGAGGGGGGGATGATTTGGGAGAATGGCATTGAAACATGTATAATATCATATAAGAAACGAATCGCCAGTCCAGGTTGGATGCATGATACAGGATGCTTGGGGCTGGTGCACGGGGATGACCCAGAGGGATGGTACGGGGAGGGAGGTGGGAGGGGGGTTCAGGATGGGGAACACGTGTATACCCGTGGCGGATTCATGTTGATGTATGGCAAAACCAATACGATATTGTAAAGTAATTAGCCTCCAATTAAAATAAATAAATTTATATTAAAAAGAAAAAAAAGAACCTGCCTGCCAATGCGAAGAGACACAAGAGATGCAGTGGATTAGATCCCTGGGTTGGGAAGATCCCCTGGAGAAGGAAATGGCAACCCACTCCGGTATTCTTGCCTGGAGAATCCTATGGGTGGAGGAGCCTGGAGGGCTGCAGTCCACAGGGTCGCAAAGTCGGACACGTGCACAGCAAACTGTATGCTTACGATCTGTGTGTTTTACGTATATATTGATTGGAAGCTCCATATTTAAGCCAGGGGGTCATTATTTTGTTGAGGATGCCCCAAAATGTCAGTTTCTGGAGGAATTTTTTTTTTTTTTTTTTGCCCAGCCAATTTTCAGGATTAGAATCCTCTTCCATTTCTGACCTGGGAGGCAAAAACTTTGATGCCATCATCCCAGGAACCAAGCCCGGGAAGTGGGCTGGGCCCCAGTTGGCTTTCACTCATCTCCCTGTTGTCACTCTGCATCTCATCCCTGCCTCTGTCCCCAGGATCAAAGTCTCTGATTTGACTTTTCTAGAAATTCTTACTGTCTTTCTCTTGCTGGATGGGGTAAGGGAATCCGGACATTTAACTGCTCCTTACACAGACTTGCCACTTATCCCACTGTCTTGCTCCCACCACCGGCTCTTCTGAGATGCCTGGAGCGTCCTGTTCCTGAAGCTGTCAATACCGTGTAGCCTGCTTCTCCTTGGCCTTCCCCTCTATAAGCATCAGCGTCAACCTCTGCTCTGCAGGGTCAGTTTCTACATAGCCACCCTGGTTCCTTCTTCAAAAACTATTGGCCTATCTCATGCCACTGTCATCCCATTCTCATTCCCTTTGTCCCTGGTGATTTATACATTTCTTTTAACTCCATTACCAACATTTCATTGTGGTTGCTAGAGGAAAAAATAAAAAAGCATGTGGTTATGTTCTACCTGAGGCCATTTAACCTTTCTAAGTCTCTGTTTTTTTCATAGGTAAAATGGGGATAATGACACCTTCCTCCGAAGGTCATTAAGAGAATTTAATTATAGACCTGGGCACACTGCCTAGCACTTAGTAGATACACGATAAATATTGGTTTCTTGTTCTTCCTTTCCCCATAATTGAATCAGACACCAGTGATGGACTGGCTCATCACCTTCCATCTTCACCCTCAGGCCCTTCCTTGCCACCCACCATCCACGGCTCCCTCTTGGCCTTTTGCAGACCTGCGTGTATCCTTAGCACCTTCTGTGTGCCCACCACAGACAGGAATATGCAGGGAGGAGCTCTGGGCCTCAGTGTGTGGAGCTATTTCTCCTTAACTGCTAAGGGAGTCTCTCCTCAGGGGCATTTGCAAATGGCAAATGCAAAAAGGATCCAAGTAAAGGAAGACAGTGCTATCCCTCACATATAGAGTGCTTGCTGCTGCTAAGTTGCTTCAGTCGTGTCCGACTCTGTGCGACCCCATAGACGGCAGCCCACCAGGCTCCCCTGTCCCTGGGATTCTCCAGGCAAGAATACTGGAGTGGGTTGCCATTTCCTTCTCCAATGCATGAGGGTGAAAAGTGAAAGTGAAGTAGCTCAGTCCTGTCCGACTCTGAGCGACCCCATGGACTGCAGCCTACTGGGCTCCTCCGTCCATGGGATTTTCCAGGCAACAGTACAGGAGTGGGGTGCCATAGAGTGCTTACTCTGTGCCATTTTCCAGATGAGGAAACTGAACCTCAGGGAAGTTAATTGGCCCACCCAGTAAGAGGTGGAATCAGGACACAAGCCTGACTCCAGAGTCCATGCTCCTAACCACTGTGCTACATTGCCTTGTGACCCCAGAGCCCCTGGCTCAGCATCAAGATGCAAAAGAATTGGGAGCAGCACAGACAGCGCCAGATGCCTACAGGGGCCCAGGAGCAATACACACACCCAGAGATTCTACGAAACACTAGGATGGTGGCAGGGGGACCAGGGACCCAGAGGGGCCCAGGCAGGGGTTGTTACTTATCACTGGCAGCCCTATCCCAGCTCCCAGGAGAATGTTCCACGATGCCAGGAAGTGCCTGTCCTTCCTTTACAGTTGAGACTGTAGCAATTTCCCTTTGACAAGCCCCTGAGGAGTGTGGAAACTCCTCAGAGGGCATTTAGCGCAGAGCATGAGTCACTACAGCAAAGATGCCAGGAGCTGATAGGGGTTCAACACTAACAAGGGGAAGAGGACAAGGTTCTCTGGAGAACTTAGTGCGCCCAGCTCCTCACAGCTCTTGTCTTCATCAGATCTCACTAGAGTCCTGCACGGTGGGTGTTACTGCCCTCAAGTCACAGAATGAGCAAACTCAGGCTCATAAACATTAAGTGACTTTTCCAAGATCACATGGCTAGTGACAAACACTAAGCCCTCTGGACTGTGGATGCTCTTGGCACAGCACCAGGGCATGGATTGAACTTTGAGAGGCTTGGAGCAGAGGAAGAGGATTCAGGTACTGTCCGCTCGGACTAATCCTGCAAACAGCAGCGGGGCCTCACAGGCAAGAAGACTGTCGCCCAAGTGGTCATGTCACTTGTCAAAGGTCACCCAGTCCTTGGAAACTTCACATCCTAGCCTACCCTTCACAGCCTGGGGATTGAAAAGGGAACCCCACTCTGGTTTCAGGATCTTTTGAGTTAAACTAATCCCTAACGTCAGGCATTGCTTTAGAGGCTTGCTCTTCAACGTACGGTCCCCAGACCTGCAACATTGGCACCTTGTGGGAGCTTGTTATTAATAGAAATGCAGAGTCTCAGGTCTAGGATCCTGTGCGAGTTCTCCAGACCTCACAGGGGTCCCTGGTGGATGCCTTTGTCTGGGAAAGGGCAGGCTCATGACCTATATCATGACCTCTGTGAAGGGGACTAGGCCCCAGGCCTCCCAGAGCCAGCATGCTCTAACCGAAGGGTAGGGTTTGGACTAAGCAGAGTTGGATTCGGGTCATGGATCTTTGGGCAGACCACTTCCCTCCATCCAACCCTTGGCCTCAAATTCCTCATCTGCAAAATTGGAATAATGATCCTCCCCCTCCTTTCTCCCAAGGATGCTCTGAGATTGAAAGACATCATTATACCAAAGTGTTTTATAAATAGCAAAACTCCAGCTGAATGTTCTCTCCTCTCTGCACCCTAGAAGCCCTGATCCTCTTCTCACTTTCTCTGGCCACCAGGCCTGGCCTGGGACTCCCAGCTGAGCCCTGAGCTCTGCACAGGTGGAAGCACACAGCCCCATGCTGCCAAGTCATGAGACGAGGCACCCAGCTGTCTTCTCAGCCTAGACCCAAAGTAAGACCAGCATCAGGGGTGGGCAGAGTGAGGCGCTGGGCCCTTGCAGTCACCTTGGCAAGCAGAACCCCCATGAGGCAACCCATGAAAGTCAGGCAACCCATCACAGCTGTGATGGCAGCATCTCAGACACCCAGGAGGGAGACCACTTCCACTGGGTGAGGCCCGAGCCCTCAACGTGGTCAGAAATTTGCAGGGATGAAGGCTGAGAGCTAAACATGGGTTTCCTCTCATGGTCTTCAGCCCATGAGACTTCTAGGGCAGGCTTGGCACCCACCCATTGTGTCCTCTTCAGCACCTCATTTAATTCTCACAACCATTTCTTGAGGTAGCAGGTATTATTATTATTCCCATTTTTCAGATGAAAAGCTGAGCCTCAGAGGAGCGAGGCCCCTTCCTTGTCTAAGGCCACACATTGGTGAAAAGCAGAGGGAGGTAGACACCACTCAGGCTTGGCTTCCCACTCTCCTGTTCTTTCTCAGATTCCTCACTGGTTATGACGCTGTACCTGGGCAGCCCTGGGCTGGCGCCTCCCTGCAAGACTGTGTGCGGTTTTCTCTGCCCCTCACTCCACCCTGTGGTCCCTGGTTCTGCCAGCCTTTCGGGGATAGAAACCCAGGGCAACACGGAGACATACCCCTGAGGACAGGCGCATCCTGAGAGGCAGGGCCCACGGGCTGGCACGCTCAGGTTCAGCAGCTGCTGCTCACACGTCCTCTCTCTGCTCAGCTCAGGGTCGGCATGCAGGTCGCTGCAGTTCACAAAGACCTGGCCCGCTGGGCAGGCAGCAGCTGGAAGAGGAGAGGGTGGTGCTGGCCAGAGCCTGGACCCTCGGAAGGATGCCTGCAACACCTGGGCCTGGGGTGGGTTCCTGGGAGGCAGAGGGTGGGGCAGGCAGGGAGACCTGGGGACGAGCCTCTGGGGGATGCAGGCAGAGATGGGGCTCTGAGGCTTTCTGCTGCCCTGGCTGCCCCTGAGGCATCCCTCGGGTTCCCAGGAGCACACGACTGTGGGCTGGAGCAGGGTGTTGTGCCACAACAGGACAGCCACCACCGGGTGTGTCCTTTCACGGGTACTGCTCCCGGCCCCTCACCTGCATTTTCTTACTTAACCTGCCACAACTCTGCGAGGTATTACTATCCCCCACTTTCCCATATGATGGAGACAAGCCACTTCTGCTTTCAAAAGACATGATAAAGAAAGAAGAAGCGTCCCAGAGGGACCAGAAGCAGAGCCCGGAAGCGGACAGCCACGCAGTGTGACAAAGTGGCCGGGAACGTTTAACAACAGGAAAGTCAACTTCCCGTTCACCTGTATTTCTGTGACATATACCCACTCCCTCTCCCAGAGCCTTCAGTCAAGTCGGCCTTGTACACTTATACCATGCGAGTGATCTTTCTCAGGGAGATCAATAAAATGGGGCTGAGTTCTATGCCAAGCCTGGGATGGGACAGAGAGAAAGGGATAGACACAGGAGATGAGATAAAAGTCCCAAAGAGAAGAAACCTGAGGACAGGAACTACAAAAAGAAGCACTTTCAGGGATACACAGGAAACGTGGGAAGAACGCAGGCATCCAGGTTATACAGCAAGAGAGGAAGTGAAGGCTCAGAGCGGTGAAGTGAGCTCCTCAGGGCTGCACAGGTGGTGAGGGCTGGGCAGGATGTGGAGCCGGGGTATCTGAGTCTAGGGGCCCTGCTCTTAGCCACCTGCCATGTGATTACTCTCTGATCTTCTCTGTGCTGGTCTCCACACTTAGCAGCATCCTCTGCCCGCCAAGGCCCTCTCTGAGGGTTCCAGCTCCCTGCCCATCCAAGACACTCACCGGCCAATCCACCACTGTGTCATCCAGCATCCTCACCCCAACTTCCACTGCCTGTGAGGGTCTCAAAGACCCAGCCTATCCTCCCCACTGCTGTGACCCCCACATCCCACATGGGCTGGATACAGAGTCAGCCTCAGCAGACACGTGATGGTTCAGATGGAGGAAATCCAGGAGCCAGGGGAGGTCAGGACTGCCCAGATATCCCAGCTGGTCACCCCTGAGGGAGACAGAGTCTCGGCATCTCCTTGACAAGCAGGAGGGACAGCCTCTAGAGTGGAGCTGAGGTTGGGACAGGCTCTCACAACGCCACGCTCTAAGCTGCAGCCTTTCCCGAGAGGACAAGGACTACAGTGGTTTGGCATGAGACCTGGGGCGGGCTCTCCTCGTCCTGGCCTGTCCTCAAGCTCCCAACCTTTGTCTCCCCCATCCCACCACCATGAAGGAGCCCCTTCCCTCCCAATCCCCCTTACCCGGGGCTCCGTTATCACAGCTCATGACTCCATCTTTGCAGTGGCTGCAGAGAGAGAGAGAAGCACTGGGGTCAGCCCACCCAGTCACTGCAGGGCCCAGAGACCCCGAGTCACTGCACTCAGGTCACTGCGGAGCTCAGACAGACATCCCACTGCTGTCTCTGGCTCCCTGCGCAGAGAGGGAGGCTGTCACTTCATGGAAAGTCCCACACAGCTGCATTTTCTTTAGTCAGCAACTTCCATTTAAAGACAGGAATAATAATGCCACTAGAAAGCTCACCAGTGGCCCAGAGTTGGGACATCGCTGTCTCCAGGGGGATAATCCATTCCTTGGAAGTGGCAGGAGCACTGGTTCCTATAAAAGCCGGGAACGGAGAAAGGTGAGGTGACTCTGGAGTCAGGGCAGGGACCACCAAGGACAGGCACCCCGCCGTGCAACCAGCCAGGGGCGTTCACACCCAACATCTGCTCTGATAGCTCAGTGCCTATACCACACGGGTGGTTAAAATATTTTGAACATCAGGCTAGGCCCCCCTTTCTCTTCCTTACAGGGGATCTGTAAAGTGGGGATCCTTACGCGACCCTTTTCATAGGTTCCTCTTTGTAGGTCATTTGAGGGCAAAGACTGTGTTTCCTCCTCCCATACCTCAAACAGCTGGTTACAGCCAAGTGCAGGCCTTGGAGCAGAGCAGTTGAGGGCTGGACGGGTTGTCTGTACTCATCCAACCCCAACTCATTCCTCACCATCTTCTCCCTCCCTAACTCCTCCTCCATCCCACATAACTCTCACAAGCTCCCCTCGCTCACAACACTCAACCTCAAGGGGTGGGGGCACGGCACACATCTGGATCTCAAGCGAGGACTCCAGCTCAGAAAGGGCTCTGAGTGAATCAAATATGTTCCCCATCATTCATGCTGATGTCCCCCACATTCAGTTGAATGTTATACCATTTTACAAATTAAAAAAAAAAAAAGAAAAAAAACAGGCCTGGAGGGGACCAGGGGTCTTGCCAGTCAACCCTGAGATCTTGTGAGGTCACCACCTCCCACCTGCCCCTTCCACTCTGCCCTCCAGCCGCACAGAGAACGCCCACAGCCAGGTCTCAGGGTGCTCGCCGAGTCCCCTTTGCCTGGAGTACTCCTTCCTCAAATCTCCACTTACATGCCACTCCTCAGAAAGGCCTTCCTCCTAGGTTCACCTCATGTGACATAAGAGCAACCTCTCCCTCCCCAGGACTCCCTGGGCTCGCTCGGCTGTATTTGGCAATGTAGCTCTTGTTACCACCAGATCCGTTAAGTTTCTGTTTATTTGCTTATTTTATCTGTCTCACCACCTAGAATATGAGCTCTTGTGAAGGCAGGATTCTGTTTTGCTTGTTGCTGAATTGTCTAGAAATGCCTGGAACATACCAAATCAATCAAGATGTGTGGAAGGAGAGGGGAGATGAGGGCAGAGAACCTCTCGGCTCTGAGGGGTTGTCCTGTCTTGTGGCAAAGTCAGACTGGACCCAAGAGCCAGAGTTGGGGAAAGAGGCCTGGGTGGGAAGTGGGGAGGGTGTCCGATAAGCCCAGCTTATCCTCCAAGGCCTGCCCTGCGACCGAGGTGAAGTAGGCACAGGAGAGGCCCAGGCAGGTACCCAGTTTCATATGCTCTGGAGACCCCCAGCTTCACTACCCCCTGACACAGAGCTCAAGCCAGCCTCCTCACCTGGGGACACAGAGGTCAGCCTGGGTGTCCAGGTAGGTGTCTGGTGGGCAGGCACAGCCCTCCACACACTCGTCCCCGCTGAGGTCACTGCCACCATCGACCCCACAGGCCTCAGGGCCGGCCAGGTCCTGGCAGGTCTGTCCACACGGAGCCACACACGGGCTGTACTCCTTGGTGGCCTCACAGGACAGCGCTGTTGTGAGAAATGTGACTGTGCTTTGCCTTCCTCGCACACCCACAAGTTTGTGGAGTGGGGTCACCATCATAAAGAAGAGAACCCAGAGCCAGAGAAGTTAAGACATTTGCCCAAGGTCACACAGCAGGTCAAGGTTACAGCTGGGATTTGAACCCAGTCTGCCTCCCACTGTCCCAGAATGGCAGAGCCACAGAGGTAGATCGCATCCCAAGTTCAGCCTGGACCCTATGATTGGCATTTCCTTCTCTATGCAGGGCATTCCTCTTAGGTAGTGATTTTGTGGGGGGAGTGGAGGACGTCCCCTGATAGTCTTGCACTCACCCCATCACTCACACATAGACACACATACACAAGTGTGTAAATACACACACACACTCTGCCTTTCTCACTTCCATGGGCTGTGAAGATCAACTGTGCTCCCTCCAGCATCCTCTCAGGGTCCTTGACTTGGGGCTGCCCTCTCTTCACCTGGCCACCAGCCCACTCCCTGGGGTCTCCCACAGCCAGTCGGGGGGCGGGAGAAGGTGGACCCTCAGAGCTGAAGCTCCTGCTCCTCCAGGGCCCTCACAGGGGCACACAAGCATGGGGTGCTTACCACAGCCTGGCAGGCGGGCACGGAAGTCAACAGGGAGCCCATGGCGCTGGCACAGGTGGGCGTAGTGAGCCAGTGTGGCACACAGGCAGGGCTGCCCACAACGGCAGGCATCTCGGCGGCACTGCTCAAAGTAGGGCACAGGGCTCAGGTACGTGGAGCAGGGTGCAAACAGCTCCCCCGTGAGCACGCTGCAGGCCTGCAGGGCAAAGGAGGCTGGAGACAGACGAGTGGGCAAGGGTCAGGGGTCTGGTTTGCCTGGTGCTCTGGGCCCCAGCTTCTCCCTCCCTCCCCACAGCTGCAGGGACTGTACACAGGAGTGTGTGTGCATGTGTGTATGTGTATATATGTGCGGTATATATGTGCGTGAGCATGTGCAGGCATTCACGCAATGCATTCCTCATGTCAGGAGTCATAGAAGTGGACAAAACAGGAAACGGGCAAAAGTCCCTGCTCTCGTGTGGCAGACATTCTGGGTTGGGGAGACCATCCCTAAACAACTTCAACAGTAAATTCAAGGTGAAGAATCTAAGGAGAGAAAGTTGAGAAGGAAAATGGGGATTGCAAGGTGGGGGCAGAGGGGAATTGTGATTTTAAACCGAGTGGTTCGGAAGGCCTCAGTGGAAAGATGTTGTTAGACTAAAACCTTGAAAGAGATAGAGAGTCAGGCGTGTGTCTATGAGGAAAGAACATTCCAGGAGAATGGAACAGCAAGTACAAAGACCTGGAGACGAGACAGACCAGGCTGGGTCAGAAGAAAGCAAGGAGGCCAGTGCTGCTGAGCTAGGTGGAGGGTGGGTGCGGGGAGGAGGTGAGATAAGGGGGGTGGGAGGAGAGTGCAGGGCCTGGTGGGGCCACTGTGAGGACCTGGACTTTTGCCCTGAGATGGGGGAGCCGGTACAAATGTGCGTGTAGGTGACGGGGTAGAACGTGAAGTTTGCTTCTGCCTGATCCTCACCAGAAGGGAAGGCCCGTCCGCTCCCCACAGCTCCTCCTTTCTGATCACTCCTACCCAATGTGGGCAACATCCTCACGCCCAGGCTCCCATCTCATCTCTCTCAAACCAATCCTACCCACCGCCCCCCCAGCCACCTCACCGGCTTGCAGATGCACGTCACAGGGGTCCAGCGGGGAGCCAGAGACCAGCGGGGAGCAGGCGGACAGCGTTTTCCAAGAATTGCCAAAGAGCTGTGGAGTGCTCTCAGGCACACCTACTGGGGACCTGCAGCCATGGTAGAGCCACATTCACACACTGGCCCATGTGCACCCAAGTGAACACACAGCATACACCCAGGTAAGCATCCACCTGCTCATGTACACGGGAGAAGGCAATGGCACCCCACTCCAGTACTGTTGCCCGGAAAATCCCATGGATGGAGGAGCCTGGTAGGCTCAGTCCATGGGGTCGCTAAGAGTCGGACATGACTGAGAGACTTCACTTTCACTTTCCACTTTCCTGCATTGGATAAGAAAATGGCAACCCACTCCAGTGTTCTTGCCTGGAGAATCACAGGGACGGAGAAGCCTGGTAGGCTGCAGTCCATGGGGTCGCACAGAGTCGGACATGACTGAAGCGACTTAGCAGCAGCAGCAGCAGTTCATGTATACATGCATGTGCACACACACACGGAGGCAAACATAAAGCATGAACACCCATATTCCGATGCCTATGTATCCTCCCAAATATATACCATTCATAGGTTCACATATACCACCTGCACACACACATAAACACACACACACACACACACACACACAAAGCACAAATATATACAGACATGCAAACAAAAAGGAGATCTACGCAGACACATTCAAACACATGCAACTACAAATGTGCAGGCATGCATATATGCATCACATTTAACAGGCTCCATATGGGTTTGGGGCCATACACTAGCTCACACTCCCTACCAACCCTTGGGTCTTCATGTCAGAAAGAGATAAACAGGGACACCAAGAACCAAACTTCAATGAATAAGGACTTCCTTCACCCTCCTTTTCCCTCCCTCTCTCCAGGTGGGAAAAAGTCACACGAGGGGCAACAAGGGGCAGGAGATACTCAAGTTTCCTAGATATCATCAGTCTCCAAGGGTTACTGAACTGGGTGTAGATGGTACAATGGCCAAGGGTCATAGGCCCATGAGGGGCAAATTCCGCCTGGCGCCCACCACATACACATTCCTGCTCCAGAACAGTGAGAACACAAGTTACACAGAGCACCATTTCCACCTAGGATTCACGGCTAGGAGTATGGCAAGCAGCACACACACTAAATAAACATGGTCTGCTCCCCTCATTCTGATCAGGTGCCCTGACACCAGGCAAGGAGCTGTCCGCCAGGCAAGGCAGAATAGGATGCTACATTTTAAAATGTACCTGCATGGAAAAGCTCTCAAGTTTTTTGTATTCTTGATTTCCCAAACACATTCTCATTTCTGGCTGAAGAAAGCCTCTTACGTTTCTTTCTACATCACCCAATGCGTGTAACTTGAAGGACTGACCAGAACCTCCAGCCATCAAGATCAATCATTTGTTTTCCTTTCTGGAAAGTCTGACTTCTTCTGTCCCCTCCCAAGTTCCCAAACTGTGTCCATGCCGAGGAGTCAGCATTTTAAAAAGCTCTTGGGATGACTCTTTGGCACAAGAAAGACTGTGAACTCCTGCCTTAAAGAAACACATGCTGTGCTTAATCGCTCAGTCCTGTATGGCTCTTTGAGACACCATGGACTGCAGCCCCGCAGTCCATGTCCCCTGTCCATAGGGATTCTCCAGGCAAGAATACTGGAGTGGGTTGCCATGCTCTTCTCCAGGGGATCTTCCCAATCCACAGATCAAACCCAGGTGTCCTGCGTTGCAGGCGGATTCTTAACTGACTGCGCCTCCAGGGAAGCCCAAGAATACTGGAGGGGTAGCCTATCCCTTCTCCAGAGGATCTTCCAGACCCAGGAATCGAATCAGTCTCCTGCATTGCAGGTGGATTCTTTACCAGCTGAGCTACCAAGGAAGCCCTAAAGAAACATACTTAAATTTAAATGTAGAGGAATAAACAACCAATGATGCACGTTTTGCACAGTGAGAACCCATGGGGGTTCTGGAGAAATATTAGACAGTGTCCAGGTACATATCTTCGGAGAAGGCAACAGCACCCCACTCCAGTACTCTTGCCTGGAAAACCCCATGGACAGAGGAGCCTGGTAGGCTGCAGTCCATGGGGTCGCTAAGAGTTGGACACGACTGAGTGACTTCACTTTCACTTTTCACTTTCAAGCATTGGAGAAGGAAATGGCAACCCACTCCAGTGTTCTTGCCTGGAGAATCCCAGGGACGGGAGAGCCTGGTGGGCTGCTGTCTATGGGGTCACACAGAGTTGGACACGACTGAAGTGACTTAGCAGCAGGTGCGTATCTTAAGGGCCCCGCCTCCCCCTCTCCTTCCGGTTCCGGGGCAGGGCACATACAGGAAATCGTCCTGCGTGTTGCCGTTGAAGGTGCCGCAGAGGCCCACGGTGTCCTCCACCCATCGCTGGTCCACCTGCAGGTAGAGCCGCAGGCCTTCGCGGTCGTAGAGCACCCGCACACCCACGTTGGTCCTCACGCGCAGGAACACGGAGGACAGCCTCCGGATCTCAAAGGCGTCTAGGCACAGAAGGAGAAGGGATGTAGGAAGTTCGGACAAGATAACCCCATCCACCGCCATCACATGCATAGCTCCCCCCTCAGCCCAGACCCAGCCCAGTCTTCACACACAGTCAAGCTCTGCCACAAAGAAGTGAAGCTCTGGGTTGGTTTGGGGAGCCCTGAAGAAATCCTGGTCAATGATGAAATCAGGACCCAGGGATAAGCTACCACAGCAGCCCCAGATGAAAAATTTCTTCTAGCATTCAGTGCCAATTAAAACTTGCCTCCCTAAGCACTTGGTTTTTTTTTTTTCTCCCCTAAACAATTGGTATGTTTCCTTCTCTAGCAAAAAAGAATTCTGTAACTACCCGTTTTTGGTTTTGTTTTTTTCACAGTGGCCACCAGGAAGGTGAAAATATGATTTCAGATTCAATTGTAGCAATTTTAAAATTTAGATTTAGTTGTAGTGAATTTTACATCTTTTGTGACTTGCTTTTTTTTTAAACCTCTTTACACCCCTTGCATCTGCACTCTTCTCAGCCTTGAGCCCTTACTCTTTATTTTTTCTTTTTAGTTTTTTTTTATGCTATTTTATTTCTTAATCGTTCTGCCATTTTTGTTAGATTTTGTGTTTCCTACAAGCTATCACAAAGCCCTTGTGAAATCAGAAAGGATAATAATAGAGTGGAGATGGAAGAGAGCTCCATTAATATCCATAAGTTAGGAAAAGCCATCATACTGCCATGAAACCTACTGCAGTGGGGGCAGAGACAATTCTACAAGTCCAGAGTCCATGTTCCTGGGACCAAGGTGTCCCCTGGCCTGATTCACCCAGTACTAGAATGTGAGCTCCTGCCCATACATCAGTGCTTTGCCAGAAGAGCCTGCGCTGCTAACTTTCAGCCAGCTCTTGTCCACCAGGGCCGTACCGTCTGTGTAGGGTGGGGTGACCTTGTACTGGTCAAACAGAAGAACGTCCCCTGCTTGGGTCAAGGTCACCTGCCTCCGAGGGTCCTGATGCAGAATCACTGACACTGACTGGACACAGACTCCGTCCTGGTTCTAGTGAGAGAGGAAGGCCAAATGGGAAGGATTAGTCTGTCTCCCTGCTGATCCCAACAGAGCCCTCCAAGGCAGGGATGTCAGCACGGTTTGAGGCCAGGGGCAGGCTCCTCACAGTGTCAGAGACCCAAGGGACATTAGGGGTCCTCTAACCAAATGCTCTGATCTGGGGAATGAGAAGGCAGAGGCCCAGGCTGGAGAAGGTTAGTGGCAGAACTAGGATACTACAAATAAAAATGGTAGTCAACCCTCAGGCCATGACACAGAGCAGAGCTGGGCCCCAGATGGCTCAGAGTCCAGTCTCTGAAACACTGGCCTCCCCCACTTGACTGCAACCCAGGATTTAATTTCATCCTTTTATTGGTGTTTGTGTAGCTCTTTCCATGTGTCACACCCTGCGGAATATCAAGCTCCACTCATAAGCAGGCAGGAAATGAGCTAATATTCTCTGGGCCTCAGGGTCTCATCCCCGAAATGGGCAGTACACATTGGGTCCATTTATACTTCCCTTCCACACAATCATACATGATGAAAGTGATAGATATAGTCCCTGACCTCATGAAGAATACACACTCCTGAGGGATACAGATTTTAAATAATGGATTACAAAGTTGGTTAATTATTGTGATCAGTGCTGAAAACAGGTGTAGGGTGCTAACGAGACTTAGCCTGCAGAGATAGGAAGGGACATCTTGGGGAATGATGATAATAGTGTAAAAATAATCACAACAATAATATAACACATAGTAATACTATCGATACAATATTATTATAGGGCTTCCCCGGTGGCTCAGTGGTAAAGAATCTGCCTGCCAATGCAGGAGACAAGGGTTTGATCCCTGGTCTGGGAAGACCCCACGTGCATAGAGTAACTGAGCCCATGCCCCACAACTATTGCGCCTGTGCTCTAGAGCCCAGGAACTGCAACTATTGAAGCCCATGTGTCCTAGGGCCTGTGCACAGCAACAAGAGAAGCCACTGCAATGAGAAGCCTGTGCTCCACAACTAGAGAGTAGCCCCTGCTAGCCACAACTAGAGAAAAAGCCCGTGCATGCAGCAACGAAGACCCAGCACAGCCAAACATAAAAAAAAAAATGCTCTAAGTCTACAAACAGTAAACGCTGGAGAGGGTGTGAGAAAAGGGAGCCCTCCTACACTGTTAGTGGGAATGTAAACTGATACAACCACTATGGAGAACAGTATGAAGGTTCCTTACAAAAACTAAAAATAGAACTACCATACGATCCAGCCATCCCACTCACGGGCACAGCCCGGGAGAAAACCATAATTTGAAAAGATACAAGCCTGTCAATGTTCACTGCAGCAATAGCCAGGACAAGGAAGCAATATAAGTGTCCACTGACAGAGGAATGGATAAAGAAGATGTAATACATATATACAAGGAATATTACTCAGTCATAAAAAAGAATGAAATAATGCAAGTTGCAGCAACACTGGATGGACCTAGAGATTATCATTCTAAGTGAAGTCAGACAGTGAAAGACAAATATGATATCACTCATGTGGAATCTAATTTTTAAAATATTATATAAATGAACTTAATTACAAAACAGAAACAGATTTTGAAAACAAGCTTACGGTTAGCCAAGAAGAAATTTGGCATAGAAGGAGGGATATATTAGGATCTTGGGATTAATATACACACACTACTGCATATAAAATAGTTAACCAACAAGGAGGTACTGTGTAGCACAGGGAACTCAATAATCTGTAATAACCTATATGGGAAAGGTATCTGAAAAAGAATGAATATATGTATATGTATAACTGGATCACTATGCTGTACACCTGAACCTATCTTAACATTGTATATCAACTCTACTCCAGTAAAATTTAGAAAACAAAACCAGAAAGAATGACTCACTTTGCTGTACAGCAGAAATTAACACAACATTGTAAATCAAATGTATTTCAATAAATTAAAAAAATAAAAAACAACAACGATGGCCAGGACAGGGAAGCGACTCAGCCAACAGATGTTCTGGAGCCAGAACCCAGTTTGCTGTCCCCCGCTCTGCCCAGAAACAACAGATAGCAGGGTGGGGCTGTGGGAGGCCCTGAGGCCGTGCCCTAAAGCCCCAGCCTCTCTAGGGGGTGGCAGTCAGGGGCGGCTGGCTGGCTGGAGCCTGGGGTCCCAGCTCTTAAACTTACCAGGCCACATGGGGCGTTCTGCAGCGTCACTGTGAATGTGCCCGAGGAGCGGCTCTTGGCCAGGATGTACTGACACGTGGCGGGGAATGTGTAGCGGCGGCCGTCGAAGGTCGTGAAGTGGATGTCACCAGTCACTGAACACTCAGCTGAGGGGCAGAGAGAGGCAGCTGACCCGGGGGGCTGCCCCACGGGGTGTGCCTCTGCCCTGCGGCTCTGAGCACCCAGATGAGACGGCACCCTGTCCACAGGAATCAGGGATGCCTGGAGCCCTGGCCCTCCCTTTGAGAGCCCCGGTCACTTGGGAGAAGCCCCCCAGGTCTGTCTGAAGGGAGATGCAGCTCTCCTCTCCTCTCCCTCTAACTGGAGACCAGGCCCTAAGCATGGAGGCCAGTCTTGGTCCAAAGTCCCTACACTCAGGAGGGACCCCATGAAAAACCCTCCCTGCCAGGGCAGAACAAAACCCTTCATCAGTCTGAGCAGTTCTGAGAACACAAAGAGGGGCAGGCAGAGCCAATGGAACTGAGTGAGTGCCCCACCCCAGCTGCAGGCCTGGCCCTCTGAGCTCCCCGACCCGAAAAGCTGAGGGGCTGAGAGAAGGGGTGGAGTCCAAGTGGGGCCAGACGTACCTGGGCAGACAGACGTGCTGCACACCCACCTGCCCGCAGTGCATGTGCTGAAACACAGAGACCAAGGGAGTAGGGACTCACCCCTGCAGGGCTAGGATAGATGCTAGAGGGCTGCAGAGCTCCTTCCCAGCCCTCAGTCTTCCCAGCTCTAAAATGGGTGGTGGAGAGTCCACCCACAGAGTGGATCTGATGAGATCTGTGACTCAGAGGTGCTGAGTGAGTGCCCCAGGTGATCAGGCTCCTAGAGGGGTGGAGCGGTAGCCCTGATGGAAAGCCCCAGAAGTCACTGTTCCCCTCCCCAGCAGTAGACACGGACCAGGAATTGCAGTCTTCTTTCACCACAGAGCCAGTCGGGTACAGGGTCCCATGGAACTCACAGGGACACTCAGCCGGTGCCACACAGCCCCCATCCTCGAAGATCAGCCCTAGGGTGACAGGAAAGGCCCACTTAACTCACCTCCACTCCTGTTTACAAACCTTTCATGGTGCTCCAGGGCCTGTGATAAAAATCAACTCATCCACACTCTTTCACCACCCAGCTCATTTTCAAACTTTCTCCTGTATAAATGCATGGCTCAGGCCAGATCTGAGTCCCCTTTGAGCAAATAATCCCACCTCCAGACCTTTGCTCTGAGAACGACTCACCCCACACAAAGTGCATGCTGACTAGCTTCTTCTCTCCATCTCTCAGAAGCCTGTCACTGTATCCAGAATCAACTAAGGGGCCACCTCCTCCAGGAAGCCTTCCCTGATAACCTCTCCCCACAAATGAATTCCTGTATCTTTTCTCGTTTGAACTCCTGAGCTGGTCCTCACCATATTATGCCTCAGACTGGAGTTATATGTGTAACTGTCATCACTGCAACCAGACTCAGATTCCTAAAGTCAACAACTGTATCTTTATATTTTTTTATTTCATCCTCACCAAGCAAGCTCTGCACCATTAGATGTGCTGCAGATTTATACACCATGAAAAACAGTACACAGATGGAAGTTCAAACAAATACATGTGTGATAAATGAATAAATGAATGACTGAATACCTTGTCCCCATCTACACACCTTAAAAAGCTCAGTCTCAATGAAATTAAATATCCTGTTGAATCTTCAAGAGCTACGGCTCTGCCCCTACCCTTACCTCCCTTAAGCCATTCATTCACTCATTCATGTATTGTTTGTTCCTTCCTTCCTTCATTCTACAAACAGACATGCTCTGACCCCTGGCTTCACGCTCATCTATGCCAGGCCAGAGAAATGCTGCCAGGCACCCACTGAGCCACTAGCATACCGTCAGGGCAGTAGCAGCCGTCCACACAGGCTATCTCGCTGTCCACACAGGATGCCCGCGGCTGGCAGGAGGCCGGGCAGCAGGCGACGCACTCGTTGTAGACAAAGGCCTTCTCCTTGCAGAGCACCGCTTGGAAGGAAGGCAGCATAGTACGGCCTGCCTGCTCCCTTCTAGCCCCAGTTCTGCCAGGACCCAACCAGGGCCTACCCAAGCCCTGGGGGTGGGGGGTGGGGGGCGGGGTAGGAGGGCTTTCTAGGTCCCGGTGGGAGCACCAGGTGACCAGGAAATTAGTGAGAGCCTGGGAGACCCTAAGAGCCACTTTCATTGCACTTGGTGGCCCCAGGTCAGTCCCTCCCTCTCTGAGCCTCAGTTTTCCCATCTGTCTCATTGGGATGGAACCTCAGGGCTTAACACTCCTGATCACTGTGGTTCTCAGCAGGACAGGACATTGACTTGAGGCCTGGGAATGCCACCCACAGCCCCAGGACAGAGCTTGTCTGTATCCCTCCCTGTCCACAATCAGGCTGCACCTACTGCATGACTGGAGCTGGTTCCTCCACCCCTGCAGCGGCCGACCTGCCTGGGCACATGCCCGGGCATACTCTGCCAGTGCCCGGCACCATGTGGCTTCATCGCCTGCTGATCTGTGCAGGGAAGCCGAGGATATAAGATTCAACCTGCAGCCAGCCCCCCAGCACCCGATGGAGTCTGCCAGGGCTCAGACTCTACAGCTGGGAAAGGTAGCCAGGGGAGGCAGCTAGGTATACAGACCCCTAGGCTGGAGGTTGGAAAATCTGGGCTCTTGTCTCAGCATTGCCCCTGACTGATGAGACCCGGGGGTGGTCAGGCCCCATTTCTGGGCCTTGATTGAATGAGGACAGTCTGTCCCACCCATGCAGATACATAAGCATTTCAGAACTTTGTGAAGCCTATCTGTTACTGCCTGGGATCATCAAGCTCAGTGGCCCACGTGCTGAGCCCTCACCCACTACTGGGAGAGGTCTCCCCACAGCCCAGTACCACCCTCGCTCCTGGGTCCCCACTCACTGGCAGAGATCGCTGGTACAGCTGGCCATGAAGGGCAGAGGGCTGACGAAGGCATGGCAGGTGTCAAAAGGGGGTCGCAGCAGTGCCTCACAGCGGTCATACACACCCTGGGGTGTGGGCCAGGAGCCAGAGCTGGAGGCCGGCAGGGCCACACACAGCCCTCTGACTTCACCAGTCCCATGCAGCACCCCAACTTGGGCCCAAGGGAGAGAAAGAGGAGGATGGAGAGGAGACGGAAGGGGTGTGGACACCTACAACCTTGGTCCCCTGCAGCCAGTGACTTTCCAAGAAGTAGACAGGAAACCAACCTAAGCCAGACACTAGGGTGGGGTTAGGGGGCTGGAGTAAGGGGGGTCGGCCCAGGAGCCACACCTGCATGGTTCCCGGGGTCTGCTGCAGGCATGGAGGGCGGGGCAGGGAGGAGGTTGTGGGACCTGGAGGCTGGTTGGGGGCCTGCTCCTGCCAGCTGTGCACGAACTCTGCCACATCATCCGTCAGCTTCCCTGTAGGGCAGAACAAACATGACCGCAGGTGGGGGCCACAGGGGAGGCAGGTGGAGCCGAAGAGATGCCAAGAGAAAGGCAGGGCGTTGAAAAACCAGCCTCCTGAGCTACCATTCCGGTCTGCATTTCCCTACAGAGCCATTCTCCTGAAAGAGTTGTTTGGTAAGCATAGTCAAGAATGCTCAAGACCCTCAAGGTTCCAGGAAGTGGCTCCCTGCTGCTCTAAACTCAGAAAAGCAACACCATGCCATCGAGAGGGAATGAACGTATGAGTCTGAACAAGCGCCCATGCGTCTCTGAGCATGAGGTTCCCATATGTGAATAGGGCAAACCATCCCCTTGTGAATTTATCACTAGGACTACATGAGACGCTATGGGTAAAATGTTCAGTGTGTTGTGGCTGCTCATAGGTGGCACTTTCTCTCTGGCCAGAGTTGCTATGATTTGGTCTAAACTCTTCACTTTAACTTCCTGCCTCTCCAGCTGGAGCCTTTTTCTCCCTGGCTCCCTCTGGCCCCTGCACCCTGCAGTCCCCTCAGCTCCTCCATCCCCCAGACACCTTGCAGGGCCAGCGCCACCTGGCAGTGTCCATTAGATCCTCACGCAACCTAAGTAGAAATTCTCATTACATCTATTTTACAAATGAGGAAACTGAGGACCAGAGTGGTTAAAACACAGTTGGAAGAGGCCTCTGACCTCCCCCCCAGGTCTTTATACCATGACCCCAGGGTTCTGTGCCAAGTCCCTTCCCACTCCTCCCAGCCCAGCCTATCCTCCACCCCAACCAAAACCCCTTTGGTGGCCACCTGGCCTGCGCCTCACCATAGCTGGTCACCAGGTCATCCTGGGGGTCGGCATTGTTGTTCCCACACAGCCCATGGGTCCAGCCTAGGAACTCTGGACTCATTTTAATGTAAACAGCTGAGGTGCCATCCCAGGCAAGCGTGAAGGCTGACTGAAGCCGCACGAGGACATAGCCAGCAAGCTGCTGTAGACGCAGGTTCCCCATCACGTGAGGCAGCTGGAGCCTGCAGGATACAGCCCAGAGCTTCAGGGCGTCCACATCACCTCTACCAGCCCAGGCCCTTCACCAGGGGACCACCATCCTCTACCCGCAGGACCCACCATGTGCACAGGATCAGCCTCACCCCCTGGCCACTGACACCATGGGCTGTAAGGTCCCTATTTTCCTTCCCCCTGACTTCTTGGGTGCTTGGAAGTCCACAGTTAGAAAGGGGTTTCCGTGGTTTTCAGAGTTTTAAAGTTGCTTTTCAAAAGTACAATTTCCCTTGCTCTCTGGAATCACAGTGAAGACAATCATGGGATTTTGAGCACTAATAGTGGTAACTTTTTATACAAAAATTATTAACATATATTTTATTGATGCTGTTTCAATAAATAAAGGGCAGTTAGTCAAGCAGAAAATAATACTTAAAAAATAAAACTGCAATTTCCCTGGCAGGAATAAATCTTAGAGTGACTGAAATTGCCAGTTTGTTTTTTTAGACAGGAGAGACGATATAAACAGACATCCACTTTGCTTATATTTTTGGTGGGAAGCAAGAAAGGAATTGGAAGAGAAAAAGAAAAAGCCAAGAGAGAAGACAAACAGGACATGAAGGAAAGAGTTCAGGGCTCCAGCAATCTCAATATCCTCCCCTGTTTTACTGGCACAGACTCTCTTAGCCGATCTGAAATTTAGCAACATTAACACAGATGAAAATCCGGAGGAAAGCAAAAGGAGTGTCTAACCAGTCAGAGCTGGAACCAAAAGAGCCAGCTACCAAGGCTTCATTCACAGGGAAACACTGTGGATCTTCAATTCTATACTCAGCACCAGAAAGCATGGCTACCCCGTTTCCAGGTCTGAAGCAGGAAATGAGAAAGGGAAGAAGGGTCAGTGCAGGAGGGTCCCCCTAACAGCAAGATGAAGTGGCAGTGGACAGCCAAGGAAGGAGAGTCCAGTGAAGAAGAGGTGCAAGAAAGATTTCTGAAAGGACCATAGTCTGGAGCCTTTTGATGTAGGAAGTTGGGACTTCACCCCTTAAATAGTCCCTCAGTCATCCCTGAGGTCCCAACAAGGTAAGTGACAGTCAAATGACCCCATGCCATCAGAAAAGGGTGAAAGTGTGCTCAAAGTCTGCTCTGATGAGGCTTGAACTATGTAGGATACATTCAGGAAGATTTCCTTCAACTTGTGGAAGCAAAAACCTGTTAATCATGCCTATACAGCTATCTGGGAAACTTCGCTCATTGCCTGAAAATGTATTGTCTGGAAACCCAGAGGGCCTGAGAGTTCCAGAAAATCATGAGGGACTCGTCTTTCTGTAAACCCAGCTGATCTGCCGGTATGTTTCTGCCATAGAGGTGGAGATTCTGTTTGCCCCCAGAAAACAACTCGAGAAGGGCAGATGCTCAGCCATCTCCCACCACCCACACCAGGGAGTAGGGGAGCTCAGGTTAGAAGGTGTTGGAGTTACCTCACACCTCCACGGGTGACCTCCTTGGCCAGATGGATCTCCTGCTCGCCCGCAAAGAAGAGGCTGGCAGACCTGGAGCAGGTGTAGGGGAAGGAGCCGCACTGCGGGTCGTTGTGCACCTGGGGGCGGATTTCAGAGGCCACTGTGCAAGCTCCTGCCACTCACCTGGCCCCCAGCTTCGGCTATGGGCCCAGAGGCACCCTGTTGAGCTCCCACTAATGCTGGACTGCCTGCCCGCGGCATGCCAAGCACCTGTCCTCTGTCATCTCTCCCAGTCCCCACAGCACCACAGGGAGGTCGGAGCTATCTTTACCTGCACCTCAGAGAGGAGGTGGCTCGTGCTCAGAGAGGTGAAGTGACACAGGTGACATGCACACAGCCAGGATTCCAATCCAACTGTGCTGTCTCCCTATTTCTGGACGTTTTTTTGTTTATCCACCCCAGCTTATCCCATCAGACTGAAAGCCCAGTTATACACTCACACCATCTCACACTCATAATGAACACAACACACATCTCAGATAGGTACATCAGAGGGCACTCTCAATGCTCACACTATAAATACACACTCCTACCACCACCCTGGTAGAGGCGGCTTAGCTGTCCCCTACACACACATATCACTCCTGAGTTGCCTGACACATGCGTGTCTCCTCTGCCCCCGCTCAGACAGAACCTACACCCCCAAAGCCACAGCACCCAAGGAAAGCAGGCAGGGGCTCTCAGAGTTTAGGGAAAAGTCTGAAATGTACCTCTGCCAACTGTGAAAATCCATCCCATGAGTGAACAAACCTTCCACTAGATTATTGTTAAACATGGTTAGGCGGGCCGGAGCCATTTCAACTAAAAGTAGGACCTGTCAAAGCTATTCCATAGCCTAAATATTTTTCAAATTTTTGGGAACATGACCCATAGTGAGAAATATATACACATATAAATTAAATAAAATAAAAAGTTTTACAAAATAATATTCATCACTATTAATGTGCAAAGCATTCCTACAATATTTTTTATTTATATTCTCTTTTGTCTTTTTTTTATGCTGGTTATGACTTATTACTTATTCATTTCATAACTCAAGAATGGGTGGCACCCCACTGGTCTAGGTAATCATAACGTGTGTGTGTTAGTCACTCAGTCATGTCCAACTCTTTTTGACCCCATGAACCGTAGCCCACCAGGTTCCTCTGTCCATGGAATTCTCCAGGCAAGAATACTGGAGTGGGTTGCCATTCTCTTCTCCAGGGGATCTTTCCAACATAGGAATCAAACCTGGGTCTCGTGCATTGCAGGCGGATTTTTTTTTTTTTTTTTTTTTATCATCTGAGACACCATGAAATGATACAGTCATGATGTGTGATACCCATGATACTCTGTGGCGAAGAGGGTCAGGGTCCCCGGTCCATCCAGGACCTGGCCCCCAGACAGTCCCTTGGCAGGGCTATGCCTGAGACAGAAGAGGCACACCCAGCTGGCAGAGGGGCGACACTGAGTACCACGCTCTCCCCCATCTCCCAACCCCTCAGCCTAACTCCACGCTGGCCAAGGTGCCCTCCAGCACAGCAGCCTCCCCAGCTAGACTCTTCTCCAGGTAGAGACTATACCTGCAGGTGACTGCCCGCTTGACACACAGGGAAAATGTGAAAAGCAAATCTGTCTGACCATGAGACTGTGACTCTTACATATGTTCATACACAAGACAAGCTTTTACTGAACATTAATCCAGGTACTGGGAATAGCAATGGAAAAGACATGGTCCCTTCCTAGAAAACTTACATCTGAAGAGGAGACCAACCCAGAAACAGATTTTTGTAAGAGAAACACAATGATAGGGTAATGGTGTGGAACTCTGGTTCCACAGAAAGGAGCCCCTGAGCCCACTCAGGAGGTCAGAGCATGCAAAAAGTCTTCTTAGAAGAGGTCACCCTAAGCTGAGTCACTCAGGACCTCTACCATTTCCTCTGTGGCACCACGCTCTTTCTTATCTAAGGTTCATACCATAGCATCCAATGTTCCTTTGACCTAGAGTATTCTCCTGTCTGTCCCCACCCCTTCACTTGTCCAGCTCTAATTCATTCTTCAAATACCAATGTAAATATCACTTCCTGCAGCAGGAAGCCCTCCCCATCACCATATTTCCCAATAGGCAAGGTTAGGTTTCCATCACACGCTCTTCTAACTGTTTGACATTCTCCTCTATTGCACTCAGTGGCACTTGAAATGATTCATTTGACTTGATGTCTGTTTTCCCATTAAACTGTAAGTTACATGAGGACAGAGACCACATCTGTGGTGTTGTCCACAGGGCCAGCACCAGGCCTTGTGCCAGGAAAAGAGTACAACTATGCACTTAATAAATACTTGGTGAATGAGAGACTAAGTGAATGAATGGCCAGGGGCAACCAGAAGGGAGTGGATGAGTGAGAACCACGGAGCCTTCAGCTGCCTCCAGGTGCACAAGCCCTGGGCAGGAGCTGGGAGGGTGAAGGAAAGCGCCAGCCTCTTTAACTCTGCCGAGCAGAGCCCCGGCCAACCAAGCCTTCAGGGCCTAGAGGAACCTTCCCGGACAGGCAGGGGGCAGTGAACACCTCACCTGGACTGAGAAGATCTGCCCCTCAGGTTCATGGCGCCCCACCAGAGTGTAGCTGCCCTTCCCAGACAGGTAGTAGTAGAGGCCATCAAATGTCTCCACGTGATGCTGTCCCCACGCCCGGCAGATGCTGTCTCTCTCAGGGCCAGCATTGTACACTGAGCCAGGGACAAAAAGGGCATCTCTGTGTAGCAGCAGTGGACACCGAGCCCAAGGCTAGTGGGTTCCCTGTCCACTCCCTCTAACCCAGACCCCTGAGTCTCAGGTCCACAGATTTTCTTAAACCTGTGGCCCCTCCCAGAGGTGGAATGGAGCCCAGACTCACCCATCTGGCAGCGCGGCCCGGTAGCATTGAAGCGCCTGCAGTCACAGAAGGCCGGGTGCACACATTCGCCCCCGTTGAAGCAGGAGAACAAGTCTGCAAGGGAGACGCAAGGCATCGCCCCATCAAGCTGAGAATGGCAGAATCCATTGACGCAGCACCTCCGTCACGATGGGACCCAAGCCCCCCACCTCCCAGAGCAACATGGAACTCAGATCCCCATCACAGCGAGCCCCAACTTTCCTCAGGAGCTGGCTTTGATGGGGGCAGGAGCAGGGTGCCTCAGACAGCTGCCCCACCCTCTCCCTAATAGGCTGTGAAGTCTGAGTACTGACCTTCGGTATGTATCAATGGCCCCAGGCCAGCCCCACCTAGGCCTTCAGTTTCCTAAGCTAAAAGTTCTCGGCCACCAGGCAAGGCATCAAAGCTGTGAATATGGAGCATGAGGGGTGAGCAGGAGCCTGCCCAGAGCTTTTCATGGACTGCTCTTCCTCATTGCTCCATAAACTTAGGGGAAGAGTCCGTAGTGTAAACCAAGGAATGCACTTGGAATGTAGTAGAAAGGAAGGCCTCAGAGGATGAGAGGACAAAGCAGAGTGGCGTGTGGCAAGGGAGGGAGCCATAATATGAGAAGAGGGATCACAGACAGAGACCAGGTGAGGGGAGAGGCCACAAAATAGTAGAGAGAGGCTACAGACACAGAGTGATATCCAGGGGGAAAACCACCACTAAATAAGAAGCTCAACCTCACTGGAGTCAGACAGTGTGAGGGGGGACAGCCACAGGGGCATGGTCGTGAGACCAGGACACTCCTCAGGCAGGAAGGGAAAAGCAGAGTAGAGCTGGACGCTGGGGCTGGGGACGGTGGAAAGAGACCCCCTGCAGGGAAAAGAGGTCCCAGGAGGCCCCAAGACAAGCCCCGGGCTCCCCTCACAGGCCTTTCTGCAGGCAGGGGCCTCCCACGAGCCCCAGGGAAGGACGGGCACTCACAAGACGGTGCACATTTGGCCCGATGGAGCCGCCTTTCCCAGGAAGACATGGCCAAGGAGTCCAGGACTTCAGCTTCCTCCTTTTACAGACAGGAGACGGAAAAGAATTCAATCCAGGGCTGACCTCAGGGATGGCGGGCTTCCTGAAGGTCACAGCCCTTCCTGTTCACTACCTGGAGGGAGGCAGGCCCTCTGCTGCTGGGTGCCCCAGTTACCCAGCCCACCTCTGAGAAGCCTGGAGGCAGGATTTTCAGGTGGCGTGAGGCCTGGTTTACACCCTCCTGAGTGGCATCTCATTGGCAGGCTGGGGAGGCCTGTAGCCTGAACACAACCCCCTCCCCTCCATGCTCCAGTGTCCCCCGGCCTCCCCCGACTCCCTCCCTAGTAAACCTTTGTATGCTCCACAGCCCAGCACAAAACCCTCTTGTCTGGAGAACAAACACAACACCTCCTCACCACAGAAACCATACGGGGCAGAGCTGAGAAACAAAGGCAGCCCCTCAATCCAGGGCAGGGGAACATCCCCCACCCCAACTCAGCCTTTTGGGCTCTTCTATCAGCAAAAACAATGCCTCACGGATCACAATCCGCTGTTCTCAGAACTCATCTGAGTCAGAACCCTCCCCGATACCACACACCTGAGGACAAAGGCAAAGCCCCGCTGAGATCCTGTTTTCCAGACCAGAAGCCCCATCCCATGGTCTCTTGAGATACGAACATCTGAAATCAGGACTTCCCCGAACATCATTTCACTGTGTTCAGTCCCTCTCAGAACTCCAGCCTGAGGGTCTAAAGTCACCCAGCACCGGGACCCTTGGCACAGTAGGATCTTCACTCTCAGGGCCTAAGTCCTCTCATTTGAACAACTTCTGGGACTGGGGGCCCAGCCTGGCCCAGGTACAGGGAACACGTGCACGTGATCTTGCTCACAGGGCTGACAAGGCACGAACCACACTGAGGGTGTTTGTCTCATGTATTTTCTCCTCACTGTCACCTCCTCATCCCTGGGCTAAATCCCCAGCGTCTAGCAAAGACTAGGAACACAGAAGTATTCAGAACCCTTGGTCCCTGGAGCCCAACCCCAGCTCTTTGTCCCTCCTGTGGGTTGTACTTCTCCACCTCCTGCCTGGCCTGTGCTGCAACGAATCGAGGCCATTTCTGGAGAAGAATTTTAAATCCTTTCCAAATGATTCATCTTCATTATAGATGGGGAGTTCTTAATTATTTTTATGCTATGAATCCTTCTGACAATCTAGTGACGATTATGGGCCCCTTCTTGCAACAGATGTTTCTAAATACGTAAAATAAAACATAAGATTATAAAGGATATCAAACATATTGCAATGCAGTGATCAAATATTTTAGAAAAATGAGTAATGGTGATATTTGTGCTTTTTTATTAATACATTAAATCACAGGACCAAGCGACAGGCCATACCACTGCCAGCATGCAGGAGCAGTGAGCATAGATGCGATCTGGAGACAGCGACAATTGCAAGCTGATAGCAAAATACCTGTGATTTCTATTAATGAGAGTCACAGACACTGCTAATATTCTGTGGTCTGTAACGTCTAGCAGTAATTAAAGGGAAGACTAAATTTCAGTCCCATTGAAGTTTCCATAAATAACAATGCATTTTTTCCCCCCATCCAAGTTCATGGACTTCTGGTCTACACCAGCAATTCTCTGGAGAATGGCTGAGCTCTATAGAGTGAGGCAGCACAGAAATGAAGGCTGGTGAGCTACTGGTCTGAGACCTCCCCTTCCCTTACTTAAGAGGGCATTCCAGGCAGAAGCCTTTGAGGGATCCCCAGGTTCACTTTTTAAGTAGCCTTATTCCTGCCCAGCCTCCTCCAACTCCAGTTGCCTTCAAGGAGAGCCATTCTAACCCCTTGTTTGTTCTGAGGAGTAACGTGAGAAACCTACTGGGGTTGCCTGGTCTGGATGCTTCCCCAAGGAAAAGAAGGGGAGGCCTACCCTGGAATCCAGCAAGGAAAGAAGCCCTCTAGGGGAATGAAGTGCTTGGGTAGGAGGATCATTATGCTGCTAAAATACAGGGATCCCTGCAGTCCAGTGGGGGCATTTATGCAGTAGAACATGCTAGCTAGAAGACCTTGCTCTGCTTGTGCCCTGAGGGCCCGGCAAACCATCCACCTGCCTCAGTATCCCCATCCATAAAAAGAATGATGAAAACATTTTAAAAATAAAATAAAAACTAAATAAAAAGAATGACGACATTATCTTTCAGTTCAATCTGGGGCCTGGAGAAATGGGAAAAAAAGATACAAAACCCCCACATAATCCAGACATTCAAAAGTAAGCATGCCTCCTCCTTCCTTGGGATCTTCATATCTATTTCAAAAGGGCAGGTATTTGGGACACATTGTTTTCTATTATAAAAGATGCTTCCATCCTGCTGGCACAAGGAGCTCCCCAGAGCGGATCCCAAGGGCCAGGGTGTGTGAACTGAGGCTCAAGATTCTCTGGGAGGAGACAGATGCAAGCCAGGACCAGAAAAGGAAACTGAATCACTTGATCCAGAGACCGACCGAAGTTTGGCAAAGAGAGAAAAGCACCACCTCTTCCTAAAGTACAGAGGATCTGATGTATGACAGAAACCACAAAATTCTGTAAAGCAATCATCCTTCAATCAAAAAAAAATTTTTTTTTAAGTAATAAAGCACAGAGGACCTGGGGAGGGTGGGCAACAGGAAATGGTCAGGACTTGGAGGATGGGTCTGCCTCTCAACCAACCCTTCCTTGCAGGCCCCACCAGGGGGCCTCAAAGCAGCACTGCTGCGGATGCTCAGGGGATGAAGAGGGACCTCTGACAGGGTTTAGGCCAGGCAGGGAATAGAGAACTCCACTCTCCCAAACCTTCATCTTCCCGCTCTCACCCAGGAAAGGAAAGAGCTCAGCTGTCTCCTGACGGCAACTCTGTGCCCTCTTCCTCTAAAACACAAGTTATAAATAAACAAAAGTTGGCTATAGGGCCCCAAGAGATTAGGAAAGTGGAAGTAGAAATATCCTATGAATTTGCATTCTTCAGACACATACTAAGAATCTTGTTGGTTCCTTTTGGAATAACTGTAGAAACATACTTCCTGCCACCTACAGAGCTCCCAGACAGCCTCAAACCCCGACAGAAATAAGCCCCTGCCCAGTGAAGTGTCCCCTTCCCCAGGCCTACCCTTACCTGGCCTCCCATCACCGTGGTAGCATCCCCTATGGCAAGGACTGCCTCTTGATGGCTGTGGCTAGGTGAGAAACAAGCCTGGTGTGGGTGAAGGGAGAGGAGTGGGCCATGCCCCCCCACCATCCCAGGCCCATCCCGTCCCCTGTGCTAACCCCTGAGGTCACCCATGCCAGGAATGAAGATGGAACCAGTGAGCGGGGTAGCTACCAGTTCTTGCCTACTCACCTGGGATCCTGGGCTGGCTCAGGCTGCAGCTCTGCATTGCCCCGGGGTGTGGGTGCTGCGGCTAGGGGGTGGGGGGATTACTCTCCACTCAAGTTATGCCTCCCACCCCTTCTCACCCAGTTCCCTACCTGCTGGGAAGCCTCTCTCATACCTGCATCACCCCCATTCTCTCTCCCTGCAGCCTTCTCAAATCCTTTCTCCCCCTCCGTGGGGTCTCTTTTCCAACAAGGGTCTCCCTCCTCCTTCCCACTCTCTGTGCCCCAGTTTTCTCTGGTTCCCCCTCCTTGGATCTCTTCCACGCTGCCCAGCTTAAGAGCCATTCCCCTGACTGCGGCTGGCCTTTCTTTCCTTCTGCGGTCCCTCCTGGACCCATTCCCTGGCTGTCCCCCTGCCGTCCCTCAAACCTTCTTTCTTTACCCTCTCTCCAGCTGGCCCAGGTCTGTCGCTCTAAACCTTCTCCCAGGTTCCTGGCCTCCCCTAGTCCACACCCCTCTCACCGAGAGACTGCAGTGGCGGAAACTCCCCTGCCGGCTCACCCCGGGGCAGCCAGACGCAAGCTAGGAGCAGGCAGAACACTGGCGCCGGGGCCCCCATAGGGGCGCGCGGGGACTGGGAAGCTGAGCGCAGGACCAAGTCCGAGTGCCTCTCCCGCGAAGGCAGAGTCACACCTCCACTGGTTGGAGGCCGCCGGGCCTCTTGCTCTCTTGCCCCAGGATACCCTTGGCTCCGCCCCCCAGGCCCCTGGCTCCGCCCCGAGCTAGAGAGACGGGACCGCCCAACTTATTACCATAATTTAGGAGTCTGATCGGTGTGCGGGGCGTAGAGGGTGGCCGCCTTTGTTCTTCTTGGTCTGTGGCTGCCCCTCCCCGAGGGAGGTTGGATTCAGATCACACTCAGCGCTAAGTCCCTTGGAGGAGCAAGGAGGCAGGAGTCTGTGCAGCTTCCAACATCCCTTGCTCCTCAGAGATCCCTGGCTCAGGAACCTGGGTTCTGGAAGCCCCTTACTGGGTTCTTGGAGACCCAGGATGCTGGTATAAGTCTGGTCCTATGCATTCCTTTTACAGAGGTCCCAGGAGGCGCAACTCAGTGATCAGTGGCAGAGCCATGGCTCAGGCCTGCAGAGTGTAGCCTGTGCTTACACCATTTCCCACTACAGCCTCCTGGGTCCCCAAGACCCCCACTCTACCCCTAGTTTTGAGCTAGGGATCCAGCCTCTAGGAGTTAGATCATGCCTTAGTCCTCTGTGTGTCCAGCACTAGCTCAGGCCCCAGTTCAGGATATGTTGACTAACAGAAATGCCTTACACTCAGATATTATTGGTCCCGTTGAGGCCTGACTTTGACAAAAACAACTTCAGTTTTGTGAATAAGATACGCTCTGCCCAGGAAAAATTTTGGAATGGTAGAAATGTGGGCCTGAGAGCCTTGGGAAACTTTGCATCTTTCACTTGGCCAACTAAGTGTTAGAACACCAACCAGATGCTAGATGGTGATGATGATAGTGTCAGCCCTCACAGGCCCCTGGGCAGAGGTGTATATTTGGGATGCCTTTATTCATTCATCCTGTCAACAAATTTATTGAGCATCTACTCCTCGCCACACACTATTCTGGAAATACAGTGGTAAATAAAGCATGGATAGCTATCTCCACACAGCGTATTTGAAGCCATGGGCTTAGGTGGGATGATGAAGAGGAAAAAGCCAAGGATGGAACCTTAAAAAACACCAGTTAAGGAATGGGTGAAGGCAAGACTGTCTTAGAGAAAGCTTGAAAAGGAACATTCATGGTGTAATAGGGAAGGACAAATCTGACTCCATATTGAATCTGTTTCCTTTACTTTAACCTTTGTATTCTGTTGCTTTTGCTCTAAGTCAAAAATGTAGCCAATAGCGTGAAATATACAGGATAACCCATTTTCAGGGCTCTGACCATTAAAGGTCTAATACTTTCCCACTCATATAGAGACAAAAGTTTCAGAACAGAGAATAACATTTGTCTTGTTTGATGCTTACAGGAACGTTGAGACCCAAGCTATGTGGACAGCTATAAGAACAAAGGATTCCAACATTAAGAAGTTTGCAACATCCAGCCACACTCCCTCCCCCTTTAGTATAAAAGATGCCTGCTTCCTCTTTCAGTATAAAAGAAGCCTGAATTCTAACTCAGGGAAGATGGTTCTTTGGAACTCTAGTCCACCATCTTCTTGGTCTGCTGGCTTTACAAATAAAGTCACCGTTCCTTGTCCCAACAAGTCATCTCTCAGTTTATTGGTCTGTTGTACAGCAAGCAGTATGAGCTTGGGCCTGGATTCAATGGGAAAGGAGAACCAGGACTCAGTTTTGTCCCTAAAACCAAGAGGGAGGCATTTAGAGAAGAGCGTCTGTGTGGGCAATGTTCAGGTAAAAGAAGGATTAGGGTATCACTGGATGTCATTCACCCTCACAAGGGGATTTGCTGCTCTGCCTGAAATCTGTACATGAAATAAACAGCCATATGACATAGTTATGAAATGCAGAAAGTCAAAAAAGTCAGTTGGAGGGGAATTTGTTTTATGCACGTTTCCTAGACCTTTGAAAATCCCACAAATCTTTTATCTCCAACATAACTAATTAATACTAAGGGGAGAATATGGATGCTATTTTAAGGTTCTTTTCCAGAAAGGATTTACATCTCAAATTAGGTCATAATTTAGATAAATAAAAATAGTCTGCTGGCAAAACTTCAGCTATTGCAGGTGGGCTGCAAAGGACAGGGTCTCTAGATGCCTCTAAAATTACAGTAATTTGCTGATTTGGGCTGCAGTCCATCTCCTGTCCCCTCGCCTTTGACATGGTGCAAACAGGGCAGGCCCTCACCCTGGGTTGAGTGCAGAGACAAGTAAACAAATTCGTAATTAAAGGTGCCCCCTCTTTCCATTCACAACTGTCTTTATCACCCCTCACCCCCTCTGTGCTCTCAGTCTGTCTCAGCCTTGGTTCATCATTATCTTTGCACCCCAGCACTAGACCTGATCTGGGTGGGGCAGCAGAGACTGGTGGCCTGAAACGAGATCTTCATTCCCTGCCCAGGAATTGAATCTGGGTAGCCTGGGTGAAAACCAGGAATCCTAGCCACCAAACCAGCAAGGGCTAGAGGCTAGAAGCTAGTTTTCCCTGGATCTTTGCCCCCAGTGAAAAGTGCATTTATCACGGAGGCAGAAACTGTCAGTGCAGGTACAAAGTTTATTTTAGAGACATAGCACCACAACAAGTGGGAGAGCGCATAGAGAAGCAGTTTGTTTAGTTGAGATAGAAGCAAGGCTGAGATGCACACCCAGAGAGAAAGGGTGTGGGCGTCCCCCCAATGAGGAGGAGCACAGTAAAGAGGAGGTTAAATCATTTATATAGGTCAGTATTTCCGGGCCTTTGTCTTCTTTCAGGCCAATTGTCTGGTTTCTTTTTCCATACCTGGCCTATCCTGGGACCCTCCCCTGGGGTGTGCACACACCCCATCAGCCAAGGTGGATCTCGAAGTGAAGGCTTCTGGGAGGAGCAAGACTCATATGGCTTGGAGTTATCCCCTGACTTTTAACTCCAAGGAGCCTTTCTGCACATGTGTAGTGTCTCCCGTATCCTCTACTCAGACTGGACTTTTGCCTTATTCCTTTGAGATGTTTACAGGAGACAAAGACTTTCTATTTACCCTGTTTCTGTTGTTGCTTCCATTTGTGAGAGCAAAGAGGGGGCTGGTGGTCCGTTCCTCAACTGCAGCCCACCTATCTCTTGCCTCAGGAAATGCAAAGAGGAGGCAGGCTGGCTGATTGTAAATGTCCAACCTGGAGCCCGTCTATCTCCTACCTCAGATCTTAGTTGAATTGATTCAAATGAACCAGACAGGCGTCATCCCCGGGTAAAGGTCGGCTGTAAATCAGGATGTCATTTCCAGGCTCTTCCATGCTTGTGTGTGTGTGTGTGTGGCGGGGAGCTAGGGAACTGTGGGAGAGGAACTCAGTGGAGAAGGGGCCCTCCTACCCACTGTTCAGGTTCCTGTGGGCTACAGTAACACCCAACCCCAAGGAGTTCACAAACAGGTTTCTTCCAAGTTGGAAAAGTCCAGGGAAGCAACTACTATAGAATGTACAGTGAAGGTGAGATGCTTGGCAAGGGGTGACAGACAGCTTCCTGAGATCCCTTCAGTTAACCGCGTGTGTTTGGGAACCACTCCAAGGGCAGGGCCAGTCACACGTCCAACCATCGCTGCCGCCACCATAGACACGCCCTCCTGGCCAGCGGCTCTCAGGCTTCAGTGAGAGGCGGCGAGATTCAGGACAGGTACCTCCCGCCGCCCCGCCCCGTCCGCCCCAGGCCCCACCCTCTCCTTCCCAGGCTCCGCCTGTCACGGTCGCCGCCTCTGAGGGCTGGAGCAGCCCGTCACCCAGCAGCCGGCACCCGAAGGAGCGGAACTGTGTAGCAAGCGACTCGATCCAACCCAGCCATGGATCGGAAGGTGGCCCGAGAATTCCGGCACAAGGTCAGAGCCACTAGCGGCCCTCCAGCGCCCCCGCGGAGTCCGGGGGCGGAGTGGGTGGGCGGTGGATACCCACGGCACCACCTCTCCCTTTGCCGGTCGGTCCTGGGGCTCTGGGTGGGCTGGGACCCTGAGGGTCCTTTGGTTACCAGCAGGAATCCCCAGTAAAATGAGGGAGGAGCACTGGGACTCTAGGTGTCGAAGCCACTAAACCGAGTTCCTTCCTGAAAGTGTCCGTTTTCTTAATACGCTGCGGGGGTGGGGGTAGGGGGTTAGAATTCCTTCCGATCTTGCCTTGAGATGGGATATTTCTCTGAGATGCCCCATAGTGGGCAACGCCCACCCCACGCCTCTGCCCGGCTCCCTCCTAGCGCCCCCAGCTCTGGGGTGTTGGAGGGTGTAGAGAGGCTCTGGGATAGTGTCTGAGAGGTGAGGACTGGGAGGGAGGGCAAGTGGATGCCTCAATCTGTCTTCTGACCTGAAAATTCGAGTTGGAGGCATGTCAGGCAGCCCACTCCCCATCTAAGGGCATTTCTTAGGACCTGAGAAATAGTGAGGGGGGCCATGGGAGTCAGCCAGGCCCTTTAGGCTCTCCACCAGTGAGGGGCCTCATTGGTGGCCCAGGACTGTCAGAGACCATCGCTGGAGACCACTGGGTTTGACCCAGGCTTCCCAGAACTGTTTCCAGAGCTGTGCAGGAGTTGCGGAGGCCCTGAGGTCAGAGAGGACCCTTTGAAGAGATCCAGTGTACATCCCCACTAGGCCTGAGGATGCCTCAGAGCCCAAGGGTGCAGCCAGCGGTGTCTGGAGCTACCCACAGGCCCTGCCTGAGGGAAGGGTGACTGAGCCTTGAGACCCACCCAGAGAGGCAGTGTCTTTAGACCCAGCCAACCCCCTTCCCAAGCCTGAGAGGGCAGAGCTCAGGTAGACAAGGTCCGGGGGCTTGGCCCCTCTCTCACCACAGAGAGGCCCAGGGGAGCTCAAGGAGCCAGCCAGTATGGAGGCCACAAAGGCTAAGGGTTGTGGCCTGGGACTAGGGACCAACGGTCAGTTGTTCACTTAAGAAACATGTTTTGAGCACCCAGTCTGTGCCTTCAAGTTGCTGGTCATGTGGGTGGAATACAGACCCTATACTAATAACTACCCACACCTGGGTGCTGAATGTTGGAATCAAGGTTTGGTGGGGGCACAAAGGGGACAGCTCCTGCTGGCCAGAGTCTTCTAAAAATGAGGCCTTGGGATCCCAGGGATGAGAGATAACCGGAAGTTCACGCAGGAGTATGGGGGCTGGGAAATAACAAGGGGAGTGTGAGACAGTGTTCACCAGCACATCCTGTTGCAAAGGGACCCGAGGGGAGAAATTTCAGCCGCCGGGGACATTTGGTGAGTGTAGATTTCAGGCAACCCACTTGCCCGTCCCCTACCCCAAGATGACTCATGCTTGAATTTCACTTTCCTGCCCTGGGATTGAAAGTAATGTCGGGTCCTCTTTTGTCTTCTCCTCATGAGGTACTTTTCTTTGCCTCTTTGAGAGAGTTGTTTCTGGGGTCCCTGGTGTCTGACTCAAACCCTGGGTTACCCCCTGTTTCTCTTCCCCAGGCCCCATGCACCCCAAAGGGCCCCAGGCCTCTGTGTTTCCACCGCCCTGCTCTTCCTCATCACAAGAGTCATTACCTATTAATGCCCTGAGTGTGCAGGCGGGGCGTGCTGGGCAAGGCCAGGGCTGGACTTTGTGCCCTGTTGCTTCGGAAGCCGCAGCAGCCTTCCCCTCCCAGGTTGGAGATCATCTGGGAACTGGGGAGAGAGGATGAAGCAGCCGAGGAGAGACCTTGCTGTTGATTGCTTTCTAGATGCCCCTTCCTTAGTGTTTCAGAGAAAATTTACCCCCTTGAGAATGATTTGTAATCTAAATAAATCCTTAGTCGTTGGAGGTAGCATTAAAGGTAGTGTGTTGTCACGGAAAGTGCTGTGTGACCTGGAGAAAGTTATTAACTTCTCTGTGCCTCAGTTCTCCAATTTGGTTAATGAGGATCACAGTAATACTTAACTAGTAAGTTTATTGTGAGAGATAGATGAGACCTACACATGTGTAGAGAGCTTAAATAGAGCCTGTTACTTAGTGAAGCCTCAGTAAATGTCTACTGTTGTCTGTTGTCTGGAGTTAGGTAGTTATTGTTTGGTTGCTAAGTGGTGTCCAACTCTTTTCGACCCCATGGACTGTAGCCCGCCAGGGTCCTCTATCCTTCACTATCTCCCAGAGTTTGCTCAAATTCATGTCCACTGAGTCACTCATGCTATCTAAACATCTCATCCTTGGCTGTCCCCTTCTCCTTTGCCCTTCAGTCTTTCCCAGCATCAGGGTCTTTTCCAATGAGGTAGTCAGTGTGTGTGTTAGTTGCTCAGTCGTGTCTGACTCTTTGCAACCCTGTGGACTGTAGCCCACCAGGCTCCACTGTCTGTGGGATTTTCCAGTCAAGAACACTGGAGTGGTTTGCCATTCCCTTCTCCAGGGGATCTTCCCCACCCAGGGATCGAACCCAGATCTCCTACATCACAGGCAGATTCTTCACCACCTGAGCCACCTGGTGTTCTACCCAATGAGGTACAAATCGGCTCAAATCTCAGTCCTGTCCCTCTCTGCAGTGAGACCTTGGGCAAGCCGCTTAACCTCACTGAGCTTTAGTTTCCTTCACTGTGAGATGGAATTCGTTGTGCTCACCTCACAGGATGGTGAGGATGAAATAGCTGTTCAAATCCGGGCTGCTCTGGTTGTGCAGCAACCATTTGGTAAAGGGCCTCACTATTCCCCACTGATGCCTACAGAGCATCCTAATGGATGACCCAACAGTCTCCAGACCGTTGAGCGGGGACTGTTGGGCTTGTACAGTTTCCCCAAGGCTGTGAGCAGCACTTGCATGCCCTTCCTGGTCACAGCCTTCAGCCAGGACACCAAGGCAAGGGGAGGGGGGCATCAGAGACTAAGGCTTCCCCCCAGGAGAACCAGCTTTTCAAAAGAAACCTGCTCTTGCACACTGCACCCGCAGGTTGCAGGAACTTGGTTACTCATTTCCTCAAAAAGTATTTATTGACTGTTTAGCAATCATATATTCATGGGCATCTGTAGTGTACCCTGCCCAAAGCTATGCATCTGGCTTGGGGAGTTTGGGGAATAAATAAGGTCAGGAAGAGCCTCTGCCTTCTAGGGATTTGCTAATCTTTCATTCATTCATGCATGTATACAATAAATATTGACTCAGTTGCTGATACATGCCAGGCAGTACTCTAACCACTGAATAACAAAACAAAGTCTCTGCCCTCTTAGAGAGTACATTCTAGTAGGGAAGACAGACAGTTAACAAGCAAACCAATGGAAGTGCCATAAAATGCCAAGTAGTAATGAACGCTATGAAAAAAATTAACTGAAGTGAGGGGATAAAGAGTGACAAGATAGTACTTTTAATAGGATAGTCAGGAAAATCTCTCTGAAAAAAGTGATATTTCAGCAAAGACATAAAGACATAAAAGAAATGAGGGAAGGAGTCATGCAGATATATCAGCATGCAGTCATTTCTGCCTCATGAGCTGATTTCTACCTCACTGGGTAAAACACCTGGTGTCTCACGTGTAAGAAGAACATTCCAGGAAGAGGGAACAGCAAGTGCAAAGGCCCTGAGGCAAGCATCTGGTTGCCTTCTTTAGGAACAGCAAGTCGGATGGTGTTTCTGAGAGGACTTACAGAATGAAGAGTGGTGGGAGATGGATCAGAGGGGTGGTGGAGTCCTAATGGGCCATACTCAGGATTTGGGGTTTTGTTCTAAGTGAAAGAAGCCAGCAGGGGAGTGATATGATTGACTTACATTTTAAGAGGATTGCTCTGACTGCTGGTAGAGAACAGACTGAGAGGGTAAAGGGGAGAAGGCGGACCCTCCCTTAGGAGGCTCCTGCAATGGACTAGATGGAGTGCCAGACCCAGGATATATGTTCAAGGTAGATCTGACAGGCTTTGCTGATGGGATGGTTGCAGGTATGGAGAGAAAGGTATCAAGGGTGAGACTGTGTTGGGAAGAGGAAGATGTTGGTGGAGACAGAGCCAGAGGTGGTGGAAACCAAGAGTTCCATTTTGAATGTTTTATGTTTGAAATACCTTTTAGATCTCCAAGTACAAAGGCGACTGAGAAGATCAGTAGATGTAGGAGTGTGAAAATCAGGGAAAAGTTCTGTGCTGGGGATAAGCCTCAGTGAATTCTTAAGGTATAAATGGTATTTAAACCCCAGAAACTGGTGAAGTCACTTAGGGAGATGGTGCTGATGGAGAGAAGACTCAGGACAGAGCCTGGGGCACCCCAACCTGTAGAGGAGACGAAGAGGAGAAGGAACCTCAAGCAAGGCAAGAGAACCAGCAGAAGGAGGGTGTGATCTGCTGTGCCTGGCACTGGGTCAAATGCTACCAACTAGTAAGCATGACACAAGTCTCTTGAAAAGACGAAGGGTAATAAAACATGAGTCAGATAAACCCAGTTCTCTGGGATGCCCACAGTGGTCACGTATGGATGTGACAGTTGGACTATAAAGAAAGCTGGGCACCAAAGAATTGATGCTTTTGAACTGTGGTGTTGGAGAAGACTCTTGAGAGTCCCTTGGACTGCAAGGAGATCCAACCAGTCAATCCTAAAGGAAGTCAGTCCTGAATATTCATTGGAAGGACTGATGCTGAAGCTGAAACTCCAATACTTTGGCCACCAGATGGGAAGAACTGACTTATTGGAAAAGGCCCTGATTCTGGGAAGGACTGAAGGCAGGAAGAGAAGGGGACAACAGAGGACAAGATGGCTGGATGGCATCACCGACATGATGGACATGAGTTTGAGCAATTTCCTGGAGTTAGTGATGGACAGGGAGGCCTGGCGTGCTGCAGTCCATGGGGTCACAAAGAGTCCGACACGACTGAGCAACTGAGCTGAACTCCAGGATGTGCACTGTGCAGGCCTGGGTGGAAGTGGAACTAGATCCTAACATCCCAACGACACTTACGAAGGTCCACTCTCTGCCAGCTGCTGAGAACATGGAACTTGTATTCATTTATGCTTACTTAGTTTAACTAACAAACACTTAGAACCTGCTACTTTCTAGGCACTGTTCAAAGTAACAACTATTCACTCAATGAAGAATTTTTTAAAAAACCATTTTTAATCTCTCACAAAAGGATGGAATCCTACGAGATCCTTTATTCCCATTTTACGGAGGAGGAAACTGAAAGTACAGAGACGTGCAGACCCACATGGGGAAGGGGATGTGGCCTCACTGCCCGCCTTTCTTCCGCTAGGCCTGTGTTGGGACCCATATGGATTAGTGAGGAGACAGGCAGGTGAAGAAAGGAAGTCCAACACAGCTTGGTGAGTCCCACGGCAGAGGTGGGAACCAAGTGTCATCCTGTGCAGAGAGAATGACAAGGCAGGTATGTTGGGGAGCCTGAGGAAAGGCTTGACCAAGGGGAGCTGGCATTTGAGGAGACTTGGGCTTCCTTGGTGGTTCAGATGGTAAAGAATCTGCCTGCCTTGCAGGAGACCCAGGTTTGATCCCTGGGTCGGGAAGATCCCCTGAAGGAGGGAAATGGCTCCCCAATCCAGTGTTCTTGCCTGGAGAATTCTACGGACAGAGGAGCCTGATGGGCTACAGTCCTTGGGGTCGCAAGAGTCAGACACGACTGAGTGACTTTTATAGGTAGAGGAAGAGCTCACAGAGAAGAAATACTGCTGGTATCACCAGTGCTTATAGCTAAGATTTCACACCAGCCAGGGCTTCAGCAGGAAGCAGGTGGCTCACTCAAATGGGAGACTGAAGAGTTTTATGAAGGGACTGCTTACAGGAAAGGGCAGGGATGGCTGAGCTGCCAAGGCGTGGTGACACAGCCTGGGAGCAGCACTGGAGGCCAGGGGCTCCCCAAGGGGCAAGGGAAGGGGTCCCAGAACAAAGGAGAGAGTGGCTGCAGAGAGATGCCCAGTCAGACGCTGCCGCCTCAGGTGGGGGCACCTGCCTCATGGTGGTCTGGCACGGAGAGAGCCAGGGAATCAGAACCCCACTCCCTTTCTCCCCAGGCTGTCTTACCGCCCGACTTGGCTGAACCCAGAAGGAAGTAGAGGGCAGAGAGCCCAGGCAAAGCTTCCTGGGACACTCCTCTAGGTGGAGGAGGCTGGGTTGTGGGTCTGGAGGCAAAAGGGAAGCAATGCAGCACCCATTTTACAGCCCTTGAAGTTTCGGAGCCCTGGGCACTGTCTTACAGTAAATGTCTTTACAGTGAATGTCTTTACAGATACTCATTCATTTAATCCCGACACAGCCCTAGGAGGGCAAATGTCACCCAGTGGAACAACATGCATTATTTAATCTGCTTCTTGCTCTCTTTCTCCGTCTTTGGCTGAGTGCATACATGAATTTTCATGAGCGGAAGGTTGTGTGCTTCCCCTGTGAGGCCAATCTGAAAGGGTAGTCCATATGGAGGAAGGCAAGGAGGTGAAGTTGGAGAGACCCAAGACCAAACCCAGAGTCTACTTCCAGTGCCCTAGACAAGGGCTTGCACCTTGTGAGGAGGGAGATATCCCTTACCATGCAGGCCGATAGCACTGAGCCAGCTGAACATTGGCCAAAGAAGGCCCATGCTGGACAGAGGGGACCAGACACAAGATGAGTGGGCACAAGATGACTGGGCATAGGGTATTGATGTGGTAAAGAGACCCCCACACAGTTACTTGTACATGGTGGTCTACTTAGGGCTTCTGTGTCCATCAAGAGGGATCCAAGAAAGGGAAAGGCTTTTTATATCTAGTTAGAGAAAGAAGACATGGTGTCTTGCACACAGTAAGTCCTCAATTAATGTGTATTAGACAAATGCAAATAAGGAGGTTCTAACTGGTAAGTGGATACAATGTGGTAGTTTGGAAAAAAACAAGGGTTTTGGAGCCAGGAGTCATCTCATCTCTACTACTTCTGAGCCTTGATTTCCTCATCTGTCAAATGGGGGTAATATCCATCCACCTCAGAGGGTTTTTAAAGACAATACAAGTAAAGTACTTCAGATATGGTGGCCTGTCTGTAAGCAGAGTCTGGCCCAAATGAGGGAGCCAGTCAAGGGCCTCAGGCTGGGAGGCTGGTAAGGAGGCTCTGGGCTGGGCATTGTCAGGAAAGACTCTAGAAGAGGGACTTGGACTCCCCTTAAATGATAACAGAGGTCAGTGAGAAGAGAGAGGGCAGGCCATCTTGTGTGGGTCCGAGACTGGAACTGAGCTAAGAGGAGACAGATCCAGGAGGCTGTGTACTGAGGAGTGATGGGAAGGTGACTCCGGACTGGTGGAGAGAATAGAAGGAAGGCTCTAGACTAAGGCCACTGGAGTTCATTCAGCAGACACCACTGAGCACTATGCACCTGTTTGCATGGCATGGTGCTTTAAGACCTACTGTGTACCAGGCGTGTTACAGGTAGCTGAGCACAAGCTTTTGGGAGAATGGCACACAGCCATTCCAACACACATCCCATCCAGGGACGGGATCCCTGAAGCTGCCCCTTGGACTGGTACGGGGGAGACCCTCCTGGGGAGTTTGCTTGAACCTAGATTCCAGGAGGAAGAGACATCATATAAGTTTTTTAAATACTTACAAGCAAAATTTGAATTATAGTGCTGATGTTTCTGCACATTCAGGCTTCTAGAGAAAGTTCCATCCTTCTCAGCTGTCTTTCTTGGCGCGTGTGTTTTCACTCAGGTCAGAGAACAAAGTGGTGCTGTCATCCCTGAGTCTTTTTGGAGACATTCCTGGGTGGGGAATGGTCAGGGTCACGAGACTCCCAGCATTTTGATTTATCCCTTACATTGGTGTTTAAAGAACATTCTACATAAGCCAGGTATGATTTCCCAGATATTGTGGTAAATGGATAATTTTTTTAAATGGACAAGTTGAATTGCTGGGGATAGATGGGACAATTCTGAATGAGGTCGAGGAGGTTCCAGTGTGTTAGGGGAAGGTCTGTTTGGCTGCAGCCTGAGTCACACTTGGGAGGTAATAGAGATGACCCTGGAGGGATAGGGAAGGGCAGAATTGAAAGTCAGGGTTGGAGTGACCTAGGCTCTGAGAATGAATGGAACTAAAGAGCTGAACTTTGCAGGCTGCCTCAGCAGGAGACTGATAAGATGTAGTTTCTGGGTGGGGACCTCTGGATGCAGGGGTCAGCACTGGAGGGCTGCCCACAAGGACCAGGAGCCTGGGACCCCCAGGAATAGGCTCTTTCCTCGAAGAGCATCTCCAGGTGATCTGTGCTTGGGATGCAGAAAAGCAGAACCTTAGACTCTAATATTGGAAATTGCCTTTGTCTTCAGTTTCTACTTTCCGCCCAGTGCATAAACGCTGTCTGCTGAGGACAGTGCCTCACTTCTTACATCTAATGATGCAGCAGAAGGCATTTCTGCAAGGAGGGGTTGCAGAGAGCTTCAGTCATAAGGCCTCAGTCAAGAAGGGATTTCCCTCTCCTCTACTTTGTCTTGTGTCACCACCCATGGCTGGAATTGAGCTAGAAGCCTTTGGTTGGGCTCTCCTCACTGCAATCAGAGCAGATGGGCTTTTTATGCTTTCATTGAAAGCAGAACATCTGCAGTTCCAGGAGTTATCCAAAAGAGGTATTTTCTTGCTTGTTCTAGACCAAACCCAAAGGGATTTCTTGAGTATGAAGGAGAGAGATGGGGATTTGAGATAAGGGGAACCTGCTTGAGAGCGAAAGTTTTGAAATTTTGGCCTGAAGAGCCCTTGAAGTTTTTTCCCTGGAAGTCCTGACTCACACAGGCAGTGGTGTAGCAGGGAGAGCATAGGCTTTGGAATCAGATAGCATGCGTGCATGCTCAGTCACTTCAGTGACTCAGACTCTGCGACTCCATGGACTGAAGCCCGCCAGGTTTCTCTGTCCATGGGATTCTTCAGAGAAGAATACTGAAGTGGGTTGCCATGCCCTACTCCAGGGGATCTTTCTGACTCAGGGATCGAGCCCATGTCTCCTGTATCTCCTGCCTTGCAGACAGATTCTTGACCACTGAGCCACTGGGGAAGCCCCAGAATCATCTCTGATTAGCTGTGGTACCTTGTGTGACATGGTGTAACCTCTCTGGTCTTCAGTTTTCTCATCTGCAAAATTGGCCTTGTAGGGCTGGTGAGATAAACAAGTGGAGTAAAGCCCAGAGAAGTTCTTGGTGCCATCCCATGATGCAAATGTTATTTCCCTTCCCTTTCTGCTCCCATGATTCCCTTCCTCCCATCTGACTGTGCATGGACCAGGAGGCAGGGGGATGGAGAAACCCCTCTGATACTTCTTTACTGACCACATTCTATGCATTAGGCTCAAGAGACTTAGAAAAAAACGGACTTCATCTTTCCTTTGTGGGGTTTTTCTGTCTGATGAAGGAAACAAACCAGTTCACAAAAAAGCAAGCCTTAATTAATTGCAAATTGTGACTGTTGTAATGAAGGAATTGAAGCATCTTTGGGGTGATGGAGTGGGTTCTGTTTAGGTTGGTGAGCAGGAAGACCTCCCTGGGGCAGAGGCCAGCCATGCAGGGAAGGAGGAAAACAATATATATGATGGCCCTGAGGCTAGAGCGAGTGTAGCCTGTGGGAAACACTGAAAGGAGGCTTGTGTAGCTAGGAAGAGTGGCAGGAGCTAAAGTTGGGCCTTGATAAGGTAAGGGATTTGGCTGCGCCGGGTCTTAGTTGCGGCATGCAGGGTCTAGTTCCCTGATCATTAATTGAACCAGGGCCCCCTGCACTGGGAACCTGGAATCTTAATCACCAGACCACCAGGGAAGTTCTTGAATTTTGTTTTAACTACAATGAGAAGCTATTAAGCACGAAAGTGATATGATCCAATTTATTTAAATATTTCTGAATCTGATCCTACAGAATTTTTCTCTGCTCAGACTCCTGCACCGCAGCCACGTGTGGGCACTCCAGGTCTGTCTCGGTGTGGCTCCCCACCCCTCTCACGCAAGCCCAGGCAGAGTGCGGAGAGAGCAGGCTGGGTTCTCACAGATGTGGGCTTTTCGAGGTGCCCACTTCTGTGGTGTGTGGAAAAGCCAAGGCTACCACCTGAGATTCAGTGCTGCCCACTCTAGCACGTGCTTCTGTCCCCCATCTTCTACTGGCCTGGAGGAAAGGGGCGCTGAAGCAGAGGAAGTAGGAATGCCCTCCTTGGAGCGGGTAGGATAAATTTCTGAAGCTGCTTTGAGTCAGTGCAGGGCAAGCCTCCTAGCTTATTCTTATCTCTAATCAAATGTTCAGCTTGATTTTAAGAGGGAAAAAAGTACTGCTAGGTGAAGACTAGAAGTCTGCATTCTGTACCCATCTGCTCAGGCCAGAAATCCCAAGGGGCTCGTATCTGGGACAAATAGATTTCCCCCCAACTTCCCAGAATCCTTAAGATACCCACAGAAAAGGCAAAGGTGCCCTGACTTTCCTCTGAGGACCAATCAGGTGGGAGCTTGCAGCTTCCAGCAGCATCTTCTCCCTTTTGTGGGCTGAGGCCCTGGACCATGCTGCTGGGCCTGGAGAAGGGAGGGATCCAAGTACCCCTCAAGCCCCCACCCTGTCCTCTCACTCAGTCCTGGGCTGAAGAGAGAGCTCAGGACACAGTGCAGAGATACACAGCGAGCTGTCCCAGGGAGTGGAATCCGGGGCTCCTGGCCCACCAGCTCCCCTGGGATTGAGGTGCTAACAAAACAGCTCTTGACCCTGACCCTGGACTCCCAGCCATTGACGTCAGGGAAGCTGAAAAAATGTAACCTGATTCTCCCCCTCCGGTGGCAGGGGAGGCACACAGGGATGTGGGAAGGGGAAAGAGTGATCAGAAGTCAGGGCTGACCCAGCTTAGGCCAGGACTGGACGTGGGAGAATTCAGTGCTAGGGGCTCCGGCGGGGGCGGGGGATGTGCTATCTGAGTGAGTGGCCTAAATCCTTTCTGAAAGCAGTCATCCGGCACTACAGCCACCATCAGGTAAGACAGTGGGCTTCCAGACCGGGGAGCTGACACTCGTGTTGCCGGCCTGGACACAGGTGACATAGCCATGGAGGTGATCGGCAGTACGGCTGCCGTGGGGGTGCATCACCGTGACGGGGGCTTCACAAGTGTGATGCGAGTATGCATCGCTGTGTACATCACCGCCCTGGGGACGAGGCTCAGCCTGACCACATCCAGACGCGAGGCAGAGGGACTCCTGTGGCCACGTCAGGGTGGTCTGCACATCTGATGTGTTGCAGTCAGGTGCCAGCCTGGCCTCTGGCTTCCGCCCTCTTCTCACAACCCTGGAGAGATGCGGAGGAGGGCCACCCCCCTGCCGCCACCGTCAGTGACCTCCCTGTCCCGGGATCTGCTGTGGGGGTGCTGGGCCTGGAGCTATAATTCTGCCTTGGGGTTTTCCAGGTGGATTTTCTGATTGAAAATGATGCAGAAAAGGACTATCTCTATGATGTGCTGCGGATGTACCACCAGTAAGTGTGCAGGGTCCAGGTTCCGTGGACCAGCCCGGGTACCTCTATCTTCAGGAAGCCCTGGGATGGGTCGTTCTGAGACAGGACCACTTCCCTCTTGAATCCTGGAGGGGCTCAGGGAGGCCAGTGCTCAGTGTTCCTGGGAATCAGGCGGACACGCCATTCACTTGTGTCAGCAAATATTGACACAGCCCAGGCAGGTCCACAGAGACAGGTCATGGAGACCCTGAGCCTGCCAAAGAGGATGGACTGCAGCCTTTGGGCAGTGGGGAACCGTCAAAGGGTTTTGAGAAGGGAGCAACTTATATTTTTAAAAGTAGGTGATGGACCGAGAATAAGCAAGTCAGTTGGTAGCCAGAAAAGTGTCGGCCCTAGACATTGAGGGTCTGAACGGTATAAGGTAGAGGCTCGTGCAATATACTGTGATTTCAGGATTTTCAGAGCTCAGCTGCAGCGTGGAGGTGAGAAGCAGGGTTATGAGAGGGCTGGCCACCACCTCACAGACGTTTCCTGTCTGGAAGGACCCTGGGCTTTGGAACTAGGTAGAGACGAGTGAGAATCCTGGCTTGATTTCATCTACCTGGATGGTTTCCTTGGGATACTTAGATGGGAGAACAAACCCTTCTGAGGCACCTGGCCCAGGGTTAGGGGCTCTAATCTTTTATCCACCCAAAGTCTGGGCCCAGAAGTGGGGACCCAACCCAGGACTGCTTCCTCTGGGAATCTTTGGGTCTCAGAGGCCATGGCTATGGATGAGGCTCCAGGGTCCCCGTGTCTCTGCAGGACCATGGACGTGGCCGTGCTTGTGGGGGACCTGAAGCTGGTCATCAACGAGCCCAGCCGTCTGCCCCTGTTTGATGCCATCAGGCCTCTGATCCCACTGAAACACCAGGTGGAGTACGACCAGCTGACCCCCCGGCGCTCCAGGTGTGGAACGGAGAGAGCTGCAGGCTGGAGGCGGGGGTGGGAGAGGTTACCCTGGGATGGACAGGGTCTCTGACAAGTGGATGGGGCAGTGCTGGCCATTGGACCAGAGCTGGGCTGTCACCGGCCCTTCCTCCCATGGCAGGAAGCTGAAGGAGGTACGTCTGGACCGGTTGCACCCCGAAGGCCTTGGCCTCAGCGTGCGTGGTGGCCTCGAGTTTGGCTGTGGACTCTTCATCTCCCACCTCATCAAAGGTGGCCAGGCCGACAGTGTTGGGCTCCAGGTGAGTGAGCAGGGCCCAGGAGTCGTGGGCACCAGGCCCTCAGGCTTCCTGTCTCCCCACACTAGGCTGTGTGGTGTCACGTGGTCACCTCACCCTTCTGAGCCTTTGGGAGAGGAAAAGGCCTCTGTATCCTGACAGATTGTCCTCAGGCCCATAGAAATCTGGCTGCAGGCACTTGTCTGTTTTCAATTTTTAACTTTTATTGGAGTGTAGTTGATTTACAATGTTGTGTTAGTTTCAGGCGTACAGCAAAGTGAACCGGTTATACATATAGATATATCCACTCTGTATAGATATATACATTGTTGTATAGATACAACAATGTATCTCTTTGTTGTATAGATATATCCACCTTTTTTAGATTCCTTTCCCATACAGACCATTACAGAGTATTGAGTAGTATTTTAGATTCCTTTCCCATACAAACCATTACAGAGTATTGAGTAGTATTCCCTGTGCTATACAGTAAGTCCTTATTATCCACATTATATCTGGTAGTGTGCTGCCTGTTTTCTTGAGGGGAGCGGAGAACCTGGCTCCGAGCTGCTGCTGCCCCTGCTGCTCCTGCTGCTCTGCACCCACCTCCCTTATGTCTGAAGGAAGAGCATAGTTATGCCCTGACACCTGAAGTTCTGGATACATAGCCTTCTCCCTGGAAGGGAAAAGGAAATCCTGGCACAGTGCAGTGCTTCAAAGATAAACTCTGGAGCCAGAATATCCTGGCTTTGCTATTCATTAGCTGGATGCCTTTGGTGAAATTACTGCCTCAGTTTCCTCATCTGTAAAATGGGATGACAAACAACCTACCTCATCAGGTTGTTCTGACTGAATAAATGAATTCATATTACAAAGTACTTGTATCAGTACCTGGCACATGAATGCTATGTGCACGTATTTTATGCTCCTAGAATATGTGTGACTTCTATTTGTATTTGTGTGCGGGAACTCACACGCACACACACCAATGAAAGGCTGTTACTTGTTGGAGGAGGAACTGGAGTGGATAGGGAATAAAGTGAGAGTGAGTTTTTGAAGGCTACACCTTTTAGATTGTTTGGCTTTTGAATCATATGAATGTATTATTTTTTTTCTAAATGGATTTTTATTGAAGCTTAGTTGATTTACAGTGCTATACAACAAAGTGACTCAGTTATAAACGTTATACATTCTTTTTCATATTCTTTTCCATTATGGCTTATCACTGGATGTTGAATATAGTTCCCTGTGCTATACAGCAGAATCTTGTTTATCCATTCTTCATATACCAGTAAATGCCATGTGCTTGTTAAACATGCAGAGAGGGAGATTTAATAAGCACCTGTAATGTGCCAGATAACATGCTGACAACCAGTTCTTTTTATATGCCTCAGCTGGATCATCCCCATTTTAGAGTTGATAGAAGATCAGGGACTTGACTAGAATCACACAGCCATTAAGTGGCAGAGCCAGGATTTGAACCTGGTTCTCCTTATTGCCAAGCCCAGGGATTTCTCTTCAGCACCCCAGGGTCCCTCCCTTGGGGTCTCCACACCTCAGTGTCCAAGCAGAGACGGGAAGACCTTCAGGTCTCACTCCTGCCAGAGCCCAGAGCTGTGTTTTTGTATGTCCAGCTAAAAGAGGCCCTCCCACGCCCTCCCCAGAACTTCCAGCATGTTTGTTATCAGCATCCCAATCTGGGGCTTCAGGGGGCCCGAAGGCTGGTATAAGACGCTGTGGAGTGGGAGGTAGAAACCGGGCGCAGACAGACATTGCTTTGTTCTAAATCCCCGTCTCATGGCTAGCCGGGAGCGTCTGAAATTTCAGCCCCCTCATTATCCCTCTCCTGTGCCGCACATTTTCCAGCCCAGAAACGCAGCCAGAGAAAAAACATAATGAGCTCCTCTCTTGGCGTCAGCTGAGCCCTTTCTTTTCTCCCAGGGTGAGCTCTCCTCCTAGGACAAGCCATTTCTCAACGACGCTTCTGTGCCTGGGGACTTCGGGGCATTTTAATGAATCTTAGAGTTTTCCCTCCCTGCCTGTTTCTCAGGCTTATAAATTATCGACCCTCTCTCAGGTTGGTGGGCTCATCTCTCCTTTGTGCCGCTCTCCCTCAGATCGTCATTTCACTGTGTCCCTCGCACAAAGGGCCTTTTGCAGGGCTTCATGCAGGGGCAGGAAGGAGAGGAAAGCTGATCCTGCAAATTGAGCTGGGGATTGTGTGGGAATCATCCTGCTGGGGTCCCACAAGTTCCCTTTAGGAACAAGACAGGGAGCTTCACTCAGAGGAGCTTGGGGGAAAAGGTCTGCATCCACTCACCTGTTTGGGGTTCATGTTTCTGGAGAGCTCCCATGCCTCAGGGTGGCTGGGGGAAGATTCCAGAAGGCAGGGGAGGGGCATGTTCAGACAAGCCTGGCCAAACCAGAGGCTCTGCTGATTTGACCTGTGAGTCTGGACTCCACATGGGGTCCTGGACCCTGCCCTGGAGCTCCATCTCCGCTCTAGTCTCCCTACTGGAGGTATTTTAGGTTTTTATCCACATGTATCCTCTCTGAACCTGCATCCTCTGCTCTGCACAGCTTGCTGTATAGTCCAGGGCTGGAGAATGATTCTGTGTGCCTTGGCTGTCCTAGCTGTAAAATGGACGGAGTAATCCCTGCCTTTCCTATGGTCCTCGGGGGCTCTGTCAGGTGGCAAAGATCCAGAGAGGACAGGACGCAGGGAACTGCAGCCCAGCTTGGCCAGACGCACTTCTTTCCTGCTTCCAGACAACCATGAGACAGCGTTTGCTATCTGTCAGGGAGACCTGACTTCAAATCTCAGCAACACTCTTTACTAGCTGGATGACCTTGAGCAAGTCTCCTCACCCCTCTGAGCCTCAGTTCCCTCACCTTATTAGCAGAAATGCAGGTTGTTGTGAAGAATGAGTGCAGGGAGGTCATCCAGCTGTTCTCCTTCCATGAGACATCCCCAGAAACACAGCAAGTTCTTTAGCAAGCCCCTCTCCTGCCCCATGTCACCTTTTTGAGCTGCTTGCTACTCCTCGCAGGCCCCTGAGAAGACTGAGGTTTCTGTCCAGGTTGGAAGTGTTTGAGTGACAATAGGAAGAAGGTGACTCTGGGGCAGGGATGTTGTAGAGGGTAGGAGTTGGTCTAGAGGACCCCTGAGAGGCTATATGCCTGCCCAGTCCTCGACCCTCCACGGAGTCAAGCTGTGTCCCCCACATGCACCGACAAGCCTCCAAAAGGTCAGCAAATGCGGTGTGAGTTAAGCCTCCAGCTGACCTGTTCTGGTCTCAGACTGGGGAGGGCCTCCACCAACCAGTCCCTGTTCTGCAGCTCAGGACCATGACCCTGCACAAACCATCACCTCCTGGGCCTCCATTTCAACTGATGTCCGGGCATCCTTCCAGCCTGTGGTTGTTAAATGAGGAACTTCAGGACTGACCTCCAGAGCCAAGGTGCTCGGGGGAGCCCACAGCCGTGTCCAGCAGGGAACCGACTGATGTCACCAGGGATCCATATCCAGGGCTGGCCCTGCAGGTCCCTCAGCCCCCATCTCTCCCAGTTAATGAGACTAAAGTCCTGAGAAGAGGGATCTGAGCAGAGAACTTACAGTTGAAACCCAACTAATGGTGACAGCAACTATTTATTAGTTATTTGCAGTGTGCTGAGCTCAGCTGGCTTTACACGCTCTTAATTGTCATAGCAACCACAGTATTTTCCCATTTTACAGATGAGGGAAACTGAGGTTCAATAAGCTCAAGAGACTTGCCTAAGGTCACCCAGCTAATGAAAATAAAATCAGGGGGTTGAACCCAGGACATCTGATGCTAGAGCCTTGTGTTCATTCAGTGTTCATTGCTTTCTTCCAGAAGAGGAATTCAGAGGTCAGGGCCAGGGCAGAGTTAAAATGTTCATTGAGTTTCCGTCAAATGGAACAGAAGAGATTGTGTGTGTCAGTGATGTGAGCTTGAGTCAGGAGTCATGGAAGTTCCTACCGCAACTCAGTTGTGGAGTTGTGATGCCAGCCTGCTCCTTGGGGTTGGGGGCCAAAGGCCAGGGAAGAAGCGCTTGAATCTGGGTGAAAGGTCGCCCTTTGCATGGATTCCAGAACCTGATGGTGCCCCCTGGATGGAAGTGACACAGGATGAGGGCGCTGAGTTCTGACTTTTACCCCCGGTTCTGCTTCCTGCTCTCTGTGCTGCTCACCTCCAGCTTGGTTCCCCCATCTGCGAAATGGGCAGAAAGACTGCTGGGAAGTGCTGCCTGCCCTGGGGGTCCTCCAGCTGATACAGGGTGTTGATGGAGGGTATGTGGCTGGTGACAAGGCACTGGCCGTGAGCCTGCCCAGCCGCCCAATGCGTGTTCTCCCTGTCTGTGGCCAAGGTAGGGGATGAGATCGTCCGGATCAATGGGTATTCCATCTCCTCCTGCACCCATGAGGAGGTCATCAACCTCATCCGCACCAAGAAGACTGTGTCCATCAAAGTGAGACGTGAGTGAGGCCAGGACAAAGGGCTGCTGACTGTGGGGTGGGGTCTGGCAGCTGGTGGTACCCAGCTGCGATGGGAGGGAGGAAGGGCAGAGAAGCCATCATAACCCACCTCCCCTTTCTTCCACAGACATCGGCCTGATCCCTGTGAAGAGGTGAGCAGGACCCTCCTCCACAGGCAGACTCTCCCTGTGCACTCAGGGTCCTGGGGTCGGCCTGGGGTCTGGCCAGCTCTGCCCCTGGGCCAGTGACAGTGGAGGCTTCAGAGAGGACTTGGATTCCGGGTCTGGTGCCGTAACCCTCTCTCTCTAATGACCCCTTTTCTACATTCCCACCCTATCAGCTCTCCCGATGAGCCCCTCAAATGGCAGTATGTGGACCAGTTTGTGTCGGAATCTGGGGTAAGGTCAGGACCACCGCGGTGGGTCTTGGATGGGGTGGTCTTCCAGGAGGGGCAGCCCGCCTGAAGGAGGGCTTGCTCTAGGGAGGTGCTCTCAGGAGGCTTCACACAGGCTGCCCGCGCATCCAGAATGGCCCTGTGGGCAGTGGCCCAGCCGGTGCAGACACACACCCCGAGGGCCAGAACGGCAGTCAGGCTCATGTGGGCGCAGCAGTGCTCACCCTGGAGGCCTTGTGAGCACAGGAGGCCACTTGCACAGTGTGGACACCTGGTGACCTCAGCCTCTCTCTCCCCCAGGGTGGGCGGAGCAGCCTGGGCTCCCCCGGCAGCCAGGAAAACAAGGAGAAGAAGGTCTTCATCAGCCTGGTGGGCTCCCGGGGCCTTGGCTGCAGGTGGGTGGCAGGCGCACCTTGGGGCTCACTCATGGCCAGCCAGCCTCTCTCACCACTCCCCTTTCTCACTGTTGCTGCTGAGATTTTCGTCAGTAGTAATGACACTTCTTAGTGCTTGATTTCCCCTCTGAGCTTCACAACAGTCTAGTAAGGCCAGAGGGACAGCTCTATCAGCCTCATTTTACAGAGGCGGAAACTGAGGCCCGAAGGCAGAGCCATGTTCCTTTGGTGGGCCCTCAAGTCATGCAAAAGGAGCCTGTCCAGTTGGCCACCTCTGACACAGTTCTCTTGTCACTTATTACTTTGTGACTTCCTTAAAAGGCAACCAGGGAATTGCCAACAGAGGGGCTCACGGGACGGTCTTGTTAAGCACACAAGTGCAACAGTTAGAGATCCAGGTTCTGGGCCCTGCTCTGCCACCTATGAGCTCTAGAACCCTGGACTAATGACTCAAGCACTCCAAGCCTCAGCTTTCTCTACAAATCAGAGGTCATAGTCCTCACCTCACAAGGCTGTTGTGAGAAAGAATGAGATGACAGAGTGCCTGGCAGGTAGTAAGCATTTTGTAAATATTAGCTATTATTATTTAAGGTGTCCTTTATTTTTCCTTTTTTTGGCCATGCCCCACTGCTTGTGGGATCCTAGTTCCCTGACCTCAGGCCCTTGGTAGTGAAAGTGCAGAGTCCTAACCACTGGACTTCCAGGGAATTCCCTAAGTGATTCTTCTTATTTCCTTTCTGTCACATTTATTTAACACTTTTCTGCCAAGCATAAGTGATAAAAAAAAGTCCCTCCTTTCTAAGAAATTATAGCTTAATATAGAAGCCAACCACATAAATAGTTACAGTACTGAGGGGCTCTCATGCAAGCATGGCAAACAGATTGTCTACTCTGTGCTATCTCTAATCAGTTAGTGGTAGCTGCCACCCTGGAGTACTCTTTTGAAAAGAACTTTAAGGCTGTATCTAGGCTCAGGTAGAAAAGAGTGTTGATTGATTAGTGATGTCTGCTACAGACCTGGGAGGGGAGGATAACAGTACACACGCCATCCTAGCTGTAGGTGTTTCAGGCGCACTGGGAAGGGAGCGACCAGCTTAGTCTTGAGAGATAATTAGGAGTTTGGTTAAAACCATGAGGAGGAGATAGCATTTGAGTTTTAAAGAAACCTTTGGCAAATGCTAGAAAAAGAGAAGAAACAGCCTCTGCATGTGTTGGATGAGAGGTTGGGTGCGGAGAGTTAGAAGTAGCTTCCTGTGGTTGTTGCCCCAGGGGAATGAATCTGGACAGGTAGCCAGAGGCTGAGGAGGTAGATGGCAGAGGACTTGGGTGCTGGACACACAGGCAGATGGGGCAGGACATTGCATGAGCAAGCACTTTGGAGCCGAGGCTCACCTACCCCTCCCATCTCGCCCACAGCATTTCCAGTGGCCCCATCCAGAAACCCGGCATCTTCATCAGCCATGTGAAGCCTGGCTCCCTGTCTGCTGAGGTGGGGTTGGAGGTGAGTGACCCTGGGCCTGCTCCAGGGGGGCCCCGTGGGGTGCCGGATCGCACTGTGATCTCCTAGAGATGGAGCACGTGCTTTCCCCCACAGCCCTCTCTCGGCATGCACTGGCTGACGATTCCCGTTAATCCGTCGAAGGGAAGGCTTCACAGAGCGGGTGACATTTGACCGTTTCTACAGCCCTTCTCCAGTTCTGGGATCCTTTGGTCCTGAGCTTGGGAGTGTAGTAACAATAATCTGAATTGACATTCATCGAGTGATTACTGGATTGGACATTGTTCTAAGCCCTTTAAAATGTATGAGAACTCTGAGAATTAGGTACAATCATTAGCCTCATTCTGCAGATGAGGAAACCGAGACCCAGAGAAAGTATGTGATTTTTTCCAAGATCATGTACTTGGTAAGACAGGGCTGGGATTCAACCCTCGCTGGTCTGATGCTAAAACAAGAACTTTTAACCTACTTTAGACAAGTTACTTCCTTTTTCTGTGCTTCAGTTTCCTATTCCGTAAAATGGGGGTAATAGTCTTCCTTCTAGGGTCATTGTATAGATTAAATTAACTAACACATATACTTCAAATGTGTCTGATACATAGGGAGGGATCAATTAATATTAGCTATTATACTAATTATTATTATGATTCCACACAGAATCTACTGTATGATAATCTTAAAGGCTCCTATGTCTACAAACTGAGATTTTTAAGCAAATGCGTAAATTCAACCAAAGGAATGAACCTCTATTGGTGTAATATTTGAGAGAGATACAGAATGGAGGGGCCCTGGGAGGACCCCGTTGGAACACTGCTCATTGGAAAGAGTTAAGGCACAGCTACTCTAAGAGCCAATGTCTGATACTGGCCTCCAGGGGGAGCCCTTCCAACGGAAAAGGTGTCCAGATAGTATAAGTATGCTGATGCCTCTCCGTTTCTCCCCAAGACAGGGGACCAGATTGTTGAAGTCAATGGCATCGACTTCTCCAACCTGGACCACAAGGAGGTAAGATGTGGGGTTTTCACCTGCCGGCCATGAGTCTCTCTGCCCTCCTCTTTCCACCCTCCTCTCCCTTGCCGCAGATTCTGAACCCTTCTGTGCTCCCCAGAGGCCTCGATTGCTCTGGTCTGGCAGGCCTCTGCTGACTGTCTGTCTGTCCCCTGTAGGCCGTGAACGTGCTGAAGAGTAGCCGCAGCCTGACCATCTCCATCGTAGCTGGAGCTGTAAGTCCAGAACGAGCTGGTGGGGGCCCCACGACCCCTACCTGCAGCCCAGCTGCTCAGACCCCTGGTCTCCACCACACTCTCCTGGCCTAGGGTCTCCATCCCTGAAGCTCTGATAGTTGATGGGAAGACCCCTGCCTAGCCAGAAATTAGGGTCACAGAGAGCAGAAGCCACATGCCTGACATGGGGGGCCATGGTGATGAGAAGACAACCCACATCTTGGCCCCCCAAAGCTCTGGCTCTGTACTTCTAGGCTCTCTGGAGACTGAGCAAGGGGCCTGTTTTCTCTCCACAAGGGCCGGGAGCTGTTCATGACAGACCGGGAGCGGCTGGCGGAGGTCCGGCAGCGCGAGCTGCAGCGGCAGGAGCTCCTGATGCAGAAGCGGCTGGCGATGGAATCCAACAAGATCCTCCAGGAGCAGCAGGAGATGGAGAGGCAGTGAGTGTGGCCAGCCAGGGAGCCCCCACCCGGCCCTCCCAGGCCCCGTACCATCCCACCTGCTTTGCTTCCTGTCGGCTGCGTCCTGGGCTGACTTCATTCTCTCCCCCTGAGGCCTGTCCTCACACCAGATGGGTTCAGTGATGCTCAGCGCAAGTATCCCCTGCCTCCAGACCACTGGGCTCCCCTCTCTTTAACAAGGAAACCCCCTGATTTCCAAGACTCAGGAATATGGAAAATGAGGCTGCTACTAGCAGTAGCTGACATTTGTCAACTACCAACCATACGGCTGGCGTTGCATGGGGGCCTTGTTTATGTTCCTTAACTGAATTCCCATAATACCTGCAAAAGATACATGGTTATTAACCCATTTTACAGGTGGGGACACTGAGACTCAGGTTACACCACTCGTGTACCAAGTCAGATATGGCCAAGCCGTGGAATTCACACCCTGGTACTTTGGCCATCCCATCTGTGGTGATTAAGAACTGTCCCCCACCAACCCCAGAGTGGCTGGGATGATGACTGAGAATAAATGGAGCTAGCAATTCCTAACTCAAAAACCATTGTCAAAATTCCAATCTAGCTGCATTCTACAAGCATAGTAAGAATTTGGGAAAGGAAGGCGGACAGGATCTTTCCATCTTTCCCATCACAGAATCAGCCTGGAGAACCACCCTGGCCTTGGTTAGCAGCCCCAGCATTGCTTCTGGGGTCTGGGGCCCTCCTCTGGGAGGACCTCACTCAGTCACTTCCTCTTGGTGTTTAGAGGTGGCTGCATGGCATGTGGCCTGCCCTGAATGGCCTCCAGTCCCCTGCAGAGGAGCATCTCTGCTCATCAGTGCCAAGCAAACCACACAGACTTTTTTGGGACCCAGACTTTTTTGGACCCACTTCCCCAGCATCCAAATTTGGTGCAGGCATCCTTGGAAAGGAGCCTGGAAGAAATATTTAAAGCTTTTTCTCAAATCAGAGATTAGCTGCAAGGAAGAGTTAACTTCTCTTACTTCGACTCCAGCATGTCAACCTGCATTTGTGTTTCAGAAGGAAAAAGGAAATTGCCCAGAAGGCAGCAGAGGAGAATGAGAGATACCGGAAGGAGATGGAACAGTGAGTGCCTTAGCCCCATATGTCTGCACGCACACCTCTGTGTGTGGACGTGGGTATGCTCACAGGAGTGTGGCCCCAGAGGCCACTTCCAGGCCCAGTTTACCTGGCCCTGGATGGAAGAGCCTGGCAGGCTGCAGTCCATGGGGTCACAAAGAGTCAGACACGACTGAGCAACTTCACTTTCACTTTTCACTTTCATGCATTGGAGAAGGAAATGACAATCCACTCCAGTGTTCTTGCCTGGAGAATCCCAGGGACGTGGGAGCCTGGTGGGCTGCCGTCTATGGGGTCGCACAGAGTCTGACACGACTGAAGCGACTTAGCAGTAGCAGCTTGCCCCCTGGTGGATCGTCCTTTATTTGCAGCCATTCCATAATCCTAGTAATGGGTCTCCCTAGGTTGGGGTGACTGGAACATGGTTTTATTTGCCAGGGTGGCCTTCCCACCCGATTTAGAATACAAGTGCCAGGGACTTGGTTCCTTCACCACAACTGGAACCACATGGCTCTTCCCCAGGGTGGTTGGGGTTTTCCAATAGGCAGAAGGCTGGCCTATGAAGGTTGTGACTCCAGTCACAGGCATGGGAATCTTATTTCAGGATCGTGGAGGAGGAAGAGAAGTTCAGGAAGCAGTGGGAAGAAGACTGGGGCTCAAAGGAACAGCTGCGGTCACCTAAAACCATCACCGCCGAGGTGCACCCGATACCCCTTCGCAAGCCAAAGTGTATGTATTATGTGCTGGCGGGGAGAGGGCTTCCTCCAGGGACCTGGGGGTGTCTCGACAAAAGTACAAGTCTCCCTACACCTACAACCACCTGCCCAGGCCAATCAGCCATGGCTGTCTTCACGGAGGGGCAGCCATGTGTAGGGGCTGTCTGCCAGGGTGTTGGGATGGGTGGAGTCTGCCTGCCCACCTTGTCCTGGGGCCTGCTGCCAGGCTCTGCCCCATGATACAGACTCCAGCATGTGCCCCTGGACCTCTGAAGAGGGACTGGAGAATGGTGGCAAAAGCAAGAACTGCTCAGGGATGATCATCTTCGTATGTCGGGTGTCACGCCCTCTTTTTGCCAGGTTCTAAACTGGGGCTGTGGTGAAACAGCAGTAAGAAAGAGGGGAAGGGATTCACGTGAGAGTATTCTATGATCCACGGCCGATGGGCAGCCGTGGGAGGAGCTTCCTGGGAACACCCCTACCTCCTGCACCCCTGTGCGTGGACCGCAGTCACTCCCCTCCTTGGGTGGAGTTGGGGAGAGAACTGTGCGACTCTCTGAAGCACCAGGCTTCAGCCATCCTGGGGCGTCAGCAACCTCTACCCTTCCCATCTGTCCTCATCTGTCTTATGATCCCATGTCCACTTTGAGGCCAGGCTCCCACCAACTGCTCGCCTGTCCACCTGCTGTCCACCTCAGCTCCCAGGATGTCATGTCTCTTCAAGGGGCAGAGGAGGGGGTTCAGTCTCAGTGCTTCTCCCGTGCGCTAGTGGTGGGGAGTCAGGAGCAAATCAGTGTGGGGACCGTGGCAGTCACAGGTCCAGGATTCCTGGTTGGGCCTTTACTCTGACTTTCCAGGTGTTTTGATTTGTACCTGACATGGGGCAGAATCTATTCCAGCTGACTGTGCTCAGCTGACCTGGGATCCTTCAGGTATGGGGTTGAATCTGCATCTGAGAACCAAGGTTTCCCCCACTTCCGCTGTGCAACAGCCATATGGGACCCTGTGATGGGGTCCAGACAGCTATGGCCCCAACTGTGGATCATACTGAGCCCTGGAGGGACATAAAATTGCCAGCACAGGCCACTTGGGTCAACAAGAGGTGCAGGGCATCTGGATAGTTCCATGTCACCCTCCCTGGAGCAGGGCAAACAGCCCCCAGCACATTCCTTGCTGGCACCAGGGCAGTGTCATCTCGGGTCCTCTCCTAAGGACAAAGCATACTGTCATCAGCCACCCCATGACATTTGGTATTAGTTGAGCTAAATTCTCAGTGAAAAATCAGTGTTTTAGACAGGGAGCTAATTTGCTTTTAGGAGTGAAATAGGAGCTTCCAAAGGAGAGGAATCAATTTTAATTGCTTCTTATGAAAGTAATCCTAGTCAATTTAGTACCTTCCTAGAAACTGGATCTGGGCTTCAGAGCAAACACACCCTTTCAGGAACTGTAGAAAATAAAAACCCTTTCTCTAGCTATTTATTCACTGCTTTTAACCCAAATCAATCTTCTTGAATAAAAGGAGCAGGAACTTTCCCTTTGCTCGAAATATAAGTGTTTTCTCAGGGGACCCCCGGAAGCACGTGACTGATGACCAGGGCCTGCCAGCCGAGCTGAAGTGGCTACACCTCCCTCCACCTCTTTTTGCATCGGCAGTTTAATTCTGCTTTGGAGATTGGTCAGGAAATACATTAAGGCGTCTGAGCCAGCCCAATTCCTGCCTCTTGCCTATTGCTGGGAGGCTGGAATGCTCTCTTCTTGAGCTGATAGAACTAGGCTGCAGCCTGTCCCTCCCTGACCACTCTTCAATTTGGGGGACCAGTCAGCTGACAGGTTATTTATCTGACTCAAGTGTCTGCCTATGTGGACCCTGCATTTCTGAACAGAAAGGAAAGAGTGAGGAACATCTCTTGCCTGGAAAATAAAGCAGTTCATCCTAATGATCCACCCTGATCTTCTCCCTACTCCCTGTCCCAGGGATCTGGCTGCCTACCCATGACTGACCCAGCAGAACCCCAACATGACATGGAGTCCTCAAAGCCAGGACATGCCATCACAGAGGCCCCAAAGCTTTCCTTAGCAAAAGCAACAGGGAGCAGAGGGGTATTTAAGGATCCCAGAGCTGGAAGAAGGCTTGAGAGATAAAGAAGTTTAAATAAGAGCTTTCTAGCCATCTCTCCCCATCAAGGACCCCATCTGGTAGCCCCCACCCTATTAGACCCCATGGTTTAGAAGCTGAGTTTTGTTTCCTACCAATCTATTAAGTCATCCTTTTGTGTTCATTGTTTCTTTAAGTAATCCCTCTCATTAGCAAGAAAGCAAGTGTTTCACTGTGGAGTAAATATAAACTGAGCCAAAAACAAAGGAACTTATTAATACTTATAACCTTTTCCTTTGTTAATGGGCAAGTTCTTCTCATTAATATTTTAAAATATTAATAAGCAGCTCATAACAGACTCAAATATTCCAGGGCCCCAGGGAGGCCAGAGTCCGGGTTAGAAACCACTGGAACAGATGATTTGGTGTTCTCCACATTAGGTCGAAATCCATGTCTTCCTAACTACTTTTACTCCTTGGTATCTCCTCACCTTAAGATCCCAACTTCCATCTGCTGCCCATCCGCACAGTTCTGACATCCCCTGGGGACCCAGAGCTCCCAGGGTGATCAGAAGCAGCAGGGAGGATCTGTTCTCCCATTGCAGGCCTCTGGTAAATACTCAGGTGTTCCCGACATCAGCACCACCCCTCCCGTGTCAACCAAATACCCTGCAAAATTGTTCTCATGCTGCCGTCAGATCAGATTAGCCCAATATACAGATAGAGAAATGAGAGCTTCTAAGGCTGAAAGCGCTGCATGCGCCATCCCACAGCAAGAAACCTTTCCTCTGGATTCCTGAGCCCTGTTCCTGCCCCTGACCTCCCAGCTCTCCCGTGGAATAAGCTGGTCACAGGCCCCCGGGCTCCCCCAACCACCTCTGGCCCCTTGGTCTTCCAAGTCCCTCTTGGTTCACCAGTTCCTCCCCTTTTCCTGGGTAGATGATCTGGGCGTGGACCCTGAGTTTGACCCAGCAGATGACTTGGACGGAGGCACGGACAAGCGGGGAGAGCAGGTTTGCGGCCCCTGCTTCGCTTCCTGGCCTTGCTGCTCTGCTTGCCCTGCCTGCTTCTTCCTGTCAAACCTGCACACTCTCAGCTCTGCGGGGCCAGTACGTAGTGGGGACTCCTGGAGTCTGGGAAGCTCCTCCAAGCCCCCGACCTGGTCCAAGCACTGCCCGCAAAACCTTGAGGAAAAGACTTGTGCCCGGGCTGAAATGTCAGCTGGAACCACTGATTCAAATATTTAATACCCCACAGGCCCAGGTTCCTCCTCTGGTGCCCTGGCGTCTCCCCTAGGGCTCTCTAGACCTCCCCAACATCCAGCAACTAAGAGGGAAGTGCTGGCTCCAGCAGGGGGACTTTCTAGATCCTGTTCCAAAATTCAGGCTGGTCAAGGGTGGGTCGTTAAGCCATCACCACTGGCCAGGGAGCTTTAGCCTTGCGATATTAGCCCATCCTTCATGCTGTTGTTGGGGAAGGCAGGAGCTGCGGATCTGGCCTGGGTGGGGATATGCTTTTCTGGGGGCAGTTCTTCTGCCAACTGCTGCCTGAGCATCTTTCCCAGGGCTGACCCCCTCCCCCTACCCTGCAGGGTCTCCTCTTTCGATGTTAAAAGCTGAGGACATGGACCACACTGTAAGGCAAGACAGTTCTGTCCTGTCTGACAGTCATTCTAGGCAGAGACCCAGGCTCCCTTTTGTTTTGGGTTGTTTCTTGGATGGAGGGACCCGACACCGGTTAGGAGAGGCCTCACTCAATGGGGCTTTGTGTTTGCAGACTGTGGCTATGATGGGGAAAAGCTCATCCTTCTACAAGGGGCTTTGTCTTGGACTTTCTGGCATTGACTTCTGAAGCCAGTGTCCAGGGGGAGGCAGTTGACAGCGGCCCAGGGCCTGGGAATCAGGCCGTTTCTCGGGTTGTCTTGGGCCTGCTTTACAACCTGGGTGAGGCCAGGTAAGTGGAGAGGCAGAGGGTGTGGTTCGGCTGTTGGATTTGCCGGGGCTGCTTTCATCTCCCAAAGCCACATGTTCTTTGGGAACCCAGCTCCCGGATGCTGCCTATGGGTGCCCTGGTTAAGCTGATCTGCCTCTCATCACTTTGTTCTGTGTTCTTATAGCCTTTGGCTGGTTTTATCGTTATGATGGCAAATTCCCAACCATCCGGAAGGTAGGCCAGGCCTGAGTGCTGTTGGCAGCTGAGTTTGCTGTGGGTTTTGACCTTTCCCATTGTTTCTTTTCCTGTTGCTTCTCAACAGTGTGACCACCTGTTTACTGGGGGAGCTAACCCCCTCTGTGCCTCTCTGATGCCTGATGTCACAGGACAGGGCGCTGTCACAGAGTCACCATGGGGGAAGTATTCACAGGTGGAGACCTGCCCAGGTACCATCAGGCTCCGCTGGGTCGGCACCAGGCCCACTGGGCACAGGGCAGGGCAGAGCCATGGCAGGAATCTTCTGCTTTGTTTCTCTGTCAAGTAGGACCAGAGGCTAAGAGCAGAAGCCAAGGTCAGACAGAGTGAAAAATCCAATTGGGTGCATGCAGGACAGATTATGAAGCTGACTGCATCAGACACAGACTGGCTCCAGGGTGGGGATTTTTCTGCCTCAGGCTGGATTCAAAGCTGCACCAATCCTAGCTCTATCCTAGAAATTTCCCTGCATGTGCCCAGGATAATGCATTTTTCTGGCCTCTGGGGCCTTGAGTTTTCTCTCTAAATCTTATTCCTGTATCTCCAGACCCCATAAAGCTCCCTCTTATTTTTTTTTCCTAAATCACTTTGGCATTTGATTAGGAAAATGTTGCTGTTAATATTTGTAGATTGGACATTCAGAATGACTTGGTATTTGGAAATCAGACATCAGCATAAATCTGGGTGAACTAATTTAGGTGTTATCATTAGACTGGCTCTTTCTGGCAGGATGTCAATTCCCCAGAAACCAAAGCACTGGCAGCTGGGTGACCTTGATGATATATAACGTCTCCCTGTCTGGAAAATGGGAATATCTGATGTGCTGGAAACAACCACCCCCTTCCTGTAACATGGTACTGTTAAGATAATAGATGGCAGTATTGCTCTTGACAGGGGTAAATGTCTTTACCTAGGAGCACAGATAATGATCTGTATGGCATTGAATAAGCACACTGAATAAGCAATAAGCATTGAATAAGAGCATCTCCGGGGATCCCTTTCTACACTGCCCCTCTCTCAGAAGGGTCTTGGTCTCATGGGTTGTCCTTTTCATCTTACAGGCTGACTCTATGGCTTATGATATTTCACTGGGTTCAGTTTCTAATTCTTCTCTATATGCTACCTCTACTAGACAGGATAACACACACACACACACACACATGCCCCCCCCCCCCCCATACACAGAGGATTTTACTTGAAAAAATAATAAAAGGAGATGTACAGGCAAATTCTTTCCCAAGCACTAATATCTAGGTAAATCCAAAAGAACTAGTGTCTCCTTCATACACACCTCCCATCAGAAATCGCAGCACTTGAGAATCGCTGTTGGTAAAGAGGAAAGCCTGTTTTCCTCTACTCAGTAGTCTAGTCATTCCAGAAATTGCTTGTGTTTTGGTTTTCATTTCATTTCCAAAAGAGAGAAAATTCACGTGAAGGTAGAGGCAAGAGCACCCCCCCACCTGCCTGTCCTCTCAGTCTGGACCAGGGGGAACATTTGCAGTGAATTTAACTGACTGCTAAAGGACAACAGAATTATGTCCCTCAGGTTGACTCTGAAAATCCACTGACATTTTTTTTCTAGAGTTATATGAGATGCTTTGTCTCCAAGCAGCTGGAACCAAGTCCCTAGGTTCCGAAGGCCCAAGTGGCCTTCGATGGCTGTGATCAGCAGTGCACAAAATTCCCCTTATTTGAAAAGATAACTATTCAGAGTCTTCCTGGGCCCTCTGGGGCTCAAGGAGCCCAGGCCTGTGGCCTCACAAAGTCTATTCCGGTGCCCGAAGGCTTTGTGGTTCTGACTGAGTCCTTTCCCCAGGACTGCTTGAGTAAATTATGCAGACCAACCCTACTGGTAGGAGCCTGCCCTCTGGCAAGAGAGGCAGATTCACAAACAGCTAAGTAACCCATACGGAGAAGGCTACTATGAGATCAGTATGCAACGCTATGAGGCAGCTTGCCTTTCTGCATCAGTAAGCAGGTGCTCTTTTCTTGGAGATGGGACAGAAACTGCCACATCTCCCTCTCCCTCCCCGCCCAGGAGCCCTAGCTCTAAAATCTTAACACTGGTGTTTTTTTTTTTTTAAATAAAACAGTAGAATGGCCATGCCTATTATGATGGTCCCTGTGGGAGGTCATGCCCTTAGTCTAGCAAGCTGCCATTGGGCAGAATGGTTCTGATTCCTCTTGGGGAGTTGTCTGAATCAATAATGCGATGGTAAAGAGTCATCTATCAACTGAGCCAAGAGTCTAGTGAACAAGGTAAGAAGGAACCAAGCAGGGCTCTGAAGCAGTGAAAATCATTTTCTCAAGTGGCTCATAGACTGCTCTGAGGGTGGGGCCCCCATCTGCTAGATGGGGGACCGTCTCAAAAGCACCTGTGCACAGAGGTGGGGGACAGAATGACTCAGTCACAGGTCTGTAATGATCCAGGCCCCTCAGCTGTGGACAAAGTTGTGTGTCCATTGCTGGGAAACTCCATTTCTCATTCCTGGCCTTGAATGATGGGATGATTCAGGAGTTCTGAGAGCAGGCCCCACCCAGGAAGGCCTGGGAGGGTGGGGGTGAGTTCAGCAAATGTGTGGGTTTCCTCCTTCCCCGTTTCCTGGCCCCTGTCCTCCATGCTGTACGAGGGGCCGACACTCCCTCCTGCCTTGCTCCCCTTGCCCCCAGTTCATCAGGGTGCAGTGGGGAAACTGTGGGACCTAGAAGACTCTAGTCCAAATTCTGGCACCACCACTTACTAAATGTTTGACACCAGGCAAGGGACTTCACCTTCATCAAGAGAAGGGAGATTGAACCTGGGTCTTCTGCATTGCAGGCAGATTCTTTACCATCTGAGCCACCAGAGAAGTCCCATGGATGGGATAAGCAATGTAAACCTCTTGGTACATAGGCAATCCATAAGTCTTAATTCTCTTCCTTCTTTACTCCTTGGCTTCCCTGCAAGCCCATGGGAGAAGCAGCCAGGAAAGCAGACTTTGTGGTCTAATTCAAACAGGAAAGAGAAGTCCATTTGCCCTCCATTTCCCTCCCCCAATCCTCTGGAACCCTGAGGGCCAGTGAAGAAGACTTGGGCCATCCTTCCTACCTGCCCCTCCACACCAACTCCCAGTCCTGTAGTTTCTACCTAGTCCACCTAGTTCAGAGGAAACAGTGGGTTTGGACTCTGCAGGAGGAAAAGGTCTGGAGTTAAAGCAGCAGAACAAAACTGATGTCCTTGGCTCTGGGCTTCCAGGTCTGAGGCTGCCATCCTTCTCCTCTAGCTCAGGACAGAGGATCTCTGTAAATGAGACTTAGCCATCTGTCCCAGATTTTCTCTAGAATCTACCAGGATGCATCTGTGGTATCTGAACATCCAGATAATGGAGAAGGCCTATGCCCAGACACTGGGAAATAAATACAGTGCCTTTTGAAAATACAGCATTTGGAAGCTTACAAAGTGCTTTCATAGATGTTATTTCATTGGCTCTAGATGGCAAACCTGTATTTCTCCCATTTTGGATGTGAGATAAACCAGGCCCAGAGAGGTTAAGGAGCTTAACCAAGGTCACACAGCTTGTTAGTGAACTAGTAAGCCAGCTCTTCTGACTGGCACAGGAAGTGTGTCTCACTCTGTGATGGGTAGCAGCATCCTGCCTGTTCTAAACCCGAAGCCCAGTGCCCCAGTGCCGAGTGTGGTCGAGCAGACCTAGGAGAGGGACTCATGGGGGGAGGTGCCTGCTGTTGTCTGTGCCGTTTGCTGTGCCGTGCCAATGTCAACACTGCCTTGTAACCCTTGTATAAACAATGCCACATCTGCTCAGAAAGGAAAGGATAAGAAGAAAGCCAAGTATGATAGCCTTCAGGAGTTGAGAAAGAATAAGAAGGAACTGGAGTTTGAGCAGAAGCTTTACAAAGAGAAAGAGGAAATGCTGGAGAAGGAAAAGCAACTGAAGATCAATCGGCTGGCCCAGGAGGTATGACGTGTCCTGCCCCCAGGCCAGGGAGCATCCCTGGGACAGTTTGGTTGGTCCCCACCAGCTCTCAGGAACCAGCTAGAGTAGCTGTTCCCAGATGGAGTCTGAGGATGGAGTGAGCCCAGCCCCCTCCCCAGGCTGGAGGGTGAGATCTTCCCATCTCCCCAGCGTGAGACTAGCTTCTGGCTAAGGTGTGTATGTTTGGGATCGAGACTCACCTCCTTGCTCAGGAGTTGGCTTCTCTGCCCAGACTGTGGGTCTCAGGTTGGCCTCGATGCACAGGGCTAAAGGTCTGTATCTGTCCTCAACCCCCACCCCCACCAGATTGAGCACAAGGCTAGGCCTATCCTCCTAGGTATGGCTGTAAGGCTGGCCTCCCTGCTCAGGGTTTGAGTGTGAGGCTAACCCTTCTGCCCAGACTGTAGATCTGAAGTTAGCCTTCTACTCACCTGTCATTAGATCTGGGTCAGTTTGAGCTGCCGCCCCACCTCCATCACCAACTCAGGTTATGAGAATGCCAAGCTGATTAGATTACAAAACCAGAGAAATCCTGGAAAATGTGAAGTGCATTAGATTTGACATTAGAACAAATTAGCTACAGAATTAAAGATAACATTGAACTTGTGCTCCTGAGGACAAGGCAGCCTGGAATGAGGGGAAAAAGAAACAGTAAAGCTGGACTCTCGGAATGTGCCTACAAAAGGAGCATTTTTGGAGAATCCTAAGAGCCTCAGGGTTTGTGGGAATCCTAAAGACAGCTAATCCCATGCAAGGCATGAGCCCCTTCTCGAATTTTGCCTACACCTGCTGTAAGCTAATACCCAACACCTCTCTCTCTTATTTTCCCTCCACTGGGGCCAGGTGGAATAAGCCTGGGGCTTTTTCTAGGTTGTTGACACATTCATCAGTCCTCTGGGTGTTTTAAAAAGTGCTTTGAACTGTCAACTAGAGTGTGCCACCACGTGTGACTCCGTGTGCCCTCTGTCTTCTCCATTTTGCGCTGGCCGTGGGTTCCAGGTATCTGAGACAGAGCGGGAAGACCTTGAGGAGTCGGAAAAGATTCAGTATTGGGTGGAAAGGCTCTGTCAGACACGCCTTGAGCAGATTTCCTCTGCTGATAATGAGATTTCAGAGGTAACAGAGCCCTTCCCAGAGCCCTTCTGTCTACGTAGACCCTCCTGCTGCCTTTGGAATCACCCACCCTGGGGACAGCGGGAGGCAGCATGTCCCCATGCTAGGGAGGCAGCCTGGCCACTGACAAGCTTCACCTTCCAGGGCCACTGACCAGCCCACTCCCTGCTCCCCTCTTGAGGAGGGAGGTGTGTCTGTATTTCTGGGGTTATTTCCAGAGTGACCTCTAAGTCCCAGCCCATCTGGGATGATCAGTTAGGCCTGCTGTCCTGGCATAATTATTAAGAGTGTACTTTTCCCTGTCATGTGCGTTCCAGTTTAGATGGTTGCCTTTTCATCACTCGCATAACTGCATTTGGGTACCCCCTACTGGCCACCTGGTATGGGGTCAGCTGGGCACCCAGGTGGCAGAGAATTGACTGCCCCTCCCACTTCCAAGGTTCGGGTTTGAGGGTGGTGGGTCTCCAGCAGCAAAAGAAACAGATGAGCATTAGACTCGGTGTATCGTGAAGTGGGGTGCTCCTCAGTGACAGAACTTCCTTGCCACCCCCAGATGACCACAGGGCCCCCACCTCCCCCGCCCTCTGTGTCTCCCCTGGCCCCGCCCCTGAGACGCTTCGCAGGCGGGCTACATCTGCACACCACTGACCTGGATGACATACCCTTGGACATGTTCTACTATCCCCCCAAGAGTGCCTCTGCCTTGCCTGTGATGCCTCACCCTCCACCCTCCAACCCACCCTCCAAGGTGTCTGCGCCCCCTGTCCTGCCCTCATCGGGCCGTGTGAGTGCCTCTTCCTCGCCCTGGGTGCAGCGCACTCCACCCCCCATTCCCATCCCTCCACCGCCCTCCATTCCCACCCAAGATCTCACTCCCACGCGCCCGCTGCCCTTGGCACTGGAAGAAGCGCTGGGCAACCATCCCTTCCGCACTGGGGAGACAGGCAATCCAGCAGAGGACTGGGAGGCCAAGAACCATGGTGGGAAGCCTGCCAACTCTCCTGTCCCCGATCGGAGCTTCCCACCCACCCAGAAGGTACTGCCTCTGTTCCGCATGCAATGCAGGGAAGCAGGAAGAGTGGGCCGGGCTGCTGTTTCCTACGCCCTCCTCTGCTCCTGTGAGTGCAGACGGAAGGAAACATCACCCCAGCCCCTTTTCCAGGAACTGGCTCCCAGCCTGCAGTTGTGGACTTCCTGCATGTCTATGGCTTCTGCCGATTTTGAAGTGCTGCATGGTATGGTGAATTGCCTGTGATACTTGGGGTGAGCAACAGTGTGTCAATGTTGATTGTTCTCTCTGCTCCTCTTGGGTAGTACTGGCTGGTAACCTTCACTGTAGCACTTGCAAGGCTGTGTTAATGAAGAGCCAGAGCTCTATTTATATGCCAGGTAGTCCTTTCTTGATATTAGCTCAGAAAGCCTTGAATGTGGTGAATGAATCCTCTGTTTAACAGGGGAGCAGTATTAGGCTCTGTAAATGAGGTGATAACACTGTCCACTGAAGTATTAAGACATTACCATGCCGTTTTCTACGATACTAGCCAACTATATTAGCTTGGAGCATAATACCCAGAAATTTCTGGCCAACTGCCAGCTATGGGAACATGAAAATGGATAGTTCCTAGAAAGCTCCAAATTTGCAGCTAAAAGATTAGGGACCCTTTTCTTGGATGTCAGCAGGCAGAACAGTGATCTTTCTCAAAAAGACATATTCCTCATTAATTGTTCTTAAGCCAAAGACTAAGAGGCAATCCAAGTGAAGACACAGAGCTTTGATCCTTGGGAGGGAAAAACGAAATATTTCTCTGCTCCAGTAGCTGTAAGGGAAGACTTCAGGCAGAACTTCAGCAGTTCATGTCGACTAAGAGTGGGGTTTGAGGGCAGGGTAGTCAGTAGTACCCAGTCAGCTGTTTTTATTAACCTTTGCTGCATGGATTTGGGTTCCTGCATGAAGTGCAGACTAAGCATCTCAGGGCATTCGGGAGCACTTGGAGGCAGGAATTTGGGAACGAAAAATTGCCAGATGCTGACCAGGCTGCGACTGCCAGCAGGGGCCTCTTAGAGGGACTCCCAGTGGGGCCCTGAGCCCTGAGCCCTGACAGAAGTCTGGTATTCCAAGGATGTCTTGCCCCCAGGCCCAGCCAGAGTAGGTTTGCAAGGGGCAGAGTGAGTCCGGCACAGAAGCCCACATCCTTCTTGAGAGGGGCCCCCACCAAGAGGGGCAGCAGCTTTCCCTCAACGAATTCAGCTCAGCAATCAACTGAGCACCTTCCCTGTGTCAGGGCCGTGGTGGCAGGGTGCGGGGAGCAGAGCTGAAGACAGCACAGAGACAGTTGGCACTCTTGGGCTCTCCAGGACTTTGCCAGCTAAAGGATTAACAGCTGACCAGGCGGGAATCAGCTATAGCAGCAGCACAGGCTAGGTGCTATGGGAGGGATTCATTCTAATGGAAGGTTGACGGCACCTCTTCAGAGCTAAGCCTTGGGGGATAGTGATACATGTAGGATGGGAGAAGGCTACTGCAGGTGCATGAACATAACAATGACAAGACGGAGCTACCCAGGTTTGAATCCTGGCTCAGTCACAGGCTCTATGACTTTGGGCATGAACTGCTTCATCTGTCTGAGCCTGGGTTTCCTCATCTGTAAAATGGGAATGCTAACTTATTATGAGGATCAAATGAATTAATACATGAACTCATTCTAAGTTAATAATTGGAGCACATAGGAGATGCTCAATAGACATTACCTATCATCAGTGACAGATCAGGGTACAAGAAAATTTGCGTGAAGCTGCAAACATGAGGTCAGAGGTAAACTGCAGCCTTTTAAGTCAGGGTCAAAGTCAAACCTCCAGTCATCATGAAGTTCCCACTGTTAGTTCCTGATCAGAGCAGAGAGAAAATTAAAAGCTCCTCCCACACAAGGAGCCTCTGAAGAACTGGACCCTAAATGTCTTAAGTGACATAAAAGCCATGAAGGTTGGGGGTTAGCTGTCTTGGTTAGCTGCATTTCTCCTGCATCAGCACTTCGGTCCGTGCATCACCAACCCTGCCCATCCTCCTCCTCCCTGCATGCTCAGGCGACGGTCATCAGTGCTGCAGTGGGACGTGTGGACCACCACACGTCTGCACAGTCAGCCCTGCCCCCAGCAGGTCTCGGGTGGTGGAAACAAACACCCGTGTCAGCCCCACAGGCACCTACCAGGGGAAGGTTTCCAGGGCACTGTCTGCCCCCTGTCCCATGCGTCCACTCACTTACTAAGTCCTTCATTTACTCATGTAACTTGTTTAAGGACTCCTTCTCTATGCCAGACGCTGTGCTGGGCACTGAGAGCCAGCACAAGACGGACAGCCCAGTCCTGAGTCTGGTGGGAGGACAGCCAAGTCAGCAGGAAACTCCCGCACACCATGACAGATGAGGGAAATGCAGGAGGGGTGGGGAGGAAAAGCTCAAGGAACGGTTCCCAAAGATGATGACACCCAAGCCAGCACCTGGGCAGGTAAAGCAGGAGGCAAGAGCATGTGCAAAAGCCTCAAGGCAAGAAAGCCGAGCGCTTTGGAGGCTCAATCTAGTCAGCGTGAGGAGGGCAAGGAGTGAGGGATGAGATTGCCAAGGAAGGTAGAGAAGCCCCTGGGGGCTGAGCCAAGGAGCTTGGTAGTCAGTGAGGACCCATGAAGGGTTCGGGGCAGGGCTGTGACCCGATTTGTCTTGCCCAAGATGATCAAGCAGGTCAGAGCCAAGCAGACATGTTGCATCAGCTCTCCTGATGCTGTGCTTACTGGTCCGCCCTCTCAGCCCCCGCCTCCAGGGCCTCTGTGCCCACCCACCAGGAGCAGCAGATGCTGCATGTGCAGTCCGAGGATCGGAGCTGCCTCCTTAGAAAGAGAAAAGGATGGATGGCACCCGTGGCCACTGAAGGGGAGCCTTGAAAGTATCCTCTGAGTGACAGTGCCCGCTGGCGCCCCCACAACAGGCTCCGGCTCAAGTCCCTGATTCCTCGGAACCACCCAAATGTTTCTGTAGCCTCAGGACACACTGTTGCCAATGGACTTCTTGTCCCTCTGCTGAAGGTCACACATCTAAGACATCCAGCAGGGCGAATGGGCCAGGCTGGCTCAGTGCATGGTGTGAATTTGCCTGTGTGTCAAAGTGCCGTGGTTGGCCTGGGCCACCCATCTCATGACCTCACATGGGCCTCTCTTTAAACTAACCCCTGTAGACATTCTGCCCAAGCCCACAGCCTCCACGAGGCCCAGGCGTGTCCACCATCTCCAAGCCTGTCATGGTCCACCAGGAGTCCAACTATGTCTACAGGCCACCTGTGAAATCCGAGGTCCTGGTAAGCCCCTCAGGCCCCCTGCAAGGCTGCTTCAGAGGAGTGGACATGGACTGTCTCCCCTGGCTGCTGCTGCTGCCTCTAGAGGAAAAGCGAGGTGGGATTCAGACAGAGTTTGTAATACCTCTGCAATAACACTTTGTAAGGCTAATAACCTTCTCATTAGCCAGGCGGTGAATCCATCTGGGTATAGGTGGCTGTTTCCACAACCAGTGAAATTCCTGTTCCTTACTTGATCAAATGGCCTAGAGCGCCATCTCAAAGTAAGAATAATAACAGCACTGATTATTATCAGCCTCCATGTGTCAGGCTCTGTAAAGCCCCATTTAATCTTCACAATAATCCAGTGAGATGGTTCCTTTGCTACCCCTGTTCAGCACTTGAGGAAACTGAGGCTTAGAGAGGTTAAGTAGGTTGTCCAAGGCAGAGCCAAGTCTGACTATTTACGCCAGTCTTTCAGACTCCAAAGCCCAAGTTCTTATCTCCATTGCATTTTGCCAAGACCTACAGTGATTCCAGTTGCCCTGGCCTGAGCCCCTAAGGCCTATGGTGGGTCACCCTCAGATGAGGCAGTGAGCAAAGCTGACCCATTTCCCTTCTCCATTTCATGTCTCACTCCTCACTGGGGCTGGGAGTGAGGGGTGTGGTCCTGGGGGGGGAGGGGACATTCTACACCCCCCACCCCCGTCACCTATGACTGAGCAAATTGGGACCAGGTGCACCCCCTCCAGGGGTGCCGGCCACTGACAGGCCTCCCGCCCACGGTGGGAAGAGCCGTGCTAGAGTTTATACTCCCCTCGCAAGGAAAGCCTATCCAAATGTCAGGGTGGAGCCACTTTGATACTTATTTTGAGTTTTAGCTGTCCTCTCAGCTCCCCAAAGAGCGAAAGTTCACTCTCCATGACAGCCTGCAGACGCCTCCGCATTGCATTTTTAGGCTGATGACGAGGGGAGGTGTCTGCTTGCCTGGGACTGGTAGCTGCTGTGTCTGGGGGTGTTGAGGGCCGCCCCCCACCATAAATCAGGCTGCGTCTGTCTGGGGAAGGATCTTGGCCAGGCAGCCCCAGGCTGGCAGGCCCAAGGCCTGGCACCAGGGGGCAGACGAGACCTATTGGTAGAGTCCAGCATAGATTTTTTTTTTTTTTTTTTTCTCCTCTGGCAGCCACAGGAGATGTTGAAGAGGATGGTGGTTTATCAGACAGCGTTCCGACAAGTAAAAGGATCCCCGTCGTGTGTCTGTGGTCCTTTGCACCTCCTTCTGCCCCTCCCACTCTGACCTCTCTTGGGGTGCCTGTCAGCTCCAAGGTGGCCCCAAGCACCATCTGCTGGCAGCCTTAGGCCAAAACTGTGTCCCTCATTCCCTGTGGCTCTGGGCTGGGGGTTCTCATAAAAGGTGGGAACCCTGGGGTGGTGAGACCCCATGCCCAAGCTGAGAAAGCCACAGGTCCCTGGGGACTCACCTCTTTTGCTGCTGTTTGTTCATAGAGGAGCAGGAAGAGGGTATGCTCAGAGTGTCACAGAGGCCAAGATGGCTGCTTGCTCCAGCCGTAGAGAGAAAGGGCTGCCTAAGGCATTTCCCTGACCCTGCCCCTCCTTTCCTTCTCAAGGCAGATCACAGCTTCAACAAACCCCACTTGGCCCCAAACCAGCATCAGGAAGAAAGTGGGGCCCAAGGACCTCTATCTGCAGGGGGCATTCCTGTGCACGGGGCCCGCAGAAGTCCTTGTTGGTCCCTAAGTGGGTTCAGGCAGGCAACCATTTATCCTCCCGCCTCCTGGGGCTTACATCCTCAGAGCCAGCCGTTGGTTTAGTCATCTCATTGCCAATGAAAGAGCCCAAGATGGAGATCTTGTAGCCAACATCCTCGTGTGTGCATGCTCAGTCATGCCCAACTCTTTGCCACCCCATGGACTGTAGTAGCCTGCCAGGCTCTGTCCATGGGATTCTCCAGGTGAGAATATTGGAGTGGGTTGCCATTTCCTCCTCCAGGGGATCTTCCCAACCCAGGGATTGAACCCATGTCTTCTGTGTCTCCTGCATTGACAGGCAAATTCTTTACCACTGAGCCACTCAGGAAGCCCACCAACATGCTCACCAATAGCCTAATATCTGACTACAGGCTGAAACAGGCAGGGAAGGAAGGGGAGGTATCAGCTGTACAGTGAGACAGGGGCCTTCTAAGGAGGCAGTGACAGGTACCCAAGGTGTGCTGTGCCAAGCACTGTTTATAAATACGTTATGTATTTTAACTCTTTTAATCTTTACCAGAACCTAGGAAGTAAGTGCTTATATCACCCCTATTTTGTAGATGCAGAGACATTGGGAATCATGCCCTTGGTGGCACAGCCAGTGTCAGACCCCGGATTTGAATTTAACCTAGGAGGTCAGGCTCCACAGTCAGGCTCCTAAATCCTCCACCACCCTCTTGGGCATGAATGTCACCTCTCTGGGTCCCAGTGTCTCCAATCTGTTGGATGAAGGGCTAACCCCCTCTTCAAGGACTGACTGGCACTAGTGGCTTATAGATCTCTCATCTGAATTCACGCAAGGCACAAGTCCTTGCCATCTGGCCTGTGACTGAGAGCAGATCCTCAGAGGGAAGGAGAGAGGGAGACCCATAGCCAGCACAGCTCAGTTTTCTGGAAGAAACAGCCATGGGTAGGCAGAGACCTCTTGGTAGAAGGGAATTGACTCCATGTCCTGCCGTTACCCTTCTTGCCCATGGATTTGCTGCACCCCTTTCTCTCTCTGCTCTCCTGACACCCACATGCCAGCCTGGGAGTGGCCTCAGAGCTGGGGTGGGCTGGAGACCCCCAGGCTTTTTTGGGGTGAGCCTGAGTGTTGAAGGCTCATGAGGAAGCAGGGGAAGCAGATGCCCAGGGACCTGTCTGCTGCTCTCTGGCCCCTGTCTTGTGCCCTGAGCTTGGTTGTTCCATGCTGGGCATAGAGGGGGCTGTGGCCACCCATGATGCCAACCACAGGCCCCAGGGGACACGGTATGGTCCAGGTGACTGTGTGCTGGGGGATGGCTCCACTCAACAAAGCTTGTATGGGCATCAGTCACAGGGCTTCTCCTTTGCACCCACCTTGCCAAGGGGACTGACTAAGACTTGGGGTGCCCAGCCCCTCAGTCTGTGGACCCTGGGCTCCCGCTCTCTGTGCATGACTCCTGGAAAGACTATGCTTTCTGACTCTGCTTCCCCTTCTCCCTTCTCATCACTTTGTTTCTACATCTTGGGGATGTTGTCCCCATAGCCCCCACTAAGCCAGGTCCTCTGAACTGAGGGTCTCCCTCCTCCTCCCTTGGCTAGAGTTCTGGGGGAGCCTTGCATTCTGGATAAGCATGACATGAAGAATGGTACCAGGCACTGGGCAAGCACAGACACCCCCTTTTCCTCTGGGTGCCTGACGTCCCTTCCCCACGCCCATCATGCTGTAGCTGGTTTCCACAGGAAGACCCCTAAGCTGTATCATCCTTCTTTGGGGGCCAGAGCAGTGGGTGGACAAAAGCTGGGCTTCACCCCCAGAACCTGGACCTGGCTTCAGGTAGGGGAGGGGCTGAGAAAGGGCCTGAAAGACCTAAAGCTGTGGGCAAGGAGACCTTCAGCAAGGCTGCCCAGACCACCTCGACGTCAGCAGGTGCCCCTGCCAGCCACAGATGCCCACCCCTCCAGAACAGTGCAGGGTCCAGGGCTGGGGTCCTTCAAATGCTTCCTGAGCTTCCTGCTTCTCCCAGACATAGATGCTCTGGCTGCTGGGGCGACCAGCCTCCTCCCCGCATCCCCCATGCTGGCCACAGCTGCCTCCTTACCTGCTACTCTCTCCCTACTTCCCAGCCATTCCCTGTCTTCCTTCACCCTAAGCTTATTTCCTGCAGTGCCCCTGGAGGAGTCTGAAGCCCTAACACTCTCACTTTGCTTCCAGGATTTTCGGAAATATGAGGAAGGCTTCGACCCCTACTCCATGGTGAGAGATGACTCTCCTGCCCTGGGGAGTAAGCCCAGGAGCAGGGGTGGGGGGTTATGGTCTATTTGGTGGCGATGCCTTCTGGGCTCTGAGGGTCCTGGGGATGAGTTATGGGCTGTGAAGAGCCCCAAGGAGGCTCTTGCCTGTGAAGGCTTCTTTCAAACAGCATTCCACTGTGAACTGTGTGTGTGTGTGCTTTGTAACAATAGTTACACTTGCTGAGCACTAGCTGCGTACCAGGCACTGTGCTGGTTACACCTGGCATGCTGTCCTCCAGTCCTCACAACAATCCCAGGGACAAACCGTCTCTGTGTGTGGGTGTCCATGGGGCTCCCAGTTGATGACTGATGGGAGTGGGACGGGCAGGGTCCCCTTGTCCACCCCTTCTCCAGGGCCCAAAGTCCCGCAGGTGCCTGACTTTTCCTCCCACCCCTGCCCCCACCTGCATCCTTCACCCCTGTCTTCTTCCTCTAGTTCACCCCAGAGCAGATCATGGGGAAGGATGTCCGGCTCCTGCGCATTAAGAAGGTATGGGGCACACGGAGGCTGGGCGAGGACCACGCTTCTCTGTCCCTGCCCCCTCCTGTCTTGGTCCCTTGTTTTCCTACTCTCAAAGTGACTCCTGGGTGACTTCTCAGATCCCCACTTTCCTCCGCCCCCCTGGGGACACCCTTCCTCTGGTGGGACCACATGCCCAGGCCCCACTTGGTGCCCACATCCCATTTTCTTGCTGACGGCACTGCCCGTCATTGCCCCCCGTGGCTTCTCCTGCCCTCTCTGTGGCCCCAAGAGGGTCCTGGGTGCCCAGGTGCCCACAGTCTGTTGTCTGCTTGGCTCCAAAGGCCTGTTTCCCTCTCATCAGGAGGGAGCTTTAGACCTGGCCCTGGAAGGTGGCATGGACTCCCCGATCGGGAAGGTGGTTGTCTCCGCCGTTTACGAGGGTGGAGCTGCTGAGCGGCATGGTGAGTGGGGACCAGCCCTCAGGTTTGGGGATGGTGTGATGGTTATACCGGCTCCTCCAGGAAAGCAAACAGCAGCCTGCTGGGAGCGGGCTGACAGCTCTCAGGAATGCTCTCCCCGCTGGATCCATCCAGCATTCCCACATGTTCCTCACGAGCACAGGAGCACAGAGCCACACAGATACCACTCTGCCCTCCAGGGGCTCCCTGTCTAGGGGTGGAAACATCCTCAGAATCACCGAACAGCTGACTGTAACAGTGTGGTGTGCTGCAGGCTGGCCAAGGACTGAGAGGGTAGAGGGAAGCTGTGGGAACCCTGAGGGCCTAACCCACTGAGGGAAAGGGGGCAGCCTGGAGGGCTCCCTGCGACGGTGATACCTGAGCTGAGCCTTTAAAGGTAAGTCAGTGCTTGCCTTGAGAAGGAGAGAAGGAGCTTTCCAGGCAGAGAGGACCGCACAAGTAAAGGCAAGAAACTGCTGAAACTTTACCCGTGCTTTTAACGATAAGAGCCAGCATCTGTCCAGAACTAACCTTGCACCAGATGCTATTCTAAGTACCTGCATATAGCCTGCGTCTAAGTATTTCATGTGCATTAACCTATTTAATCCGTATACAACCCAGAGAGTAGATACGGCTATCACTCTCATTTCACATCTCAGGAAACGGAGGCACAGGAAGGGTTCAGGGCCTGCAGCCAGCAGCAGCGGAGGCAGCATTTGGACACAACTGTTTGGCCCTTTCTTTACTGGCCAGCACAAGTGCCGCCCCTGCTTGGGACCTTCAGCGGCAGATCTTCTTGCTTTGCCTTGATCCCCTTACCAACAAAAAGCACCCCCTGCTAATGAGTGAAGCCTCTGTGGAGCCAGCACAGACTCAAACGATCAACCCATTCATGTGTCAGTGTCCAAAATGCCACCACTAATGAATTCTTCTTCCAGTCCGGCAGCTTTTCAGTACTCCTGACCCTTTGCGGAGGAATAGATGCCCTTGAAGGAGGAGTCCCTTTGCAGGCCAAAGAGGGCTTCCCTGGTAGCTCAGATGGTAAAGAATTTGCCTGCAATGCAGGAGACCAAGGTTTGATCCCTGGGTAGAGACGATTCTCTGGAGGAGGGCATGGCAATCAACTCCAGTATTCTTGCCTAGGAAAATCCCATGAACAGGGGAGCCTGGTGGGCTACAGTCCTTGGGGTCACAAAGAGTTGTACATGACTGAGCGACGAACACGCCACACACCCTTGCAGGGAATCCCAGGGTCAGATCCCCTCTCGACAGTGCTAGGCTGGAGTCTCTCCCACAAGCTGAGGTGAGAACAGAGGGTGGTGCGGGCCTGAGGAAGGAGGTGGAGTGATGGCAAGGGGACCTGGCCACGGTGGCAGCCAGGCTTCCGTGAGTTACTAGGGTGAGTCCAGCTCAGCCTCCCATGGCCTTCATGACCTCGCCCCTCACAGCCACACTCTGAGCCTTCATTTCTGCTATAGGAGGGGGTCCTGCTCAAGCAGGCAGCTGCCGGGGCCCACCTCTGCCCATCCGGCTCACAGCCTCCTCCTCTGCCCTCCTTTCCTGCACCAGCTGAGGGAAGGGTCGATGCTTGGCCCCACCTATCTGCCATGTCTAGCAGGGAAAGAGCACCAGGATGGCTGGGTGACTTCCTGGGCCTTCCCCTCCTGACGAAGCCCCAGCCCGAGCACTGTCTTATTGGCCCTGCAGCTCTATTTGGGTTTGTACAAAATGAAAATGTGAAAGCTGCCTCTCCCCGGGCCCACTGTCCAGAAGAAGCTGCTGTCTACAGTTTGGTCCCACGCTGCTTGGACATACAAGCAGCTGGTGAAAGTTCGCCCGGGAGCACATGTGTTTTAAGCCACCACAGCTGCCATCTTCAGTAGCACACACCACAGTCTGGTAGGCCTTCATGCCCGCGAGGCTCCTGGGTAAACGTCAACATAACACAGAATGTTCTGTGGACACCAGGGCTGGGAGCAAGGCCTCAAAAAAATAAGAAGAGGCTCTGAAGTTGAAGTTGTGCGGGGAAACCATGCACAATCAACTTCTTGGAGAGGCACAATGCATATCAGTATACTCAAACATACTATATTAGTATATTCAAGGCTCTGACAAGTCCTGCAGCGAGTACTTCTATTTAGTTTATATCTTCAGCTTTTCTCAAACTTATCAGATCATAGGTCTGCTTATCCAGGAACACCTTCAACCACACTCATTCATTCAAGAACTATCTGTTGAATTCCTATTTTGTATTAGGTATTTCATTAAGCACTGGATATGTAGTGCTGAATCAAAAATACAATCCCTGCCCTTATGGAGCTGACAGTCTGATAGGAGGGACCACCAGTCAACAAACAGATATATGATTACAAATTGTGAATATGCTGTACAGGAAAGGACCAGGGGAATACTAGGTTATGAGAGAATAATGGGAAAGATCCACTTGAGATTGAGTGTGGGGAGTGAGTCAGAGAAGACCTCTCAAGAGTTTTATCCCAGACTTGGAACACATGAGGAAAGAGTGAAGGCAAGTGCCCCAGGTGAAACATCATGAGAAGGCTCTGAGGCAGGAAAGAACTCGGGCTCGGGGACCTAAAACCAACCAGAACGGCTGAAGCACAGAGAGGGAGGCTCACAGAAGCAGCTTGTGTTTCTGGTTAACCTCACCGGAAATGCAGGTCAGCCTCCCTCTGCAGTCAGAGGGACAAAAGTTGGGTTGGCGGTAATTCATCACTGGTGTCCCAATTTTGCTGAGCTGGGGGGAGGGCGTGTGGATGGGGTGGGAAGGAAGTGCTGCCCTTGAGTAACCTGGTCAATTGTCACCCCTTATGCTTTCTGAACCTATATGAGCTTTCTGAATCCAAGAGTCAGGCCCCTTCTGCAGCCCTACAGTGATGCCCTGTTTTCCACGTACAGCCCAGTTGCATGTCAGCCTTCCTTTCCTGCAGGTGGCATTGTGAAAGGGGATGAGATCATGGCCATCAATGGCAAGATCGTGACAGACTACACCTTGGCTGAGGCTGAGGCTGCCTTGCAGAAGGCCTGGAATCAAGGGGTAAGAACAAACCCCCTCCTTTCTTCCCTCCCTGGTCTGCCTGCCTCAAACCCTGGTCTCTTCAGCCAGACCTTACAGTCAGGGTACCCCATCCCAGAGCAGATATCCAAGGTCCAAGTAACTCCTGGGTGACACCCACATATCCTATCTGGCCAGTGGTCTTAATCTGACAAAACAGAATTCACAAAGTCAGTTTCTGACCTTGAATCCAAAAGCCAAGTAGCATAAATAGACTTCACAAGACCAGCTGTGACAGCCCACCCAAGAAAAAGACTTAAAGTCTTCACTAAGTACATGCCAAACAGGAATCAAAAGAGTGCTCGGGGCTACTAGAAAGCATTAACAGAAGTAGAGGGCCCAGAATGGAGGAGGGGCTGGTGGTAGTCTGCCCTGGCTCATTAGGCACCCACCTGGGTCAGGACTGCCAGGTAAGGTCTCCCAGCCTGTGCTCTGCACCATCAGAGGGGGTGCCCTCCTACAGACCACAGTGTGAATGGTGCCCGCTCGTGTTGTGCAGTGCACAACCTGTGCAACTGTGTGCAGGCAGCCGAGCCTGAGCTATTAAGTTCGGTGCCAAGGATGCTGACCAGATGGGCCTGGGACCCACATGAAGGCATGTGGAGAAGAGAAGACTTACGGGTAACATGATGACTGTCTCTGATTATCTGAAGTGCTGCATTAGGGTAGAGGGAACAGAGTGTTTTCTGTGATTTTGAGGGCAGAACTGGATTAGATGGAGGGAGGTCCTGGGGAGAGATTTCAGTTCCGTATCAGGAACGATTACATGGTAGAGGGGCCTAATGATATTCCACAAAATTTGTGTTGGATATACCCAAACCAAGGATGGACAATGAGGAACAAGATAAGGATGGAGGTGATGTCATTGAGGGGATTTAAATGTTAGGAGCAGAAAGAGCCTGAAGTTCCCTAATTGGCTGTGCATCAGAATGACCTAGGGAGTTTGTTGAAAATGCTGTTTCCCAGGACCTAACCTCAGATTTCTGGGGCCCGAGTCCATGAATCTAGAATTTGAAGTAATTTCCTGAGTGATTCTGAGGTTTTTGCCTGACTGTGGTCCACAGATCACCATTTGGGAATCTGGTGTCATTCAAGGACCTGGCAACTCTGGTCTCAGTGGTTCTGAAACCTCAGAGACTGGAAGCTTCCCCAGACCGAAGGATTGCACCGTGAGAGTCCTCCCCACCAGGAGGACCTCCAGCCCCACCTGGGCCCACCTTCCCATGGGGAAAAGACCCCAGCTGGCTGTTCCTGGGCCATGGTGCCCAGGCATGGGAACGGAGTGTCAGGGGCAGACATGCCGTGACCACTGAGCATGCCCCAGAGTCACACAGCTTCTCCCCACAGGACTGGATCGACCTTGTCGTCGCCGTCTGTCCCCCCAAGGAGTATGACGATGAGCTGTAAGTGTGTGCGGGTGCCTGGCCCACTCTGTTGTCTTCCTCTTCCTCCTCCGGAATCTTGGCCACTTTCTCTCACCCCAGCCCCAGCCCTCTTCCAGCTTGAAGGAATGGCCCAAGCACACAACATCTAGTAGTAATTGATCCTAGAAAGCTCCCCATCTAGAACAAGCCTAGAACAAAGTCACAGTCCTCAAGTATTGCCAGAGCTGTCTCCAAGTCCGTCTTGTCCAAATTCTTCTTTCCATGTGGAAAACAGGCCAAGTAAAACGAAGTAGGGACAAAGGCTCAGATTTCTGATTCTCCATGCAGCACTTCATCTCCAGCCCCATCACCAGCTAGTTTAAAGACTTCTGTGTCTTTTGTTCTCTGGAGGGTCTTCCTGATCCTTAGTTTCTTTACCTCATGTAGCCAGGGCCATAGGCTTTGGCCCCACCCTGCAGGTTTTCCTTGGTCCAGGGACTGTCTTTGTGTGTGTTTCATTCGTGTCTCTGTGTACATCTCTCTGTCTCATTCTGTCTCTCTTCCCCCTCCCTCCCACTCCACCACCCTTCCTGTCCATCTCTCTCCCATTCACTCCTCTGCCCTGCATCCTTCTTCCCTTCATCACTCTGCCCCTTCTCTTGGCCTTCATCCTTACTTCATCACAGCACCTCCCCCACCTCTATGGTTGCCTGTCACAGCTGTGCCTGCTTGCTCCCCCTCCCAGCAGAGGCTGAGTCCTGTATGTCTTAGAGAAATCAAGGTCTTGTAGCAACTAATTCTGGAACCCAGGCTCCAGGCAGGACCCAAAGCAGGAGCCCAGAGAAGGGAGAAGTCTGGAGGAGCTCTGCCTGGAATAACCAAGCCCTGTTTTGTGTTTCCTGCTCTGCTCTGCGTATGTAGCCTCTCTCTTCCCTCTTCTGCAGCCAAAAGCCCCCAGCCAGTCTGAAAGCTCCTTGAAGACCGTGCTCCTGTGCTTAGACATGGGTTCCTCCTGCAACCGGAGCCCAGCAGCCCCCACGGTGAATAGGCAGGCGGGCTGCATGTCATGGCCGTCTGCTGCCCACGCTGTCAGCAGGTTCTTTGGACTGGTGTCTGGGGGATGTGCCATCCCTGAAGTGCCACCTGGGCCTGCTGGTAATGATGCTGCAATTCTGTGGGACTCAGAGGCCCTCCTGCTCAGGGAAGCCGAGCAGAGCCCATTTTGTAGCATGCTTAAGACCTGGGTGTCCTCACTCACCACAGCCCTGGGGATCTGCCCTGGGTCCCTGCTGCACCCCCATGAGCAGGATGGAGCAGTGAGCACCATTCTCTGCTGGACACAGGTAGCGCCTCAAACCAGGCGTGATGGGCTGGAGAGCCCAAAGGAAGCGCAGCCTGGATTTCCCCTTCCCTGTGAGCCCACCCCTGGGAGCTCCACCAGGACACTGTGCTGGGGTAGAGCTGGGGCAGTTTAGAAGCAACTGAAGCTGGTCCAAAGAACCAGGGCTGGCCTATCTGACTGGTCCATGTCCTGTTGTGACCCGTGGCCTGAGCCCGGCTCAGTGTCCTCGGCGCCTTCCCTCCCCCTTGACTCTGGACTCTACCTGTGGGACACTGTGGAGCCCAGCTTTGGGATGTATTTCCTGCCCTGTGACAGCACGGTGCCCATGGACAGAGCTGGTAGGTGGCCATGAACCTGGGGTTTGGTGTGGCCTAAAGCCCGCAGCTGGCAGCTTCTGGGGCAGACCATGCTGACTTTTCTGTTACAAGTTTCTCAAAACATTAGGGCCTCATGCTCCTAAGTCAGTTGACCTCAACTGTGGCTGTGGCTTGCGGGGTGGCCTCAGTGGGCCTATGTTTTCTGTCATTTGCCATCTGCTCTTTTCGAGGGACTTCGGTCCCTTTGCCTTCTGGTCCCCTCTTACCTCATCCCTGGTGTCCCTTCTGCTCCCTCCCTGGCTCCTGTGTGCCATGGCTATGGCCGGGGTGTAGCTGCTCGGCGTCTGGAAGCCGGCAGGGCTTTGTGCCTCTGGGGGTGCAGTGTGTGCTCCCTGCCGTTGGCCTTGCCCTCAGCTGAGTGCCCGCCCGCAGGCCTGCACCTGCCTGGTTTGTTCCTCTTCCCCACAGGACCTTCTTCTGAAGTTTAGAGGAGAAAACAAATTCACCCCTAGAAGCCAGTGAGCTGTGGCTCCACCCTCCTGATCATCATGCCTGGAAGCGTCTGAGACACAGCCGCCAGCAGGATCCCTGGAAACCCGCAGCCGCCCCCCAGGGATGGCAAACTTCCTCTGACCCTGAAGCAGGGCTGCGTGAGGAGCACCTCGGGCCACTCTTCTGAAGGCCAACATGGAGGGAGGGAGCAGCCAGCCATCTCTGAAGGGGCCCTGTGGTCCAGACTCTTCAGTCATTCCTCTGCCCAGTGAATCTGGGAGACTCCTCCCTGAACTCTGCTAGGACCTGACTCTTGGGTCTCTCTCTCTCTCCCCCATCCCTCTCCTCCCTCTCCTGGTCTCCTTGCTGCTAAGATTGATGCCACAACCTTACTCTGAACTCATTAATAAAATAAGCAGCCTTCTTTTCTAGCTTATAGGAGTGAGTGTGGCTTTGGACAGCAGGTTCAAGGCTGTCAAATTAAAATTCATGTAGTTTTGCCTCCTATTCAAGAATGAGAAACAGATCCGGGTGCCGGGGTCTGGGACTGACTTGAAGGATGTGATCCAATGGCTAGGAGCTGGCTTGGAGCAGGGGGCTAGGGAAGCTGGAGACAGGCTGGGCTCTTCAGTGTCTTCTCAGCAGAAGGATGGCAGAAAATGAAGCTCTTGTGGCAGGGACTTTGCTCAATTCCAGAAAGTGTAGCTGAAGCCTGCAGTTCCAGAGGATCACCTCTAGGTGTGAGGTATCCAAGTTTTTCTCACAGACAGCATGGTCACAACTATTTCTCTTGAAGTCACCAAGACAGGATGTGAGCAAGGCAGCTTCAGGTAGTCCACTCCATCTATGAAATTAGATCTGGCAAAACTTCATGGGAGGAGGCAAGAATGTGAGGTAGAAGGGCATAGCTTGAAGGCGCTGGCAGGGGGTGAGTGGAAGCCCTCCTGGTTCAGGGTCCAGGGATGAGCTCCCAGGCTGGCTCCAAGGAAAAGAGTGGTTGGCATATCATGGGGATCCAAGATGAGGAGCCGAGGGTTCCCAGGCCTTCTGAGAAGTGGAAGGTGATTCTGATTTAAGGTGCCTCAGAGGAACAGCTCTCTCTGGCTAGGCTTCCTGTCTCTGCCACCCGCTTCTTGTGCATCCTTGGAGCTCACCTTGAATATAGCCATCACCATCTTCTACCTAATTCTAGATGATCTTTCAGCTGTAGCTCCACCACGATTTCCCAATTCTCAATTCCAGAGGCAGAATCTGACTGGGCCAACTCACCTGAATGGGCGGTCTTGGGGGAAGGGGCCAATCTCATGTCCAGTCAGCTGTGGCTGGGGCAGAGTCACATACCACCCAACAAGGTGGGTGAGGCAAGGGCAGACTTATGGGCAGCAAGTCATGATCCATGGGAGGAGCAGAGAGAGAAAGAAGAGAGGGAGAAACTGTTGGATTTTCCGATCACACTAGAGACAAAGCCACGATGACCTCCTAACAGCTGGATCCCAGAGATAGCAACCGTGCTGAGGAATTCTATGTTGTCTTATCTGGCTCTTAACCTGCCTCTGGCGACAATTCCAAAGAGAAGGTCGAAGGAAGGGCTACCTCCTTCGAGGGAAACCCCCTATGTGCTGACACCTCCTATGTGCCATCCCTGAGCTGGACCCTGGTGTCTGCCACCTCAAACTGCAGTGAGCAAGATTGCTGCAGCCCCCCCCCCCCTCCTCCCCGGCCCACCCGACCAAGGAGCCCAGTGTCAACAGGCAGCACTTAGCATCAGCTGTCTGCCAGGGACTGGTCTTTCTATGGTAAGCTCCTCTACTCCCCTCAACAACTCCACCAGGTAGAGACTGCCATTATCAATCCCATCTTATTAAGAGAAGATTGAGGTAGAAAGAAGTGAAGTGACTTTTACCAAGTCCCACAGTCAAGAAGTTGTGAAGCTGGCATTCAAAGCCCAGGTGCTCTGTCTCAGGAGCCCGTACCTTTCTCCACTCTGAGCTGTAGGGGGCAGGGCAACCCTCATTGGTATGTCTCAGTTTTTAGGCCGTTAGCAGGACAATTCTTCCCACAGTTGAAGAGCAATGAATGTTTAGTCCTTCAAGGATGGTTACTTCCTCGTATGACCTACAATTACTGCTGCTGAGGCCTTCAGCTCCTTCATGCCTGGAATCTCACCCTTTGAAATTCATCTCCAGCTATTCTTAGTTATTAGCACCTCAGGGTCAATGAGTTTATCAGTGCTTATCAAGACTGGATGAGTGAGGCAAAGAGGGCTTTGAGCCCCTGGTTAGTGAAAGAAGAGCCGGGAGAGTGTGCTACTGGACAGGGCCAGAAGAGAGGATAAAGTAAAGGGAGGTTGCGGACGAGGGGAACTTAAGTCCTGGGCTTCAGCTTCCTTTTCTATGATGCCTGACGCTCATGATTCAAGGAACTCAATTCTCGTGTATTGCAAAGCTATTCCAGGTTGAGTGCAAAGTACCCAGCAGACATTGGCATCAACCACTTAAAAATTGGAAAACATCAGAGACTATGTATAGAAGAGAGGCTTAAAAGTAGTATTTGGCCTTCTGGGTTTGGGGGGGTGGGGGCAATGCATGAGGGCACAACTGAGGCTCAGAGTCCACCTGGGAGACTGGGACAGACATGGGAATCCACTTCAGAGCCAAGACTGAGTACTCAGGACGAAAAGCCTATCCAGGCCAAAGACCGCCGACGCACCACCCATTGCCTCCCACATGCAAGGCAGACATCACTCCTTCAATCCTAGCACTCTTTCTAATCAGCCAACCAGGCAACCGTTAAAACTGATCAAACATCTGGCCCCTAAGTAGAACACTATTTACCACCTTTGAATCTAACCCCCATTAGTGGGTATTCAAGAAAATTAGGGCCACAAAGGGGGTGTCCTGTCCAGAGTCCCCCTAAGGTGGAGATAGACCTGCCACTTCCACTGCACTGCACAGTGAGGGGACGGGACGAAACGGTCGGGAATTCAAGGCTGCCCTTTGACTCTGAACTTTTAGCCTTGTGTCCATGTCATTGAAGTTTCTTCCCACAGCCAGTCCCCGGGGTGGAGCCGGCTTTGAGCCTCTCACCTCTGCATCTGGAAGATGGAGTGAAAGGGCTGCGTTGACAGACTCTGTGATCCCAGGACACCCCCTTTGGGCTTGTGCAGGGCTGGGAAACTGGGTTTTACCCGATTCCAGCCTAATTCCCAAGATTAAGACTTAGAGGAGTATCTGTTTCTAGAACTAAAAGCCCTTTTCTCCTCCTGTCCCTGCAGTGACCCTTCCCAACTCCCCGAGGCCTGGGCTGGCTGTGCCTCTGTGAGAACTGGAGAGGCAGACTAGGTCTCCAGGGAAGGCAGGTGGGGCTGGCACAGGGAGAGGACAGAGGGCAGGGGCCTGCCGCTGCTGGTGCCCCAGGGCCTGGGATTTGCAGCCTAGGAGGCTGCCCACTGGCCTTGGTAGGAATAAGATTGCTACTAACTACTAGGGGTGTGTGTGTGTGTGTGTGTGTGTGTGTGTGTGTGTGCATGCGTGTGTGTGTGTTCAGTCACTCAGTGGTGTCCTCTCTTTGCAATCCCATGGACTGTAGCCTGCCAGGCTCCTCTGTTCATGGGATTCTCCAGGCAAGAATACTGGAGCAGGTTGCCATTTCCTATTCTAAGAGATATTCCTGACCCAGAGATCACACCCATGTCTCTTGCATCTCCTGCCTTGCCAGGTGGGCTCTTCCCACTGTGCCACCTTACCACATGTCAAATACTGTGCTGAGCCCTAAGTATGTGATAACACATAATCATTACAAGACTTTAGTAAGAGGTGGACAAAGATGTTATGTTCGCTAAAGAAACAGGCACTAAGACTTAAGTGACCCTCCTGGGGTTAAACACACAGTAAGTGGCAGAGTGAGGATGGGGAGCCAGGCAGGGTGGCTCCAGCAGGCCACATCATTAACCACTGTGCTTTGCTGCTTCCAGTAGATGAGAAGGAAATGATGTCTAGGATATTATTTCAAGAGCACCAGGAAAAGCACCAGCCATAAAATGATTTCTCTCTGCTTCTGTTATCTCTGCATCCTGTGTGCTTCACACTGCTCAGTGAACCAACCAAAGCCTGAGTCAGTTCATTTAACTGCTCTGCTTAACGCTCTTCAGTGGCTCCCTTGCTGTCCTCAGGACAAAGTCCAAACTCCTCAGCCTGGCATTCAAATCCTGCATCACGTAGCCCCTGACAACGTCTCCAACCCAGTCTCTTGCCCGTCACTTTTTCCACATCCGCCACACATGGGTTTCCTGGGCTTGCCGTGCTCCATTGCTTTCCCATTTCTTTGCACATGTTCACTCTACCCTGTCCACTTCATGCCCATGCGAATGTCTCTGCATCCTTCAAGGCCCAGGGGACTATGAAAGGGGAGCGGTGGGCCTGGCATAGAGCTCAGTCAGTGTGAGCTCCTGCTCCCTCCTGAGATGGACCCTTTAGGAGGTAAGTGACAGAAACACAATTCAAGACGACTACTACAGTGAAAAATCCAGGCGTATTTGATGCCAGATCTGGTTGGATCCAAGTGTTAAAACAATGATATCAGGAATCTGTTCTGGCCATCTGTGAGTGTCAAGGAGGGGAGAAAGATTTTAAGGAATTGGCTCAAATGATTATGGGGCTTGGTAAGTCCAAAATCTGCAGGGCAGGCCAGCAAGCTGGGGAGCTAGCAAAGAACTGATATTGCAGCTTGAGTCTGAAGGTAATCTGTCCCCTTCTTCCTCAGGGGATAATAGTACCCTAATGTCCTAAAGTAGGGTTTCTTTATTATGGATTTCAACTGATTGAATGAGACCCACCCACATCATGGAGGATAATCTTCTTTGGGTCTGGCTGCGTGGGCGCAGAAGGGTCTAGAGGAGCTATCCCACATTGAAGGTCAGGAAGGGCGGCGGTGAGGAGATACCCCTCGTCCAAGGTAAGGAGCAATGGCCGCGCTTTGCTGGAGCAGCTGTGAAGAGATATCCCACGTCCAAGGTAAGAGAAACCCAAGTAAGACGGTAGGTGTTGCAAGAGGGCATCAGAGGGCAGACACACTGAAAGCATACTCACAGAAAACTAGTCAATCTAATCACACTAGGACCACAGCCTTGTCTAACTCAATGAAACTAAGCCATGCCTGTGGGGCAACCCAAGATGGGTGGGTCATGGTGGAGAGATTTGACAGAATGTGGTCCACTGGACATGGGAATGGCAAACCACTTCAGTATTCTTGCCTTGAGAACCCCATGAACAGTATGAAAAGGCAAAATGATAGGATACTGAAAGAGAAACTCTCCAGGCCAATAGGTGCCCAGTATGCTACTGGAGATCAGTGGAGAAATAACTCCAGAAAGAATGAAGGGATGGAGCCAAAGCAAAAAGAATACCCAGCTGTGGATGTGACTGGTGATAGAAGCAAGGTCCGATGCTGTAAAGAGCAATATTGCATAGGAACCTGGAATGTCAGGTCCATGAATCAAGGCAAATTGGAAGTGGTCAAACAAGAGATGGCAAGAGTGAATGTCGACATTCTAGAAATAAGTGAACTGAAATGGACTGCAATGGGTGAATTTAACTCAGATGACCATTATATCTACTACTGTGGGCAGGAATCCCTCAGAAGAAATGGAGTGGCCATCATGGTCAACAAAAGAGTCCGAAATGCAGTACTTGGATGCAATCTCAAAAACGACAGAATGATCTCTGTTCGTTTCCAAGGCAAAGCATTCAATATCACAGTAATCCAAGTCTATGCCCCAACCAGTAACGCTGAAGAAGCTGAAGTTGAACGGTTCTATGAAGACCTACAAGATCTTTTAGAACTAACACCCAAAAAATATGTCCTTTTCATTATAGGGGACTGGAATGCAAAAGTAGGAAGTCAAGAAACACCTGGAGTAACAGGCAAATTTGGCCTTGGAATATGGAATGAAGCAGGGCAAAGACTACTAGAGTTTTGCCAAGAAAATGCACTGGTCATAGCAAACACCCTCTTCCAACAACACAAGAGAAGACTCTACACATGGACATCACCAGATGGTCAACACCGAAATCAGATTGATTATATTCTTTGCAGCCAAAGATGGAGAAGCTCTATACAGTCAGCAAAAACAAGACCAGGAGCTGACTGTGGCTCAGACCATGAACTCCTTATTGCCAAATTCAGACTGAAATTGAAGAAAGTAGGGAAAACCACTAGACCATTCAGGTATGACCTAAATCAAATCCCTTATGATTATATAGTGGAAGTGAGAAATAGATTTAAGGGCCTAGATCTGATGGATAGAATGCCTGATGAACTATGGAATGAGGTTCATGACATTGTACAGGAGACAGGGATCAAGACCATTCCCATAGAAAAGAAATGCAAAAAAGCAAAATGGCTGTCTGGGGAGGCCTTACAAATAGCTGTGAAAAGAAGAGAAGCAAAAAGCAAAGGAGAAAAGGAAAGATATAAACATCTGAATGCAGAGTTCCAAAGAATAGCAAGAAGAGATAAGAAAGGCTTCTTCAGCGATCAATGCAAAGAAATAGAGGAAAACAACAGAATGGGAAAGACTAGGGATCTCTTCAAGAAAATCAGAGATACCAAAGGAACATTTCATGCAAAGATGAGCTCGATACAGGACAGAAATGGTATGGACCTAACAGAAGCAGAAGATATTAAGAAGAGATGGCAAGAATACACAGAAGAACTGTACAAAAAAGATCTTCATGACCCAGATAATCATGATGGTGTGATCACTGACCTAGAGCCAGACATCCTGGAATGTGAAGTCAAGTGGGCCTTAGAAAGCATCACTACGACAAAGCTAGTGGAGGTGATGGAATTCCAGTTGAGCTATTTCAAATCCTGAAAGATGATGCTGTGAAAGTGCTGCACTCAATATGCCAGAAAATTTGGAAAACTCAGCAGTGGCCACAGGACTGGAAAAGGTCCATTTTCATTCCAATCCCAAAGAAAGGCAATGCCAAAGAATGCTCAAACTACCGCACAATTGCACTCATCTCACACGCTAGTAAAGTAATGCTCAAAATTCTCCAAGCCAGGCTTCAGCAATATGTGAACCATGAACTTCCTAATGTTCAAGCTGGTTTTAGAAAAGGCGAAGGAACCAGAGATCAAATTGCCAACATCCGCTGGATCATGGAAAAAGCAATAGAGTTCCAGAAAAACATCTATTTCTGCTTTATTGACTATGCCAAAGCCTTTGACTGTGTGGATCACAATAAACTGTGGAAAATTCTGAAAGAGATGGGAATACCAGAACACCTGACCTGCCTCTTGAGAAACCTGTATGCAGGTCAGGAAGCAACAGTTAGAACTGGACATGGAACAACAGACTGGTTCCAAATAGGAAAAGGAGTTCGTCAAGGCTGTATATTGTCACCCTGCTTATTTAACTTATATGCAGAGTACATCATGAGAAACACTGGACTGGAAGAAACACAAGCTTTAATCAAGATTTCTGGGAGAAATATAAATAACTTCAGATATGCAGATGACACCACCCTTATGGCAGAAAGTGAAGAGGAACTCAAAAGCCTCTTGAAGAAAGTGAAAGTGGAGAGTGAAAAAGTTGGCTTAAAGCTCAACATTCAGAAAACGAAGATCATGGCATCCGGTCCCACCACTTCATGGGAAATAGATGGGGAAACAGTGGAAACAGTGTCAGACTTTATTTTTCTGGGCTCCAAAATCACTACAGATGGTGACTGCAGCCATGAAATTAAAAAACGCTTACTCCTTGGAAGGAAAGTTATGACCAACCTAGATAGCATATTCAAAAGCAGAGACATTACTTTGCCTCATTAGGCTTTCCCTCATTGTCCAGGCCTGGATCACATGTCCATCCATGTAACCCTACCAGCACCCGATTGGACTGAGTAAAGGGGAAGACTGGGTTCCAAGAGGAAAATTGGGGTCCTGTCACAGAGGACAAGGAATAGATTCGGGCGGTCCCAAAGTAGTGTCCATAAGGACCTTGGTTCTCCAAAGCTCCCTTCCTTCCTCCCTTCCTTCTGATCTCCCTTTTCCTCTGTTTGTGATCTACTCTTGGAGGAGGCTCAGGAGGCCAGGGGACAACTCACTTGGTGTGTGGAACTCTCACCTACTCCAGCTGCCAGGGCAGGCTGCTTGGTCACCACTTAGGGACAAGAAATGTGGATGTGAAAGATCTGCTATGACTATAGAACTCTCGGGCTGAGATACAGGGGTTCCAACACTTGATTCCAAATGCCCAGAGACGTGAGAACTGAAATCTGACCTTGGTCATGTTACTTAATCTCTACCTCCATTTCTTCAACTATAAAAGTGTTATATAAACAGAACCTGGGGCCTCCCAGGTGGCACAGTCGTAAAGAATCCACCTGCTAATGCAGGAGACACAGATTCAATCTCTGAGTTAGGAAGATCTCCTAACTGGAGAAGGTAACGTATTCCAATACTCTTGTCTGGGAAATCCCGTGGACAGAGGAGCCTGGCGGGCTACAGTCCGTAGGGTTGCAACGGAGTCAGACGTAACAGCAACTAAACAATGGTAAAACAGTACCCACTTCATAGAATTGTAAGAATCAAAAGGAATAGAGGTAAAGTGCTTAGAAATAGTTCTTGGATCTCAAATTAACATTATTATTATTATTATTTTGATCTACAATGGAGAGAAAGAGGAGCTTGGGACCCATTTCAGGATGTGGCTTCCCCAAGGTGGACTCTGAGGTCGAGGTGTTGCTCAGCCTGCCTCTGTGCTCCACACTCACAACTACAGCAGCTGGGGAGGGTGGGGGGCTATCTCCCCGTCCAATGTTCTGTGCACAAAGTCCTCCTGCACCTTCCCTTACTAGGGAAGCTGCACCTGTTCCCCAACAGGCCACCAGCTGAGTGTGTGTGTTTGTGTGTGCTCATGCATGCACATGTGCTGGTTAATATTCATCATCTTTAATAGTGTCCTGAATGTGTGCAGGAGGTATTCTAGATCAGAGGCAGATTTCCTGTCATTTTTCTTATAGGCAATGATAAGGGAGTCAGCCCCTCCTTCCTACTCCTCCCATTGGCCCCGATCTTACCCCTGAGGGGATGAGATGAAAACCAGATGGGAAAGTCTTCTACATGAGTAATGGACAATCCATAGGCCAGGGGTGGTAAACTGGGTTTTCTCCATTTATATATAGGAGGCAGATAGCCATTTCCCTCTCCTCTTGAAAGGGAAACTGAAAAAGCCTTTTCTTCTTTGAGAAGGGATGGAAAGGATTCTCAGTCTAAGCTTCTGGAATGTGCGCACCTAGGGAGCTAGTGCTCGAGTCTTCCTGGTACCTCAGGGGCTTAACCTGGGGCCCTGGCCCGGCTATAACCTTCTGGCTCTCTTGGACAGATAGGAGAAGCTTTGTTGTCATTTTCTAAATTGTGACACGATACACATAACCTACAATATACTGTCTTAATCTTTCCAAGTGCAGTTCAGTGATACTCAGCACACTCCCATCACTGTGCACCCATCACCACGATCCATCGCTAAAACTCTTTTATCTTGCCCAACTGAAACTCTGTACTCAGTAAATTTAAAATAACTCTCCGTAACCCCTATCCCCTCAGGCCCTGGCAACCACCATTCTGTTTTCTATGAATTTGACTACTCCAAGTACCTCATATAAGTGGAATCATATACTGTTTGTCTTTTCTCGACTCCCCTGGTGGCTCAGATGATAAAGAATTCACCTGCAATGTGGGAGACCTGGGTTCAATCCCTGGGTTGGGAAGATCCCCTGGAGGAGGGCATTGCAACCTAATCCAGTATTCTTGTCTAGAGAATCCCCATGGAAGAGGAGCCAGGCAGGCTACAGTCCATGGGGTCGCAAAGAGTTGGACACAACTGAGTGACTAAGCACACATATTTCACTTAGCATAATTTCCTCAAGGTTCTTCCATGTTGTAGCATGTGATTTTAAGGCTGAACAATGTTCCATTGTGTGGAAATAGCACATTTTTCTAATCTATTCAGTTCTTGGTGTACACTTGGGTTGCTTCTACTCTTTAGCTGTTGTGAATAACGTTGCTATGAACATGGGTGTACAAATATCTCTTCCAGACTCTGCTTTCAATAATTTTGAGCATCTATCCACAGGTGGAATTGCTGGATATGTTTTGTTATCCTTTTGGGCAAAAGCAATTATCTAAACAAGTGGCTACAGACCTAATTCTCACGGGGTGTGTGTGTGTGTGCATGCTCATGCACATGCTTAGTTGCTCAGTGGTGTCTGACTCTTTGTAACCCTTTGGACTATAGCCTGCCAGGATCCTCAGTCCATGGGATTCTCCAGGCAAGAATACTGGAGTGGGTTGACATGCCCTCTTCCAGGGGATCTTCCCGACCCAGGAACCAAGCCATGTCTCCTGTGTCTCTTGAATTGCAGGCAGATTCTTTACTCGCTGAGCCATCAGGGAAGACCCTCTCATGGTGTACAAAGGGCAAAATGCTTCTAGGGAAAGTGAAAGCAAAAATTTCTTCTTTACATCATATATATTTCCAAATTTCAGGAGGCTAGGGCTTCTTTCTTTTTTTAATAGACACCTGAGAAATCTAAGGGAGTTTTATTTCCCCACAGTCCATATGCTGGTCACAGGTGGACAGACAAGGGAGGTTCTCAGCGAGCATCACAGGCAAGCGATGAAGGCTGTCACCTCAGAGGAAGCAGAGTTTCTTCCTCTCTACCTGTGTGCTGCACAGCTGGCCACTCTGACCACAGACTCTTGATCAGTTTATGGTGATCCTGAGACCACTGAGTCAGCTCAGACTCTACTGTTCAGGCCCCCTTACTCAATTGACACATACCGAGGGGCAAAATTCTGCTTGATGTGGCTCTATACCTTCTGCACAGTTCGACCCACACCCACCGGGCAGCCACCTCAGGCCTGCAGTTCCTAACTCAGGGTCCATGGATAGATTTAGGGAGAGCTTATGAACCTCAGAATGTAAATCTCCTTTTGGAGAAGTGGTCTAAATTTTATCAGATTTTCAAAAGTATCTCTGATCCAAAAGAGGTTAAATCCACTCTATAATAGGGTGATGATTAAAACAAAAACCCTTAATAATGAGATGTTGGGAACTCCCAGAAGATTAAAGAATAAGTTTACTCAAAGCAGGCCCTGTATTCACCACTGGGTCTCTGCATTTTGTAAGGGGCTGATCATATAATATGTGTTCAATAGAGATATGCCAACAAATTAATAAGGAGGAATCTGTTAAAGACAGACAAAGAAAGTGCACCTGCCTGATATGATGTAAGTCAATGAAAAAGCTGAATCAATTCATAGACATCAATTTTCCACTTAGCTGAGCTAGCACACAGCTGTTGTGCCCATGGGGAAACATCATTGATCAACTTGTTCGTTCATTTATCCACTCACTCATTCATTTAACAAGTATTGAGATTTGAGCATCCACCACGTGCCAGAACCAAAGTTACATGAGACTCAGTGTTGGCCCACAGTGGGTCAGGCAGACCAGCAAACAGACCATCACTGGGTGGCAAGGGCAGTGGCAGGGACTGTACAAAGTGCTGAGAGACCAAAAGGAGGGACCTTTAAGTAGCCTACCATGAGGGAGGGTCAGGGAAGGCTTCATACGAGAAAGTAACATTTGAGCCCAAGGCTGAAAGCCTAGAAGCAGGCAGTCAGTGGGTCAGGGAGCCTATTATTAGCTCCCATTGCTCCCTGCCAGGCACACCCAGTAGATGCTTCCTAAATGTGGACTGTCAAATGAACAGTGGGGCAGAATCTCTGGGGGGAGCTCCACAGCTGGAAATTCCAGAGCACGAGTCATCCAGCCTCCCATTGTCCTTCCTCATGGAGCCTCATCTCCACCAGACTTACTGGTTCCCTCACTGCATTTGGAAAAGTCTGACCCCAGCTTTCGCACCTTTACACACAGTGGTATCCCTCCCTAACCAGCCAGTCTCCTCCTTCTTCCCCTGTGTAGGCTGGGCCATCTCCAAGGCCACTGTTTCCCCCAAAACTTCAAGAAAGCTAACTCTGCAAGCCCAGTCACCTTTAAAAAAAAATAAACAGATGTATGTTTATCTTGTTTTCCCAAGCAGATTGTACACCCCTGAGGGCAGGGACATCTGTTATTCCTAATCAGAAGGCAATGAGGTAGAGAGCAATGGTTCTCAAACTCTGCAGGGGTTAGAGTCACCCAGAGGACTTGTTAAAACAGATTTCTCAGGACTTCCCTGGGAGTCCGATGGCTGAGACTCCAAGCTCCCAGGTTCAATTCTTAGTCAGGGAACTAGATTCCTTATACCTCAACTAAGAGTTCGCATGCTGCAACTAAAGACCTCAAACTCCAAAACAAAGATGGAAGATCCCTCGGGCCTCAACTAAGATTCGGTGCAGCCAAACAAATAAATACTTTTAAAAACAAAAATAAGACAGATTTCTCAACTCCATCCCCAGAATTTCAGATTCCGTAAGTTTAGGGTGGACCAAAGAATTTGCATTTCTAACAAATTCCTTAGCGATGCCATTGGCCCGGGGATCTCACTCTGCGAACCACTGGTATGGGAAGCATAATGGTTCCAAATCCAGATGAACCTGGGTTTCAGTGCAGGCTATGCATCTCACCGGCTTGTGAGTTACAGCAAGTCCCTCAGCCTCTCTGGGCTTTTGCTTCCTAAGGACACAATAATACTCAGTTTGCAGGGTTGCAGGGAATAATGTAATCTGGGAAACCCAGTCTGCACCCAGCAGATACTCAATAAAGCCTATAATGGATTGACTAACTGCCTCAGATATAGATTGGAACAGCCATGGACTGAGCCAGGTTACTTCTCCCAAATAGGAGAGCAAGCAAATTTCAATATCTTCCTCCCCCCACCCTCTCCCACCAGGGGGCTGGACCAGCAGAGGAGTTTGATTTGATTTCTCCAGCTCCAGTGGAAAAGGTGATGCTTCTCTCCAAACCGCTGGGCTCTTTGCTCTTCACAACACAACTTCTCCAGGCTCTATCCTTTGCCCAAGCCCCAGAACACCCACATCATTAAATGATTGTCTTCTCAATAACCCTTCTCAGTAACCCTGGCTACTCAAAAAGCCTCAACTTAAATATATTCACGAATTTGAATGCTTAATATGCTAATTTTTAGCTGAAAATAAATTTTGAGTCTGTACAGGAAATGAGGGGGGAGTGCTTCAGGAATGTCTCTTTCAAGTAAGTAGGTAAATGTTAGGTAGCGGCTGTGAGTCTGTCTCGACGCCGCTGTCTCTCTCATCCCCAGCTCTCCTTCCCTCCCTCCCTTTCAGGTCTCTGTTTGCCTGAGTGAAGAGGTCTTTCTTTGCCCAAGCACCAGAGAGAAGGGAATTCTTTCCTCCTCCCCAACAGAATCACTGTGGCAGGCATGCCCACACATACCTTAATTTATACACCAGGTTTTCATCAGTGAGCCAAGAAGTTGGCTGTATATACTTACATATAGGCACACCCTCAAGCGGCCAAGTCTAAATAAGGACCATGGGCTTGCTTTGCAGAGACAACTTCCAGACTCCCCCACCACACCTCCTCGCACCTCCTTCCAACTGGAAAGCTCCCATACCCCATATGGCCTTCCTCATTTATCCCACCCCTTCACCAACCCACCCCTGTTTCTCAGCAGGATGCTCCAGGTAGTGACCTGAGTTCTTCTACCTACATGGCTGGGGGTCCTTGGGTCAGTGACTTTTCCACTCTGCTTCATGCTCATGTCTGTAATGATGATTTTATCACCTGCTTTAAAGGGAGATGATGATCAAGCTAGAGAATGCTATAAGGGCCTTGGCATTTTATTCTTTCCCACTCAAGTTTTAGGTAGGAACTCAATCAACTATTAAAAATCAGTAAGTGTTGCAGTATTACTTATAATAGCCAATACATGGAAAGCAACCTAAGTGTCCATCGACACATGAATGGATAAAGAAAATATGGTCTCTATATGAAATGGAATATTAGCCATAAAAAGAAGGAAATCCTGCCCTTTGCAACAAAATGGCTGAATCTTGTGGGCACTATGCTAAGTTAGTAAGTCAGAGAAAGACAGATAACTGTATGAACTCACTTATGTGCAGAATCTAAAAAAGCTGAACTCATAGAAATGAATTGGTGGTTACCAGAGATGGAGGGTGGAGGGGCAGAATAGGGAAAATGGATGAAGGTGATCAAAAGGTACAAACTTCCAGTTATAATAAGTTCTGAGCATGTAATATATGGCATGGTGACCACAGTGAACAGTACTGTATTGTATATTTTAAAGTTGCTAAGAGAGCAACTTTAAAAATTCTCATCACAAGAAAAAAAATTATAACTCTGTAAAGAGATGGATGTTAACTAAACACAGTGATAATCATATCCATATATTTAGCCATTATGTTATACATCTTAAACTTATGCATTGTTATATGTCAGTTACACTTAATAAAACTAGGAGGGGGATCAATGTCTTGTCCTTGGATAAGAAGCTGATTTGAAAATTGGAAAACCTGATACGCGGTCTCCAGTTTGCCAGGCTTTCTTACACAATTGAATCGCGAGAGAAAGCTTATTTGTCCACTTTTACAGTTGAAGACCAGGGAGGCTGACTTGCCCAAAGTCACATGGCTGGTCAGGGGCTGAACCAGAACCTGAACGTCCACAGCACAGAGTTGGATCCCCTTGGCTCAGGGGAACAGGAGCTGAGGTCCCTCTGGTTGGGTTGAGGGGGCAGAAAGCTAAAAGGAAAACAGGAGGCCCAGCAGCATCCCCCATCTCACCCGGCTTCAGCCCTGGCTCTGGCGGGGCCCCTCAGGCCCGGAGAGCTGAGGCTGTGCTGTACCTGCCAGAGGCACCTGTCTGGGGCCAGGCTGTGCAAGAGAGAGGAGCCCAGATGGGGATTCTGCTGCAGGGCGACCTCGGGTAGGGAAAGAGGAAGCCCAGCACACCTTATGGGATCCCCGTGCATCTCACGTGCAATCATTCCCTCTGTCGCTGGAAATCATCTCTGAAGCAAATCACTGCAAGGCCATCTGTGAGCCTGCTTCACCCACAGGTGAGGCCCCACTCCACAGAACCCCCTCACACTCACGTCCTCCCACCCGGCCCCCCGACTGATGCCAGTGACTGATGTCATGACTGGTTTCCTTTGGCTTCTAATACAGAGAAAAGGCAGAGTACACAGCTGTGTAGGTTTCCCCAAAGGTCTGTCCTTCGGGGCCTGCATTCATTCCCTCCTCAGGAGATGAAGTCTCAGAGGCAGTAAAATGCTCAGGACCCTCAGCATCGCTTTAAGGAGTGACTGACAGAGCAGGCTCTGAAGCTGGCCCCAACTGGGTTTTGGTCCTTTCTCTACCAATTTCCAGCTGTGTGACCCTGGGAAAAGAGCGTCACTCCTCCAAGTCTCAGTTTTCTCTGATAATAGTAACTTCTAGACAGTTCCCCTGAGATTTAAATCAGGTAAAGTGTGGTATACACTAAGAACTCAAGAGTTGTTGGGGAAACAAAAGACAGAAAAATCTTATTCTCTCTCCCAATAATCTGTCCAGGAAGAGAGCAGGTTTGAGGCCAGTCAGCAGCTAGGGAAGGGACACAGGGCATGCTTGAGAAACCCTGAGTGGGTGTAGAAGCTGAAGGCAAATACTGAATTGCCCTGGGGACTGAGGGGCATGTTTTGAAGAAGAGGCTGTGTGGGAAAAAAGGAAGAGGAGATGTAAGAAAACACAAATCAGAGAAGACTGCTGGGGCTGGAGGAGAAATAGGAGATTCTACTAAGTCTCTATTGTGAGGTGTGAAAATCACATCTTCCCACCTCCCCATTAGGAGTTCAGTAAAGCCTCCATTTTAAATCAAGGTACTGGGGAGCCAGATCTTTTGGGAATATAGTGAGAGGATGGGCTTGTCCTCAAGCGTGTAGAGAAACCAGGTCACGCATGGAGTCGTCCTCTGGCTTGTGTTACTATGGTGAGGGTGATCTTGGACCAAAGCTTAAGTGGGCAAGAACAAGAACTTATTTAATTTCTATCCCTTCCAGGCTGGCAGAAAATGTTAACCCTGGGTTTTATTGGAGTTCCTTCCCCTTCAGATTCATTTTGATATTTGGCAAAACTAATACAATTATGTAAAGTTTAAAAAAAAAAAATGGAGTTCCTTCCCCACCTCCCCATTTACACAGTGCCAAGACACTGGGGAGTGTTCATCTTGTTTCTGCAGCATCCACCCAGGCAAGGATGGCAGAGGGTCCCCCACTGCTGTCAGTCTGGTGCCCCTGCTCTGAGGCAAAGGAATCTGCCTTCAAAATGGCCCTTGTGTGGATTTTTCTGGCACAACTGACACCTAGCCTTTCCCTTGCTGGGTGGCTACCCACCCCTCCACCCCACCCTGCAGACGCACACACACACACGTGTGGCAGGCAGGCAGGGAGGTTGAGTGCAGGTTCCTGGTTTCAAGAACTTCTCTCTCTTTGATATTTCAGTTGTCTGTTCTCTGCCTAGAATTTCCTTCACAATCATCTGCCTGAAGCGAGAGTTGGGGGCAGGGTTTCTAAGTCAGTTTGGATAGCCCTGGGGCTTCCCAGGTGGTGCTAGAGGTAAAGAACTCGCCTGCTAATGCAGGAGACTTAAGAGAAGAGAAGGGTCTGCCCTGGTGGCTTAGAGGTTAAAGCATCTGTCCGCAATGCGGGAAACCTGGGTTCGATCCTTGGGTCCGGAAGATCCCCTGGAGAAGGAAATGGCAACCCATTCCAGTATTCTTGCCTGGAGAATCCCATGGACGGAGGAGCCTGGTGGGCTACAGTCCACGGGGTCACAAAGTGTCAGACACGACTGAGTGACTTAGCATGCATGCACAGATAGCCTACTTTACTCTCTCTGCTTATTGCAAAGCATGGATAATACCATTTTTGGTTTTGTTTGTTTTTAACCATCTCACTATTGATTGGGGTTACTGAAAGAGTTAATTTCTTGAACTATCCTCCTTCTCTACTGTGTCACCATTATCATCTTGATGACCTCCTCTGTCGTGGTTACTGACACACCTGAGACAGGGCACTAAAGGATGAACGACATCACAGCTAGAAGGAAGTTTTTTGAAGCCTTGTACCCAGGTTTCCTTTCGCTGTACACAAAGCGAGGGACGATCTCTGCCTGCAACTACATTCACCTGGCGAGCCCTTTGAGCTCAAGAATCCAAGTTGTGAAATCCTTCCCAGGTTTTCCATTCTACTCTGAGGAAGGCTGAGCATTCTCAAAGGGGAATACCCTTGCTTCAAGCCTGCTATTGATGTAATCGAGCCAGCATCTTTGGAGGTGGAAAAGCTTGAGATCCAGTGCCTCCCCATAGAGACATTGCAGCTCCCTATCTGTTTCTGTTGCAGAAATAAAATGGTTTCATGCCACACACAGAGACTGCTCTATATCTATGCCTTGGACATCTTTCCACATCTCTGTACATAACCCTACTTCATCCTCTGTATTTGCCTCACAGTATCCCACAGCATGGAATTATGATATTGTTCATTTGTTTTTTGGTTTTGCTTTCACTAGCCCTCTATTGATGAACATTTGGGTGTTTTCTAGATTACAATCCATGTTACAGCAGAAGTCCTTTCATGCCTCCTTATGCACCCAGTTCCACACTTCTTAAAAAAATGTATTTATATGGCTATGCTGGGTCTTAGCTGTGGCATGCAAACTCTTAGTTGAGGCATGTGAGAGTTAGTTGCCCGACCAAGGATCCAACCAGGCTTCCTGCATCGGAAGCACAGAGTCTCAGCCACTGGACCACCAGGGAAGTCCCCTAGCTCTACACTTTTCAAGATAATACAGTCACATGACGGGCAGTGAGATGGGTATCCTCACTAGAAAGCTAGGTGTAGGGAAGGGTGGAATTTGCCCACAGTCATGCAGTAGGTTTGCATTAGAGATGGCAAACGTGGTACCCCTTCCAGCCTCTAGACACAACACTCTCTTAGTCCCAGTGAGTGATCCCTTAATTGTCCTATATATTTGAGTCCAGCTTGGATTGTGTGCTAAGTTGCTTCAATCGTGTCCAACTCTTTGTGACCATTTGAACTGTAGCCTGCCAGTTTTCTCTTTCCATGGGATTAACAAGCAAGAACACTGGAGTGGGTTGCCGTGTCCTCTTCCAGGGGATCTTCCTGATCCAGAGATCAAACCCATGTCTCCTGCATTTCAGGCAGATTCTTTACTATTAATGTCACCTGGGAAGCCCCCCAGTTTGGGTTAGAGCAGGCTTTTTATTTATTTCAAATGACCTAGAAGAAGCAAGTATGTGGGTTATGCTGGGCACTGTGTGCTGAGTGCAAGGAAGGGAAAGACCACTAGATAACCTTCATTGATTGATGGGGTCCCATGTGTAAGCCCCCAGAGGATGATGTAGCCAGGATCATCTTCCAGACTAACACAGCACATGTATGCCTGTGACCTCATTTGAATCCTCTAGGGTCAGTATGATTATCTTCCCCATTTAGAAAAGAGGAAAGTTAAGCACAGAATGGTGACTTGTCCTATGTGACATAAGCGGTAGAGCCAGGACTGGGGACTTGTCTTTTAAACACATCTATATTACTACTGGTAATAGCACTACTGGAATATACATATATATTCTCTGGTGAAGGACACGGAAAACTGGTGAGCCACAGTCCATGGGCTCGAAAAGAGTCGGACATGACTGAGTGACTCAACAACAACAACAAAATATTACTACTACTGAAAGGTAAAATAGCATTGCTGAAAGTGTGAAAAACTGAAACTATAACTACAAAAACAAAATGGCAACAAAAAGTTGCTGGGTTTTTTTTTATTATTTTTTTAATGTGGACAATTTTTAGTCTTTATTGAATTTGCTACTTCAATAATATTGCCTCTGTTTTATGTTTTGGTTTGTTTGGCAACAAGGCAGGTGGGATCTTAGCTCCCCAGCCAGGGATCAAACCTGCACCCTCTGCATTAAAATGTGAAGACTTAACCACCAGACCACTAAGGAAGTCCCCAAAATGGCAGCAGAAAGTATGAAAAGAAAAACTTAGGAGTCAAAAATAAAATCCTAAAAACAATCTTGTTAGGTGACCAAGGGCACATCATATCTCTTTGAAATTTAGTTGTCTCGTTCTTACAGAAAGAGAATGGTAATAACAATAAGAATCAGCACAGCAATAGCAGCTAATGTACATTCTACATCACCCTAACCTAACAGCCATTTCCAAGTCTGAGCTTCCCCTGCAGGCTTGCATTCAAATATACATATTTAATATGACTATAATCAAAGGAATCATACAGTTTTATTTCTTGATTTTTCACCTGACATTGTCTCATAAGCTTTTCCCCCTTGGTTACATACACACACTCAGCAGTCACTTTTTCCATGACTGCCTTCACCCATGTTAATTAACTCCTCTCACTGGTACTGGACATTTACTGCCACCAAGTTTTCACTATTTTGGCTAATACTGCAGGCCTCTTTCAGCCTCATGGAGATTCCCCAAAGTCAGAGACTGTCCAAGACTTCGGACTCTGATCTCCTGCCCTTCCTATACTCTTCACTCAGCCCCACCTGCCTTCTGCTCTGGTGCCCGGCTCTGCCCTGGCCTCTCTCAAGGCCTGAGGCAGAGCTGAGGCCTTGCCTGACAGTGTTCTATAAAGGCTCTGAGCCTCAAAGTGGCCTCAGAACAGGCTCAGAGAGGCTCAGAGGGAAAGGGACTGAAGAGAGCTTCCTTGATGATGCCCCAGCTCCCCAAGAATACATGCATTTATGTTGCAAACCTCTAACTCAGAAAATTCTTCTAAAATCTAAACCAAACTCCCCTTTGTCTTCTTTCTCCATAGGACATAAACTGTTTTTGACCACAGACCTATGAGAATTTTTCCAAAAAGCCAAATGGCATAACACTGTCTTTACAATTTCACAAGCTTAAGGGTTCTTGAACTCCTTAAGCTTGTGTGTGTCAGGTTAAGGATACAGCTGTGTGCACGCTCGCTCAGTCATGTCCGACTCTTTGTGACCCCATGGACTGCAGCCCGCCATGCTCCTCTGTCCATAGGATTTCCCAGGTAAGAATACTGGAGTGGGTTGCCATTTCCTATTCCAGGGGATCATCCCCACCCAAGGATAGAACCCAAGTCTCCTGTGTCTCTCGCATTGGCCGGCAGATCCTTTACCACTGAGGCACCAAGGATACAGCTTGGGGTGACATTATCTTTCCACCTCTCTTGGCTGCCTTCCATTGCCTTCACTGGATACAGGGAGACCTTGGGTCAGTCATGTAAACTCCCTGAGCCTCAGTTTCCTCATCAGAAAAATGGGAGAGATTATAATCTGTACTTAGCAGGAGTATTGGGAGATGCCCTTTGTGAAAGAGTGGGATAGGCTATAAGGCACCTGTGAACATCCGGCCCCTGGAAGGACTTTTGAAAACAATCGAACTGTCCCGCTAGATACTGTTTTTCAATGCTTTTTCTATTCATATGGGGTGGGATTTGTCCCACTCTGCCTCCATCAGGACCCTCAGATGTAACTTCATCCACCAGCACCAGGCCAGGTGAGCCCACATTTCAGACCCAGGGCAGTGAGACTCCTACAGCACTCACTCCGGACACACGAGGCCCCTCCTCTCTTCTGCACCCCTCAGCCTCCCACCCAGGATCAAGCGGGCCCACCCACCCAGCCAGCCTGCCTTCTCCCATGCCCCAGCGTGCGCGCGCAGCGGGGCACCCACCAGGCGGTCCCCCGCACAGCACCTCGCGCGGGCACCGCAGCTGGAACCCCCGGTCCCAGCGCGGCCGGGCGGGTCTGGCTCCCCGCCGCCCCCCGGGGCCGAGCAGGTAGCGGAGCAGGGAGGTGGGGGTGGGGGCGCGGGAGCGCCGGCGGGGCGGGGCCCGCGGGGTAGGGGCGGGGGCCTGGCGGCCAGGCCGGGCCGCGGAGCTATAGGGGACAGAGCGCGCGAGGCGCGTGAAGCCAGCGGCAGCCGCAGCCGGAGCCGGAGCCCGCGCCGGCGCCGCCATGCCCCTGGCCTTCTGCGGCAGCGAGAACCACTCGGCCGCTTACCGGGTGGACCAGGGCGTCCTCAACAACGGTTGCTTCGTGGACGCGCTCAATGTGGTGCCGCACGTCTTCCTGCTCTTCATCACCTTCCCCATCCTGTTCATCGGTGAGCGCTCTGGGCGAGCGGCGGAGGAGGGGAGGGCGGAGGCCGGGAGGGAGGAGGAGGCGCTGCGTCCTGCCGTTCTCCGTGTCCCCTTGCGGGCGGGCGATCGCCGCTCACCTCCCTCCGGGGTTCCCCTGCTCTGTATGAAGCCCCTCGGTCCCTGCGCTCGCATACCCGCGCAGCCCTCACTACTGGGATGTCCCTGAAACCGCGCCAACCACAACGGACGCTCCTGACCCAGGGGACCCCCAAGTTTTGCCACCGTAGGGCTAGAGCCGGAATGGAGTAAGGGGAAGGCAGGGGGTCTCTTTCCGTGCTAGAAAGGTCGGGAGGAGGTCGGGCTGTACTCTCAGAGGCGCTGTGTAGGGAGCCGGGTCACCCCTCCCCCAGGGCACCCTCCTCGTCAGCCGCCACTGGGGCCAGGGAGGAGAGCAGCCTGCGCCTCGGAGGCTGGGATGGAGGCCCTGCGAACCCTCGGGCTGAGCCCGACAGTGGTGGTCAGCAGCCTCCGGAGATCTTGGGATCCCACTCGCCCTGAGCGAGAAGAGGCTCCGCTTCCCCAGCCAACCCCATCCGGGCGCGCGTGTGTCTAGAGTGCAACTTCTCAGGCTCCGTGCAGAGCCCATCCGACTTAGCAGCGACCCCGGAGGCCCCCAGCGCCCTGTTCGAAAACCCTCTGCAGAGCTGGGCGGAACTGCCCGGGAGGTTTTCAGTGCCTCTTTCCTGGGGTCCCCTGAATGTATTTCCCAAGCTGGCTAGCTCTGTCAACTCACTCTGTCAACCCTGCTTCCCCCCAAACCTGTTAATTCCCTCTAATTAAGAAAAAAAGCAAATCTTAACATTCATACACAGCTTTGGGGAAGAAAGGAATAATTGTCACAGAATTAAAAAGAGGAGGATGCTGCAGAAGCAAAAAGTTGTTAGTTACTGACAAAGACAATTAGAAATAGGAAGGAAGCTATGCTCACAGATACATCAAAAATTGTACCAGCATTTACACTGTTGCTCTCAACCAGATGGATTATTTACGCTGTAGTTTGTAACATGAAAAGCCAGATATAAAATGGGTACCTACACATGTGGGCCTCCATGGGTCTGGGCTTCATGCAAAGACATTTAGTTCAAGTGAACAGACTGAGATGTTGTCCTGGGTACACTCCTCATCCCCACCATGGGCCCAGTGCCTAAGCACCTTCCTGGGGTTCTTGAAACCTCCTCCAGGTGAGCCAGGCTTCCCACCTCTTCCTGTGTCTCCTTGCAGGATGGGGCAGTCAGAGTTCCAAGGTGCACATTCACCACAGCACATGGCTCCACTTCCCTGGGCACAACCTGCGCTGGATCCTGACCTTCATGCTGCTCTTCGTCCTGGTGTGTGAGATCGCGGAGGGCATCCTGTCTGATGGGTGAGTGACTCTCAGAGGACTGAAGTAAGCGGGTCTCTTCCAGGGTGCCTCCCGAAAGGCCCAAGGAGACCCCAGCTCACCTGCATTCCATGAGCCGATACGGTTTTATTTGCTAATAAATTCAGCAACAGTTTACTTAACATACATGTGCTGGGCTCTCTGTTCCAGGCACTGGGCACTGAGAATCATGCCCTACCTAGATCTGCATACCAAGACCCAGTGAAATAATCCTAGAATTTATTAGAGTACCATAGCTCCTGTGGATATACTCAGCCTCTCCCACAGACTGCTGGAGTTACCTTCTCAGGGCAAAAATCACTCTTGCTTGAGATCTTTCCTTGGCTCCCAGTTGTTTTCAAGGTCCCAAGTGCTTAGACTGACATCCAGGTTCCTCACAGTTGGCCCTCCCTGTCTCGAGCCTCATTCCCAAAGGCCTTCTCCCCATGCCCACCTTTCCCAGGGCCTCACAGCATACTCTCCACACCTCTGCCACTGCACAGGTCATACTCTATGTTCTCATCTGTATCTATTTGCAAACTCTTTCCCCCTAAGCCAGAAAGGCCTCAGACTTGGAAGCTGCATTTTACTCATCTCTGTATTCACCATGCAAGGCACATGAGAAAGTTCCATAGACTCTTAGTGACTCCTTAAGAGAATAAATGAAATAATCTTGCAAGTAAGTGCTCTGGGAGGATAAAGGAAGGCAGACTGGGCAAGCTTCATGGTTGAGGGGGCTTCTGAGCCGAATCTGGAAGGATGCCTAGGGTTCTGAGGAGCAGAGGAGTTCCAGAGAGGGTGGGAGCAGTGAGGCAGTGCAGCGGGGCTAGTGTGAAACACACCAGAGCTGTGAAGGCTGAGACTTGGACACTGAGGGCATCTCCAGGAAGGTTTCCAACGCCAGGCTGAGCGTTTGAGTTGAATTTTGCAGGCAGTTTAGAAGCGATGTAATCAGCACAGCACTTGGAGGTGAGAACTTGAGGGCAGGGTGGCAGCAGTGAGTAGCTGGAGGTAAACAGCACCTAGGAGGTGACTGCGGTAGTCTAGGTGAGAGATGACTGCAGCCGAAAGGGGTGTGTCAGCAGTTGGGGGTGCAGACAAGGAGGAGGTGAGCAGCCATCGCATTAAAGAAGAATGACTCCCTTTTGGGTGAAGCGGTGATGGAAGGTGGTGGGCATTTAGCTTAAATAGGTGAGGTCCAACCCTTCTGAGCAGGGGTTAGACTATGCCCAGATTCCATTCCTGCCAGCCCTGGCTCCTGCAGGTGGACAGCACGGGGAGGGGATCCCCACCCCCATCGATAGACATACTCCCTCACCCTCCGTTTCCACTGCATCCTGGCTTCAGAGATAATCTCTGTGATAACTGCTTGCCTTGGGCTTCCTCCAAAGCCCAAGGGATGAGCAGGACAAGAATGCATACTGCCACATAACTAGCAGGTGAAAAGTCTGCCTCCCGCCTTCTATCCCAGCACCCTTTCCAAAGCAGCGCAAATGCCAGAGAGGGGAGGGCTGCCTTGTGAGCCCTGGGGCCAGAAGATACTCACTGGGCTGTAACGAACAAAGCAATGGAGAAGAAAACATCATTTCTGTAGAGAAGGTAGACCTCGGTCTTCACCAGCATTTCTGCTATGCTGTGTATCAGCTGTGGGACTTTGGACAAGTCACCCAGCCTTCCTGGGCCTCACTTTCTCTACCTGTGAAATGAGCTTCATAATCCTTGCCTGACCTGCTTCATAGGAGAGTCCAGGATGATATTAGAGCATGGAGAGGATGCAGAGTGCAGAGTGGCAGAGCCCTGGGCAGATAGCACACTCCCAGGATGTGGGAGACTGGAAAGAATCAGACTGGGGACTCCTTCCTGCTGGCTGTTCAACAGACCCCCCCTGTGTGGGCAGCACCTGTATCCCAAACCTCTCTACGCTCAGTGCAAATCACCATCAGCTCCCCAGGGGGTGGGTCAGTTCCTCAATTGGGCACTTGTCACCTGGTGTCTGCTGGTTTCCATCTGTAGCCTACACCCTTGGCAGGCAAGCATGAAAGAGGGACATGGGAGGGGAATCAGACTGGAGGAGAAGCCAGAGTCCCTGCCTTCTAACACCCCCAATCCACCCACCCTGGCTTTACAGACTTGCTGGGAAGTCTACAGGGCAGATAAGAGAGGGGGTGTTAAAGCAGTGGTCTTCAAGTATAAGCCTCATTTGGGCTTCCCAGGTGGTGTTAGTGGTAAAGAACCTGCCTGCTAATGTAGGAGACACAGGAAACATGGGTTCCATCCCTGGGTAGGGAAGATCCCTGAAGGAGGGCATGGCAACCCATTCCAGTATGCTTGCCTAGAAAATCTCACGGACAGAGAAGCCTGGCAGACCACAGTCCATGGGGACACAAAGAGCCAGACACGAATGAAGTGACTTAGCACATATGCAAGCCTCTTATAGTGATTAATTCAACCAGTCCATTCTAAAGGAGATCAGTCCTGGGTGTTCTTTGGAAGGAGTGATGCTAAAGCTGAAACTCCAATACTTTGGCCACCTCATGCAAAGAGTTAACTCATTGGAAAAGACTCTGATGCTGGGAGGGATTGAGGGTAGGAGGAGAAGGGGACGACAGAGGATGAGATGGCTGGATGGCATCACCGACTCGATGGACATGAGTTTGAGTGAACTCCAGAAGTTGGTGATGGACAGGGAGGCCTGGCGTGCTGCGATTCGTGGGGTCGCGGAGTCGGACACGACTGAGCAACTGAACTGAACTGAAGGTATAGGGCTTCTTGTCTTCCTTTAAGGATTATTTCTCTGTGGTGCTCTGAATTTAGAACAACCAAAGGTTTTTAGGTTATTTAGAAAAATGTTTTCTTAACATAGAAGTTTTCCCAGACCAGCATAAAGTGGAAAAAGCCCTGTAGAAACTTTTACCTAATTTGTTACCTAAGTTAGTATGTATTATTCAATAAAGCAGCCGAAAATCTGTTTAAATCATGTCATAAAATACTTATTTCAATTATGGTTATTCATTGTCATTTTATCTTATAAAATATTTATTATTTCTACCTTCTACTGAAAACAGAAGATTGTATTTAAACTTATGAAATAACATTTTAGATGTCACTTAAAATCTATGCAGGAGTACAGAGTTTTTCAAAATTCTTTCTTTTTAAAAAATGTTCTATGTATTTCTTTTAAAAATATTTATTTGTTATTTATTTTTCTGTGCCAGGTCTTAGTTGCAGCATGGGGGTTCTAGTTCCCTGACCAGGGATCGAGCCCAGGCTCCCTGCACTGGGAGTGTAGTGTTTAGCTACTGAACTGCCAAGGAAGTCACTTCAGAATTATTTCAAGGAGTACAGAGGCAAGAGTTCTGAAGGCCCCCTGGGCAGGGTGTTGGCTGTTCCCAGTGTCCCCACTAGTGACTGCCTTGTACCTCTTATAACAGTGTGAAGACCTTGTGCTGAGACTATCCACTAATCAAGGCTTGAAGAATATCAACATTTACAGTCTCATTTACCAAGAAATCTGGAGGCCACCTTTTTTAGTTGGTGTGGTGGCTTAGTGATGGCATCAGGACCCCAGCTTCTCTGCATTCTGGTTTCAGGCTAGAAGCTTTGCAGCTGTGACTGCCAAGGCCAGCTTCCCTCTGCCAGATTCTGTAAGCATGAACCCAGGGAGAGAAGACCATGAGTTTCAAAGCCTGAACACCAAACCCTCGTAGCATCTCCGTGTGAACGCCTGGGCCCCTTATTTAATAGACGTGTTTGGGGTACTGCCAAGCAGAGCTGCCAACATATAGCTGCCATGTGTGTGTTCTGGAGGCCGCACTGCATGCTGCGCCCTAAACACAAGGCCTGGGCTACTCGGTTGGGGTATGGCGCAGCTCACCCACATCTCCTCTCTCCTTCTCTCTCGCCCTCCTCTCAGGGTGACCGAGTCCCGCCATCTCCACCTGTACATGCCGGCCGGGATGGCGTTCATGGCCGCTGTCACCTCTGTGGTCTACTATCACAACATTGAGACCTCCAACTTCCCCAAGCTGCTGATCGGTAGGGAAGCAGGAGGGGTGAGAGGGGGAGGGAATAGGGACTTCCATTTGTTCCTGTGCCAGGCGCTGTTCTAGGCGCTAGAGGTTCAGAAGTGGAGAAAAATCCCTGCCATTGTGGAGCCTCCAGTCTGGTGGAGGAGACCTGCAAAGACAGTAGACAAACAAGTAGTGATGATGCTAAGAAGAACACAAAGTATGGTAAGAGGCAGAGAGGAAAGGCCGTGTTGCTGTCTGTATAGGATGCTTGGAGGAGGCCTCTGGTAAGAGTGGGCACGCAGGCTTTGGGGGGTAGATGTTGCATGCAAATGGCATAGCAAATTCAAAGCCCTTCTGATAGGAGCACACTTGGCAAAGAAGCTGGTGTGGGCCAAGGCAAATGCGGGAGAATGGTTGAAGGTTAGGTCGGGGGCCAGGAGAGGAACAGAAGACTCCAGGCTCTGGGCCTGGGCACCTGTGTGAGCAGTGTATGAGTGACCACCGTGGCAAAGGAGCAGGGGTTGGGGTGTTTAAGCCACACTGAGTTGAAACAGCCAGCTCAAGTATCAGGCAGGCAGATAAACAAGTTGGGCACTCAGGGGAGGTCTGGGGCAGTCATGGCTTTGTAGGTCACATGTAAAACTTGAGCCCAGATGCGGTAACCTTTAGAAAAGAGAAGGACCCCAGGACCAGAGCCTGCGGCTTGCCAGCGCTTTGGAGTGCCCGCTTAGACCTTCTGACACCATGTGGCCGGGGTCCCAGGCAGAAACAACAGTGATGATTGTTGACCTTTATTGAGACCGTATTGTGTGCCAAGCTCAATGCTAAGCTTCCTCCATGCATCATCTCACTTAACCCCCACACTCTCCCTCTTGTACTGTTGCTATCCCTATTTTACAGACTTGAACCCTGAACTCAGAGAGGTTACACATAATGACAGCGAACACTCATTTAGCACCTTCTATGTGTCAGGCACAATCCTAAGCATTTTACATGTATTAACTCCATTTAATCCTTACAACAAATCTGTGAGGGAGGTACCATTATTACCCTCTTGCAGATCAGGAGACCAAGGCTCAGAAGTTAAGTGGTTTGCACTAGTCTCCCCAGCTAGTCAAGGGGTAAAGCCCGGTTTAGAACCCAGGAGTCTGGGACCCAAGCAGACTCTTAAAAAGAATGAAGCTGTGTGTCTAAAAGTCCTCAGACTGTGTTGGACCCGAGGTATAAATCCACAGATCTTCCTCTGTGTGGGGCTCGGTCTGCATGTCTAAGGCCGGGCTGTACATCTTACTGTTAAGCTGTGGTCAGACTGTGTGTCATTAAGTCAGACCATGATTTTTAGAAGTCACAGCATTAATTGACATCTGGAGTCTGGAACTCTCTATGCTAAGCCAGAGACAGCCTGGTGTCATGAGTGGGAAGGTGGTGCTTCCCAAGCTAGTCTCAGGTCTACCTTTCTGGTAAGGTGGGAGCTGCACTCCATCAGGATAGTGCAAGAGATGTCCTCACCCCAGGGGCCCCCATGTGAGTGTTGTTGGGGGACTGAGGGGCAGCAGGTGGAGAGAGGTTAAATACAGGTTTCAGAGAGCCTCCCACACCAGTGTCTGAGGCAGCTTCTCATGCACAGAGACCCCTCCTTAATCGCCAGGCCCGGCTGACCAGTGCCTCTGGAAACACCCTATCTGGGCATCTGGCAAGTTCATTTTGTCATTCTCCAGAAAGCATATAATATTCTCTCCCTAAAGCACAAATTGGGCTTCCCCTGGCTCAGCAGTAAAGAATCTGCCTGCCAATGCAGGAGACACAGTTTCAATCCCCGGGTTGGGAAGATCCCCTGGAGAAGGGACTGGCAACCCACTCCAGTATTCTTGCCTGGGAAATTCCATGGACAGAGGGGCCTGGCAGGCTACAGTCCACGAAGTCGAAAGAGTCGAATATAACTTAGTGTCTCAACAACAACAATGAAGCCCAAATTACCACCCTTGGACAGACCAGTCCTTCTCCAAGGAACAAGGACTAACTCCCTCCATTCCCCTTAGGTAGAGTCTTGCTCTCCGTGGAGCCAGAAGTTCTAGAACAGGGGAAAGTGAAGAGGATGCACCCCATGGGCTGCAGGGCAGTGAGTACTAGAGAAAGAACTGTCCTTCTGTGGAGGCTACGGTCTGGTCACAGGTCTGGAGTCCTGCAGAAAGGTGAACCGTGATGCAGCTTACAGTGTCCCGAGAAGTAACCTTGTTCGCGGACCTGGGTGAGATCAGAAGGTGTTCTATGAGAAAGTCATGTTTGAGTTGAAAATGAAAGGATAGGTAGGAACTAGTTGGGGAAAGGGACAGGGAAATGCTTCAGACAGAAGGAGTGGCATGTGCAAAGGCCCAGAGGCAGAAGAAAGAAAGCACATTAGGAAATCTGGGGTGGGGGAGGGAAGGAGTGCTAGAGGGCAGAGGGCAGAAGGGAGCTGAACTGTGAAGGCTAGAGTGGCAGGTGGGGCAGGACCTTGAAGGCCACCCCACAGGCGTTGGTCTTTATCCCAAGGACAATGGGAAGCCATTGAGGATATGTAACATAAAACTTAGTTTAATCACTTTTCAATGTATACTCCAGTGGCATTCAATACATTCACCTTGTTGGGTAACTGTCAGCACCATCCGCCTCCAAAACTCTTTCATTTTCCCATTAAACAATAACTGTACGCATTAAACAATAACTACCCTCAACCCTTCAAAGCTGGCATTCTACTTTCTATCTCTGTGAATCTGACTACTTTAGGCTCCTAACTTAAATGAGTTAAATCATACACTGTTCTTTCCATATGTGACTGGTTCATTTAACTTTGTTTTATATTCTCAAGATTCACCCATTTGTAGCACGTGTCAGAAAGTTCTTCCTTTTTAAGGCTGAATGACATTCCATTGTGTGTGTCTGTGTGTGTGTGTATATATATATATATTCCATTGTGTTATCCACATCCTGTTGTATATATATATATTTTATATATATACCATATTTTGTTTTACACTCATCCATCAATAAGCAGTTGGGTTGCTCCCACCTTTTGGCTACTACAGATTATGCTGTTATGAGAATGGGTGTGTTGAGGTCATATTTCGTTAAATATATTGGTCTACAGAGGGCGAGAGGGGAAGTGGGGAAACCCTGAGAAAGCTCTAAAGGTAATCCAGGGGAGACATGATGGTGGCAACCCAGGTGGACAGAAGTGGATGGATTCAAGATAATTAGGAAGTAAAATAGAGTTTGGTAATAGGTAGGATGTGGGGGTGAGGGAGCGGAGAGAGAGGGAAGAAGCGGAGGTAATGAGAATTCAGAGGGGTTTTTCAATTATTTTACTTTTTTAACTTTTTATTTTCTATAGGAGTATAGTTGCTTAACAATGTTGGGGTAGGTTCAGGGGAATTCAGAGTTTAGAGCTCAGCAGCAGCCCCCGTGTTATTCTTTCCCCTCTCCTGTTCCCTCAGACACGCCCTAAGCTTTCACCGAGCGCTGCTGTGTCTGGCCACAGGCTGAGAGCTCAGCACTGTAGGGTAGGGTTGTTGGCTTAGTCCTGGGTCCACCACTAACTCCTTGTGTGACCTTGGACAAGACGCTCAGGCTCTTTGAACCTCAGTCTCCCCATCTGGACAGGAATAGTAAGTCCCTGGCTAAGTCCTAGGGTTCTTATAAAGATCAAATCAGATCATGTCTGTTAAGCATTAGAGGCTAGACCAACCTGAGATGTATTTACAAGTCTGGTCCCAGTAGGAAACCCTCACTAAGGCCTCCAGAGCTTCTGGTGCCTCGGATAGAGTCTGTTGGGAGAGTGTAGGTGTGGAGGCAGGGGTATGGCCTCCAGCTAGGGGATTACCTTGTGACCCGGAGACCAGACTCAGCTGAGAGACACCATCCAGACTTGAGGACTGGGACCAGAAGCAGACACTCCTGCCCTCTATCCTGATGCTCTCACTCGGGGACCTGAGATAGGTGGCATTCGCCCCTCCCCAATTTAGTGTCTCAACCTAGTTCCCAGCCCAGAGCCAGTCTGAGACAGACCGCAGCTTTTGTCCCCAAGAGCCCACCCAGGGAGGAAAGGCAGGATGATGGTCTTCTTCCCTCTCTGTGATTACTCTAGAGAAGAGCTCAAGGCATTTAGGCTGACCTTATAACATATATAAGATCCCATCTGTCATATATTGTAAACCATATGACTCTAGGGAGTGAGGGGGAAGGCCTGCCTGTGCCAAAGCACTCCCTCAAGGGGGACTTAATCACTGCTCTCTTTTGTCGTCACCAGTAAGCCAAAACTGACTGCTTTATTGGTGGATTTGAATGGGGTAGATAGGAATTTAGAGGATAGACTCTACGAATGACTTCTGATCATTTATGGTCCCAGGTCTGAAATCTGGATATAATAAATATATTAACACCTGATACCCAAAGAGTACCCAGTGTGTGCCAGGCTCATTTTGCTAAATGCTTCCCATACATTGCTCACAACAACCTTTGAGGTAGTAATATTATTATTCCCATTTATGGATGAGGAAACTGAAGCCTAGATGGGTTAAATGACTTTCCCAGGATCATGTAGCTATTAAGTCACAGAATCTGAGCCCAGCGTATCTGGCTGCAGGCCCAGCTCTAACCACAATATGCACTGCCCCACAGGACTCACTTTTTTGTATCCCCCACTCCCCAGGCTCCCTGGAGAGCATCACTGTGCTATAGTGGGCTCTGGGCGAGGGGGGCCATAGACCTAGGGCTTCACCTTCCCTCTGTCATTAGCTTGCAGTGAGCTTGGGCAGGTCCCCTCCTCTCTCTGGGCCTCAGCTTCCTTATCTGTAAAATTAAAGGACTAGATTGAAGGACTTTTAGGATATTCCCAGACTGGGGATTCCACAAGGAAGCCATTATATGGTGGAGCCTACTTGTGTTAGGCGTTAGGCTAGCCCAGTTATGCCACTTAATGGCTGTGTGACCTTGGATCAGTTACTAAACCTTTCCGATTCCTTTATCTGTTTAATTGAGGGTGATGGCAGGACTTTGCTCACGAGGCTTTTGTGAGAAATAAATGAGATATGTATGTTTAAAGTGCTTATTTGACACAGTGCCTATAACTTAGCTAAATTCAAGAAATAATGTCACCATTTTTCTTCTTATTATAAAGGAAAATTTGGCTGACCACCTTGACTTGTAGGACTACTATTATTTCTGAACATGCCTGTCATGAATGTTTTAATGTATGCACATTGCTTCTCTGGTAGCTCAGACAGTAAAGAATTTACCTGCAATGCCAGAGACCCAGGTTCAATCCCTGGGTGAGGATGATCCCCTGGAGAAGGACATGGCAACCCGCTCCAGTATTCTTGCCTGGAGAATTCCATGGACAGAGGAGCCTAGTGGGCCACAGTCCATAGGGTTGCAAAGAGTCAGACATGAATGAATAACACCTTCACTTTCACTGTCTCAAAATTATATACTCTTATATTCACACACACAGACATCTGTCACACTGAGTGTGCTTGGCCACAGGCACACCTCCTCCCTGACACACTTTTCTGTCCTCTTGCACACACTTGCGCAGGCGTGAGTCCACACACATCCACATACGTGCACACACGCCCTCCGTGCTCTCTCGCCTCTCCCTGGCAGCCCTGCTAGTCTACTGGACCCTGGCCTTCATCACCAAGACCATCAAGTTTGTCAAGTTCTACGACCATGCCATTGGCTTCTCGCAGCTGCGCTTCTGCCTCACAGGGCTGCTGGTGATCCTCTACGGGATGCTGCTCCTCGTGGAGATCAACGTCATCAGGGTGAGGGTAAGCAGGCCCCCCGGGCTGCCACCCACCTTTGGACACACCTGCGCCAGGGCGGGGCTGCTGACCAGGGTCCTGCCCCTGGATGTGGGCCACCACCCTGCTTCTTAGCCAAGTCCTAGAAGGAGTCAGCTTCTTTTACCCGTCCTCAAAAGGAGAGTTGAGGCCAGTGAGGGATGTTTCAGGAGGAGCCTTCCATCCAGCCCAGCAGCCCTCTACCCCAGGCTCCCAGGGGGAAAGGAGGTGACAGCCAAGGCTAAAGGACTCTGGGTTTAATAGGGAGGAAATAAAACTTCAGGTTCTGACTTCTCTGAGTTTGATTTCATTTTTCTTTTTGAGGTGGGGGGGCTTGTTTTATTTTAATGTATTCATATAATTACACATGAATTAGTAAATGTGTTAAGTGTGGCTGCATACATATTTTTTGAGTTTTGGGTTTTTTTTAATCATTTCTGCTTGCCCCCTTTCCCTCTCTGAGATTCTTACCTTCCCCTCCCTCAACCTGTCCCTCCCCAGGTAACCCATATTAACATTCTAGCATGTATCCTTTCATTCTTTTTATTAATATATTGTGCTACATACTTGCATCTGTTAAGGATATCTCCTTAACATAAATAGGTATTGTTTCTTTCAAAGTTTGTTTTATAAAAATGGGATCATATTATATGTAGTTTTTTACATCTTGCTTTTCTCATCTATCAGATATCTCTTAGGACTCCCTCCAAGTCTAGTATGGTTAATTTAGTTTTCTTAATGGCTGCATAATATTCCATTGTGTAACTGAGCCATTACCCTATTGATAAGCATTCACTTTGTTGCCAAATTTTTGCCATCACAAATAATGGTGTATTAAACATACTTGTATCTAGGTAAAGCTGCTTCTGTTTCTATGGGAGGGAATCCAAGGAGCAGAGTTGCTGGCTCAAAGGACCTGTGTATTTGAAATTTTAATTGATGTTGCAGATTGCCTTTCAGAAATGCTGTAATCTACCAGCAGTGAATTAGAAAGCCCTTTCCTTCCCTTCAACCAGCCATTTCTAATTTGGGCCAGTCTGATGAGTGTGAAGTGCTACTTTAATTTGCATTTCTCTGACTCCTCTGCTTTTAGTTGGTGATTTGCAGGGTACACAAGCTTTCATATTCTCTGCCTCCACTGACCCTCACAGCATCGCTGCGATACAAGTAAAATCCCCTTTTAAGATGAGACATTTTAGATGAGGTTTGTCCAAAGATACCTTGCTAGTTAGTGGAGGGGGCAGAATTCGAACCCAGGTCTCCATGGCTCCACATTCTGCAAACCCTATATGAACATGGTGGTTTCTTCAGATTTGTAGGAGAGAGAAGATGGCATATGGGAGACTCCTGGTCTTGCGCAACCCAACCCAGCCCAGGGGATTCAAAGTAGGACCTCAATGAATATTTACGAGTCAGGAGGCCCTGGCACTGGTGGTCAAGAGGAGTTGGGGGGTCTTTTTCCTGGGAAGAGGCAAATGATGGCCTGACCTGTTAGAAGTCAAGGGTGGGACGACACAACCCCAGATTTCTGCTGGGACAAAGTAGAGGTGATGAGAAGTTGCACTTACCCTTCCCTGGTGTCCCACGTGCCCACAGAGGTACATCTTCTTCAAGACGCCAAGGGAGGTGAAGCCCCCAGAGGACCTGCAGGACCTGGGGGTGCGCTTCCTGCAGCCCTTTGTGAACCTGCTGTCCAAAGGCACCTACTGGTGGATGAACGCCTTCATCAAGACTGCCCACAAGAAGCCCATCGATCTCCGAGCCATTGGGAAGCTGCCCATCGCCATGCGGGCCCTCACCAACTACCAGCGGCTCTGCGAGGCCTTCGATGCCCAGGCGGTCAGTGGGGGCATGGTCACACTGTCCATTCCCTGCCCTCTGGTTTAGCATCACAGACAGGGAGCTCATAAAGCATCAGGTCAAACCCCTGATGGGACAGTGGGGAAACTGAGTCCCGTGAGGGAAAGAGGCTTGCCCTAAGTCACCCAGTGAACCAGGGAGAAGTCCAAGACCAAAGACCCATAGGACAGTCACAGCTGGAATGGTCCTCACGTTTTAGATCACCTAGCCTAACACTTTCATTGTCCATGTGGGGAAACTGAGGCTCTACAGGGAGGTAACCCTACTGGATTTCCCATGTCTTGTGGTCTTTCTTTTGAAGCTCAGTGATTGTACAGGTGGGGATTGTCACCCATTTGGAGAGTAAGGGCATTAGTGGCCTAATCCTTGCAGTAACTCTATGAGTTAGGCCAGAAGGCATCTCCTCAAACCACTGATGAGGAAACTGAGGCCCTGAGAAAGGCCATGACCTCCCCAGAGCTAGCTTACCTCTGGCAGGTGGCAGAGCCAGTCACCTAACTCCCAATCCAGTGCTCATTCACTGCCTCTGCCCTAGCAGAGGAAAACACCAAGACAGACACAGTGGCATTGGGCTGACATATGCCATGCCCTTGTTATAGCACTATGCTCACCACGCAGTCCCTGCCCAGCCATGTGACCTTGATCCATCACCTGGCCTCAGTTTCCCTATCTGGACCACGTTAGGTCTCTATTTGGACCCACACAACCATGCACTTGGTGGCTCCATAATTTCTTCCCTGAGCCCACCTTTCTGCAGCAGACGTGGCCACTGGGTTTCTCTAGGCAGCAGGAGCTGGGGGTTCCCTGGGAGGCTGGGCCCTGCTGTGAATGGGCCCTCAGCCACTCTGACTCTGTTTCTCTGGGCAGCGGAAGGACACGCAAAGCACACAAGGTGCCCGGGCCATCTGGCAGGCCCTCTGCTGTGCCTTCGGGAGGCGCCTGGTCCTCAGCAGCACGTTCCGCATCTTGGCTGACCTGCTGGGCTTCGCCGGGCCACTGTGCATCTTTGGAATCGTGGACCACCTTGGGAAGGAGAATGGCGTCTTCCAGCCCAAGGTAGGCCCCCAGGGGGAGAGCAGGGCGCCCTGGGCAAGCTTTTCACTCACTAGTGAGAACAGGCAAGAGGTTGATGTGTGTGAGAGTGGCTGCACCGGGCAGTTCCTCACCATGCAGAGCGCTTAGCAATATCTGTCTCTAGGAGATGTCTGCACCTGGTCAGCAGAAATGCTAGAAGGCAAGCTTGTGCCCCTAAAGAATTTATGGTGCCCTACGCTTTTGACTTAGCAACGAAACCGCAGCATACCGTAATCACCATAATACTTCTCTCGGTTATGTCATCATTCCGAAAGTTGCAGGAGGTGTCTAAAGCTTTTATTTATTAGTTTTTAATTCATGCTATCTTAACAGACTCTCGATAACTTTTACGGATCTCTCTTCTTCAGTTTTGTATGCTCATAACACTTGAGGCTCTGCAGGGCCACTTTGGTGGCTGCTGTTGTGGGGAGGAGAGTGGGAAGCCTCCATCTGTAGGGCTTTTTCTCCCTCCACTCCAAATTTTGTTAAAAGCTGCCCCAGTTTTATTAACATGTTAGAACTTCCCATTAAAATTTCTTTTTTAAAAAAGAATCCCGTGTCTTAAAAGTAATTGAAACCCACTGGACTAGATGATACCCAATGGCCTTTCCAGCTCTAAAGATGCTACAGACTGAAATTTGTCAGACAACAGAGACAGGAAATCTTTCTGGGTTTTTTTTTCCTTCCTTGGGGCAGTACCATTCACTCTCGGGGTGAGGGTGGAGTACCTGATTCTTTCGTCTGTTTCTTTGCGGCTGCTTAGGTTTGTTGTCGTTCTTCAGTCGCTCAGTCACGTCCGACTCTCTGGGACCCCCGCAGACTGCAGCACGCTAGTACTTCCCTGTCCTTCACCGTCTCCCAGAGTCTGCTCAAACTCATGTCCACTGAGTCGATGATGCCAGGTTTACATGGCCACAAAATGGAAAACTTTTCGCCTCTAATAAGATTCAGAGTCTTATTTCCCCAGCAGGAACATCATTATAACCTTCTAACCACAAATAGACAGTCCAAAAATGATGCAGGTAATTACTGATTAGGGATCTGATTACTAATTTACGACTTCCCCTCGTGTAGTATTATCCATCTCGTGGGTTCCAAAACTGCAGATACCATTTAATTCCCAGGAGGTGCATATGAATTTTTTTCCAGAGACATAATTAATCAGCTGAACACTTTTGGCCAGGAATATGAGACACTCTAAGTCTGTCTGATTTACTCAGCAAACAATTATTGAGCCATACCATGTGCCAGACCTGGGTAAGACTGTGAGAGTATAGAAACAATGGTTATGATGAGGAAGATGAATAACAACCACTTACTGACTGCTTAATACTTATCCATGTGTTATCTCATTGAATCCCTAAAACAGCCTTTTAGGGTAAGTTTTTTTTTTTTTTGTAACAGCATTTTGAGATATAATTGACAAACCCTACAACTTATAAGGTAGGTATCTTTAATCCCCATTTTATAGATGAAGAACTTGGGGCTCAAAGAGGTTAAGTAACTTTCCCTAGGGTCTCTCAGCTAGTTAGTGACAGAGTCAGGATTTGAAACCAAGTCTCTTTTACTCCATAGTCTGGGCACTTACAATCATGATGTTAAATTGATTACTATTATCAAGTCTTCATCTCTGGCCTCGAGGAATATGGAACCAAATGGAAGAGAGATATCTAAATAAAACATTTTATGTGTGCTAAGTCACTTCAGTCATATCCAATTCTTTGCGACCCTATGGACCGTAGACCGCCAGGCTCCTCTGTCCATGGGATTCTCCAGGCCAAGAATACTGGAGTGGGTTGCTATTCCCTCCTCTAGGGGATCTTCCCAACCCAGGATCTAACCTGTGTCTCTTAGTCTCCTGCACTGGCAGGCAAGTTCTTTACCGCTAGTGCCGCTCGTGTGTTAAATACTGCTACTTGGAAGTAGATACAAGGAACTGTGGGCAAAGGAATAATTAACTCAGCCAGTGATCATGACAGCTTCGAAAAGGAGAAGATATTTGAATGGGGCCTTGACAGATGAGTAGGAGTTACCTAGGCTAAGATGGGTAGATTTCTTGTTCATTTAAGGATGTGGGAACTATTAACTTGGAAATAAATTTCATGAAAACTTTACAGTACTTCATGATTTTTTCACTTTTAAAAATGTTTATATAATGCATCAATTTCTTTAAAAAACTAACATGAGAAAGCCTTAAAAAAAAGAAAAGAAAAGATGATTAGGACTCTTTTTGCTTATTTAGACTTCAGTGGCTCTTGAGACCTTCTCTGGCTTTTGAGCTGCTGAACTTTATTTGGCCCAAAATGGGGGGAAGAGACTGTTTCTTTTGTGAAAAAGGAGTGTCACCTTCAGCTTCAGACTAACCATAAATGAAAAAAAAAGAAAAGAAATGTTACTCAGTCGTGTCTGACTCTTTGTAATCCCATGGATTGTAGCCTGCCAGGCTCCTCTGTCCATGGGATTCTCCAGGCAAGAATACTGGAGTGGGTAGCCATGTCCTTCTCCAGGGGATCTTCCTGACCCAGGGATCAAACCCAGGTCTCCTGCACTGCAGGCAGATTCTTTATATCTGAGCCACCAGGGAAGCCATAGGGGATTCCCAAATACTCCACACTGATAAGCCTGCAGCAGTGTGGAGCCGATTGTTGGCATTAGGGAAAAGTGACACCAGCCAGAGCCCTTATCAGCTTGTCTACATCATCTTCTTCCTCCTGTATTTCCCTAAACTCTTATACCAGTCTCCTAAGAACTCTGGGGCCAGATGTATCAAAGAAATAGTAAGAACAACACTTAGAATACTAGTTCATTTGAGTGTTAGCTTTGCATTCTCTTTTCTCTTTGTTTGTACACACAGAGAATTGGGATTTGCTGCCCTCTCATTGTAATGCTCTTGTCTCAGTTACTTGTCAGCACATAAATCGCCGAGACAGATGGCCCTGCCTCAGTGGCAGCAGGTCTTATCAAATTTAATATTTGTTCCCGGCAGCCCAAATGCAATCAGCAAATTACAGACATAGAAACGAGAGTTGAAAGTAAATGTCGTCTCCAATGTCAGCAACAGAGAGTCCTCAGTCGTGTGGTTGCCTGGGATATGCCTTAATTCTCATGTAGTGGGGGAAAGTGAAGTGAAATTGCTCAGTCGTGTCCAACTCTTTGCGACCCCATGGACTGTAGCCTACCGGGTTCCTCCATCCATGGGATTTTCCAGGCAAGAATATTGGAGTGGGTTGCCGTTTCCTTCTTCAGGAGGTCTTCCCAACCCAGGGATGGAACTCGGGTCTCCCGCATTGTAGGCAGACGCTTTACTGTCTGAGCCACCAGGGAGGGTCTAGTGGGGGAAAGGGGTCATTTATTGAAGTTATTTGGTTCACCACCACCCCTTGCCTCCCAGTGGCTCTCACCCAGAGACACAGGTGCTATCCTGGTCTTCATGAACAGAGAAGGAAGCTCTGTAGCTGTGTTTAACAACCCTCTCCATGAGAAAGCCCTTCTTCCCATTCAACCCGGATCCATCCTGCTGCAGTTGGCGCAGCCGGGCACCCACTGTTTACTCTGTTATCAGCGGCTGCCCTGTCATCTCTTCCCTTGCCAGGATACTCACGGTTGGCAAGAAATCTTGCTGCCCTTGGCATCCTCAAGGACAGGCATTCCTTATTTCTTCTTTTATTACTGGAAGTGTCATATGGCCTTCTAGGTCCTCAACACTCCTGTCCCCACCATCACTCCCCAGGGAGCGCTGGGACCCAGGCCCTGCAAAACCCCTGAGAGGTCTCTTTCCAGCCCCCTCTCTCACCCAGCCCCCACCCACAATCTGTCACCTGCCATGGGTGCCTCTGATCTGGCTGGAGGGCAAGGGAATTGGATTTATAAAGAACTGCTGGCATCTGAAACTGGCCAGCACTGCTCTAGGCTGTCAGCTGAGCAGAGGAAGAAAGAACAGTTTGGGTTTGATCTCAGGGCCAAACAAAGCCTCACATGGCTTCTAAACCTCCATGGAGATGGTGTGTAGGTTAGTGTGTGTTTCTGACTGAGTTCTTCTGGGACCTGCTTATGAGTCTTTGTGTGTGTCTTTCTGTTGTCCCCGTGTCTTTTGGTATGTCTGTTTCTGTGTGTATCTATGTCCCCATCTGGACATCCATATTTGTGGCTGTCACTCTGGGTACTTTGAGAACTTATACACATTTCTGTGACTGTGATGTCAACGTGCAGGTTGGTCTCTTTATGACAGTGTCCATGTGGCTGCTCTGGTCTGGCATGCCTCACTCCCTCTGAACTGCGAAGACATGTCTTTGATGTCACCTCCTCCAGGAAGCCTTCCTCTGATTGAATTAGATGCTCCTCTTCTGTGCTCCTGTAATATCCCATGTTTGCACCATCAAAACACCCATTTTCTTTTTCTTCAACTTGACCCTGAGTCTCCTAAGACAGGATCTGCATTGGCTGACCTCTGTGTGCCCAGCTCCATGCCTGACACCCCAGAAGCACAAGAGAAATGATTTTTCAATGAAAAATGTAGACATTACCATATACTTGTAGTATACTTACATGTAGTAAGTATAAGTACTTACTACAACCCACTCCAGTGTTCTTGTCTGGAGAATCCCAGGGACGGGGGAGCCTGGTGGGCTGCCATCTATGGGGTTGCACAGAGTCGGACAGAACTGGAGTGACTTAGCAGCAGAGCAGCATGCTTACTACAAATCTTTATTTTTCCACACCATGTAACATATGGGATCTTAGTTCCCCAACCAAGGATCAAGGCAATGCTCCCTGCATTGGGAGTGTGGAGTGTTAACACTGGACCACTGGGGAAGTCCTAAGAAAACTTTTTACTTACATTGTTACACTGAATTGTCGTAACAGCTCTCTGAAGTAGAAACCCTTAATAGCTTCATCTTACATGTAAAGAAACTGAAGCTCAGAGAGGTTGAGGAACTTACTAAAAACATAGTCACTAACATAATGAGCCAGAACTTGAACTCAGATATGGGCTAACCTCAAACTCTAAACCACTATGTCAAATGGTTGTGGATGGATGGGTGGATGCCTTGGTCTATAAGCAGTCAAGGACAGTTATCAACATTTTTACCAGGGCCTTCCAGAGCTGGAACCTTACATTCAGCATGCCTTGATTGGCTCAACTGTAAAATAGGGAAATGGATAGCTTCTAGAAAAAGTAGATGGGAGATAAAGATCATATGCATTGATTACTTTAAAATATATTTATTGAGTGCTACTATGAAAACCCCTGGAAACAAATACAATTTCTTCCCTGAGAGCTTATGAAAATGTGAGACAAGGGCATCTGATCTTCCAAAGCATTTTCCACTCATCAAATGTCAAGCTGTAAGTCCTTGGCCTTTCTCTCCAGCTGTCAAGGTGCTGGGCAATGCCAGTGCCCTGACAGCCATTTGAAGCTTCCCAGGGCTTGCCGTCCATGAGCAATATCCCTGGCCTCTTTGGCTAGTCTAGTACCTACTTCTTAATCAAAAGGTAGCTACTCTGGCCTTTATCTCTTTTATTCTGTCTCTTTGAAGAGAGATAAAAAAATGACCCAATGACTTACACCTGCAGGCAGATTTTCATTTTAACAGGTCACAAAACTCTTGACTCAAATAAATATTATTTCTGACTGTAGGATGTGTGCATTTTGGGGAAAGGGAGCAAGGCTTTTCCTTTAGACCAAAAATTCCAACAAATTCTAAAAAGAGAATTTGTTGCTTTGTGGAAAATGTACAGATATTGATGAGTGCATTTAACAAAGAACACACACGCACCCGAAACCTAAACAGTGAGATCAGTTGATTTTTCTAGCCCTCATTCTGCAGCCTATGTGCTTTCTGATCATTGTGATATAGTGAATGTGAGCCGTTCCATGCTACTTAAGAGCTTTCATATTGATTGGTGTTCTTGGGTACATAGTGTTTCCCATGAGTATCATAATATACTTAACCATCCCTTGTGGTTACACATTTACATGGATTTTTGCCTGCTCTAACCCAGAGACAGTACATCTTTGCACATACAGCTATTTCATTACGTTAAAGTATTTCCTTTGGGATAAATCCCCACCATGTCCTTTGTGGCTTTAAAATAATGGAGTCCATTCTCCAGAGCTGGGTCTCTACATAAGCTGGTAGAATGGAAGAATTCCAAGGCATGTTAAACAGGACCAGGTTTTTCCCTAGACCAGATGCCTTCATTTTGGACCCGGAACTAGCCGAGTGGGCAGGTTCCAGTCCCTGCAAGGTCACAAGCTTGCAGCTGACAGTAGGAGACTCAAAGTTAACAGGTTGGATGAGGCTCAGGTGTTGGATCTACGGGAGCGTTTTTGGCCTCACATGGTTTCATGTTCACATCTTTTCCTTTATCAGCATGTGACCCTGGGCCAGCCACTTAACCATGATGAAACTCCATTTCCTCATGTATAAAACTGGTCTAATAATGATGTGCTTCTCACTGGGTCTTGTGAGCATTGCACCTGGTGAACACTGGGCCCTGCCCCTTGCTTCCCTGTAAGATCAGGTCTCAAACTCAGCAGCCCAATTTTAAGGTCCATTTTGCTGCTCCCAGCAACCCCCACTGTCTTCCTTCTCCCTTCCCCCTCTACCTTTCCCCCTTGTGCTTTAACAAGTGAGGCAGAATCAGGGCTTCAGGTTTCAGTAGGACCCTCTTTCTAAGAGGCCTCAGTGTGCCCTGTGACTGTTTCCTGCTGACCCCAAAAGGGAGCGACCCTGTCCCGCAGAGGAAGGGAAATATAGTTGTAACCAGAACCAGTTCCATGGGCCTGTAAGCGCTGGTGGAAGAGCACTCTTGAACCAAGAGGCACAATCTTTCCTACTGTCAGAAAGGTCTATGTCCAGGATGCAGGGATTTCTGACTCTAGAAAAGGCGTCTGCTTAGAATCCTGACCCTTTCAGCCTGATCCTGGTGTGGACACGCCCTCAGGCTCCTTCTCATCATTTTGTTCCCACCACTCTTTACCCTGCAGCAGCAGCTCCCACAACCTTCCAAATCACTTGCAGAGTTCAGGGCAGAGTCTCAGAAAGGGATGAGCTGTGTCTTCATGGAAACATTGATGTGGAGCAATGGACTTAATCAAGATCAAAGTTTTCCTGGGAGCTGTTGATGCTGAATTTAGAAACAGACATGCTGTTGTTCTCTGGTATCTTTAGCAACAAAATCAAACCATTTGGTTTTTTTTCCCCACTGCTTATCATCTGAGATCTTGCTGGAGGTTCAGAAAGCTTTCCATTTGAAAGGAGGTCCCAGGAGCCCACAAGCCTGGGGTGCTTGGGTCTGAAATGGTCCATTACAGGCGATGCAGTCCATCCCTCCCTGGGAGCACTGCTGCCGTGTTTTCTGCTGGTCTTTCTGCCCAGAAATTTCTACAGTGCAGGCTGTTGGTGAGTGTGAGACTAAACCTCAGCTGATTCCACTTTTGTAGCAGAGAATACATCTTGTGCGATCTGTTTTAGTGGTTCTAGTTTTGACTGCTTTATGATTTGCTCTATTTATTCTTGCCCCCATTCAGAGTGAAATCCCCTGGCCTCATGTCCACAAAGCTAAGAATCATATTTATGGACATAAGGTTAGAACTGGGTCACATTCTGTTTACCTAGGTGGGTTGATGAAGAGACTATAGTCAACCCTCCCTATAGTTACAAGAATGTTTAGCCTGATTTTTCCACTCATAAACAGTTGCACAAGGCTTTCAAGCATGGAGAGTCCTATAACAATGGCCTCTGTGGCCCATAACAGGTATTAATGGCAGTCATTTTGCTGGCAATGACAGCTACCTCTGAATTTCTCTTTCCAACAGACACAGTTTCTCGGAGTTTACTTTGTCTCATCCCAAGAGTTCCTTGCTAATGCCTATGTCTTAGCCGTGCTTCTGTTCCTTGCCCTCCTACTGCAAAGGACATTTCTGCAAGCATCTTACTACGTCGCCATTGAAACTGGAATTAACTTGAGAGGAGCAATACAGGTACTTGAATGATTATCTTTTCACTATGCAATAAGGAGCACATTATGTGTCCTCATGAACACTCAAGAATGGTTTCCCTGTGAATGTATTGTTTTGTTGCCTTTTGACAGTGTTTTGAAACTAACCATTGACAAGGCAGTGTGACACGGTGGAAAGTGCCTTGGGCTGGCCTTGGAACTGTAGTAGTTCCAGCCCTAGTTCTGCCTTGGACTAGATCTAAGATGTCAGCGGCTTAGCCTCGAAGTGGGACAGACATCACTAATCAATCACAGAACTTTTTCCTGCTGAATGCCAAGTGCAGCCTCATAATCCTTCTACAAATACTGTTCCAGGGCTCTGCTACTGGATAGTCTTCTTTGGCTACAAAAAAGAGTCTTTGACATACCAGGATTAGATAGACTGAGTAGCTCAGATGGTAAAGAATCTGCTTGCAATGCAGGAGACCCAGGTTTCAATCCCTGGATTGGGAAGATCCCCTGGAGAAGGGAGTGACAATCCACTCCAGTATTCTTGCCTGGAGAATTCCATGGACATAAGAGCCTGGTGGGCTACTGTCCATGGGGTCACAAAGAGTTGGACACGACTGAGCGATTTCAGACCAGACCAAGATCAATTTGAGCTCCTAAGTCTCAGGCCATGATGAGAGGGACATATGTGGCCTGTCTGGTCCCTGGGTCTAGGTTCTTGCTACTGCCTGCTGTGACTTCCTCCTCAGGGTCTGGTGGAGGCTGATCGAGGTCAGGAAGGATTCAGGGACCCTTTAGGCAAGATAGTGATGAGCCCCAGTGTTTTCATTAGAATTTTAGTTCCACTGTTAGAATGGAGAGACCCAGTGTGATAGTGGCTTAAATAGGATGGAAGTTTGTCTTTCACGTTTGGTCAGGGCTGATACAGTCATCAGAGATCTTGGCTCCTTCTGTACTGTTGTGCTGCCAAGCCTTCTCACATGACTTTGTCCCATGGTTTAATGTGACTATGGATATCGCCACTATTGTGTCTACATTTAAACCAACAATAATAAAGGTGGGACAGTAGGAGGGAAGGCTGACCTCTTTTCAAATCATGATGCAGAAGTTGCAGAGATCTTCACCCATCCCGTTGGGGAACACTTGGCCCCATGGCTATACCTAGAGAAGCTAGAAACTGTGGCTTTATTCCTGACAGGCTTTTATACCCTGCTACAAATTCTTCTTATGAAAAGAAGAGAATGGATAATGAGGGACAGCTAGCAGATTCTGCCGTACCCAGCAATTCCCATGAAGTCAGTAGAACACTAAGAGGTTGTGACTAAATCCCAAAGCTGCCTCATTCTTCAGAAATGTTCCTCAAAGTCATTTACATTGACTGGTCCTCTGGGAGCCAGGATCAGAAGCAATGCAGAAAAGGGACTAAGGAGAAGGGTACAGCCTAGGCTGGGGACAGTGTCAAGGTCCAAACTCTGGTTATCTTGGTATAGTCCATGTGAATGGCGCCCCCTGGAGTTGTGTAGTACACAACTTGTGAAGCTGTGCATGACAACACTCCATGGCCAATGCTTTTTTTGTTGAAAAGCAGAGCCATTTCCTCATGAAGGTCTTCATGTGAAAATGATGGAAAGATCCCAGAAAAATCCAAGACCCTTAAGACTCATAGGGGTTCAGATCTAGGAGAACCAAGCTATTGCAAGTTCAGAAAACCTTTCTAAAATCCCAACCTCTGTTCAGAGCCTTCTAGTGATAAGCAGGCACATACCACTACAAAAAACAGCCAGTTTTGTAGCCAAGCAGTTTTGTAATTAAATCTACCTTCTATTTCTGTCATAAATCACGCTCTAATATTTTCCAATTATGCTAAAAGAGCCAAATATGGCTTTTTAATGTAGTAGCATGTAATTGTTTTTATTAAACTGTCTGAATATTTTGAATGAATAAGAAAGATTAATACATTATGTCCCCAAAAGAAAATGCTGGCATTAATTATGGGAACAAATTAGAAAAAAATTCTTCCGCTCAAAGATTTACAGAAATCTATAGATAAAGATTTATGTCTTTGTGAGTTTGAGAACAACCACAGTTCTTGCACAAAAGGTTATGAAGCAAAATTCCTGTATTGTATATAATTTTTGACATATACCAGGTTTTAGTTGTGTAATTCTGTGAATGCTAGTCTTTACTTAATAATGCTTTCTTTGTTAGTTTACTTATGTTCCTACTTCACTGAAACTAGATTTATTATTATTCTTTAAAAACCGATTGTATATAACTTAGGATAAGCCTAGATCTGTCAAAAAAAGTCATTGCCATTATTTTAAACCTCAACCATGGTGTACATAACTCAAAAAAGACAGAAGAAGTTCATGCTTTAAGCAGACCTACCCCATGAAAAAGCCTGGGTTTACACAAAAGATGAATTAAGGGCTGGGAATCTACCTTACAACAAAATGCACAATAGAATTTCCTTCAAGAGCAGACATCCCCAGGTCATTAAGACAGAAATGCATTTTTCCTTGTTTCAGGACACATAGCCTGAAAATTGCCATCTTTGTGGGAGGCACAATCACTCTGCACATAGAGCTTTTAGGTTCAGAGCTCATGGGACGCCATTACCGTGGCTGTTCCTCATGTGCCCTGGAGAGACAGAACAAGGTCCTTGGGGGTGGCTGGACTCGGGATAGTGCTAGGGCTGATCGACATACACATTTGTCTCACATAAGACCTTCCCAGGCTGAACCCTTGTATTTATTTCAAGGCTCAATTAAGACAAGATTTAGCCCCAGAGCAAACCCCTTTCCCCATTGGAGAAGCCACATTAAAACAGATGGCTGCCACCTTTCATCATTTTTGTGGCTCTCAAGTATGTTCTCCACTGGCCTCCAGTAAATCAAGAATACAACTGGGCATGACAATCTGCATTTAAGATTTAAAAGCCAATTAAGTCCTGTCTCCAAGGGAAAGGTCTTGCTTGCTGGGGAAGTAGCTTGTCATGCTGGTGTAGATTCCTCATGGGAATGCTGCCTCTCTGACTTGCTTGGACTGTAGTCAAAGCCCTTTACCTCTCTGAGCCTCAGCTTCTCCATTTATAAAACTGGAACAGTCACACAGTGCTCTTTACAGGGCTGCTCTGGGGCTCCATGGGGGGAGGCCTGAAAAGCCCCTTGCGCTTTAGAGACACATGGCATCTGGAGTGGTGATTATGGGCTTGATGATGACAAATGTGAAACACTCTACTCTCATTTCCAGACCAAGATTTACAATAAAATTATGCACCTGTCCACCTCCAACCTATCCATGGGGGAAATGACAGCCGGGCAGATCTGTAACCTGGTAGCCATCGACACCAACCAGCTCATGTGGTTTTTCTTCTTGTGCCCAAACCTCTGGGCCATGCCAGTACAGGTAAGGGACATGTGCTTTGTTGGGAGTTGGGAGACACAAAATCGGAATCTGCTGGTGCATGCCCAGTGGCTAAGAGCCTGCCATCTTCCATTCCATGTTTACCTATACCTTTCACCTCCTTGGGATCTCCATGGGGTGTATCCTGGGTGTCTACACTGCCTCACACTCTCCAAGGGGTCTAGGCGTCTCTCTTGATAATCAAAGAAGGCAATGGTTACTAAGACTTTAAAAGTGCAGCCAACCTTAAAAAAAAAACCCAAAAACTGAAGGGTAATCATGTGTAGAACACTTTCACATAAAAGTTGTGTTATAGCAAAGTACTTACTTACATTGAAAAGTGTTCATGATGTGTTTTTAAGTGTGTTTTTAGTATTCAAAGCATGTATCTAAAAACATGATGTGTTTTTAGTATTCAGTGTGCTTCCTGCTAAATTGGAAAACACATATGTATGCATTTGCACACATTTTTCCACATAGGAAAAAAAGAACTAAAGGGCCTCATGGGGGCTTACAAATGATTTTTTAAAGAAATGAATTCTTTTTAAAATTTTATTTATTTTTAGCTGTGCTGAGTCTTTGTTGCTGAGCGGGCTTTTCTCTAGTTGCTGTGAGTGGGGCCTACTGTTCATTGCAGTGCACAGGCTTCTCATTCTGATGGCTTCTCTCATAGGCCGCAGTAGTTGTGGCGTGAGGGTCCGGTGGTTGCAGCTCCTAGGGCTGTAGAGCACAGGCTCAATAGTTGTGGTGCACGGGTTTAGTTGCTCCACGGCATGTGGGATCTTCCCAGATCAGAGACTGAACCCATGTCTCCTACATTGGCAGATGTGTTCTTTATCACTGAGACACCAGGGAAGCCCTACAAACTTTTAATTTATTCGTTTCTAAATTCTCCAATAAGCTGGCTTTAATTTTGGAAATCTAAAACATGGCATTTTCTTTCTTTTTATATATATATATATATATATATCTTTTTTTATTTTATTTTTTTTTTACTTTACAATATTGTATTGGTTTTGCCATACATCAACATGCATCCACCACGGGTGTACACGTGTTCCCATCCTGAACCCCCCTCCCACCTCCCTCCAATGCCATCCCTCCAGGTCATCCCAGTGCACCAGCCCCAAGCCTCCTGTTCGATGTATCCTGCATCGAACCTGGACTGGCGATTTGTTTCTTATATCATACTATACATGTTTTCATGCCATTCTCCCAAATCATCCCTCCCTCCCTCTCTCACAGAGTCCAAAAGACTGTTCTATACATCTGTAGAACATAGGCAAAACACTCTCTGACATACATCACAGCAGGATCCTCTATGACCCACCTCCCAGAATATTGGAAATAGAAGCAAAAATAAGCAAATGGGATCTAATTAAAATTAAAAGCTTCTGCACAACAAAAGAAACTATAAGCAAAGTGAAAAGACAGCCTTCAGAAGGGGAGAAAATAATAGCAAATGAAGCAACTGACAAACAACTAATCTCAAAAATATACAAGCAACTCCTGCAGCTCAATTCCAGAAAAATAAATGACCCAATCAAAAAATGGGACAAAGAACTAAATAGACATTTCTCCAAAGAAGACATACAGATGGCTAACATGGCATTTTCTAAAGCCAGATAACTTTTGAGATTGGCTCTGGAGGAGGCGTGTTCTCCTCCAACAATAGAATGAGAATTCTTGGCATGGTTTACTGACTCCTGGCCTCATCTGTTCCTTCTCCCATCCTGAGCTCTTCCACCACAGAGTCTGTGACTCCTGTCCTGTGCCTGGGGGTGAATCTTCATTCTGGTGCTCAGGTCAAGAGCCAAAATCCCAGATCCATTCCCAGAAAGTCTGCAGGCTCCCTGGGTTCAAGATACTTAACCTATCCTGAACCTTAGTTTCCTCATCTGTGAAAAAGGGGAAGATTCCTACTCTCTGGAGTTGCTCTGATGATTCAGTTAGATAATGTAAGCAAAGCACCAAGCAGGGAGCCTGACATAGAGTGTTGTTTAGCCGCTCACTCATGTCCAGCTCTTTTTCAACCCCATGGACTGTGGCTCGCCAGGCTCCTCTGTCTATGGAATTTCCCAGGCAAGAATACTGGCATGGGTTGCTGTTTCCTTCTCCAGGGAATCTTCCTGACTCAGGGATCGAACTCACGTCTCCTGCTTAGCAGGCGGATTCTTTATCACTGAGCCACCTGGGAAACTCAAAGACATCACCAGATGGTCAACACCGAAATCAGATTGATTATATTCTTTGCAGCCAAAGATGGAGAAGCTCTATACAGTCAGTAAAAACAAGACCAGGAGCTGACTGTGGCTCAGACCATGAACTCCTTATTGCCAAATTCAGACTGAATTGAAGAAAGTAGGGAAAACCACTAGACCATTCAGGTATGACCTAAATCAAATCCCTTATGATTATATAGTGGAAGTGAGAAATAGATTTAAGGGCCTAGATCTGATAGATAGAGTGCCTGTTGAACTATGGAATGAGGTTCATGACATTGTACAGGAGATAGGGATCAAGACCATTCCCATAGAAAAGAAATGCAAAAAAGCAAAATGGCTGTCTGGGGAGGCCTTACAAATAGCTGTGAAAAGAAGAGAAGCGAAAAGCAAAGGAGCAAAGGAAAGATATAAACATCTGAATGCAGAGCTCCAAAGAATAGCAAGAAGAGATAAGAAAGGCTTCTTCAGCAATCAATGCAAAGAAATAGAGGAAAACAACAGAATGGGAAAGACTAGGGATCTCTTCAAGAAAATCAGAGATACCAAAGGAACATTTCATGCAAAGATGAGCTTGATAAAGGACAGAAATGGTATGGACCTAACAGAAGCAGAAGATATTAAGAAGAGATGGGAAGAATACACAGAAGAACTGTACAAAAAAGATCTTCACGACCCAGATAATCATGATGGTGTGATCACTGACCTAGAGCCAGACATCCTGGAATGTGAAGTCAAGTGGGCCTTAGAAAGCATCACTACGAACAAAGCTAGTGGAGGTGATGGAATTCCAGTTGAGCTATTCCAAATCCTGAAAGATGATGCTGTGAAAGTGCTGCACTCAATATGCCAGAAAATTTGGAAAACTCAGCAGTGGCCACAGGACTGGAAAAGGTCCGTTTTCATTCCAATCCCAAAGAAAGGCAATGCCAAAGAATGCTCAAACTACCGCACAATTGCACTCATCTCACATGCTAGCAAAGTAATACTCAAAATTCTTCAAGCCAGGCTTCTGCAATATGTGAACCATGAACTTCCTGATGTTCAAGCTGGTTTTAGAAAAGGCAGAGGAACCAGAGATCAAATTGCCAACATCCGCTGGATCATCGAAAAAGCAAGAGAGTTCCAGAAAGACATCTATTTCTGCTTTATTGACTATGCCATAGCCTTTGACTGTATGGATCACAATAAACTGTGGAAAATTCTGAAAGAGATGGGAATACCAGACCACCTGATCTGCCTCTTGAGAAATTTGTATGCAGGTCAGGAAGCAACAGTTAGAACTGGCCATGGAACAACAGACTGGTTCCAAATAGGAAAAGGAGTTCGTCAAAGCTGTATATTGTCACCCCGTTTATTTAACTTATATGCAGAGTACATCATGAGAAACGCTGGACTGGAAGAAACACAAGCTGGAATCAAGATTGCCGGGAGAAATATCAATAACCTCGGATATGCAGATGACACCACCCTTATGGCAGAAAGTGAAGAGGAACTCAAAAGCCTCTTGATGAAAGTGAAAGTGGAGAGTGAAAAGTTGGCTTAAAGCTCAACATTCAGAAAACTAAGATCATGGCATCCGGTCCCATCACTTCATGGGAAATAGATGGGGAAACAGTGGAAACAGTGTCAGACTTTATTTTTCTGGGCTCCAAAATCACTGTAGATGGTGACTGCAGCCATGAAATTAAAAGACGCTTACTCCTTGGAAGGAAAGTTATGACCAACCTAGATAGCATATTCAAAAGCAGAGACATTGCTTTGCCAACAAAGGTTCGTCTAGTCAAGGCTATGGTTTTTCCTGTGGTCATGTATGGATGTGAGAGTTGGACTGTGAAGAAGGCTGTGTGCCGAAGAATTGATGCTTTTGAACTGTGGTGTTGGAGAAGATTCTTGAGAGTCCCTTGGACTGCAAGGAGATCCAACCAGTCCATTCTGAAGGAGATCAGCCCTGGGATTTCTTTGGAAGGAATGATGCTAAAGCTGAAACTCCAGTACTTTGGCCACCTCATGAGAAGAGTTGACTCATTGGAAAAGACTCTGATGCTGAGAGGGATTGGGGGCAGGAGGAGAAGGGCACGACAGAGGATGAGATGGCTGGATGGCATCACTGACTTGATGGACATGAGTCTGAGTGAACTCTGGGAGTTGGTGATGGACAGGGAGGCCTGGCGTGCTGCGATTCATGGGGTCGCAAAGAGTTGGACACAACTGAGCGACTGATCTGATCTGAAAGGAAAATAGAAGAGGCTTGTATAGGGAGGCAGCTAGACAAGATTGGAAGAAGTGTGTTAGTCACTCAGTCATGTCCGACTCTTTGTGACCCCATGGACTCTATCCCATCAGGCTCCTCTGTCCATGGAATTCTCCAGGCAAGAATACTGGAGTGGGTTGCCATTTCCTTCTAGAGAAGATTGGATGTAGGGCAGAAAATCTGATGGTCCTTTTTATGGTAACAGTCACATATGCTATCCCCCACTTATTCACTCCCAGACCCGTGTGCCCCCTCCGCTCTGCTAAGATTTACCATTTTATCTTTTATCATTTCCCTTGTTTTCCCTTGAACAACTGGTTTCAGGAGATTTTGTCCACCACACTGCTACAAACCTGGTTACTATTAATAATAGTTTTTATTGCATATGGACCATTGCTAACAATACTAATACTAACTAACAACTAATAACCCCTGCCCTGTGCCTGGCCTGTCCAGGCTCTCTCACTTGTGTGATTAACCCTCACAACATAGTGGGAGGAAAGTTAGGTAGGAATTTTTACCTCCACTGATTACTTGCTGCTGCTGCTGTTTAGTCACATCAGGTGTGTCCAGCTCTGTGTGACCCTATGGACTGTAGCCCTGAAGGCTTCACTATCCATGGGATTCTCCAGCAAGAATACTGCAGTGGGTTGCCATGTCCTTCTCCAGGGGATATTCCCAACCCGGGGACTGAACCCAAGTCTCCTGCATTGCAGGCAGATTCTTTACCGCTGAGCCACCAAGGAAGCCCCCACTGATTACTTATCTATACTTATTTATCATGAAGTATCATTTGATTTTCTAGGTTTTTTACATTTATTTTCTAATATTTATTTATTCATTTGGCTGCACTGGGTCTTAGTTGCGGCACACAGGATCTTCAATATTCATTGTGGCATGCAAACCCTTAGTTACAACCTGTGAGCTGTAGTTCCCAAACCAGAGAAAAAACCCAGGCCCCCTGCATTTATCTTAGCCACCAGACCACCAAGGAAGACCTTGATTTTTTGTTTTTAATTCCTCAAAGACTGTACATTTGCACTTAGAGCTTTGACCAGCCCTCAAGACCCAGTATTACCACCAGAACTAATATAATCCCTTCAACCGGCTCAGGATTCCATATGCAGCCTGGTTATCCACAGGGCACACGAGGCTTTTGATGGTGTTGAAAAGAGCTCAGGAGCCCCATTCCTTCATCCCCAAAGGCTCTCCCTGATTGGAATCTTTTTGGATTACATATGCCTTTTAAATAACACTTTCATTGAGATATAATTCACCCATTTAAAGTGCACAGTTCAGTGGGTTTTAGCATGTTCACAGAATTATGCAACATCATCATAATTTTAGAACACTTTCATTACCCCAAAAAAGAAACCCATACCCATTGGATGAGTCACTCCTCATACTTGCCCCCAGCTCTACACCGTCACTGATCTACAAATACTTCTTTTATATAATTTTTATTGGTGTATAGTTGATGTACAATGTTGTGTTAGTTCCAGGTGCACAGCAAAGTGAATCAGTTATATATACACCTATATCCACACTTTTTTAGATTCTTTTCCCATATAGGTTATTACTTTTGAAAACATAATGAAACTTCTCCTCAGAAAAACAAAAGTGCATTCACACGTTTTGCCTACAATTTCAGGGGCTTTGTGGGCCCCCTGAAGCTTATGGACAACTATGTTAAGGAACTTGCCCATAGTGGGGACCTCTGTGCCACCTCATCCCATGAGCATTGGAAGCCCAGAGAGGGCAAGGGCCTTACCCTGGGCGACCCAGCAAGCTGGTAGCAACACCATACCCAGGTATATCCTTTCTGTGGTTCCCTAGTGACAGAGTTCCCATGAGGCTTGTTTGTTTAATAAGGAGGATCGGCCACCTTGTCTCCAGCTGTGTGCCAGGCACTATATATGTGCTTATCATATATGTTCATTTCATCTTCACAACCCTGGAAAAGGGCATGGTAACCCACTCCAGAATTCTTGTCTGGAGAATCCCATGGACAGAGCAGCCTGGAGGGCTTCAATCCATAGGGTTACAAAGAGTCGGACGTGACTGAAATGACTTAGCATGCATGCATGCAATCTTCACAACAGTTCTGCTAAGTGGGCAGTTAAAATCACCACCTTAAAAATGAAGAAGCTGAGACTCAATATTGCACAGCCAGTAAGTGCTGGGACTGCATTCACACTCAGGGCTCCCGACTCTTGGACTGTGATCGCCCCACTACTACACGAGATTGCTCTCCTGGCCTGTGACTAGGAGATAAAATAGTCTTTTTATTCTCCACACTTGCTTTGCGCACTCCAAATCCCTGATTTCTGGTGTGTTCTTCCACGTGGTCCATTCAGACCCCTGCAGAAGAACAGAGCAGACAGAGGGTCTGGGGAGCATGACACGGGGTGGGCAAAGTGTGGGGATGAGCCTGGTGGCAGCAGTGGTCACATCCCCAGCAGCTGCCAGCCTTGGAGGTGGTGGTGGGTACAGATACCTATACCCAGCTGGGGCCCTGAGAGTGTTCTGGGAGTGCTCTAAGAGCTTTTGTGGTGTCCATCTTTACTCAAGCTGCTGAACGACACCCTGATAGCCTCCAAATGAGAACAGCTAATGAAAAAGGTGGATGCCAAGGATAATTTTCCGGAATGACAATGGGAGTGTGTTCTAGCAAGAGTAGGAATGTTCCCTAATGTGCTCCTCTGCCCGCCCGTGCCAGCATTTAACATCAGCTAAACACTGGGAGGTAGGTGGTGAAGGGGTCATTTTCCAGCCCCTAAGAACCCGCTAATGGAGGAGGTGTTCTGTAATTAATAGATATTACAGAGTCAGCCAACCACTCCTCTGTCCTTGAGATGGTGCAGGAGTTTTGTGCCAATTTGATGAGGGCTCAGGCAGTGCAGGGCCAACCTTACCTTTTTTTTTTTTTTTCCAATTAAGGAAGACAGCACATCTGCTCTTCTAGAATAAGCCCTGAATTTAGAAGTGTCTGCCTTTGAAGGCAACCTGCGAAATTGTCATCTTGAGGCTTTGGGGGCTGGCAAGAGTAATTTACACTTCTCATCAATATTCAGAAGCCGGCTGTCACTTACATAAAGCTAGAAGCAGAATGAATTCTCTTTTTAGAGAATACCTACCGGATTCATTAAAAATTAAAGACACCAGGAACATTAGAATAAAAAGTAAACTCTCAGAGCCTGGACTCGTTTTGTCAGGCATGGGTGCCGTTCTTTTACCTCTTTTCTCAGGTATCACTTTTTTCCAATAGAGTGAAATACCAACCTTGATAAGCAGCAAACTGAACAAAAGGTACCGTCACTCTTTGTGCAGCCTCAGCTCTGAGACTGGCTTCCATCTGGAAAGTAGACCTGGAGAGAGTGAATGCCCCAGTCAAGCTTGCAGATAAATGTATTTAGTTGCCAGTCCAGAAACTCTCTGCTTGTGTGCGAACCCATCATATTAATCCCTCCTTCTGAAATCACATTGTCACACCTCCTCTTTTCTCCCAGGAAACTTTGGAAGGCTGGACACCAAGGCATGTCCCACTTCAGGGTGGTGGGGTTGAGGGGGTGGAGTGCAGACTTTGTTAATACCCCCTGGCAGGGGCTTCCCTGGTGACTCACTGATAAAGAATCTGCCTGTCAGTGTAGGAGATGCAGGTTCCATCCCTGGGTTGGGAAGATTCTCTAGAGAAGGAAATGGCACCCCACTCCAGTATTCTTGTCTGGAAAATCCCATGGACTGGGGAGCTTGGCGGGCTACAGTCCATGGGGTTGCAAAGAGTTGGACACGACTTAGTGACGGAACAACATCAACACGACCTGGCAGGGCAGCCCCCAGGTCAAAGGGAACTCATCTCCACGACCCTCCCTCAGATCATCGTGGGTGTGATTCTCCTTTACTACATCCTCGGGATCAGTGCCTTAATTGGAGCGGCTGTCATCATTGTACTGGCCCCTGTCCAGTACTTCGTGGCCACCAAGCTCTCCCAGGCCCAGCGAAGCACACTGGTAAGTATCCACAGTGTACATGTGGCCCCTCTCCCCATCCTTCCCCCACTCGTCTCCCCTCGTATTGGCGGGTGTCCTCACTCTTCCCCCGGTGCCACCAAACAGCCCCTCACACATCCACACTGTGACTGGCCTTAAACAGGTCACGTCAGCTGTCCAGACTTCAGTTTCTTTGTGAAATAGGGTTAATGCAGGGACACTCCTGTGGGGACAGAAGCTGGGCCTCATCTGTAAAACGGCAAGGGCATTGACTCAGCTCCTTCCTCTTGGGTGGGATGGGGGCAAAGGAAACCCTCCTCTGACTTGGGGACTTCTGGCAGGAGTACTCCAATGAGAGGCTGAAGCAGACCAATGAGATGCTCCGTGGCATCAAGCTGCTCAAGCTGTATGCCTGGGAGAACATCTTCCGCACGCGGGTTGAGATGACCCGCAAGAAGGAGATGACCAGCCTCAGGGCTTTTGCCATCTGCACCTCCATCTCCAGTGAGTACCCCCCACCTCCGCCAACCAGCCAGCACTCTGTGCTGCTGCCTACATGCCAGGATAGGGTGTCGGGGCTGGAGGAGGAAGTAGGGGTGCAGAAGCAGGAGACTTTGGGACCATCCCATCCAGGGATGATCAAACTGTCTCTTAGAGCTGCCAGAAAGCAGTGTTCTCAGCCATTGATCCAGCAACTGTATTGAGAGCCTGCCACGTGCAGGACACTGGGCTGGCCCTCAAGAGACAGTGATGAGAAAGACAGCTGTGGTCTTTGATGTCTTACAAAGCTGATGTGTTATTGAGAGGCATCAGTAAATGAATAAATAACAGCAGTTTTGAATTCTCCCAAGTGTGAGGACTTCTCTTCAATAAGTCAGGCTGAGCTGCCACTGCCCTAAGGAAGCTACAAGGAAGCTTTTGTCTCCCTGGGGCCTTAGGAGTGAGAAGTTTTCTCTTTAAAGAACAAAAGCTCAAACTTGAGGTACTTACAGGTATAGATACTGAATTTACATTAGTCAAGTGGTTTGGGAAGCCCAAATCCAGAAAATAGAGAAAAAAACCCAGAAAGCATAAAACTCTTGTGGTCCCAGAAGATACACATATTAAAACCGTTTTCCAGAAAACATAGGACTCCAGTGGCAAACATTCCTGTTAAATAATGAGCTAATAATAAAGAAATTAAAATCCACCAGAAAAGATGCACCATCAGAGTGAAAGTCAGCAAATGCAAAAAATAGAATTAGTTCTTCAATACTTAGAGATGATAGAATAGTTTGAAAGAGATAATAAAATATACGTGTTAAAATAACTAAAGAGCTAAAGGAGGGCACAAGGCAAAACAGCGAAAAGAAAGCCAAAAGAACTTCTCAAAATTAGAAGTTCAGTTCTTGAATTCAGATGGCTTCCTGGTCAGAGTGAGCATATAGAGGTCAGGCTGTGGATGGAGTCCTGGCCCAAGTTTATCTCCACAGTTGGTCTAGTGGCTCCATGGACTCACCGCTTTGCAGTTACTGCCCAAGTCCATAATCAGGATGTAGATATTTAGCAGCTAGAAGACCCTATACCGATTCCCTGATCTGCCCAGTTTAAGAGCCATTTTGGTAGGAAGGGCTGAGGGGAAGCCCCCAAAGAGAAAAAATAAAAGGGCAAGAACTCAGTGTACAGGTTAAATGAATTCACATAGCCGAAGAGGGGATTTGTGAATAAAAAGATATATCTGTGGAAATTACACAGAATGTGGCAGGGATAAGTAAATGGGAAATGTTTTTGCAAGTTAGGAGAACCATTTTATAGATGAGAAATTGAGGCCCAGAGTGGGTATCTCCCTGAGGTCACTTCTAGGTTAATAGCATGGCTCAGACTAGATTCTCTGGAATCTCTGAGACTCTCAGAGCTGAGAACCTAAATGAGGTGAAGAAAACTTAGGACACAATGGAACACCATTTTCAGGCTGTGGTCTCTGAATGGAAGAAAAGCAACCTCGAATGGGCTTTGATGGGAATGGGAAACGAAGGGAATTAGGAGAGAGAGACACTACCGCCCCCTCCACCAGCTGAAGCTGGCTCTCTTGATGCGCCAGGAAGAGACATACGTGTGGGCGTGCCAGCAGTGGGCAGCAGTGGAGGGTGCACTGACTTGTGTTTCCCAGAGAGGCACGGGGGAAAGAGATGGGATTCGGGTCATCTGTGTGTTCCTGGCAGTCCACTGCCTAAAGAGAGGGTCTGGCAGGGCAAAGTGGCCTGCATTCAACCTGAAGGTTCTCACAGGGCAGGGCTTGCACTGAGCACCTCCTTGTGTCTGGCCAGACAGCACAGGACAGATGGTATCCTGGTCCATGCAGCAGTGACCAGCCCATCCACCATCATGGCACCAGCCATGGCATCTTTCTGCAGGAAATCCTGCTAAGAGCTGATTTTCACAGAATGGAGTGATCAGTGTCGCAGGCTTCCTGGACTCCTCACCGAGACATTCCAGGTTCCTCTGCCATGACCCTGTGGCCTCCTCCTGGACTGAGCACTTGATCAGTTTGGTTCATTCACTCAGTCGTGTTCAACTCTTTGCGACCCCATGGACTGCAGCCCACTAGGCTTCCCTGTCCATCACCAGCTCCTGGAGCTTACTCAAACTCATGTCCATTGAGTCGGTGATGCCATCCAGCCATCTCATCCTCTGTCGTCCCCTTCTTCTCCTGCCTTCAATCTTTCCCAGCATCAGGGTCTTTTCCAATAAGTCAGTTCTTCTCATCAGGTGGCCAGAGTATTGGAGTTTTAGCTTTAGCATTAGTCCTTCCAGTGAATAATCAGGACTGATTTCCTTTAGGATAGACTGGCTGGATCTCCTTGCCATCCAAGGGACTCTTGTGAGCACTTGATAGAACAGGAGAAATTGGGAAGGAGCCTCTGGGGAGCTCAGGGAAACCAGTGTCCACAACCCCAGGCCTTCTTCAGCCTGTCTGTCAGCTCTGCCTACCCCTGGGTCTGGTCGTGGTAACAGTAACCCCACACTATGTTCAGCTCCGTGAGTTACAGACACTTGGCTTCCAGACACCCCATCGGGAGGAACAGCTGTTGAGGTAGGGGAGGACTTCTCCCTCCGACAAGAATGTGGCAGGGTGGAGTGGGGCAGGCTCACCGTTGCTACAGTGGGAGAGAGAGAAGGGAAGCAGTAAGGAAATTGGGGGCACCAAGTCCCCAAGATTCCTGGCAGCAAGGTAGAGGCAGCCTCGGACCATATAGACGGGGGCATGTGGGAGCTCCTTTGCATCTAGGAAATGTATGCTCATTTCCTGCGATCTGAACTGCAGCCTGCTGGGACATGGCTTCCTATGTAAACAGCATTAAAAGATGCCTAGGTTTCCGGGCTAGCCCAATGAAGCCTGTCTAATAAATTCTTTTTGTCCTATGGGCCCCCAGACAACAAGACATAGCTTTGTGAAGGGTTTGGGGCAGGAGGACCTAGGGCAAGGAGACTGCTTGTTGTCCAGAGCTGAGATGACTCTGGAAGGAGTCAGGGTCTCTGGAGCTATGCAGGGATGTGCCCAGGGCCCCTAGCCTGTCCAGTACTTGGTGACCTAGAAAGATAAACAGAGCAGCCGAGGCTGGTCCATGGAAGAAAGCAGAGAGGGGAACAGGAAAAGCCCTTGGAGAGAGAGAGCTTGGAAAGCCAAGTGCTGCTCGCTGGGTGTTCACCTTTCCTGGGATGGGTTTCTCTGTGTTGGTTGATGGTGGGATGGGGAGAGACAGGTTAGAGGCCCTGCCAGGCTGCAGTTATTAGCTTTGAGTGTGTTTTCATTTACGTCCTCCTGGACTTCCTGCCTTCTGCTCTCTGTCACCTGGAATTAGGACACAGGTGATTAGGCTTGAGGTAATGGGGCATCTTTCATTCTCCCTTCTGGCACCAACCATGGGGTCCTGGTGCCACAGTGGAGCCCTGGAGTCACGTTTCCTGATGGGGCCCATCGGTGGTGCTGCCTGCGGGGTTTTCAGTCTGGTCATCATACACCAGGCAGTCAGACTGTCGGGCAGACAAGGTTACCTCTGACACTCTATCTGATGGTCTCGGTGTCAGCATCACTGAGATCTCCTGTGTGTGGACCCCTGAGCTGGTGCAGGGCAGGTCAGCACAAGGGGGTGAAAAGGAAATGAGTCCAGTTTCCCTGCTATCAATATCCAGAATGGGTATTTCCTCTTGAAGAAAAACAGATGTGAGTTACTCAGATGGCACTGAGCGAGCCCTGCCCTGTGTTAATCACCCAAAAGGGCAAAAGATGTGCTCCTGTTCTCAAGGAGTTTATACTCTGCTGAGAAGTCAGCGCTCACGTACAAGAGACAGTGTGGCTGGGAGTTCTCAACCGCAGGACCTGCTCTGCACTCGCTGCACTAACCCTCACAACTCTGTGAGCTGTGTGCCCCTGGTGTTCCATTTTACAGCAGGAAAGACTGAGGCTCAGGGAAGGGAAAGGACTCTCTGAGGTCCTCAGCCAATAAATGGCAGAGAATAGAGAAGAAGGAAGCCCACATGGGCAGGGAGTGCACACAAAGCTTCATGCAGGAGGAGGTTTGGCTGCAGCTGGCACAGGCCAGGTTTTAGTAAGAAGACCAAGTGAGGAAAAGCAGGGGTGAGTGCTGTGCTTCCTCTTAGAAGTCAGTCCCACCGTTCTTTTCTTGCAGCACCCACATAGCCCTAGGTGTCCAGTCCAGCCATGCGTTGGAGGACAAGCTCTGCAGAGGTGACAGAAGGGTCCCAGGCCCTACCCATCACCCAGCCGGCATGCTGCCCGTTCATTCTGTCCTTCATGCAGCACTCATTCCAGAGCCTTCTCTCCTTGCCAGACTCTACTGAGGCCCTGGGCATTGGAGAGGAGGCTGCATGGCTTTTGCCCTCCACATCTTGTGGGAGACCATGACGTGAACAGGGGCCATGCCTGTGGTCAGTTCTAAATCTCCCGGGTTTGCTTTCATGGTGCACACCTGGCCCTGGCCTCTCTTATTTCATTCCCACAGATAGTGCTTCATCTTGTGCGTTGGGTTTCCCCCTGAGGCAGGGAGGCATTGAAGGAGTTTAAAGGAAAGGGGTTTGCCGTCTTTTCCAGTGTTGTGTGGTCAGGGACCTTCCCTCTTCCCAGTCGGGTTGGAACCACACTCGGGTGGTTTACTTTGGATAATTGTGACTGGCCTCACACTTTGTCCTGAAAAACAAAAAACAACCCCCCCTCCCCGCCAAACCCAGCTCTGCCATTCACGGAGCACCCAGCACCTGCCCCTCCTGGAAACCCAGGGCCTGGCTATTCTTGGTGAGTCTTAAGCTCCCTCTTTCCTCCTGGGTGGAGGCCCTGACTGAAGACAGCCCATGTCTGGGGACAACGTGACCTCCAGACTTCTCCAGCTTCTCGGGACTTCTTCAGCATCTGCTCTTCCTCCCGCCAGCTGGTGCAGCCACAGTGGGCTGCTGATGCCCACCCTGGCCTGCCTGGGGAGGGGACCGCTGGGTGGCAGGGAGGCGGTGTCGGGGGAGCTGGAGGCAGGGCTCAGCTGGCTGTGAGCCTCCCGCCTCACTTCCACCACCTCCAGTGCCGGACACACCATGAACCTGCTTTCCTTCCCTCTCTTGACTTTAGACTGAACAGCACTCTTGCAGGTGCGGCCTGCCTCACTGTGAGCCGGCAGCTTCTCCCCTGGGCCTGGGGGGAGGCGGTGAACTTAACCAGAGGCACAAATGGCTCACTGTGCCTCCCCGACGCGTGGCTTCTGAAATATTTATCAGTGCTTTGGAGATGAAAAGCTCCTGTTATTACAGTGTGGGGGCTGGCACCCGCAGGCCGGGCAGCATTCCTTGACCAAAGCCAGCAGGGAGTGGGCTATCTGAGCCCTGCTTTGTGTTCAGGGGATGTGTTATTTTGTTTTAGGGGTGACACCATTGTTCACTACTGTACCCCTCGGTAGTGAGGGGTTGTGTTGGTTGCCTGGAACGCAATGCCTAGAACAGAGGAGACCCTCAATTTCTGAATGAATATTTCTTAAAGGAGGAGGGGGTTATTCAAACAATATCTGTCCTTAACTCTGCGCTGTTACAGAAAGGCTTTCCCCTTTGAAGGTGGCCTTTCAGGCCTGCCTACATGCAACTAAACTTTTCCATAACAGCATCACACTCACACCTCGTTTCGTAATCTTCTGCTTTCACTTCGTGTTATTTAACAGTATTTCCTGCTCCCCAACGTTCAAGGTTTGAGCACTGTCATGTTTTTCTTTTTTTAATTTTTTCCTAGATCACATCAAAGTGAGTCAGCCTACCCCATGCCAAAGTTGGAGAGAAATCTACTCTTGGTCTTATTTCCCTCTCCTCCTATAGGCCCTTATGTGGTTCAGGGAAATGGAGGCAAGGCCTCAGGTCTTCAAGCCATGACCGCTTGAAGGGATGCCCAGCTCCCTTCCCACCCCACCCCACCATACCTTCATCCCAGGCACAGGGGGGTCTGCTGAGTGCAGAGGGATGCCAGACCTTGTAGCATGCCTGCGGCTAACACCTCCCAGTCTCCGGCACCGACACCCCCAGTTCCAGCTGTGTTCACCCCAGGTCCTAAGGGGCTGATCTTGCAGCTGGCGAGTCTATTCACCCAACCCCCACCCCTGAAAGTGACCCAGAGCTCCCTGTAAAAAGGCCGTTCTTGCAAAAGAGAATGAGGACAATGGAAAATAACATTTTCATTTTTAGCGTCTCCATACAATAGCCAGAACTGATAGAAGTTAATTATATATCACTTGTGTTCTCCGTGTTGCTGCATCAGCTTTGGAATGCTCCTTTTCAGATTTATGTGTAGCTCGTCTCATTCCTCAAAGGAGTTCAGGCAGCTACAAGAATGAGGACAATAAAATAGAAAAAAAATATATAAATTAAAAAATCACGACCAAGGAAAACACGGAGTAGAACAAAATGTCAGTTATCACACATCTCCTGACTGTAAAGCCTGCCTGGAGTTGCTATCCCTTGTTTACTAAAACAGCCGCTCCTGTTAGATGTTTCCAGTTTACTTCGTTTCAGTGCTTCTTTGCTGTGGTTGCGGTTTTCGTTTTGCTGTGACAGATAGTGCTGCGGCCAACACCGTCTTACTGAGAGCTTTGTGCTTCTCTTGAGTGATTATTCAGGATAAATTCCCAGGAGAGAGATTACAGGATCAGAAGATCTGAACTTCTGTGCAGCTCTAGCTCCGAAGCACCAGATTGCTTTCTGAGCGAGTCCTACCGGTTTATAATCTAACTTCCTGGCCTGTTCTTTAGCTGGGAGTTGAGCCCCCACATGTGTGGGAGGGGTCTTGGCCTGGGGCAGGGGTGGGGTGCACAAGTTCCTGTTGACAGGATGGGCAGGAGAGGAACGGAAGGTGCCATCTGCCCTGAGGGAGCTCCGAGGGCGAGGCTACCTGTCTTTCAAGCTGTGTGGTGGTGGTCAAGGGCCCAGGCCTGATGGGCATCATCCTCTCCCTCCCCCTCCCCAGCCAGTGATGGCCATGCTGTGTCCTGTGCACCAGATCTGGGTTCCCTGTGCTGTGGGAAAACCAATACTGCTTATATCCTGCCCCCTGCAGTGTAAGAGGGCCATGAGGGAGGGCTGTGGCATTGTGGTAGGCACCAGGAGACCATGGAGCCTTCATCCAGGAAGAGCAGTCAAAGCACCGTCATGTATGATATTAGTGTTGATAAAAAGCCCTGTGGTCAAAGAGATTGGCAGTGCCCCAAGGGCTCCAGTCATATCTTCTCCATGAGACAGGGAGCCCTGCAATGGCAGGGCCCATAGATCAGGAATTCCCCAAAGATGGGAACAGTGTCTTTCCTATTTGCTTGAGAGCCCCACAGGAGCTGTCTCCCATCCTATAAGGTGCCTCCTGGGAGCATAGTTCCTTACCTCCTTCCGCAGACTGGGAGCCTCATGAGGGCAGGGACCACGTTCTTCCTCTCTCTTGGGGTTCCGCATCTCCAACACACACAGTGGATGTTCTCGCTGGTGCTGGACTCTTAGAGTAACTAGACAGTCAGCTTCTTGGAATGGTGTTGAACGTCTGGAATTTTTCAGAGTGTCAGACGCTTCACCATTCATTGAACAGGGGCCATGTGCACAGGCTGAGCCCTTGGCCTCTGGCTCCTGGCCCCTTCTGCTTTCATCTGGCTAATTGTAGAACCAGACTCTTGGCTGGTCTAGAAGAGGCTCCAGGAAGGAAAGGGGAGGTGGTGGGATGGTGGCAGCTAGAATGGGCATCTCTTACTCCAAGAGGGGTGCTCTCTCCGGAAGTTTGGGCCAGGGGTCAGGGCTGCCTCCGGCATCTCACAGATTGGTCCAGAGGAGCAGGGCTAAGCTAGCCGCCCAGGAGGTGTAGTACTTAGGTAGCACTAAGGCTTCATGGAGTCCATTCCCTACATTACCTGCTCTCACTGAGGAGATCGCCTGAGTGTGGGAACAAGTCGGTACAAGTTAACAAAACTCAGGGGAAAGAAACTGAGGTCCAGGGAGGTAAATGATCAGCCCAGGATTACACAGGTTAGAAAAAATGAGGACTCCACCCTTCTCTGACTTTAAGTCCAGATCTCTTTGCTCTTTGGGGTCCCTGTGAAGAGTCTGAGGACTGCTCTGTAGACAGAACAAAGAAGGGGCTTCCGTTGCAGGAAACCTACTGCCCCACCTATGCATGGACTCCCAGCCTTAGAGCTAAGGCAGTCCCTGCTTCGAGCTGTCCTCAGTCACTAATACCTCAGTGTGAATGAGTTTGAAACCCTTCCTAAGAGCCATGCAAGAGTGCAAGTGTTAGTTGCTCAGTCGTGTCCGACACTTTGCGACCCCGTGGACGGTAGCCCATCAGGCTCCTTTGTCCATGAGGATTCTCCAAGCAAGAATACTGCAGTGGGTTGCCATTTCTTCCTCCTGGGGATCTTCCTGACCCGGGGATTGTACCCAGGTCTCTCACATTGCAGGCAGATTCCTTACCATCTGAGCCACCAGGGAAGTTCTAAGGGCCTTGGGAGATTAGGAATTCTGTAAGCCTCAGTCCAGGGAAATTCAGGGACCAGAGACAGAGGAAGGAGAAGCAACTCGGTGCCCCCAGAAACACATGCTGCTGACCTCACGTTTGACCACCGGCTGCCAACTCTCCAATCCTTCCCCCTGCCATTTTCTCGTAGGGCTTTCTTCACACTGTCTACATGGAGCGGAGTAAGAGCATTTCAGCCTTTCTTTAGAGGCTTTTATGACTCAAGGACAGGGGATAAGCATCTTGAGGGCACATGGTAAGGAGCTGGAGGTGCCACAGGGCTAAGATTTCTGTCCCAGCTCCACCCTGCAGGCTGGGTAAGGACCCCCGAGGCTGCCCTGCCTCAAGTCCAGCCTGGGCAGCTTCACCTCCAGCTGTCTTCTTCATCCTGCTAAACTCCCTCTGTGCTTCCTCTGCAGTTTTCATGAACACGGCCATCCCCATTGCAGCTGTCCTCATCGTAAGTGGATCCTTTCTCCATCTCCCATTGTTGGGGGGTTGGTTGGGGGCAGTGGGGACTTCTGGAGTGAGAGATTCCCAGGGTTTGGCCTTTCTGTACAGGGGCTTCAGGAGCTAGGTTCAGCAGGGGCACTGAGAACAGGGTCACGGATGGCAAGTCTGTCTGTATATGGAGCTGGTCGCTTCTCCACACCCCATCCAGGCAGACAAGACCTCTGCCTCCCAGCCTGGAAGACCCGATGCCTAGTCTCGAGAGCAATTTAACTTTCTTTAAAAAAGTGCCATCAAACTTCTTCATTATAAAAGTGAGAAACGTTTTTGTAGAAATGTTGGGGAATTCAGAAGGGAAAAGGCAAAGAGAACTTAAATCACCCATAATCCCACTGGCAACAACTTCAGTGTATTTCTTTCCAGTCTTTTCTTGAGTCACAGAATACAGCATTTTTACAAAAATAGGATTGTGCTTCACACGCAGTTTTGCAACCTTTTTAAAATTTAAGACTATGACATGAACAATTCTCCATGTCATTAAATATCACAGTGGTGGTTTTCTAAAGCAATTTTGGCCAAAGCTGTGTGGGAGCTGAGTAGTGAGGGCCAGCAGCACACCCCTCCAAAAAGGCCACACGCCCACAGCCCCTTCTCTCAGGACTCCCATCCTTGGCTTCTGTGACTGCTGCGGTTCTTTAAAAAGATGCATTTCTTTCCCCCGGGGCCGGAGTCCCTGAGCTGTGTCAAGTTCACAGCCTGTCAGTCACGCTTGGGAATTCACTTTCAACATGACTTATTGGGCTGGATCCCGGCCTGGCTCTTGGGGAACTCTGGGTAACAGAGGCTACCGAGCCAAGCCAGGTAGCCGGAGGCTGGGGGGCACAGCTGAGGAGGTGGTTTTGTAAATAGCATGTTTACATTTTCTGGCTGAGGACTGTTGTCTGAGTGGGCAGAGCTGACCTAACCTGAGGGCTCCTGGTGTTCCTGCAATGAAGGAGGCAGGGCCAGGAGGGACGGTTCCATGAGATGACTCTGAGGATGACAGCATCTCCAACCAGAAGTTCCCCTGGATCCCTTGCTCCCCGCTTCTGGTTTCCTTCCCCGGAGACTGAGGCCCGCCAGTGTGGGAGGGGCCCGTGCCCTGAATCCTGCTCTGCTCTGTCTCATTTGTGCCTCTGTCCACAGACCTTTGTGGGCCACGTCAGCTTCTTCAGAGAGGCCGACTTCTCCCCCTCGGTGGCCTTCGCCTCCCTCTCCCTCTTCCACATCCTGGTCACGCCGCTGTTCCTGCTGTCCAGCGTGGTCCGGTCCACTGTCAAGGCTCTGGTCAGGTGAGAGGAGGGGTCCAGCCAGGGCGACAGGCTGCTCATGTGTCAGGCCCAGGCTCGCTCCGGCGACCACAGCAACCACAGCTGTTTGGTCCCGGGACACGCCTGCCCGTTGCTGTGGGCTTTGCTGAAGCTGGTTGTGGTTGGTCAGAGGGACACAGTCCATGTATAGCTCCCCTCTACACCATCCCTGAGAAGGACTAGCCAAATTTCTTACGTCCTCCAAGGAGAGGGAACTCAATGTCACCTTCAAGACAACTCCATAAAAAAAAAAAAAAAAATTGACATTGAGCCGAACTTGGTATATCCAAGTTCTGCCTTCCAGAGCCACTCAGAATGAACATCATCCCTCTCCCACATGATGACAGCCCCGTAGATGTTAGAAGGCATCCCTGAAATCCTTGTCTTCCCCAAGCTGAACACCCGTGGTCTCTCCACGGGACTTAGCGCCTTCACAGCCCCGATCGGTGAAGAGGCTTTCCCCAGGCGCCTGCACCCCCTGTCTCCAACTGGCCTGCACTCTGGGAGGCCCCACTTCAGGGCTCAAGAGCCCAGTGGTGACTCTGCCACTGTCCCAGAGGCATCGCCTTCTTGGGAGTGAAAGCCTGGAGGTAGAAGGCCGAGGCTCTGGCTGGGGAATGCCACAGCTGGAGTGTGAAGATCCCCCGAGGCCGCTGAACTAGCTTTGTGAAAGCAACGGGCAGGCGTGCCTCTGGGGAGAGCTGGCTATGTCCTTCCTTATCACCAGTGGGACCAGACAGGAACAAACGTCCTCTGTACTCAAACCCCTCCAGCCTTGTGGGAAGTGACATCCCTCTCCTGGACCCTGGCAGGTCCGAGGCAGCTGGCAGGAGGGGTGGCTGTTGGAATGAAGTAGCTGATGGAAAGAGGGTCGAGGATGGAGGGGCATAACACAGCAGAGCTGTGGTCATAGGAGAATCTCACTAGGGAGTAGCTGGCTGGAAAGGGATTAGCTCCCATTTCCAGGGTCAACTGTGTTGACTCACTTTTAGTGACATTGTGAAACTACTAATGATCAACCCTCCTCCCCCACCCCTACCCCAGCCGATGATTCTGAGTAGAACCCATATATTCAGAGGCGTTAACAGCTATGGGGAATCTCTTGCCTGACCCAGAAGCATTTCTATATAAATACTCCTCATCTCACCTCAGGATAGCTACAGCCTTTTTAAAGAAGGAGACCAGACTCTGGGCTGAAAGTGGGAACATGACACAGCCTGAAACTTTACCCTAAGTCAGCTCCATCTCCCACTCCTTGCCCCCGCACCACCCCACCAAGCTGTGTTGGAATGGGGACAGAAGGAGAAGCAGGCAGAGGCTGGCAGTCTGCTCCTTGTATGGGGAGAGACTGCGTGCTCAGAACAGAGATAGGGGTGGGGTGGCCCCAGGCTGTTGGAAATTTAAGCAAAAGGTGGGATTGTATGAACAATTCTCAAGATTCCCCAGACACCTTGCCCACCCCTAGGGATAAGAGAGAATGAATCAAGTGAAGATTCTGGAACCTCCTCTGAGTTCATAAGGAAATGCTTGGGGTGGAGAATAGCCTTTTCCTCCTTGAGTTGGGAATAATACCTCTTCCACACCTCCCCCAGCAAGATCAAATTATTTAATGGGGATTCAATTATGTGCTTATAAACCATTTAACAGTGTCCGCTGTGTAGTTAGTAGTGATGTCATGTCATGTCTGACTCTTTGTGACCCCATGGTCTGTAGCCCACCAGGCTCCTCTGTCCATGGAATTCTCCAGGAAAGGGTACTGGAGTGGTTAGCCATTCCCTTCTGCAGTGGATCTTCCTGATCCCAGGATTGAACATGAGTCTCTTGCATTGCAAGCAGATTCTTTTCTGTCTGAGCCACCAGGGAAGCCCCAACTCAATGGTTAATAGCCAATCCTAATCCTAACCTATCAGAACTCCGATAAAGCCCAACACCAACTATCCTTCAGTCTAATAACCAGACTAACCAACTAACTTTAACCCTAAAACTAGTCAGTCCCTCCTAATCCATGCCCTAACCTACTCCAGCTGACTAGTCAACACTAATAACCCTAGTAACTCCTATTGCCCCCACAGAATGGCCCTGGTCTGTCCCCTCCCGTGTGGGCTTTGTGGGGGCCACAGCTGGAACCTGAAGTCTTCTCAAAACTGCTCTCTCAGGCCTCGCCCTCCTCCCTCTCCCCTCCTCTCTGCCCCCCGGCAGGGTGAGGGGTGTCTGCACTTCCTCTGCAGCGTGCAAAAGCTCAGCGAGTTCCTGTCCAGCGCAGAGATCCGTGAGGAGCAGTGTGCTCCGCGAGAACCCGCGCCCCAGGGCCAAGCCAGCAAGTACCAGGCGGTGGTGAGTGCCCCCCTGCCCTGCACCCCCACCCCGGTGTATTTCTCTAACGCCTGCAGCTCGAGCCCTGCTGTTGTCCTGCCTCAGCTTCCTTGCACAGCTCCCAGCCCCTGGGCCCTCACCTCCTCTAATCAACTCCAGCCCCTCAAGGTTGTGAACCGCAAGCGTCCAGCCCGGGAGGATTGTCGGGGCCTCACGAACCCACTGCAGAGCCTGGCCCCTGGCACAGATGGGGACGCCGACAACTGCTGTGTCCAGGTGAGTCCCAGACCCTGCACCCCCGCCCGGCCACCCAGCACCATGTCCACAGGGAGCACAATGCCTGAAGGACCAGACACCTGTGTCCTGAGCCCTCTGCCCTGGATGGAGGTCACCCTGCCTGCCTGTAGTGTCCATGGGAGCCCTGAGACCAGGGCCAGTGCTTCAATCTCCACCAAGTGGGGGGACCTGTGGCCATCCTCTGGGGAGGGTGCCTCAGGTAGAGGTCTGCATGAGAAGGCCATGCCCCAACTCCCCTGCCTTGGAGGTGGACTGGAATCAGTGTGTGTGTTTTTTTTTTTTTTTTTTTGCTTTCATGGGGGAGGGGAGGCAAGACTATTCACACCAAACTCAGCTGCCTTTCTGTTCTCTTCTGGTCGGTGGGGTGCCCCTAATGAAGATCATTGGAGGCTTCTTCACGTGGACCCCCGATGGAATCCCCACACTGTCCAACATCACCATCCGCATCCCCCGAGGTATGACCCGGCTCACACCTCCATCATGGTCTAGGGGTGTCCCCCTTAGAATCATGTCTGAAGTGCCCCCTCCCCATGTTCCACTGAATGACAAGGAGAGAAAAAGAAAAATCAGGACCGATTGAGCAGCTGCTGTACGTGCACTCTTGGTGGGTGCTCTGGGGTATGAAGGCTAGAGAGGGGCTGGGCTCCTTCCTCGGGGAGTCCAGGTGCTTGGTGGGAGAGCAGCAGCAAGGACAGGGCAGGACAGCGGGGTCCTGATGTCAAACCATCTGTTGCAGACAGAGTGGGTGCTTCACAAAAGGAAAAGTGATCCCCAGTAGCCAGGGAAGGCGTTGTGAAAGAGCTGGGGACTCCGAGAATGAGCAGGGTCCTTCAGGCCGTGAGCAGGGTAGACAGTCGGGCAGAAGCAGCAGCTTGAGCAAAGCATGGGAAGGAGAAGGATAGGGTGGCCTTTGTGGGGACCAAGAGGCACTGAGTTCACACAGGAGAGCACTGGAGAGAGACGTAGGCCCTCAGGAAAGGGCAGGGAATTAGCAGTAGAAGGACATGGGGAGCCAGATATAGGGTGTGGGTTTCCAGAAGGAAAGGCTCAAAGGAGGAAAGGACTCCCTGGGGATTCTAGACAGGAGAAGAGCAGGTGGGGGCCCCAGAGTTGGGTGTATCTGCTGCCTGTCTGTCTGGGTGGTAGTTGTTCAGACTCCCTCTGGCCTCTGCTCCCCCTGCTGCCCTCCCTCCCTGCAGGTCAGCTGACCATGATCGTGGGGCAGGTGGGCTGCGGCAAGTCCTCGCTCCTCCTCGCCACCCTGGGGGAGATGCAGAAGCTCTCGGGGGCCGTCTTCTGGAACAGGTACTGTGTGCACCTTCCGGGCTCAGTCAGTGGAAGGACAGCGGCAGGTGGGCAGCCCTCCTCGCAGCCGTTCTCAGTGCAGGGTGCATCATGCGTGTATTGAGTGTGTTCCACAAGCACTTGGTGAAACCAGTTACTTGTTACTCTCGTTACCATCATTAGCATTAGCCCTCACTATGTGCCAAGGACTTCCCTGCTGGCTCAGATGGCAAAGAATCTGCCTGCAATGCAGGCACCTGGGTTCGATCCCTGGGTCGGGAAGATCCCCTGGAGAAGGAAATGGCAACCCACTCCAGTATTCTTGCCTGGGAAATCCCATGGACAGAGGAGCTTGGCGGGCTACAGTCCCTGGGGTCACAAAGAGTCGGACACGACTGAGTGACTAACACTTTCACTATGTGCCAGGTACTTTGCTAAGTTCTCTGCACACACTATTTCATTTAATTCTTACGAAAACCAGCAAGGTGAGTACTATTAACAGATCTCATTTTGGACAGAAGGGCCAAACTATTTGCCCTAATTCACCTACCCAATTAGTGGCAAAGCTGGAATTCAAACTCAGTTCTGTTTGACTCCAAACTCCATGTTCACTCAGCTGCACTGCCCCCCAGCACGGGGATCCGTAACATGAACGTTGGTTTCTGGCTTGGTCATCAGCAAAGCTGATACAGACCAGTCAGTGCGTATTTCAAGGAACCAGAGATAAATCAGGCAAATGTGGGATTCTGGGCAAAGATCACTGTCTCAATTAAAGAGCCGAACCCCAGCCTGAGTCAATCGTGAATCTATTATTTATGGCTATCTATTTCCCCAAAGCACTGGAAACTAGTTGATTAAAGATACATAAATGATAAAAGCTTTTTTTTTTTATCTAACATTTTTTTTCTGTTTTTTTTTAATTTAATTTATTTTTTAAACTTTACATAATTGTATTAGTTTTGCCAAATATCAAAATGAATCCGCCACAGGTATACATATGTTCCCCATCCTGAACCCTCCTCCCTCCTCCCTCCCCATTCCATCCCTCTGGGTCGTCCCAGTGCACCAGCCCCAAGCATCCAGTATCGTGCATCAAACCTGGACTGGCAACTCGTTTCATACATGGTATTTTACATGTTTCAATGCCATTCTCCCAAATCTTCCCACCCTCTCCCTCTCTCTCAGAGTCCATAAGACTGTTATATACATCTTTTTTAAAAGTAAGAAAAGAAGAGCCAAGAAATGAAGAGGGTGGGAAAGCTGTTCAGAAACCTGGGCAGAACACGGCTACTGCAGTCAACATGTAACCTGGGTTGGAGTCCCCCACCCTCTGCCCCCCAACACCTCCCTGCCCCCAAGTATCCAAGAGAAAGAGGGATCTGATCAAGGTTTCAGGAATAAAAGTTGAGGCCAATTCAACAGAGGACAAACTTTCCCTAGCAATCATTTCTAGGGGCAAATTAGCATTCAAGATGTCAGGTTTTTTCACCAACTTGAGAGCAGGCTGAGCAGAGAGAGAGAGACCTTGGGACAGGCACCCCCATTTCCTGCTTTTCCAAAATGCCCCTGAACAGTGCACCCAACAAATGGCAAGTTTCCTTCCTCAACGGGGCTATGGGCTGGCAATGAGCTCCTTGGGTTTCCTATAACTTCAGACTCAGGAACCTAATTCCACTGAGAATGTGGTGCGTCTTGGGGCACAAGGTCTCTGCTTCCATTCCCCATCTTATTCAGGTGTTCTCAACACAGCCTGACTGGAAAGGTCCAGGCATTGGATTGCCAGACCCTGGTGCCAACTGCCTCTCAGGGCTTTGGAGGGAGGAGCCACTGGCTGCCTGTGTATATCTGTGACAGGAAGACAGGAAACCCCAGGGAACTGTGAGCCAAACAGAACAACTGCTAGTCACTGCGCACCCGCTCTGCGCAGGCCCTTGGCTAGGTGCACAAGATTACTGTGTAAGGTACTTTATTTACTTCATTGTCTTGGTCAGTCTTCACCAAACTCTATGAGGCAGGCAGTTCTCATTATCCCCATTTAACAGATGAGAAAACTGAGGTGAAGCAAGTTGCCCTGGGCCGCCCAGCTCTTAAATGGCAGAAGTGGAATGTACACTTAAGTAGTGCTCAAGTGCATGTGCTTTCCACTGTGTGCTGAGAGAGAAGGGGCTGGAGATCAACATGAAGAAACAGCCAGCCTGACATTCAAGGCCAGCAGCCGCTATGGCTGTGATGCCCTGCCCCCCGACCCCAGCAGAACCACCACATTGCTGCTCACAGCTCTGTCTGCATGGACACTCACTCTCCTCAACAGGCAGCTTGGGCCCTACATCCTGGTTCTGTTTGAGGCTCAGGGAGGATCTCATGTCTCCTGAAGCTACTTTGTGGCTCAGTTTCCCTCCGAAGCATAGCGAGCACGTCAGGGTAGCCTGCAGCCCACCCTGAGAAGCTGTGAGAATTCATTCATGACTCAGCTTGTGCTCTGGTTTCTCTGCATTGGTGTATTTACTCGCCACATGTTTATCGAGTGCCTGCTATACGCCAGACCTCAGGCACAGCAATAGGAATGCAAAGATCATGAAGACGTGGCCCTGCTTCCAAAGGAGGGGAACAGATATCCAGTGCCATGGTGCCACCTCGTGCCACCATCAAGCACAGAGGAAGAGTGAACTCTGAGGTCAAGGGGAAAAGACTCATGTGGACATGGTATCTGAGTTTTGAGGGAACCTTGTGGCTTCATCAGATGGAAGAAGCAGGGGTGGGAGGGGAAGATGTTCCAGGCAGGGGTATCAGGGTGGGCAAAGGCATGCTGATGTGAGAGGATGTGGTTCTGGTACCTGGAGCAGTGGGTGTGGGAGGCGCTGGTGAAGGTCAGAACTGAAAATGTAGGCTGAGCTGAGGTCAGATACCTTGTGTACCAAGCCCAGAAAATAAGATTTAGTCTGAAGGCTGTAGAAGAAAGGTACTGATGATACAGGATGAGGGATGGGAGAGAGAGAGGCCACAGGAAGGGAGACCAGCCCCGAGCTCATTACAGTAACTGGAAGAAAGAGTAGGCTGGCCGGACATGGCTCATTGGCTTCATCTGCTCTCAGAATCCTGGCTTGTACACAGCTCTGCCTGGCCCACCTACGCTGGGCAGTGAGTTAAGTGTAGGGGCTGTATGTTGAGGGCCATTCTCCGTTACTTGCAGGAGCTCCATGCCTCAGACCTTGGGCCCCAGGTCTGCAGGGAGATGATGCACTTGCAAAATGAACCAAGAGCAAAATAGCATTTGACCCAGCAGCCCCTCCCGAGGGCCTGCCTGTTTGCAGCCAGAGGTGAGGGCGATGCCAGGTTGCTCCCATATTTTTTTTTAATCCATACCAGGGCTGAAACCTGATAACCAGGCAGCCAGAAAGAGTCCCAAGAGGCCCAAGGTAGGGATTTGGGGGAATAGGAGGCACACAACAGAGAATGCTCTGGGAGACGGGTTTGTGTGTGCACCATTCTTTAATTCCTTCCTTGAAAAATATGAGCAGTACTGCTGAGCGCATAGGATCAAAAGTTCAGGAGGCAGGCTGCCCTAGTTCAAATCTGGACTCCATCCTTTGGGAAATTCTGTGACCCTTCTGCACCAGTTTCCCCTTATTACCCACGGAGTTAATGTGAGGCTTAACCTGGCACATACCAAGTGCCCTATAAATATTAGTGTAAATATTATTCTTTGACAATGTATTTCTATGCCAGGAAAAAAATTCCCCTATTGCTCTTTAATTATACCCCAGCCTGTCTCCCAGGAGAGACTGCAGTGAGCTCCCTGGGGACAAAGATCATATCTTATTTGTCTCTCTGTATCTACAGTGCCATTGCTAAATGAATTCATTTGCTAAATGAATGAACTGGGAACAGTTTATGACCTTTAGGAGACTGCCATTAAATACGTCTTTATGTCTCCTTCCCACACACCTTGGCCCAGGCTGTTTCCCTCACCCATAATTCTACCACCCAACTTTTCCACCAACATTTAGAATGTACAAATCCTCTTTGTGTGGCCTCATATCGCATGCTTGTGTGTCTGTCTCCCCCAGGACACTGGGCTCCTTGGAGGTGGGGCTGGAGGGTTATTCCAATGCGGTGCCCACACGGGATGTGTATTTTGTGAGCCACTCTGTGTAAGCTACAAAGGAGAAGACCTGGCTCCACCCTCAGGGGGCTCACCAGTCTTAGGTGGACAGAAGCCTGTGGGGGCCCCCGGAGTCCAGGGGTAATGCCCTGAATTCCAGGCTGAAGAATTACTGTGGCTGCACTGAGAAGATCCCACACATCAGCTGCTGGGCTCCAGGTCTCTGGGAAAACTGTGCAGCTTTCAAAATTCCCTCTAATGATACTTGCCTGCCCCGGCCCAGCTCTGTGCTCTGATGCACCATTAACCTGGAATTTGCAAACTCTCTCCTTGATCATTAAGAGAAAAACATTCTGATAAGCGGTCAAAATTAGCAGATATACTCCAGTGAAGTTCTTTCCTTGGAAATAAAAAAAGAGGACCATTAGTGTCCACAGTAGATTGATTTTAGATGTCCCCCGGGAGCCAGCAGGAAGCAGGGATCCGAGAAAAACTTAGGAGTGGGAGAAAGAGCCCAGCTCCCCACCAGGAACTGCAAACTGGCCTCAGTGGAGCTCCCTGCTGCTCCTGCCACCCGCTACGGTGTGGGCCCGGGCCCTGCTTGCTCTCAGACACTCTCAGAATATTGCTGCCTTGTGGTGGTTGGGTGTGAAGGCTGCTTCCTGAGACGCCTGATTCCCCAGGGGTGAAAAACGACTCCTCTTAGATTTCCCTGGTGGTCCAATGGTTAAGACTCTGTCTTCCAATACAAGGGGTGTGGGTTCAATCCCTGGTCAGGGAACTTAAGATCCCATATGCTTCAGGCTGTGGCCAAATGCAAAAAAAAAAAATAGACTCCTCTCAGCATAGCCTTGTGATCCATCTGTTCATACAGTCCCTGGAGCCTTTGGGGAGTTAGGTCAGGAGCTCAGGGACACCCCAGGTTTCCTGGAGAAGGCAGTTGTGGAGAGACGATGGGCAGACAGAAGGGGCGCTGTGTAAACGTGTCAAGCCTGCCTTGAGAACGGGATGATCTCTGGTTGTCGTTCTCACTCTGCCACTCAATAGCTGTGTGACGTTGAGCAGGTTATTTCACCGGTCTGAGCCGTAGTTTCCTCATCTGAACAATAGCAAAAACCCTTTCCTCCCTCAGAGATTTGGCATTGGGACCCAGTGACCTCAATTGGAAAGGGCATTGTGGGTGAAAGGTTATATTTCAGAGCAGCAATAAGTATCTCTGGGGCGGGATGTACGGACCGTGGAGACCTGTAAGTCCTAATTTGCCCTTCCAACCTCAGTCCCCACAGCTTTCCTCTGTGTTTATTGTTGGGGGTCTTAAGTGAGTGTTGGGGCCTTTGGATTCCTCCTCTGCCTGCACCTTTGAAACCAAGCACTGAGCTGAAAGGATGGTCTCCCCACACCCCTAACTCCATCGCTCATTCTCAAACCCCATCCTCATTTTTCCCTCCAACCAACTCTGAGATGTGCTGTTAATACATTCTCCCAGTGTCACGGTGAGGCTCCTACCATGACCTCAATTTTATAGGTAAGGAAACAAAGCTACCTAAGTAAAGGGACTTGCCTAAGATTTCACAACCAGTGAGTAGAGAAGCCCCTCAGATACAGACTTTCTAGCCCGTGTTCCTTCTGCTTCTCTCACTGCCTGCACTCTGCTAGCTCCTCCTCCAGCCCGGAATTCCCTCCTTCCACTCCCAGTCTCAATCCTTCTCTCTTTGAGGTTCCATTCACCTGTAACTTCTATGAGCCCGTCCTCACTTTCTCAGATTTCTTCCTCCTCCAAACTACTTGTAAAATATACATTTGGACTTACCTGGTGGTCCAGTAGTTAACACTTTGCCTTCCAATGCAGGGGGTCCTTGGTCCTTTGATCCTTGGTCAGGAAGCTAAGACCTCACATGCCTGGCAGCCAAAAAGCCAAAACATAAAACAGAAGCAATATTGTAACAAATTCAAAAAAAGACTTTAAAATAGTCCACATCAAAAAAAAATCTTTTAAAAAAGTATAGTTTTATCTGATTCTAAAAGAATGTACATTGAATAAGAAAAGAAGGAAGTGTAAAGAGGGCAAAAACCACCTAATATGAACACAAACAATATCCACCACCCAAAAGTTTCCAGTCTTTTTTCTGCATATTTGCATATGTGTTTGTATACTTTTCTCCCAAAGTTCTATAGCACTTTCTTGCTCCTACTTTTCTTTTGGCCTCTATAGCTTTCTGACTTCTGTACGTGTGGGATTCACTCTGCCAGTCCATGAGCCATTTGAGGGCAGGCTCTGGGCCATGATTCACGTTGGTGTGCACACAGGGACCCAGCTCACAGCTGGCTGCAGAGAAGGAGGAGGGTCAGAGAATTGGAGAGATAATCTTCTTAGCTCAGTGTTTGGTCCCAAAAGTGCAGGCAGAGGAGGAACACTCCTTTAAGAGCCCAGAAGTCAATGGGAGGAAGTGCATGCCGTGTGTACCCTTCTTTACTTTTCAGATTAAGACATACGTACACAACGAGGAGGCTCATTCTAGGAAGGCTGGAACTATGCTGGAAAGAGGAGACGATGAACCTGGATTCACACCACAGCCTCCCTTCTTCCTAGCTCTGACCTTTGGGTACATCAGGCAAACTCTAAGCCTTGGTTTTTCTGTAAGATGGAAAACCTCTTTATAGAGTTGTTGTGAGGATGAAACCATGGACACAAACAACCGCACACAATGCCTCACGTTGAGTGCTAGCCCCCCTCCCTTCCTTCCTCCCAAATAATTAAAGATGTCTGTTATCAACCTCCATTTATAACAGATCTCCCATATGCTAAGCCCTGTGGGGGCTAAAAAAGATGCTCTTCCTGCCTTAAAATCCCACTGGGGATAAACGACTTACACAGGGACTTATTAGAGGGGAAAGAAGTCCATTATAAGGGCTAATTGAGCAGCCCAGATAATGATGCAAACTGAGTTAGAGCCGAAGGAGCGCCCTGTGTCCCAGGGTCCTTGGGGAGGCCACAGATTGCTTCCCTCTGGATAAACAACAGCCTTTGCAACTCTGGAAGCAGTCAAAGCAGAAGACTGCAGAGATAAGCTTCTCTGGGCTGTGGACGCAGAGTTAGAATTTGGAAGCTTGGGTTTTTTATCTGTTTCATGTTACCAGCTTGTCCACAAATCACAGCAATCTGATGATTAAGCAATACAAGTTAGGTTGAGTTGAGAGAATGAAGTGAAACTAATAAAGATCGAAGAACAAGATCATAGGGAGTTGGTGATTATATATCCATCAAGGTCTCAATTAAGTTCTGCCCCTCAGCAGAGGACAGAAGAGAATTTCAACTGTCTTCTTCCCATCCCTGTTTCTATCCATCCTGATTTTCCTTGCAAGAAATTTATCAGAGCTATGGCCTGGGTAGTCATAGTGAGGCAATATAACATAGTCATTAAGAGCATGGAGCTTTGGAATCAGACAAATCTATTTCCTCTGCTATTTGCTGGATGTGTGACTTTGGACAAGTTACTTAGACTCTCAAAAATCTCCTTGTCTTTAAAGAGACTTTCCTTGTCCATAAAGAGACCTCTTCCATATGGTTTTTTTGAACTTTAAAATAGATAATAGTATTGCAGTGCTAAACTCCGGTAGATAGTGAAGGCCAGGGAGGCCTGGTGTCCTGCAGTCTATGGGGTCACAAAGAGTCAGACACGACTGAGCAACTGAACTGAACTGATTGCAGTGCTTATTACTGTGCTTGTCAAGATTATAATAAATGTTAGCTGATTTTATTAAAGTAATATCTGCATGAAAACAGAACAGATTGATTTTCCCCAAATGTGCATGTCAGATGTACACACTTCATTGGCAGAAGGTTGCTTCTGGAAGGTTGGAAGGTGGTCTGGGGCAAGAGAAAGAGCACTAGCAAAGTTGGCACCAAAATTCAGGTCACTTCACAGTGTTTTTCAAAAAAATTTTTTTACTATAATTCACAGTATGAGATGCATTTTATATCACAGTCTGCTACATTTATGCATTGATAGGCAAGAAAAAATTTTACACAAAGAATACACATCTTGACCACATGTGGTACAAACTGGTTTTGGGGTGGGGAAATTGTATGTTGGTTTGTTTTAGCGCAGTTGCAGTTTACTTATTTCAGACCCTATATTGGGTCCCAATCCACAGTTTGAAAACACTGTATGAAATGATTATGACCTTGGGAAAGTCACTTTCCCTCTCTGAGCTTTAGTTTTCCCAACTAAAAGTCCGTCCTGACACCAAGCCAGCCTCGCTGCTGCTGGGAGTGGTGCCAGGAGCACTGATGAAGCCCTTGCTGCTTGGAGGATGCCCATCCAGGGCCTGTGGGAGGGACAGACGTTGAGAAGCCACTTGGGGACACTGGGGATGGGTGGGAGGGGTGGGGATTGTGGAGGTTGCTTCTCCCCAAAGACACAATGTGATCTAAATAAAGGCAGTGGGCAGGGGAGAAGTAACTGGTGGTGTTTTTTCCCATTTGTGCCCCAGCAGCCTTCCTGACAGCGAGACGGGAGAAGACCCCAGGTACAGCCTCGGGACTGGGTTGGAAGTGGGTCCCCAATAAAGGGAAGGAGCTTGGGGGGATTCCCTGGTGGTTCAGTGGTTAAGACTCCACACTTCCACTGCAAGCGACACAGGTTCAACCCCTGATCAGGGAACGAAGATCCCAAATGCCACGCCATGTGACCAATTTTTAAAAAGGAAGAAGAGGGAATACAGGGGAGGAAAGTAGTTTAAAAAAATGGGGGGGGAGGGGCTAGGCAGGGTGTGTGGAGCGGGGAGGGGTGCTGAGTATAGATTCAGGGCTGTATAGTCCACATACACTTAGAGACATGAAGCCCTATAATACGTGAGGCATGCATTCTCAAAGAGGGAAAAATCTGGTACTGGAGAGGAAAAACTTAGATATTCCAATGTTTTGTGGCTCTCCAAAGGGCCACAGTATATAAGCAGACATACAGTAGATCTGTGGTTTTAAAATTTCATAGAGGATAGAGTCAGAAAGCGGATTAGTGGGAAGGGAGGAAGGCGATGACTGCTAATGGGTATGGCTTCTTTCAGGGGTGATGAAGATGTTGTGGATTTAGACAGCAGTGGTGGGTGCACAAACTTGTGAATATAATATTTTTTTTAAACCCACTGAATTGGAAAATAAATGCGGCAGAGAAAGGACAATTAGAAAAAATATGTCTAAAATGGCCCTGGGGTGATCCAAAAAAAAAAAAGTTGAGAGACAAAGCTATAAGGAGAGGAGGTGGTTATCCCCGAGGCCAGACAGGAAATTCAGCCTGTTGCTTTATGTTCTATGTGCTTTATGTTCTGATTGTCTAAAACATCCGAGTGAAATAGATTAATGTGGCTGCAAGACCTTCAAAACCCTCCCTAAGCACACTTCTTTCAAGACAATCGAGACACACTGGAGGAGGTGGGAAGTCAGGACTGGGAAGGTTGACTTGACCTTGTAAATCAGTGTAAGTGTCTGGCCTTCACTCCCCAACTCCACAGAGGTTTCATATCCCCACATTTTCTCTGCCGTTTCTCCCACCTTGTAACCAAGTGCCAGGGCCTGATGACAGCCCAGCCTCTCTAGCCATAGTGACCGTAACTCTTGAGCCAAAAAGCAGACCTCACAGTATGTGACAAGTGTGAACACGTGGACGAGAGCAACAGGGCAGAATATTTGACACCGGAGCAGCTGGGGTCCGTCTAGGCCACATGGCCACCACAGCTGACCCTGTCCCTCTGAGTGAATCTCCTAGGCTCCACGGTTGTCTTCTGGGAATCACACTTGGAGCGCTTCTCAGCCCTGCAGGTGCCACCCTGAGTTGCATCAGCTGTGGGTTCCCACCCCTAGACTCGCAGGCACCCATGGTCCCACCCGGGCTGGCTGCTGTCAGAGTACACTCCCTGCTCCAGCTGTCTGTGCAGCCGTGTCAGCCCATGAGCTCGGCCAGTGCATCCGAGCCCTGGCTCAGAGGCTGGGTCTGCAGGAGCCATGAGTTGGGCCTCAGACTCCCCTGACGTAGGAAGAGCCCCACCACTGTGAGCCTACACCCAAGGTGCCTTCGCTCCACTCTCCCTTGTAATTTCACACACCCCGATTGTATTCAGGCAGTGGAGGCTCCCCAGGGGGACCTGTGGCATTTGTGGCTGCAGACTCCGTCTCAGGTGTTATCAAGGTCCTCGTGCTGGGTCTGAAGGAGCTGAGAATGTCTATGGCGTGCTCAGTCCATGCGGGTGAACCCTGAATGTATATCTTTCCCTCCCTGCTGCAGCCCCGAGCGGGAGACGGTGGCCTACGCAGACATCAGGTACTGTGACCCTGAGCACTGCCCCCCAGGGGAGACTTCCTCAGAGGGGCTGTGAGGCCTGAGGAGCCACAGAGTTCAGGAAGGCAGCTCCCCAGGTCCAACCCAGCCTCAGAGAAGGCCAGGGAGGGGGCTGTGCTTCACAGGGTGGCTGGGAGACCGCTGCTGCTTCCGGGCATCAAGCCCTTCACACCAGATAGTTTTTATCCCTGTGGTCATCTTTTCCTTTTCTTTTTCCTTTTTTTCTTTCTTTGTCTTCAGAAACCATACCACAGTAAAAATGATTTCCTTAACAGTGCTCTTTTTAAAATTTCCATTTAGAGAGTTAGCTGCTGACATCAAAGTTGAGTGGTTTGAGAGCTACGCAAGGAAGGAGGAGATCAGGGTTCAAGTATTCACTTAGTTGGCTTCTCCCAGGCTCTGAGTAGACCTGGGAAGGGGAATAGACTGCAGAGGTGGGACAGGGAGGGGTGGAGAGCAGGGAGGGGTTGAGGTCCCATATCCCCCAGTCAGCTAAGGCCCAGCACCCAACCCTGCCTCAGACCTTGGGGGATGGAGAGGCCACCAGGAGCCACACGCAGAGCAGATTCTTCGCGGCGCCCCCACCCTCTAGTCCCAGTTTTATCCGTCAGCTTGATAACCACCTCTGACAGTGACCCCCTGAGAATGCCTCCCCTCCTCCTGCCCTACTTTTTCCAGGAAGAGAGGCCCAGTGGCCTATGCTTCTCAGAAGCCGTGGCTGCTAAATGCCACCGTGGAGGAGAACATCACCTTTGAGAGTCCCTTCAACAAGCAACGGTAAAAGCCTCCCAGAGGGAGGCAGGCTGGGGGAGGGAAGAAATTGGTCATGCTTTAGTCTCCCTCCCCAGCCCTTAAGCACAGCCAGCTGCCTGCTCCTCCATCCATCTCCCTCACCCTGCCATCCTGCTCTCCAGCCTGCTGATCGGGATTCCAGCCTGTTCTATAAGGTCCATCTGGAAATGATCCAGATGTTCTGGACGTCGGGGCAGTCCAGCTCCCGTGGTTGAGGGTAGGAAGGGAGGGAGGTGTGTGCACACTGGTGCCCCCTCTTGAGGTTGGTGAAAAGGCTCCTCCAGCGCTCTGCCCTCTCCATTCTCGTGATTCCCCGCCCCCAGCTCTGCAGCTCACACACAAATCCCTCCAGGGCTAATGACCACTGACATCCATGGACCTCTTTCCAGAGGCTCTTGGTATTCATGATTTCTTCTAATGCTCACACCAATCCCAGTAGGCAGGTACTATTATTATCCCCATTTTATAGATGAGGATACCAAGACTCAGGAAGGTTAGGTAAATTGCCCAAGACCACCCAGCCAGGAAGTGACAGAAATGGGTTTCAAATCCATCTTCTAACGCCCAAGTACCTGTCACCAAGACACTCTGATGCCTCCACGCACTCTGGCTGGCACCCACCCAGACTGAGAGCTGACCAGGGAAGTGTGAGGGGAGTAGGCTGGGCAAATATTTGAATGGCCATCATCATTTACTGCCTCAACAAACCAGCAGTGATTTTTCCCTGGCAGTGCCCCAAGCGTGGGCTCTGGCTCTAGCTTTTCCCACCGCACAGGGGCCACAGGCCCTCTCTTGTCACTTACATGGCTATTTGCTCCCATCCAATTTCATCCTTCAAATATTTAACTTGCTCCAAGATGGTGTCAGGTGCTGCCCTCAGCTCTTTTCGAGCTCACGTGGTGTTTGCTCACACCCATCAGGAGGCCCATTAAAGCCATCGCTCATCCTGGCACAGCTGCCTGGAGGGTAATGACCCTCTACAAAAGCTCAGGCCCACCTCTGGCCAGGCTGCTCAGCTGTGTCCCCACCCCACCCCACTGCAGGTACAAGATGGTCATTGAAGCCTGCTCCCTACAGCCAGACATCGACATCTTGCCCCATGGAGACCAGACCCAGATTGGGGAACGGGTTAGTAGCAACCTCCAGGAGAGTTACTCAAAGTTGGGACCCTTGGCCTCCCCTGCTCCCCACCCATCACCATCACCACGCCCCGAGATCGTTCTTAAGGAGAGCAGGGAATGCGAAATGAAAGAGGGGTAAGGCTGCAGAGTGCCTGCCATGGGATCAAAATGATCTCCTTTAGCCCTGGGCTTGTGGCTGTCCTGGACAAATTTCCAGTCTTGCTGGGTGCAGAGGTCAGCTTAGCACTTTCCCAGGCTGGGGAGGACTTGACCTCTCTACTGATACCCCGAGTATGTACTGAGAGCCTGCCCAGCACTGCCCCGGGCTCAGGGTTATTCTTCCTGTTCCATCCTCAGGTGGGGCCCTCCTCCATAAGCTTAGATGAATAGGATTCTCCCATGGCTGTCCTCCTGGTGTGTGATTTAAATCCCCCCATCCTAGGGCTTCCCTGATGGCTCAGTTGATAAAGAGTCCACCTGCAATGCAGGAAACCCTTGTTCAATTCCTGGGTCAGGAAGATCCACTGGAGAAGGGATAGGCTACCTATACCAGTATTCTTGGGCTTCCCTTGTCTGCAATGCAGGAGACCTGGGTTTGATCTCTGGGTTGGGAAGATCGCTACCCACTCCAGTATTCTGGCCTGGAGAATTCCATGGACTGTATAGTCCATGGGGTAGCAAAGAGTCAGACTTGATTGAGAGACTTTCACTTTCCTCTGTTCTGGTTTTCATGGGTCAGATGATCCCTAGCAGCTACATGATGAATTGTCAAAGGCCTAGGGATCATTCTCCCCACTTCTGAATGAATTTAGTGAACGTGTACAAGTTCCTCCTCTCGACCAGATGAGGAGGGCGCAAAGAGGTGAATGAAACCAAAGAGCTCACGTCAAGTAGGGGCCTGGACAGTCTCTGCTGAAGGGCTGTGCGGGCCTGACCTTTCCTCCCCTTCGGCGGCAGGGCATCAATCTGTCCGGTGGTCAGCGCCAGCGAATCAGCGTGGCCCGAGCCCTCTACCAGCACACCAACGTCGTCTTCTTGGTGAGTACACCAGCCAGCAACTTCCTTGAGGTCCTCGTGTCTGGCTGCCCCCTTGGCTCAGACAGACAGACAGACAGACACACACACACACACACACACACACACCATTACCAAACAACATCCCTCTCCAGGAGCAAACTTCTCCTGCCAGAGATATTACCTACTGATCTTTTTTTTTTTTTTTAAATTTATTTATTTATTTTAATTGAAGGCTAATTACTTTACAATACTGTAGTGGTTTTTGCCATACATTGACATGAATGAGCCATGGGTGTACATGTGTTCCCCATCCTGAACCCCCTCCCCCCACCTCCCTCCCTCCCTACTGATCTTATTGATGGAAAAACAGAGACAAGATTAGTCCAACTGATCAATGTGGACGTCACACAGCTCTGCAGTAGGCACGAGGGGAGATGAGCAGTAATTATAGGCCCCTGCTTTGTAGCACATCCCCAACCTATTAATACTCATTTAGCCCAAATATAAGAATCACAAATACCTGGAAAGTGAGTTGCCATTTCCTGTTTCAGGCCCAGAGCAGACATTGCTAATTGATCTCAGTTTTCTCTCCCATGAAAACTGAACTTGGCCTCAGAATCCTTCTTAACACAGCACTCCAGGTAACCTCTAATAATCAAACATGAGATAAAACTTGGCTGTACCCGCCCTCCTTCATGCCAAGTTCTGTGTGGTGTGCCTTAGTTGATATTGAAGAATTCCAAGACATAGCCCTTGGCTTCAGAGGTTTAGAATCTAATTAGGGAAACAGAGCTCACCAGTACTCAAGAGCCACAGCCCACTTGAAAGCCAAACTGTGTGACAGACTATGAAGGGCCTTGTCCGGGGAGACAACTGTGAGGACAAGAGTAATCAGGGAGGGCTTCACAGAAGAGAGTATTAAAGAATGAATCAGTTAAACAGAAGGAAAGAGCGAGCCATTGGGACAGACCGCTGGCAGAAGGACTCTCAGTTCTCTGATCCTGGCTTTATTCTCCACCCCGCCACCTCCCCACTAAACTCACTGCATGATGGAAAGGTTCACAGTGTTGGTTACCATCTGACACAGGCATAGCATTTTACAAAGTACTAGCTTATTCATCATCCCTTGTGAGCTTCAAACAACCTTGTTAGAGAGGAATAAAGTGGATACTTTAATTTATTTCAGCTAACTTTTAAGCTCCTACTCTGTACTAGGCACGGGCACAGGGGATATCAGTTCTTGAGGGCCCCATGGTCCAGGCTAGACAAATAGCTATCAGATCTGACTTCCTGCAGGGTATCACTGGGACAGAGGGAGGGAAGACTAGGCTCAGGTATCAGGAAAGGACACAGGAAGAGCTGGTGCTTAGGGGAAGTGCTGAAGGATGAGTAATAGTTCACCTGACAGACAAAAGGCCGATCAGCACTCCAGGCAAAGGGAAAAGCTTGGGCAAAAGCCTGGAATGGCAGATTCCCTGGAAATCAGAGCATAGGGAGCTTTTACAAGACAGATGGGAAGTGAGGTTGGAAAGGAAGACTGAGCAGGTGGGAAAGGGTCTGGATTAGGGTGCTAAGGAATTCGGACGTAATAGACTATGGGGAGTCACTGGAGGTTCAGGAGTCAGGAAGTGCTTGTGATTAGACCTGTTTGAGAGTGATGACTGATAGCCCATTTTGAGATGAGGCAACTGAGGTCCAGAGAGGTTAGGTACCCTGTCCAAGGCCACACAGCGGAGTGGTGTCAGTCCCTAAACCACAGCATGTACATCCACTGTTTTTACATCCACTGTTACCCACCCCCATGCTTGCCCCTGTTTTCTCCCATCTACCCAGGACGACCCCTTCTCAGCTCTCGATGTCCATCTGAGTGACCATCTGATGCAGGCCGGGATCCTTGAGCTGCTCCGAGATGATAGGAGAACAGTGGTCCTAGTGACCCACAAGCTACAGTACCTACCACATGCAGACTGGGTGAGGGGCCAGCAGCGGGTCAAACTGTGGAGGGCTATGGTGGGAGAGGCAGTTGGGTGTCTTCAAAGGACTCCATCAGATGTCTGAGCAGCAATTGCTGAGGGTCACAGAGCAGAAGAGAGCAGCGCTGGATGGCTTCACTCAGGCTTGGCCCATCAGGGAGACCTGGCATAGTCCAAGTGTTTGGTGTCACCTAGAGTTGCAGACATCTGCATCCTGACCGGGGGCCCCATGGGTGCACACAACGTCAGCACCAAGAAGTCTCAGAAAGAAGCAGATACTCAGTTCCTACTTCCATTTCCTACCCAATTTGATGACTCATTCCCCTGTCCTTGGGGAGTGCTCATGTGGACAGGAGAGCATCTTCCTGCCCACTAGTGCATCAGATTCAAGTTAGGATCAAATGGGAAATATGGAAACAAACATTGGCAGTAGTAATAGAAACGTCAGTGTTATCAGTAGAATGAAATATCACATCAGTTAAATCCCCATATTCCTCAACATGAAGACAGTAGTTATTTTTCAAATACTTGGAAAGCATTTAATTCTTAAACTGGAAATCATGTGACTTTTAAAACTGGGGCCTTGCCTGACTTGTACATAAATTTGTCTGTGAAAATGAGGCCCTTCCTAAGCTTCAGGTCTGTGTTAAATGCCCCTGATAATTTCCCTCAAATAAGTCTTCCTTCTACATGTAGTAAGGTCTTCCCCTCTGCTATGAATAAAAAGGAAAAAGATCCAGACTTTTCAGAAAAGCTATTAAAGCAGAAAAAATGCAGGGGGCGGGGGGTAGGGGGGAAATTCCAGATTTTAAAAATAGCTATTAGAGGAGGTACAAGTTTGTGTCTGAGTTTCTGCAGTGACCCTGGTGAGACAATTCAGGACAGTCCTTAGTCCAAAGAAGGCAAACACAGAGGTGCCTGGTTCCTTAAGTGAACAGGACTTTGAGGCATCAGCCCTTGAACCCCAGCATGGGGTGAGTGGGAGTGAGAAGAGCAGGTTGGGTTTCTGAATTAATGATGGGTCTACGTGAGTATAAAGCATTGACTGTTTCAAATAAAATACATTTTATTGATCTCAAAGGGGCCTCCCACATTTAGACCAACAGGTGCTTTGCCAAACACTGGTGGAACCTGACAGGCCTGATGTGAGGAGGAGTTAAGGGTAATGAGCTGTTAGCTCATTAAGTGCATGCAAACAGCTGTCATTGCTGGAGTCCTTGGGGATAACCAGACAACTTGACCAGGATGCACTGATTTGCTCTGCAAACCCTCCTATCAACCACGGGGCAACCATTGAGAACTACCCCTGAGATGTGACAGATTCTAAATCCTGGAGTGTCCTGCTGAGGGCAGTGGGTGAGCGGGAGCCATTTGTGGTGGGGAAGGGATGTGTGCTCTGAGCACACCCATCTCAGACCCCTCGGTCAGGCAGGAGTATGACCTCCACTCCCCCGCCTCAGCCAGCCCCCCACCGAGTTTGTTTTTGCCTTTTTAGATCATCGCGATGAAGGACGGCACCATCCAGAGGGAGGGTACCCTCAAGGACTTCCAGAGGTCTGAATGCCAGCTCTTTGAGCACTGGAAGACCCTGATGAACCGGCAGGACCAAGAGCTGGAGAAGGTGGATGTAGCCTGGGGGCCAGGCAGCCTGGCCCCTGAGGATAAGATTCTGCTAGAACCTGAACTCATAAAGGCCTTCCTGCCCTCATTGGCCCTAGGAAGCCCCCAAAAACACATACAAAAGACATATGTGGGAGCTGGGCATGAAATTGCTCCTACTAGACAGCCAGTACCTGTGCCAGCTACCCAAGGCAGAGTCAGGCCAATGCCTTCCCCATGTCCCGAAATAGTCAGATACCATTTAGTTACAAAGCTTCAGATAACCAACTCAGACTGGCTAAACAAAGAGAAAAGGGGGGTGGGGAGTTAAGGATTTACTGGCTCAGGAAACTGGAATGTCCAGTGATGCTATAGCTTCATGTGGAGCTGGATCCAGGTGATCAAGCAATATCATGAGGGATCTAATTCTCCCCACCCCTTGGCTCTGCTTCTCTCACACCAGCTTCATTCTCATGGAGGCAGTGAGGGCCATCGGCATCTCAGGCTTCCATTCTTCCAGGTCAGCAGCTCTGCCAGAAAGACAGTGCCTGTTTTATGATAGTTCAGCAAAAGTCCCAGGGCTGACTTCTGTTGGTCCAGTTTGGTCAGGTGCCCATCCTGAGCAAATCACTGTGGTCAGGGATGTGGAATGTGAAGACTGACCAATCCCGGGTCACATACCGACTCTGGGATTCAGAGAGAATGATAAGCCCACATGAATCACAGAGACAGAATAAGGGAGAGGTGGTCTCCCACAGGGATACTGGGATGCTAGTAGCTGATGCAGGGAAAGGAGTAAATTCTGGCAGGCAAACATGTGTCCATCTGGACCATCCTCCAGGCAGGGGCAACTTGATAACTGCCAGTGGTCAGCACCAGGGGCAGTTCCCCCCTACCCCCCTTCCCTTTTCCCCTCCGCACACCCTGAGGACGTTAGCCAGGCCCCATCTATCTTTCAGGAAACCGTCATGGAGAGAAAAGCTACGGAGCCACCCCAGGGCCTGCCCCGGGCCATGTCCTCAAGAGATGGGCTCCTGCAGGATGAGGAAGAGGAGGAAGGTACAGGCCATGGGACTGGAGTGGAATCATGGCCTGAGGTCTGCTCCACCGTGAGGAGACTAAGGGTTGGGGTTCCGGGAGTGGGGAGATGGTGTGCCTCTGATGCATACCTTCCCCGCTGTGCACCTCAGTATCCCCATCTGTAAGTGGGGCTGATCCAACCCCTGTTCTCTTCAGAGGGGTGTGCAAGGTGACTCCATAAGGGGGTTCTTCCACCTGCAGAGGAGGCGGCCGAGAGCGAGGAGGAGGACAACCTGTCGTCGGTGCTGCACCAGCGTGCCAAGATCCCGTGGCGGGCCTGCGCCAACTACCTGTCCTCGGCTGGCACCCTGCTCCTCTCGCTGCTCGTCTTCTCCCAGCTGCTCAAGCACATGGTCTTGGTGGCCATCGACTACTGGCTGGCCAAGTGGACTGACAGTGCCCTGACCCTGAGCCCCATGGCCAGGAACTGCTCCCTCAGCCAGGTGGGTCCAGCAGCCCCAGTGCCAGAGCCAGGGGATGGGGAGGACTGAGCACGGGCCACCCCCCACAGGATGCCAGCCTCGTTCTCTGCCAGGCCCAGGAGTGTTCCCTCAATCAGACCGGCTACGCCATGGTGTTCACGGTGCTCTGCAGCCTGGGCATCGTGCTGTGCCTCATCACATCTGTCACAGTGGAATGGACGGGGCTGAAGGTGGCCAAGAGGTTGCACCGCAGCCTGCTGAACCAGATCATCCTGGCTCCCATGAGGTAGCCCTCTCCCCTGGCTGTGCCTGGCTGTGGGCGAGTCATTGTTCTCTGGGCCTCAGCTCTCCCATCTGTAAAATGGGGATATATCAATACATACAATCTCTATTGCAGGTCGCTGGATGTGACTCAAGGACATGGGGTGGGAAAAGCCCCCTCCTTGGAGCAGAAAACAGGGAAACTGTTATCTACTCAGCTAGACAGGGTGCTAGAAATGTCACAGAGTTAGCTCATCTAATTCTCACAACAGCCCTTCAAAGGGTCTGCGGGCTCTGCATGAATGTTTCCCCTTTCTAGGCAGGTACCACCCCCGGTTCAGCTCTCCCCTTCCCTGCCTCTCCTTCCTCATTCAGCCATTCTGCAGGTTCTGACCCTAGGGACACACGGTAGTTATTCTAATCCTCTGTAATGGGATCAATCAAAACCCCAAAGGCTGCTTGGTGTGAAAGACGGTTAAAGCTGTCATAGCCCGATTGGCTGCCAACTCAGTTTACAAACCCAGCAGGCAAACAGGCTATCTGATCCCTCCTCATCATCCAATCACAATCTCCTCTCCAGTTTCATGATCAGTCTGTGACCCACAGACACAGCCTCCAAGTTTACTTATCCTCTATTTGTTTCAGATCTGTGGTTCTGAAATTCTCTGGTTGGGGTTGGGCTGGTTCCGGGTCACAACCAGAGTGCTGACATCTGAAGTGACTTCGCAGGGCCAGCCAGCTGACAGGCTGTCCCCAGGGCCCGGCCTCTACCCTCCCTGCCCCATCCCCACCCCCAGGAGAGTCGTCTCTCTGGAGAGAACTCTATGTCCCCAGGAGGACAGCTGCTGAGTGAGGCAGGCCCAGTAAGAAGCAGAGAATGGTGGCAGTGGTCACACATGGGCTGGAGGGTCAGAGAGGCTGTGAAGGGGCTAGCATCCCTTTGGGCAGCCGTGGGAATTCTCAGGGACACAGGCCAGACACAGGCAATCATCCTGGGAAGGCAGACCTGGGGATGACTCCAGAGATATGGAAACAAAAAAATAACTACCCTCCTTCAGTAAACAGGAAGGAAATCAATACACGGATGAGTAACTGTCCTCTGATCGCCTCTTAGGTTTTTCGAGACCACGCCCCTTGGAAGCATCCTGAACAGATTTTCATCTGATTGTAACACCATCGACCAGGTACACAAGATCGTGGTGACATATGTCCCCAGCCCAAAGAGAAGCCAGGTCCCCAGGAGCTTCTCCTGTCTGACACTGGCTTCCCCAGATCAGCTGATCAGAGCCTTGGGCTAAGAACCTAGTGGGCTCCATCTGATTATAATGCTACCTCAGGACCTGGAGCCTCCCCTGGGAGGCTCTCCTAATAAGGCTGAAGGAAACCACATCCCTTTGGCTTCTGCCCAAGCCCACTCTGGCTCACAAGAAGGTTCCAGCATACTCTGCACCAAGGTGACTGATTTTCTGGAGAACAAGCATTTTGATTCTGCCTATGTCCTTTATTCTTCATCGTACTAAATGGTGAAAAAGCAAAGTCCTAATGCCTGGCCTCAGGGAGCCTACAGTGTAGCTGTAGGGATAAGACATGGACCAGTAGTAAAGGAAGAGCAAAACCTGGCAGCAGGTAACACGCTGAAGATGACCAAATACCAAAACTCACCTCCCAGAACTTCCGTGGTGGTCCAGTGGAAGAATTCGTCTTCCAATGCAGCAGATGTGGGTTCAATTCCTGGTGGGGGAACTAAGATCCCACATGCTGCAGAGCAACTAAGCCCGCGTGCCGCAATGGCTAAGCCCAGAGGGCCTCAGCTAGGGAGCCTGCATGCCACAAACTACAGAGCCCAAGAGCTCTGGAACCCGCAGGCTGCTCCCGCATACCACAACCAAGATCCTACATGCCACAACTAAGACTCAATGCAGACATACATAAATAAATATATATTTTTTAAAAGCTTTGAAAAAAAAAATTCACCTCCCTTTCTCACCCTTCCTTCCCGAAGCATATCCCGTCCACACTGGAGTGCCTGAGCCGCTCTACACTGCTCTGTGTCTCAGCTCTGGCTGTCATCTCCTATGTCACACCGGTGTTCCTCGTGGCCCTCCTGCCCCTGGCTGTCGTGTGCTACTTCATCCAGAAGTACTTCCGGGTGGCATCCAGGTGATGGCAGCACTTGCCAGTGGGGGGTGAGGGATAGGAGCTGCTTCACAATAGTCACTTCAGCTCTGTTATCAGAATCATTATAGAAGTGGTAGAGTCATGTCCCCTTCCCCAAAATGAAAATAGAAATATTCATATTCCACTGTCCTAATATAAGCATCTGGCAGCACACATACACTGCAGTTACTATCTGGACTATTTCCTGGGGTGATATGCTCAGGAATGGGATCACTAGGTCAGGGTGTATACATGCGACTATGCCCTTCATTCATTTTGCCAAAATGCTTCCCAGAAGGATCGTATGATTCTAGTGTCCAGGCTGATTGCTGATGCATAAAATCAGAGGGCACCTGATGTGACAGGTCTGATGGCAATCAGACCTCCCAACTCACATGGGTCCAGAGCAAGGATAGAAAAATCCTTGACTTGAGGGAGCTTCTCACGGCCTTTCTCATTGATCACATTCACCTTCATGGGCCGTGGAACCATGCATGGCTCTTTCCTACTCAAAATTTTCTAAGAATGTTTTCTAAGAAGTTCTTTCTGGGAGTGATTCTATTAAGCTCACAGGTTCAAAGATTTGTAGGGCCAATTTTTAAGAGCCTCTAGGCCAGTGTTTCTCAAACTGCCAACCACAACCTATCAGTGGGTCATGATATCAGTATCATAGATCACAACCAGTTTTTCAATGAAATAGAAAATATATAGAAAATATCAGACTGTATTCGCACACAGTAACAATAAGCTTTGCTTGATAAACCTTTGTTTTGGCTGTGTATGGGTGTGTGTGTGTGGGGGGGGGTGCATGTTTGTGTACTGATTTGTAATATAATGTTTGTTACTGGGGTTGTGGTCAGAAAGGTTAAGGATGTCTCCCAAGTACACAGAGTTTGTTAGAAATGAGTCAAAATACTGATTGGGCATTATAATAATAATTAAATTTAGATACATTTTGGGTACAATTACCTTGCCCGCAAGGATCAAGATCTGTATAAATGGCTTTTTGCCTGGTTGATCTGGAATCCCTTGGTACCCACAAAGAACAAAGTGCATTGATATCCACAAAATCGCAGAGGCTTTTTAAACACTATACAAGCTGTTCTACAAAGTTCATTTCTTCTGCCAGAGAAACCACCCTATTCCCCTGGCATCCACTCTGGCCGTGGGTGTGGTTTGTCCAGGAAAGCTGCTTCCTGCATTCCAACCTGGCCTCCCGGGCACTAATACACTTGTCAAGGTGCAGCTGTGGGGAGCAGGAGCAAATTCTGTTGCCATGGAAACCACTGGCCTTTCCCTCTCAAGGAGCTCTTTAGATCCTGGCCTGTGATGTACCAACACAGGAGTTTGGTCCTCCTGTTCCTTTGCCTGGCTGTTAAGGTTGTTCACCTCTGAAAGGGAAGCAACACTGCCTGTAGAGCCTCACCACAGAGTGAGGCGCTGCAGCAAAGCCAGCGGACAGGTGCAGACGTGAGGTGGATGACGTGCGTGATAACGGTAACCCTTCAACATGCTCTGCTTAAGCATCTGCATGAATGAGATGGGGTGGTACCCTCCTCTTCCCTCTTCACAGGCGAGAAACTGAGGCCCAGAGGGGTGAAGCCATTTGTCCCCACAATGGTAGGGGTGGAGCTATGATTCAGGCCCAGGCTGAGCCCCGACCTACCCTCTTAACCATTCGGCTCTGCTCCCTGCTTCCCCCACAGGGACCTGCAGCAGCTGGATGACACCACTCAGCTCCCGCTGCTCTCGCACTTCGCTGAAACTGTGGAAGGCCTCACCACCATCCGGGCCTTCAGGTACCAGATTCACCCTGGAGGGTAGGGGAGTGGGGATGGGGCCAGGGTCACAGGTCATGGGATTTGATTCTCAGGGCTCCACTTAGGAAAGCGCAGAACACATGTCTGCCAGCCCCCCATCAGGCCCTGAGGCCGGTCCACCCGAGGGGTCAGGTCCACTGGGCTCCAGCTGCATGATCCAGAGGGGAGATTCTCAGACCTAGAGCCAAGCCCAGGGCCTCTGTGAAAAGGTAAAATGTGAAAAGAGACAAGGCCGAGACAATTCCTCATAAATCTATGTGGAAAGGCCCTCACAGGGTGTGGGCCAGCCCTGAGGCCATCTTTCATTGAAACATTACTGTGAGCCAAACACTAGTACGCTGAGTACTTTACATGCCAGTACTCATTCATTCTGCCCTGCAATCTGACATGGAAAGCTTGATGAGTCCCATTTCTCAGGTAAGAAAATTGAGGTTCTCTGTAAGGTTCCACAAAGTCCAGATTTGAAGCTGGCTTGTTCATTCAACAAACATTTACTGAGTGTTCGCTCAGCCCCTTACCAGGCACTGAAAAGATGGAAATAATTCAGATGAGCCCATACCCTGGAGGCATTTACAGTCTAGGCTTTGAGCAGGCCAGGACAAACCCATGTGCCAAGTACTCCGAAAGAAAGGCTATGGTAGCACAGCAGGGAGGCAGTCATGGAGGCCTTCACTGAGGAGGTGGCATTAGTGCTGGGACTCAAAGAGTAGGTAAGAGTTCACCAGGCATAGAAACTTACCCCAGCATCAGTGCCCTGCCATCCTCTTGCCACTCTGAGTTGTGGTGTTCAGTGTGACAGGGGCATCTGAGGCTGCCTTGGGAGTGGGGGTTAGGGCTGTTGCTCCCCACCTCAGTCTCTGTCTGAAATATTAGAGCATCTCTCCTCTGGATAGACACGTTAGAGACATCTGACCCAGATTCTGGGCCCTGGTCTCTAAGCCTCAGAGAGTGACTCTAGGTTATTTTTAGGATGACACAGCTGCACGGGGCATGCCAATAACCATGCGGCACTGGCCTTGTGTCCAGGAACCCTGGGGCTCAAGGAGAGGGTCTGAGGAGGCTTCTATCTCCTCCCTCCAACCCCCAAAGTCCAGCTGCCCAGACTCCTGGTGCCACACCATAGCCCCAGTTCACTCCTTGGGGATCTGGGGCCAATGGGAAGCCCTCTTTGGGGTCTCATCTGAGTACAGTAAAGCTGAACCCTGCCCCGGCCTTGGCCCTGCTCCCTGGACCTCCCCGGCCGCTGTGTGAGCCTGTGCTGTCTTCCCCACGGATACTCCCTGGAGCCTGGCCTCTCTCCAGGGTTTCCTCCCAGCTTTGTCCTCTTCTCCAGTCTGAACTCCCCAGTTCTTCCACTCTTTGGATCTCTCAACACTCCCAGGCCAACCTCTACTCTAACTTTTGGTGATGCTCCTCTTAGAATTGGTATCCTGGAGGCCTTCAGGCTGGGCCTGGGGCAGAGAGATTGTGACTTTCCTCGAGTGGGCCAGATCCCCTCGACAGGATCTGCGTGGATGCCAGCATCCTGCAACTCGCCTCAACCAAGCCTGTGGTCGGCTAGAGAAACTGCTCCCCCGGTGCCTACTCCACATTGCACTGACACAGTGGATGAGTTTTAAATTTGAATGAAGGACTTTTTAAAATCATCCCTGAAGGCGTTGAATTCATTGGCTTTTGCCCAGCAGCCTGCCCTGCCAAGAGCAAACTAGTGATTATTTATTGGTTGTACACTTCCTGTGTGCCAGGCATGTGTGTGGATTATAACATTTAATCCTCACAAGAGCCTCGTGACATAGGTAGGAGAAGCCCCATTCTACAGATGGGGCTGAGTAACCAGCCCGAGGTCACACAGACAGTGAGAGCTGGTTCTGGGCTTGGGACCCAGGTCTGGCTGACCCTCTGGTTTTCCTGGAAGCCCTACTTTTTCTCCCCCAAAAAGTTTCAAGGATGCCCAACACTGAGTGATTGTTTCAGTTCACGAAGGAACTATTACTAGCCCCATGAAAAAACTTAGTTTCAGTCCTGAAACATAGCCGGTAATAGTAATACTCCGACTCTAGCCTGCTTCTGCATGACTCCAAATCTGGGGCTCTTTCCACATTCCTTACATCATCACACACCTATCACAGAAGCCCCATCTCACAAGCACCTTCATGCACACCCACCCCTCAGGCCAGTCACACACGCTTCAGACTCTCCAGTTACACAAGCACACACATGTACATCTCCAACGTGCACTTACTCACTCAAGCCCTCAGACATATGGTTTCACACTCCCGTAAGACACATCACCCCGCCACACACACATCTACCCTGTGGTTGGGCAATCACACCCTCTCACACCCCAGAGATTCACTTTGCTCTCCTCAGACACATGGTTCAGACTCAGACCCTTCACCCAGAAATAAAGCAGAACAAACATCTTCTGGGAGTGAAAAGCAAATGCCCAAAAGGTCCATCTTGAGTCCCTCTGAGTCCCCTCGGTTGTTTCCCTGAGACCATGTTGAGATGGCTTTCCTTTATTCACCATCAAACAAGCACAGCTGCCCCCTTCTGTCGGCCTGGCCCAGGGTCTGACTAGGTAGCCAAGGAGAGTGACACCAGGAGCCCAGGCTGGTCAGAGAGAAGAGGCAGATCATACAGAGTAAAACGAGGGAGAACATGAGGAGGGCATGAGAACAGGGAAGAAGCCTCCAGAGTTCCTTGCACAGAAAATCCCATCTATCTTAGAGGGATAAAAGGTTCGCTCACTCAACAGATATTTATTGACAGTGCCAGGTGCTGGGGATAGGGTTTCCCAGGTGGTGCCTGTGGTAAAGAACCTGCCTGCCAATGCAGGAGACATAAGAGACGTGGGTTTGATCCTGGGTTGGGAAGATCCCTGGAGGAGGAAATGGCAACCCACTCCAGTATCTTTGCCTGGAGAATCCCACGGACAGAGGAGCCTTGCAGGCTACAGTTCACAGGGTCACGAAGAGTTAGACATGACTCAGCCACTGAGCACACACAAGTGCTGGGGATACATTAGTGACCAAAACAGACAAGGTCTCCATCCTCGTGGAGTTTACAGGCTAGTGAGGGAAATCGATGATAAACAGCTAGAGAAATTAATATATGAGCAGAGATTATGAAACAAACAGGCTGCAGAGATGGAGAACAATAGGCCAGGAAATGCCACTCTGAAGAGATGTCATTTAAGGTAAAGCCTGAAGGTTGAGAGAAATCAGCCTTGGGTAGAGCAGAGGAGAAAGCATTCCAGGCAAAGGGAACAGCATGATAAAAGGCCTTGGGTGGGGAGGAACTTGGCGTTGTCACAAAACTGAAAAACGGCAAGCAATGTAATAAATTACTTTGCTGTCATTTCTGTGGCTGCAACGCAGTGAGCAAGGGGATTTGTGGCATGGAAGGAGGCTGGTGAGGTTGGCAGGGGCTGGTTCCCACAGGCAAGGAGATGGTTCTTTATCCTAAAAAGTCTTTCATATTCTTAGCATCGGAGAGATAGGATGCAATTCATAATTTGGGAAGCTTATGCTGGCTTCTGTGTGGAGAGTGGACTGTAGAGAGATGGCAGGTAGACCTGTTAGGAAGCTGATGCTATAGTCCAGGTGAGTTTGTGATGGGCAGGAAGCAGGCGAGAGGCAGGCAGAGCCAAGGTCAGTACTGGAGGTAGTCAGAAGGGGACTAAGGGACTGGATGTGAATCAGATGATTGGATGTGAATCAGGTTTTTGGCCTGAGCAACGGGCTGGGCGGAGGAGCCCTTTAGTGTAAGAGGGAAGCCCTACAGAGGAGAACTGGTCTTGGAGTGAAAACACGAGTCTGAAGGAGGTGGCGCTCTTGACAGGTATGAAGAAGAAGAAGGGAGCTGGGAAGGCATTCCAGAGAGGAGTGGCGTATATCATGTGGCAGAGGTGGCATGTTTCAGGGCTGCAGGACCAAGATGATTCCCCCTCACCCTCCTGATCTTCCCTCCAGGTATGAGGCCCGGTTCCAGCAGAAGCTCCTTGAATACACAGACTCCAACAACATTGCCTCCCTCTTCCTCACGGCCGCCAACAGGTGGCTAGAAGTCCGCATGGCAAGTGCCTCCCCCCACCCCCCAGCCCCAGGACAGGGGGCTCTGATAGCGCTGTGCTGCCAGAGCAAGGGCCAAACAGGGGCCGGAGGGCGGGAAGGAAGGATGGATGCTGACTCAGGTGCGCACAAGGGGGTGGGTGCCGAGCCCTCCTGCGTCTCCCAACCCTGGGGGTCCTCCCTGTGTCTGCCCTTGGCCTCCTCTTCCCTCTCTCACTGCCTGGAGGCTTGTGTGTCTGAGGTGTGGGCCAAGGGGGAGAACAGTTGTGCGTTGAGCTGTGACAAGTGTGTGTGTCTGGAGTGGGTCATATGACACATGGGGCCAGCTGGTGAGGTATGCGTTTGGGCATGGGGGTGGGGGGGAGCACTGCTGTGTGCACACGGTGACTCCCGGGGCTCCAGCCTTCACGCCCTCCTGCGTGTCTGACGATGTGTATGTGCAGTGCGGGGCTGGGGTTGAGTCTCAGCTGAGCTGCTCTCTGTCCTAAGGGAGTGAGTGTGGGTTGGGGCGGGGCGTGCTGTGGCCAAAGCGCCCACTGAGGGCCCAAGCCAGCCCTGCTCCCTCCACAGGAGTACATTGGTGCGTGTGTGGTCCTCATCGCGGCTGTGACCTCCATCTCCAACTCCCTGCACAAGGAGCTCTCTGCCGGCCTGGTGGGCCTGGGCCTTACCTACGCCCTAATGGTGAGTGGTGACAGGCGGGGCAGGAGAGGGGGTAGACACCAGCAGACATCAGGGCACCCCCTCCCCCGACTGAGACGCTCCTGGGCCTTCTCCCCCCACCCGGATACACCAAGTCTGATGCCAGAGGGACCATGTGGGCAGGAGGGCTCCCTGCAGGTCCCCACCCTTTCACCCAGGCCTGGGCCCCAGATGGGTGCTGGGTGAGGATCCACATTCACTGTAACCCCCAGGGAAGGCACCCTGGGCAGTAAGAAGAGCCATCCCAGGGCCCAGGGACAGGACCAGGGGATCACCAATGGGCCCAGGTGACTGGCTTGCTCCCTGCAGGTGTCCAACTACCTCAACTGGATGGTGAGGAACCTGGCGGACATGGAGCTCCAGCTGGGGGCCGTGAAACGCATCCACGGGCTGCTGAAAACCGAAGCGGAGAGCTACGAGGGACTGCTGGGTGAGGGGCGCGGGAGGACTCCCGGAGAAACAGCCCAGCGTGGATGTGTGTTTAGGTTGAGGAGGCACGAGGAACCTGGGGGTGATGGGGGGCACTCTTGGATACCAGCTGTGGCCCATGCCTGGCAGCTGAGCCCCCCACACCGGTCCCCAGCACCATCGCTGATTCCCAAGAACTGGCCGGACCAAGGCAAGATCCAGATCCAGAACCTGAGTGTGCGCTACGACAGCTCCCTGAAGCCGGTGCTGAAGCACGTCAATGCCCTCATCTCCCCTGGACAGAAGGTAGGGGCGGGGAGAGCTGGACAGCACCCCCAGGGTCACCTTCTGACCCTCAGGGCCCTCCAGATCTCACACCCATCCAGACCCCCAGTCTCCCAACCCTGGGCCTCGCCCCTTCTCCTCCTGCTGCCCCGACTCACCCACCATGGAGACAGATACCACAGACTCCGTGGGCTCAGAGGCGCTTTGTCAGGGCCCCCTGCAAATGGCCAGGGGCTCTCCCAGGACACTGGTCCCTGAACTTCAGAGCAGAGCCCTGGGGCAGAGAGCGAGGGCCTGTCCTGGGGAGGGAGCCCCCCCGTCTGGCACTCTGATCTGACTTTGATTGACCCCCTCTGCCTCTCCTCCTGTCTCTCTCACTTCATCATTGTCTGTGGCTGCCCATCTTACTCTCCCTGACCTTGCGATATACTTCTGTCCCTGCCTCTCCGGTCCTTCTGTATCACTCTCTCTGTCTCTGGGTTGGTCCCTGATGGTAATTTCTGTAGAGATCCATGGGCAAGAAGCTATGGGGTAAGGGATGACTCCAGTTTAAGGGGGGGCACACCTTGTGGCCCACACTCGGCCACCCTGTGCCCTCCTGCCACACCCCACTGAGAGTGCCCCAGTGCCCCCACCTCCCCTGAGGCCCTGTACCCGACACGGCCACACCCACACGCAGCCAGGCAAGCCGGAGCCCCCTCTGGAGCCACTGCAGGAAACAAGCCCAAACCCAGGACCAGCGCTGGCTGAAGAGACACTCCCACGCCCGCACAGCCCAGAGTCAGCCCTCACGGCTCCCAGCCACCCCAGTGCCCACAGCATGGCTGCTCCTCTCCTTCCAGATTGGCATATGTGGCCGCACAGGCAGTGGGAAGTCCTCCTTCTCTCTCGCCTTCTTCCGCATGGTGGACATGTTCGAAGGTGAGCCGTATGACAAGCATCCCACAGCCACCAGACGGGATCGCAGTCCTGGGTTTGCTCAGATGTCGCAGGAGGCCCAGCCGTCTCCGCCTTCCCCTGCATCCTCATTGGGACCCATGTCCCAGGCGGACCCTGTCCCCAGCACCATCATCTCCCCACTCCCTGGTGCCCCGCCTGTGACACTGTCTCCTCACAGGGCGAATCATCATCGACGGCATCGACATCGCCAAACTGCCGCTGCACACCCTGCGCTCGCGCCTCTCCATCATCCTGCAGGATCCTGTCCTCTTTAGCGGCACCATCCGGTAAGCCCCCTACCCCACTGCCAGGCCCACCCCAGCCCCAGGCCCAGCTCCACTCCTCCAGATCTGGGCAGAGAGAGGAGAGAATGGCAAGGCCAGGGGCAGCCCTGCTTCAGCTCTGGCATGAAGGGTTGGCATTGGTTCTTTAGAGCTGCACCCTGATGCCTTTCTCTTTCCTGCGGGGCCCAGGTGGGGGTCTCCCACTCCTCAGGCCTGGGTGCTTTCCTCCCCCTTCCCACAGCCAGCAGCTTGCTGCTGCCTCCCAGCCAAGCCCCCAAGTCAGTCGGGTCCCTCACAGCTCCCTTTTCCAGCCTTGCTCACTGCACGTACCCTGGGAATGGAGCCAGGACCCTGCTCCCCTCCCGAAGGGCTTTGTGTGTCACCCTCCAGATTTAACCTGGACCCAGAGCGGAAGTGCTCCGACAGCACGCTGTGGGAGGCCCTGGAGATAGCCCAGCTGAAGCTGGTGGTGAAGGCGCTACCAGGAGGCCTTGGTAACTACTCCTGGCTGAGCGCTGGCCGGGCACTCAGGGACACCTGTAAGCGCTGGGGATGGACAACTCACACCCACATCAACTTCACCCAGAGTTGAGTTTAGGGTCTGGCAGGACCCCAGAAACCATTGAGTTCTATCTCTTACCATACGGAAGCTCAGCAAGGTCATGGGACTTGTCCCAGGTCACACAACTGGTCAGTTCAGGATCTGGCCCCTCCTGCAGGGCACAGGGGGGACAGTAAGGGTCACTGTGACACAGAGCTTGCAAGGCCCTGATACCATGTCCCGCCCTCCCCATCCACCTACTTGCCCTATTCCACCCTGAGGAAGGAGAGACTGACTCAGGGATCACAGGCACAGCTCACTCATCAAGGCTACCGAGAAGAGTCTGTCCCCACCCCGAGGGGTGGCGGGGGCGTCAGCAGAGCCTTGGTGTACATGCTGCAACCCCTGGGGCAGTGGGGGCTAGCCAAGCCTTGGCTTCAGAAAATTACCCCACTATGGCCCACACATATGCCTGACTTACACACTCTGTGCTCACACCTCCTCCCAGTACTGCCCAGGGCCACAGCCGCGCATAACTCCTGGGGACGCTCTTCTCTTTGTAACTCCTGTAATTCCCGTGTTGTGTAAGGTGCAGCCACCCTGCACACACCTCTACCCATGACACACACCTACATGTTAGCCCCTGTACACACATTCCCACACAAGCCACTCCATCCACTCAACTCACAACGCAGAGTTAATTCAGCGCTCCCTGGGGCTGTTTTCAGATGCCATCATCACGGAAGGCGGGGAGAACTTCAGCCAGGGCCAGAGGCAGCTGTTCTGCCTGGCCCGGGCCTTCGTGAGGAAGACCAGTATCTTCATCATGGATGAAGCCACGGCTTCCATCGACATGGCCACGGTCGGTGCTGGGCGCACCCATGGGGCAGGGGTATTGGAGAGGGTTTTCAGGGGGTGTTAGGGAGAAGTTCAGAAAGTAGTCCTGAAGTTCAGGTTGCTTTTAGCATCAAGGGCCATTTGGGGCAGAAAAGGCAAAGACTGAGGGACTCTGATTTCAGCTAGTCTTAGGGCATGTTTATAACACACATATACACAAGCTGCACAGAGACCCACAGACTTCACACCCATCCCCCACCAGACAGCACACCCAGACACACTCACAGCCTGCATGTACGCACACATGCACACACACAGCTGAACTCCCAACAGGCAGAGCCCAGCCCCTGAATGCTGGGAAGCAGGTTGGTCCTGTGGGGACTAGAGCCCCAGGGAGGGGGCAGGGCTGAGTTTGGGGGCACATGGGAACTGGGCCAGTAGCCAGGCCAGACCCCACACCCTGGGCAGGTAAGCCAACAGCTGCTGCTCCCACCTGGCAGGAAAACATCCTCCAGAAAGTGGTGATGACGGCTTTCGCAGACCGCACCGTGGTCACCATCGCGGTAAGGGGCCCACTGATGGGGTGCAGGGGGGACACCCGGAGAGAGGGCTGGCCTCCTGAGGCTATCATCAGCGGGCAGCCTCTGGGCTCACCTGCACCTGGTATCAAGAGAGAGCCCTGGGCAGTGCAGGGCAAGCAGCCTGGCAGGCTTGCAAGGAGTCTGGATTGCAGGATTTGGAGTGTAGGAGAATTTGCACCCACACTTCCCTTAGACTTGCTGTCTTTCTCCAGGTCCCAGAGTCCACCCCTGCCCCAAGGCCCTGTGAGCTAGGCTAGGGTTACTTCTCCAGAGCAAATGGGAGATGCAGGTGTTGGGGATCTCTGAGCAGATCTGAGACATAGTGGGGGAGAAGATGGCATTAGTGGATGGAGGGTTTGGAGTCCCAACCTGGGAAAGGGCAGTCACCATGGAGACAGGACATTCTGGCCACATGCCTCCTCCTCCAAGATGCAGGAGGGATGCCTCAGTGGCCCCAGCCCTGCCCACACCACCCTGACAACCCCTCCTGCCTCGCCCAGCACCGCGTGCACACCATCCTGAGCGCAGACCTGGTGATCGTCCTGAAGCGCGGCGCCATCCTTGAGTTCGACAAGCCAGAGAAGCTGCTCAGCCGGAAGGACAGTGTCTTTGCCTCTTTTGTCCGTGCTGACAAGTGACCTACCACAGCCCAAGTGCCATCCCTGCCCCACCCCCCTGCCTGGGTTTTCTAACTGTAAATCACTTGTAAATAAAGAGATTGGTTATTTCCTACTGAAGGCCAGAGGTCGTGGGTCTGGTGGGCAGGGACGGGGGTGGGCCGTGGGTCCCATGGATCCAGTCTGACTTTAGCATCAAGCAGACCTGAGGAAGCTGTGTGAGTGTGCCGAAAGCACTTTCCCTCGTCTGTGAAATGAGGGCTGTCTTCGTCTGCTAGATTGTGTTCTGCTGTAGCAAAACACCATAGCCCAGGCGGCTTAAACAGCAGAAATTTACTTTTGACAGTGCTAGAGAGTGGAAGTCCAAGATCAAAGTGTCACAGGCTTGGTTTCTCCTGAGGCCTCTCTCCTTCTAGCTGCGTCTTCACATGGCCTTTCCTCTGTGTGCACACCCCTGGTCTCTCGCTCTCCTTCTTGGGATACTAGACATATTGGATGAGGCTGCACTCCTGTGACCTCATTTAACCTAATTACCTCTTCACTGGCCCTATCACATTGGAGGCTCCAACATATGAATTTCGGTCATATGATGTAAGTCAGTCCATAACAAGGTTATAGTATTTTTGTGATTATATCATCAGATAAGGTGGCAGATCTCCATACAGTCTGGTCCCTTTTCCTTCTTACTTTAATTCTTGGGTTAAAATTGTGGGTCCCCAGGTGCACTGGATCAGTGCATTTCGATTACAAATGACAAGAACCCAACTCAGAGTGGCTTTAAAAAAAACTGGAATTTCTTGTCCTGTGTGACTGAGAAGATCAGGAGGTGTACTGCTTCAAGCATGGGTGGATCCAGGTGTTTGCCATCAGGGCTGATGGATTCCGTCTTCCTGTCTCTCGCCCACGACGGATGGCTACTAGCACCTGCAGCGAACATCCCACCCCTCTGAAAGGGAGAGGGGCATGAATCATATGTCCCCCACTCCATCCCACACACAGGGACATTCAGAAGTTGAGGAAGGGTGGCCCATCAGAGGGAAAGCACAGTACCTATACCACAAGTCAACCAGGTAGTGATTGGGAGATGCTGGGCCCAGACACTGGGGACACTACGACAGTTGTCCTCAGACTCCACAGCCATCATGAGACAGGAGTGCACACCTGTCCCGGCAAGAAAGGAAGGTGCTTATTTCCATATCGCTTTATTATCATTTATATGTTTCCTTTAGTACTAGCTGTACTGATTCCTGGGGTGCAGACACAGGCATCTTGGACCTGCAGCTTTGTCAGTTGCAAGGGGGTCAGAATCAGACAATGTAAGGGAAACCCACCAGTCATTGGAAAGGGGCCCAGCACAGGCCCTTCTGGCTGTTCTAGGAGCCAGAGGAGCTCAGAAGGAAGAGCTCTGTGAGGCCTGGCAGGGTGCCTGGGAGACGCAGGATTGAAGTTGATTATGGGAAGGGTAGGCATTTTATCTAAGCAGAGAGTTAAAGAAAAAGGCCCAAGAAGGGGAGGGAGAACAAGATCAGAGAGCCTTGAATGCCAGGACCAACCCAAGGTCTGGGACAAGCCTATGCACAATAGGAAAGTGAAGAAGGTTTCTGAGTGAGAAAGAGACCTGACAAATGCAGTGTTGGGGGGAGATAAGTATGAGGAGGTGAAGGATGGAGCACAGGAGGAGGCTGAGCCCTTTGGGTGGGGAGCAAGCCTTCCTGCAAAGGGAAGAGCAAGGAATAGCTGAGGTCTCGGGGCCACCCTGTGAGGCAAGTTCTAGCCTTTCCAGCTCTGAGATGCCTCCGAGATGCCTCTGGGGGCCCAGCAACTCCCTCCGCTGGGAAGGAGCAGAGCCTGAGGAGGGAAAAAAGGGTTCCCAATCCTCGTGTCTATGACCCACCCCCCCCCCACACAAGGGATTAAAGGAAAGTAGCATAGGCACAGGGGCACATCACAGCTCACACTGAAGTCTTGCAGATGTGCCCAAGGTCATCTTAACCTAAATCTCTCTATAGCACCCCTGATGGCCCACCAACCATGATATGGACACCCCACAGATGAGGGTCATCTCTGGTCATTAGAACTGACTTTTCCATACATGCATGATGATTCCCTGGTGGCTCAGACAGTAAAGAACCCGCCTGCAATGGGTCGGGAAGATCCCCTAGAGAAGGGAATGGCAACCCACTCCAGTATTCTTGCCTGGAAAATCTCATGGACAGAGAAGCCTTGTGGGCTACAGTCTATGGGGTCACAAAAGAGGTGGACATGACTGAGTTACTAACACCTTCTTTCACTTTCTTTTCCACACATGAAATCAAAGCCTGCCGCTGTTCCACTCAGTATCTATACCAATTCTATATTTTGAGCCACACAAAGTAACTAGTCCATCCTGCTTGGACACCAGGGGTTTCTGCAATATTACACAAACTCCCTGGGAAGGCTCTCCAAGGCTTCTTTTCTGATGACTGAACAGCTGTAGTTGCCCCAGAGGTTTCCTGTGTAACTCTGTCTTCTTGAGCTCCCCTCTCTGCTCATCCTGTTTTCCCCTTCCCATCCTAAGCATTTCATCTCTGGTCAGTTCAGTCACTCAGTCATGTCTGACTCTTTGCAACCCCATGGACTGCAGCACGCCAGGCTTCCCTGTCCATCACCAACTCCCGGAGCTTGCTCAAACTCATGTCCATCGAGTTTGTGATGCCATCCAACCATCTTATTCTCTGTTGTCCTCTTCTCCTCCTGCCTTCATCTGCATCTCTGGTAACACAGCCCCAAATCATGCTTACCATGAGTAGTAGAGGGGGCCCAAGCCACAGAACAACCCGAGGTAGATGCCTGCAGTAGAAACATCATTCCTCTCCAGGCCAAGAGCTTGAGCCCTCCCTACACCCCCCACACACAGTGCCCAAAACAGCCCTTTGACACAGCTCATCAGACCTAGGTGCCTCCCATAACCTAAGGCAGACAAAATCATGTACCCCAGGAGGTGTAAAGCAAGCAACAGTAGCTTAAGTGCGTGCATGCTCAGCCGTGTCTTTACAACCCCATAACTGTGGCCCGCCAGGCTCCTCTGTCCATGAGATTTTCCAGGTAAGGATACTGGAGTGGGTTGCCATTTCCTTCTCCAGGGGATCTTCCAGACCCAGGAATCGAACCTGCGTCTTCTGCATCTCCTGCATTGGCAGGCTGATTCTTTACTGCTGAGCCATCTGGGAAGGCGCTGGTAGCTCAAACCCTCTTTAAAATGCAGGGGTGGTTTTACAAGGATGGGTCATGACTGAAGAAGATGTAACCACCCAGGCTTCTGGGCTTAAGCATCCAGCATTCCCTGTAGTGGGTGTTAAACTGTGTTTCTACACCTACTAAGGTACTTTTTTTCCGGGGAGGAAGTCCGTAGCTTTTATCAGATTCCCAAAGAATCCGTGACTCAGAAAATACTAAAAATCATCGCCAAGAAGTGGTCTGTTGAGAAGTCCTCCGGCCACCTAATCTGCCCCGCGCCCCAATAACAGGTTGTGACACAGCTCCTGTATCTCCTATCGCGGGGAACCCACAAAGCCCAGGCAGATACTGGCACAACCGAGGATGGGAAAATTGGAGTAGGAGAGCCAGGACAACAGGAAATCTGTCCCCAGAATGGGAGATCGGGTCGCGACTCCCTTCACTGCCCCTCACCCCGCCCTGATTTCAGAGTGTGAGGGCTGGGAGGAACCTCTTCGGACCATCTGATTGGGCGAAGTCCCCAAGCCAGACTTCGAGCTCGGGAGAAGGCAGGCGGGGGAGGTGAAAGGCTAGGGGCGGGGCCTGCGCCGGTGCCCGCCCGCCCTCCAGCCCAGGAATAGGTCGGGCTCCCCCTGGCGGTCCCCGGCCCCTACTCCACGCCCCGGGCGCCCTGTGTCCTCAATCCTCTACCCGACCTAGCACAGGTCGGTCTCCGCGGGCCGACTGACGGACAGACGGGCCGCAGAACGACCCGCAGCGGGCGCCCGGGCAGCAGGAGGGGGCGGGGAGGCGAGGACTGCGGCTTGAGGAGCAGGAGCAGGTGCCGTGGCGACGGGCGGGAGGAGCAGGGACGGAGCGGCGGGCGGGGGCGCGGCGCCGGCGTGCGTGCGGCGGGCGCGGGGGCCAGGAGGCCGCGACTCCGAGTTGAGCCCCGCTGGGTCGCGCCGAGGCGAGGGGATCTGGAGTGGGGCCGGGTGGACTGGCGACTCTGGAGGGCGCAGGATCCCAAGGAGACAGAGAGGACGAGAGCTGGAGGGGGATCGCAAATTGGCGAGAGCGCTTCGCGGGGTGGGGTAGGAAAAGAGGCAGCGTACCTGGAGGGGAGACCGTGTGAAACTGAAGCTTGGAGGGGAGCCCAGGGCGGAAATGGGCGAGACGGGAGACACGGTGGACGCTGTGTGAGGTCTGGTCAGCCGGTAAGATCCGGAGGTGTGAAAAGGAAGGTTGAGAAGGAAGGCTCGGTGGGGAGAAGGGGTCCTAGGAAGACGCCTAGGGGTCGCCAGCGGGTGGAGGAGAGTTGACCTGGGATCCAGCGCCAGGTGGCGAACAGGCAGAGCGGAGGTGATTCAGTAGGCAGTGAGGCAGGTGGGCTGAGGTGTGAGGCTGGTATAAGGAAGTGAAGCAGGGGCCAGGTGGAAGTGAGGATGAGTCGAGTCTAGCTGGAGACGCATCTCAGAAGTAAGACCAGTGCAGACTGAGGGTGGTCCCAGGGCGGGAACCCCACAGTAGGGAGAAGGCTCAGTCAGGGGTTGTCCCCCTCCTCCATGGGGGAGGCCTCTACCTGGTGGTCCCTGGAGCCATGCTGTCCCGCAAAGGCATCATCCCCGAGGAGTATGTGCTCACACGACTAGCAGAGGACCCCGCAGAGCCCCGGTACCGTGCCCGTGAGCGGAAAGCCCGCTTCGTGTCCAAGAACGGCAACTGCAACGTGGCCCACAAGAACATCCGGGAGCAAGGCCGCTTCCTACAGGACGTGTTCACCACGCTGGTGGATCTCAAGTGGCCATACACGCTGCTCATCTTCACCATGTCCTTCCTGTGCAGCTGGCTGCTCTTTGCCATGGTCTGGTGGCTCATCGCCTTCGCCCACGGTGACCTGGCCCCTGGCGAGGGTGCCGCTGTGCCCTGCGTCACCAGCATCCACTCCTTTTCGTCTGCCTTCCTTTTCTCCATTGAGGTCCAGGTGACCATTGGTTTCGGCGGGCGCATGGTGACCGAGGAGTGCCCTCTGGCCATCCTGATCCTCATTGTGCAGAACATCGTGGGGCTCATGATCAACGCCATCATGCTGGGCTGCATCTTCATGAAGACTGCTCAGGCCCACCGGCGGGCTGAGACCCTCATCTTCAGCAAGCATGCAGTCATCGCCCTGCGCCACGGCCGCCTCTGCTTCATGCTGCGCGTGGGCGACCTCCGCAAGAGCATGATCATCAGCGCCACCATCCACATGCAGGTGGTACGCAAGACCACCAGCCCTGAGGGTGAGGTGGTCCCCCTCCACCAGGTGGACATCCCCATGGAGAATGGTGTGGGTGGCAATAGCATCTTCCTGGTGGCTCCGCTCATCATCTACCACGTCATTGATGCCAACAGCCCGCTCTATGACCTGGCGCCCTGCGACCTGCACCACCATCAGGACCTTGAGATCATTGTCATCCTGGAAGGTGTGGTGGAAACCACGGGCATCACCACCCAGGCCCGCACCTCCTACCTGGCCGACGAGATCCTGTGGGGCCAGCGCTTTGTACCCATTGTGGCCGAGGAGGATGGCCGCTACTCCGTGGACTACTCCAAGTTTGGCAACACTATCAAAGTGCCCACACCACTCTGCACAGCCCGCCAGCTTGAGGAGGACCCCAGCCTGCTGGATGTCCTGACCCTCGTCCGCGGGCCCTTACGCAAGCGCACCGTGGCTGTGGCCAAGGCCAAGCCCAAGTTCAGCATCTCTCCAGACTCCCTGTCCTGAGCTCTGCTCCCTTGGGCTCCCTCCTTATGTGTGCGCACGCCAGTGTGGCATGGTATGTAGAGCGGACGTGGTGTGGGCCCCTCGGCCAAGCCAGGACCTGGTGTGAAGCTGGGCCCTCCAGCTCAGCCTCCCTGCCTGCTGCTCGCCCAGGGTGTTACAAGGCACCTGTCACTACTCTATTTCTGGCCTCAGCAGGAGCCTGCACTGGGTTATTTTTGTCCCTGCTCCTCCTAGCCCCAACTCAGGACTTGCTCATCCCCCTCCCCTGCCCCAGACTGATAGAGCTGTGAAAAGGGTCAGGCCCTAAAGTTGGGTCTCCAACTGGTCCTGGGCCCCCACGACCGACTGGCCACAAACTGGGCAGGTGGCTGGGGAAGAACAGGCCCCAAATTGGAGGCCCGCTGCCTTGTTTCTGTGGCCCCAAGAGATGCCTGTGGTGAGGCCCCAGCCCCTACTTGGTCCCTGAAAAAGTGATGGGCGAAAGGGTGGGCCTGGCCTGGTAGGGAGGGCAGGTGATGAGGGAGCACAGTTGAGCTGCAGAGTTGGAGATGTGGAGCCCCTGCCCCCCGGGCAGGCTCAGCAGAGAGAAGATGGCACTGAGGGGCTTAGCTTCTGAGCCCTGCTCAGGCTCGGGGAGGAGCGATAGGCCGCTTGCCTCTGACCTCAAAGCTTCTTTAATGGGGGCTCCATGGCCCAGGGCTGCTGCACCTGCCTGTTCCCATTCTGTCCCCCACCCTGGGAGGCTGTGGACTGAAAGAGGCTGAGAGAGACTGGGGTCCTGGGCCCACCACAGGCCTAGCTCCCCACCAGTGGCTGCAACTCATTTTGTCAAGAGGGTGGCCTTAGAGAGCCTTTGGATGGCTAGAAAAGGAAATGTTGAAAAGCACAGGATGGTGGGGGTGGGTGGGGTCCCTGAGGCAAAAAGGCCGTTGATTGTGACCGGCTTGACCCCAAGCCAGACTCCTGGAGCAGTGCTATGTGTACTTGCCCAGAATCCTGCCTTCTTTGTCGTCAATAAAGCCTACCCCTTTGTGACCTAAACTCTGGGCTATTCTTGCTGGTGGGCAGGGAGGGCAGGGGCTGGTCGCTGCCAGCCCGCATTTCAGAGGCTCCAGGGACCCTAGCTGGGAGGCCAGGAAAGGGACCTGGGGTTGGTCCTCTTCCGCCATTCAGGGACACTTCCCTTCTCTGCCTCCGGTAGCCTAGCCCTGCCAGCCCGTCTGACCGGCTCGATTGGGCACTCATCAGGCTTACAGCCCTGAGCCCTGCCTCCACTCCCAGGGATCTGCTGGAAGGCTGAGGTGCTAAGGAAAGAGGCAGGGACGTCACGGGCCTTAGTGTGGCGACTGGAGCATTAGCTCTCAAAACAAGTGCTTTCGTTCACACCCTGGCTCGAGTTCTCAGCCTTCATCTAACGGAACCTCTCTGTGCTTCAGTTGCCTCATCTATAAAGTGGGGCTACTAATAGTACCGACCTCATAGAATTGCTTTGGGAGTAAATGAAGAGCACAAGTCAAATGCTTGAGTGCCTCGTCCATAGTAAGTGCTCAATAAATGTTAACTGTTGAGACTGCTGTTGAATCAGCTACATGATGAAACAACTGAGCAAGTGGATGCCAAGAGAGAAAGTGCTATTATGTGTCCCCTAGTGAGGAGTTTCTCTGCCTGAACTTACCTTCTACACTGTTTCCCCATCCAGCTCAGACCCTGGTGACGGGGGCTGTGGCAGCACCTATTACCTGTTTCTCTACCTCAACCCTCTGGACTCCATCCACCATGTGGCCACCAGAGTGGTCTTATTAAAAGACTTCATTCTTTCCAATGTCAAGTACCTCCAGTCTTTCCCCATTACCTTCTGGTCAAGGGTAGACACATAACCAGTCGTTTCAGGCTTTGCCTGACTTCTAGTCATTATAGCCTACTGTTCTCTGGCCAGGACCCTATGTAACCACCCACCACCCTGGCAGCCTCAATATCCCCTCCCTGCATACAGCATTGATCTTCCTACCTCTGAGCTTTAGAGGATGTTATTCCCTTTGCCTGGACTGTCCAGGCCTCATCTCTCCCTGTGGAAATCTATAAAAGTCCAAGCCACCATGATGCCTCCTTGAACCTCCCCTGATTCCTCTAGAAAGTGATGGTCCTGTCCCTTCCTCTGTGCTTGTGGGCATTCTACTTTTGCCAGTGTTTGTGGGTCTGTCTCCCCATTCCCAAGTCCATGGCTCCTTGAGGTCAGGGACTGTGCCTGATTGAGCACTGTGACTGTCTTTCAGTAAGTGCTGAACGAGTGAATGATGAATAATGTACAGGACAAGTCAAGGTCAGTGGTGCAGTGTGAGGCCTGTAGAGGGCTTTGGTTGCATCAGTGAGAGTTTGTCCCAGGCTATTCCAGAGGCAGGGCTGAAGGACTAAGGAGCTGCTGGTTCAGGCTCTAAGATGCCCCATCCCTGTACCCACAGAAACACACCCTGCCCCCCATCCAAAAGCTGATTTTTTGCTGTGCTGACTTGTTTCTGATTTAGAGGAAGGAGATGAGAAAGCTGTTCAAAGTTGGCCCAGGGTTCTGGGGACAGTACCTGGTTCTTAGTCTAAAGACTCAGTTTACCTGTCTTCAAGAACAGAAGAGGTCAGACTCACTTATGAGAAGCGTCTGGGCAGCACCTTCCTTGCGGACCATTCAGAGTAACCTTCCTCCACTCCTTCATACACCTTTAAACAGCTGCTGCTACTGCTAAGTCGCTTCAGTCGTGTCCGACTCTGTGCGACCCCATAGATGGCAGCCCACCAGGCTCCTCCGTCCCTGGGATTCTCCAGGCAAGAATACTGGAGTGGGTTGCCATTTCCTTCTCCAATGCATGAAAGTGAAAGTGAAGTCGCTCAGTAGTGTCTGACTCTTAGGGACCCCATGGACTGCAGCCTACCGGGCTCCTCCGTCCATGGGATTTTCCAGGCAAGAGTAAACAGCTGGTGATAGTGAAATGGCAGAACTGAGGGCTTAGCGCCACCTGCTGGCCACAGACAAGACCCACTTGATCCCAGAAAATCAGAATCACTGCTGCCGCTGCTGCTGCTAACTCACTACATTCGTGTCCGGCTCTGTGCAACACCATAGACAGCAGCCCACTAGGCTCCCCCGTCCCTGGGATTCTCCAGGCAAAAACAGTGGAGTGGGGTGCCATTGCCTTCTCCTAGTCCTAGGTTTTTCACCTTGTAAGATCCCTAGCATTTAGGCTTAACTCAGGGAAAAGCTGAAAAGCTCCAGGCATGGAAGGAGCAGCTGGACCAGACCTCCTTTGACCACCCCACAGATGTTCTTGTCCACTAACAGTGCTCCCATCCTCTGGGGCCACCCATCTCTTTAAGGCACTTGTCTAACTATAGACAGAAGAGCTCCCCTAACCTCCCCTCAGCCTAGCAGGAAATTCTGAGAATTGTTTCTGATATTCTGCCTCCAAGGCATCATGTGATGGAGCAGTCTAAGCTCGTCCACACCCCGTGTGCAGATCCCCCAGAAAGGTGTGTCTCATGTCACTGTGGTCCAGTGCTGAGGAAGGAGCTCTTCTCCCAATTTTCAGATGAGGAAATAGGATTGGACTTGGGGGTCACTTGCTAAGACCATACAGCTAGTAAGCGGCAGGTCCAATATTTGGCCCTGAGTCTATCTCACACCAAAGCTCTCTCCCTTCCCACCGCTGCAGGATCCCAGTGACCTGAGCATCACCTTTTACTAGGGGTGCCACCTTGCTCTCGGTTGTCAAAAACCACCACTGGCAGACGGATGTCTCTGGACCAAGAACAAGAGGGAAAGTGTAATTCAGGAAGGTCCCAGATTTGAGACTGATGCAGACTCACCTATAAGTGACAGCCTAGATCATGTCCAAACACCAAAGGAGCCAGAGGGACTGCTACTGAGTCCAAGTTCATATTGCTCACCACATGAGAGGCCAATAAATCAAGAGACAAGTTGTTGGGGCAAGGAATAGCGACTTTATTTAGAAAGTCAGTAGCCCAGGAAGATGGTGAACTCATGCCCCTCAGAACCATCTTGCCTGAGTTAGAATTCAGGCAACGGGAGGAAGTAAAAATCAAGCATCTTTACTTGTTCTGGTCATCCTCCAGAGATGTGTTCATTGGTTCCTTTCTGCAGTCATTCACAGGTCATCAGGATGTTTCTTTTGAGCTAAACAAAGGTATTTAAGCTCAATACTCGTTACTTGGAAGGCAGGTTTCCCAGGGATGGGCCATTATGTATAATTCAACCTTACAGGCAACAGCCCTTTATTGGTTAACTTGTAATAGAATACAAAGTTTCTTCCCTATTACAGGACCTCACTGACACTTTTTCCCACTGGTGTCTATGAAGAAACCTCCATCTTCTGCCTTCTTCATGTGGACTGGGGTCCCTACCTTGCAGGCTCCCCCAACTCCAGCCAGTCAGGTGGCAGTGCAGACTGACGTTGCACATCTGCCATCCCTGTCTCCAACTCACACAGGTGTTGTGACATGTGTCCTGGGTCTCAGTCCTGAGCTCAGCAGAGAAGGGAAGCCAAGCCACCCTCTTCCAGTAGTGAAACTGAACTGCTAGGCTGGAGAAACTAGCCTACTTAGACATTCTGGAAAACTGCTCAGGCCTAATGCTTCTGGGTTTGGCATCTCCAGCCAGTTACCACACAGACCACATGTGGCCCACCTAGGTAGCCCTCTGGTCTTTCTGCTGGGGAGGACTCAGCCAGCTTCTATGAACCCACTCTCCTCATGTATCATCCTCTCAGCTCTGTCCTGCTCTTGAGTTCCTCTCCAACATCTTTTCTTAGGGAGAACTTTCCTAGAGTGCTTGCTGCAAAGAGTAGCTCTGGCTCCCCATACATCTCGGGGTTCACCTCTGAGGTCTCCCCAGGGCCGTGTCAGACACCTTATTGTACTAAGACATGCAGAAGACCTGGAGGAAGAAGACATGAATGCTGCTGACCCCAGATTAGGGTAGGCTTGAATAACAACAGATCTGTTCCAACTTGAAAGGAGTTGGGGAAAGGCCAAACAATGGGATTAGAGTCAGAACTGGGTTCCATAGGGTGGGCTTGTTGCATTAGAACCTAGAGTATTGGTGTCTCGCTGTATCCTGCTGACTATACCAGCTGTCTTGCTGTATCTCATTGTATGCACTGTTCGCTGAACCCAGGGTAGGCGAGGCGTGAACTAAGAGGCTGGAAGGAGATGCAAGGAGCCATAGGAACTGCAGACACATCTATTCTCTCCTGACTGGCACGGCACCCATGGCAGCAGCCATAACATAACTTTAACATAGCTGTAATGTAGCCTTAATGCAGCCTCCAGGGCTTTTCAGGCGGAGCTTATATATACTTGCAGAACAAAAGCAGCCTGTGGCCAAGAAGTACCTCGTGACATGCATGCACAGTGCTATAAATGATCTCACCTCTTACATATCATTATTTACCAAACGTGGGGCAAGAACAAGAGGCCATGGAATAAGAGAGAGCCTGACTACTGCCACCGCCAATTGCTCTTTCCCTAAAATTGGCATCCTCTCTGCCAGGTCCACCTGCCTGGGGCATCGTATATCTTCATCTACCAACACCCTACTCTATTTCCACTCTGGAGTGATGTGAAAGGCAGGCCACCTAAACTGGCCACCTTGGGTACAGGAGTGTATCCCTGTCCTTAGGTCCTTCCAGGCATTGATGCCAATAATTGAAGCAGTGATACAAAGTGCATATGCAACTGCACAATTCATTACAGAACCCTGCTTCTATGCACTCTGACTTCACTTGACCAATTCCAGTTTTTCTCACTATGCCATTGTTAGTGGGGAAGAGAAGATAAATAAATACAGGATAAATCAGAGGGAAATAAGTACAGTTCTGACTGAAACTTTGACACAGGTCTGCTATCTGTGAAGGGAGGAAGAAGGGATAATGAGGGATAGCAGGCCATTCAAGCAAGCTTGAAAACTAAAGCAGATGCCTGAGATGCCATAGCTGGAACATGGTGGCTAAGCACCCTCTTCATAGCAGGCTTTCTCTTGAAGGGGGTCTCAGCAGCACATCTCCATGGCAACCATGCTTTTGGATCAAAATCCAGCTTCCAGAAGAGCTGTAGCAGTCAGCTTTTGCTGTGTAACAAGCCACTCTACTGCTTTATTTTTCAAGTGGCTTTGAAAAATAAGTCTCATGCACTCAAGAGTCAGTTCTGTTGGCACTGATGATCTTAGCTAGATTTGCTGATGCGTTGAGGAAGTGGTCATCTGATCCAGTTCCAGCTTCGAGGGTCTCTTATCCTCCAGAAGTCTCTGCTTACAGTGTCTCTCATCCTCCAGCTTCCCCAGTGGCTCAAGCAGTAAAGAATCCACCTGGAATGCAGGAGACTTGGGTTCGATCTCTGGGTTGGGAAGAGCCCCTGGAGAAGGAAATGCCAACCCATTCCAGTGTTCTTGCTTGGAAAATTCCATGGACAGAGGAGCCTGGCAGACTACAGACCATAGTGTCATGAAGAATTGGACAATATGAGCGCAGACCCTCTCTCCTCATCCTCCAGCTGGCACCTAGGTTAAATCAGGAGAGTAAGTCCTATGAATCAGTTGGCCAACTTTAGACAAACAGCCTTTTTTCTTGATGAATGGATTGGTCTGCTTTTCCAAAAGCATTATAATGAGATATACTACCTATTGCACAGATTCTGCGTTGGCAGGCCTGTAAATAATTGGGGGCAGTTTTATTACCCGAAAGTATTTAACTAAAGCATTTAAACTGGCCTCGACAACAGTTTGAGTTGTTTTATTTGCTATTTGGACCACAGGGAATAACATGTTTGGAAACATGTTTTAGATTGGCAACACCCTCACTAGGGTTGGAAATTCTTGGTTAAATCAGTATAATTTGGGTGGTAAGTTATCCCATTGAGTTATTAACAAAATATGCACAAATGGTAGGGAAGGAAATCCCCTCTCTGAGCCAAGGACTCTATATGCGACAGCAATACTGCAGCTCATATATCATTCACGGGCCTGGTGTGAACAACGAGGTCAGGCTTGATTCACAGTGAGCCGATCCATCAGGAGGAGGCAGAAGGGCCTTACAGCACGTCTTCCCAGAGTCCCAGGCCACTACATGGAGACCAGATGAGACAGTGCCTCCCCAACACATCAAAAAAAGCCATACATCATAAATATACTTAGAACACCCCAGCATCAATCCTGAAAGCTCTCCAACGCCATGCACTGGCCATGAATTCTGAACTCCCAGAGCCTACTCCAAAACACAAGGCTAAACTTTGCTTTGGAGCCCCTTACCTTGTCTTAAGAAAAAAATATAAAGGTATGATCATTTCAATGATGATTACTACAATCATTCCAATAGGGAACCAGTCAGTTTTCTTCTCAGATTCTGCAGAAAGAAGGAAGAAAACGTTAAGAGGAAGCCTACTGGCAGGGGCCAAAGAGACCACATGACTGCTTCTAGGATCGGTGTGGTTGTGTACCATCTTCTGTCAGAGATGGTACCACCAACCTTCTGCCACATGTCTTTGCCCTCCTCCATCCTATCACGTACACCTCCAGATGTCAAACAGCCTGTTTAGCACTTATCAGAAATACAGCAATATCAAACACCACATACAATATGCACATGCTGTGCACATGTTTAAAGCTTCCATACCACTATACCATCCTGTATCACCTGTATACTGCTATAGACTGAATGTCACTCTCCCCTCAAAATCTGAATGCTGAAACCTTAATGCCCAGTATGACAGCATTAAGAGATAGGGCTTTGGGGAAGTGATTAGGTCATGAGGGTGGGGCACTCAGGAGTGAGATCAGTGCCCTATAAAGGAGGACCTTGAGAGATCGCTCACCCCTTCTACCTTGTGAGGACAGCATGAGAAGTCTAAAACCTGCAAAAGGGCTCTCACCCAACCATGCTGGCCACTAATCTTGGGACTCCAGCCTCTAGAACTGTGAGAAATGAAGTTCTGTTGTTTATAAGCCACCCACATGCATGCGCGTGCACGGTCAGCCACTCAGTCATGGCTGACTCTCTGCGATCCCATGCACTGTAGCCTATCAGGCTCTTCTGGTCCATGGGATTTCCTAGGTAAAAATACTGAAGTGGGTTGCCATTTCCTTCTCCAGGGGATCTTCCCAACTCAGGGATTGAACCCACATCTCCTTCATTGGCAGGTGGATTCTTTACCACTGTATCACCTGAGGAGGCACTTATAAGCCACCTAGTCTGTGGCAATGTATTACAGCAGTCCATATGGACTAAGAAGGCTTACCTGGTGACTGGTGATGGTAAAGAATCTGCCTGCCAATCTAATTCCATATTCTTACCTAGGAAGTCCCATGGACAGAAGAGCCTGGCGAGTTACAGTGCATGGGGTCACAAAAGAGTTGGATACAACTTAGCGACTAACCACCAACAATGGGCCAAGATATATACATATCACCCAGCCCAGACAAATCCCTGATACCAAACACACAAAGCATATTTCAATTTCATATTCCCCTGTTTCTAAGATACCCTAAACACATCTGTGCACACACCACCCACACAATCCTTGGTCTTTACTTCCAAGAACAATTTCTCTCTCCCCTCAGGATCATCTCAAGCCCCATCTGGCACACCCAGACCACATCCCTCAGGGCCACCAGTCAGCCTCTGCCTTCATGACCTCTCTCAGCTCTATGCAGATGCATTGGACCAACAGGGTCATCCCCACCTAGGACCAGAGCCATGACCATAGAAGCCAGGTCACCTATTAGACCATCTGTCCTGGCTTAGGGACCTAATCTGGACTGCTGACTCTGGGGCTGAGTTAAATCAGACCAATCTTTCTCCCCTTCCCTATATAACCAAAGTTTATATGGTACTCCCCTCAAGATGAAGAATAAGGGAAATGTCCAGGAAGATGCTTACCTGGATGTAGAATCAACTGGAAGTTGAAACTCTGGATTGTGGGCAAGGATACATGCCATACCACACACTGATATATAGTCCCATTGTCTTCCAGAGATGGCTTCAGCCTTAGGTGGCTAGTGATATTAAATGTACCATCCTCATTCTTGACTATGTGGTCAGTGGTGATGTTCTTGGAAAATTCCCGGAAGTGGGGATCATTCTGGGTCCACTTTTTCCATGTGATGTTAATATGCTCTGGGTAGAACCCACTTGATGTACACAAAATATGTCTGTCCTTGTTATCTTTCACCATGACTTGTTCAGACAAGCTGCTGACTGGCTGAGCTGCCAGGGGAGAGAAATCATTCTTTGAGGGTAGGTAGAGATCTGCTTATTATCAGCTCAATGTCAGACCCATGGCAAGCCTTCAGGAAAGCGAAGTAAACTGAATGGTATTCTGCTTAGACTAAGTGTTCTGGGTACGTTGGTTCCAGTGCCAGCGGGGTACTGATATGCTGTGACCCTGAATCTCAGGCAGCTTTATAAAGCAGACTTTCTTAAGCCCCTCTGTGTCATAGATACCTTTGGGAATCTGAGGAAACCCTTGGAATAAACACTTGGAATTAGCAGAGACTGCTAATTGCTGCCAGTCTCCATTCTTCCATGACACCTCCAAGTTAAAGCTGCTTCTCCCACCCTCCTCTGCAGCTGGGTGTAGTCATGTGAACTAAGGGTCTGAAAGTTTGATTGTAATCAGAAGTGGTGAGAGCAACTTCTAAGAAGGATCCTGAAATAACAAGGGTATCTTAAAGAAAAGAACAGTGTCTCTCCCTCTCCACTTCCTTCTTTCTACAGAATGGCTGGAATAGTATGTCATGGCTGGGGACAGACAGGCCGTTTCTAAACACAAGGCAGAAATGCAGATTGAAGACAGCAAAGTGACAAGATAAAGGATCTTGGGTCCCAGATGATCAGAGCACTGCCATATCTGCTTTGGGTTGGCTACATTTTTGAGAAAGGAAAATAAGCCGCCTTCTTAAAAGCACTACTGACCTCTGGCTTCCCCTCTCACATGTAAAGATCTTGAAAGTCATCATTTCTATCCTTGGAACAGGAAAGAAAGCTGAGCTAAACAAAATGAAAATCCACAGCTTTCTTTAGATTCATCGGAGAATTGAGGTGACAGGGCAAGCCACCACCCTGTAAACCATAGACACACACAGGCAGATTGAGAGAATCACGGCCGAGATCATAAAACCTTAAGCAGAAGGTACTAGAGCAATAAACTGGTTGACATACATAAGCACTAACTCTGACAAATTGCTAAAGGATAAGTGTGGACTAGGTTGAGAGTAAAAAACTCCTAGAGGCCCAGCCTTAGAGGGGGCCACACACTTTCATGAGTTGTACCTCCAAGAATCCCACCAGGCTCTCACTGTGAAGATCCAAGAAAAATCCCCTCCTGTTTTGAGCAGGGAAGAGAAGAAAAATAACTATTTCAAAATATACCCAGGACTCCCTGGTGGTCCAGGGGTTAAGAATCCACCTGCCAATGTAGGGGACACGGGCTTGATTCCTGGTCTGTGAAGATTCCATATGCTGCAGAGCAACTAAGCCCATGTACCACAACTACCGAAGCCTGTGCACCCTAGAGCCTGTGCTCTGCAACAAGAGAAGCCACCGTAATAAGAAGCCCACACACCACAGCCTGAGAGTAGTGCCTACCTGCTGCAACTAGGGAAAGCTGGTGCACAGCAACAAAGACCCAGAGCAGTCAAAACTAAGTAATTAAATAAAAATTAAATATATATATATATACACACACACATATATACATACACACACACACACCCAGTGCATTCTCCACAATAAAGGATGCTCTCAAGGGAAAAGAATTTGCCAAAGTCTTATCTGACCTGGGATAGTGATGTTTAGCTGGCTCCAGCCCCCTCTTAGCCTTCCTGTCTCACCTAGAAACACCTGTGAAGGTGAGACAGTCTAGGGGCTCAGGCAACTCAAAGAATGAGATTTAATCAGAAAATTATAAACAGCTTCCCCTCTATGACAACTTACCACTACATCAACAGAGCCCCAGAATGATAACAGTAGATTACAACTGAGAGAGCTGTTAAACACGGGCTCTATTTCAGAAGGAGTTCATGAGGAAACTCAAAGAAAACAAGGCGGGGAGTGGGAGGAAGACACCAGAAAGAATTGAAGTCTCTGGCATCTACAGGCACAGCATTAACATTAAACAGAGTGCAACTCCTAGCCAAAGAAACGCAGATCTTCATATCAAAAGCCTATTCACCTCAGTTCCTACTATCTGATACGGAATATCTGGTTTTCAATAAAAAATTACAAGGCATGCCAAAAAGTATGAAAAGACAAAGCAAGCATCAGATCCAAACTCTGGAATGACACAGATTTTGGAATTACCAGATAGGGACTTTTAAATAACGATTAAGCACATGTGCCCTAGAGCCCACGCTCCACAATGAGAGGCCACTGCAATGAGAAGCATCCCCTATTTGTCACAACTAGAGAAAAGTCCGTGGAGCGATGAAGACCAAGCACAGCCAAAAACAAATAATTAAATAAAACTCTTTTTGAAAAAATAGTAGCCTTCAGAGTAAAGAAAATTGTCAGGAGAAAAAAACTAAGGAAATCTGAATAAACTATGTAAGTAAGTGTTAGTCACTCAGTCGTGCCCGACTCTTGCTGATCCCATAGACTGCAGCCCACCAGGCTCCTGTGTCCATGAGATTTTCCAGGCAAGGATACTGGAGTGGGTTGCCATTTCCTTCTCCAGGGTATCTTTCCGACCCAGGGATCCAACCCGGGTCTCCCACATTGCAGGTAGATTCTTTACCGACTGAGCTACAAGTGAATAAACTATGGACTTTAATAAATAATAATGTATCAATATTGGTTCATTAATTATAAAAATATAGCATAAATGCAAGATGTTAATAGGACAAGTGGGGTGTGGAGGCAAGAGTAATATGGGAACTCTGTACTGTCTTTGCAATTTCTCCATAAATCTAAACCTCTTCTAAAAAAATAAAGTCTATTTATTTACTTAATTTTTGAAAGAAAAAAAAAAAACTTTTATTTTAGGCTATCAGTTGCAGAGGAATTCTAATATACATCCCTACCTCCAAAATTGATATGTACAAGTCTTCAGTGAAATTGTGGCAGGCTCACAGATACTGCCCCCCAGTTATATGGAATTGTACCCCCTCCCAAATTCATATGTTGAACTCTGAAACCAATTCCCTCAGACTGTGACTATATTTAGAGATAGAGTTTGGTTTTTTTAATTAATTTAATTGGAGGCTAATTATTTTACAATATTGTAGTGGTTTTTGCCATACAATGACATGAATCAGCCATGGGTGTACATGTGTTCCCCATCCTAAACCCCCCTCCCACCTCCCTCCGCATCCCATCCCTCAGGGTCATCCCAGTGCACTGGCCCTGAGCACCCTGTCTCATGCATCAAATCTGGACTGGCAATCTATTTCACATGTGGTAATATACATGTTTTAATGCTATTCTCTCAAATCATCCCACCCTCGCCTTCTCCCAGAGCCCAAAAGTCTGTTCTTTACTTCTGTGTCTCTTTTGATGTCTCACATATAGGGTCATTGTTACCATCTTTCTAAATTCCATATATACGCGTTAATATACTGTATTGGTGTTTTTCATTCTGACTTACTTCACTCAGTATAATAGGCTCGTTTCATCCACCTCATTCTTTTTAATAGCTGAGTAATGCATTCTTTTTAATAGCTGAGTAATATTCCATTGTGTATATGTACCACAGCTTTCTTATCCATTCATCTGCCGATGGGCATCTAGGTTGCTTCCATGTCCTGGCTATTGTAAACAGTGCTGCGATGAACATTGGGGTACACGTGTCTCTTTCAATTCTGGTTTCCTCAGTGTGCATGCACAGCAGTGGGATTGCTGGGTCATATAAGCACATGCGCTGTGAGCCGCGGCAAACCCAGTGTGGTCCATACACTGCGAGCACTCCCCACACACGCCAGTGATATTTGTTTGCAGTGTTCCTCCCTCCCCACAGCACAACTAAACAAGTGAGCCTAAATAAGTGACCACCTTCACACCTTTGTGTCAGGGCAGAAACTAGACACTGAAGAGACTTGCAAACAGAGGAAGCCAAAATAAACAAAGAGGGAACCACTTCGGAAATGACAGGTGTAACAGATTAAAACCCTGTAGTTAGCATTGACTAAGCATTGGAAGTGGCCTATAGACCTTGAGAAGAAGTATAAGCTGGAACAAGGAACTATCTGAAACTGAACTGACCCCACACTGCCCTCAACAGCTCCAGAGAAATTCCTAGATATATTTTACTATTATCATTTTTTAACTTTTTAAAGTTCTTTATTACTCCTTTAATTTTCATTTTTATAATCTACTATTACCTTGCAAAAAAAAAGACCCTATTTTAAGGCAAATTTCATATATATATTTTTTATAATTTTTGTGATTTTGTTTTGTATTTTTAATATTGTATTTTTGAGAGTCTAACCTCTAATCTAGATTTTTAATATTTGCTTTTTGGTATTTGTTATCAACTTTGTACCTTTAATAATCTAATCTTCAGTTCCCATTTTTATTTAGGCATGTGATTACTGGCTTGCTTGCTCTCTCCCCTTTTGACTCTCCTTTTCCTCCCCAGGTCACCTCTATCTCTTCCCTCCCGCTTCTCTTCTCTACTTAACTCTGTGAATCTCTTTGGGTGTTTCGGGCTGTGGAGAACACTTAGGGAACTGATCACAGGCTAGATTGGTTTCTCTCCTTTTGACTCCCCGTCCTCTCCTCCTGGTCACCTCTGTCTCCTTCCTCCCTCTTCTCTTCTCTGTGTAACTCCGTGAATCTCTCTGAGTGTTCCAGACTGTGGAGAGCAAATAGGGAATTGATTACTGTCTAAATTGCTCTCTCCCCTTTTGATACCCCAAATGGCACCCCACCCCAGTACTCTTGCCTGGAAGATCCCATGGGCGGAGGAGACTGGTGGGCTGCAGTCCATGGGGTAGCTAAGAGTCGGACACGACTGAGCAACTTCACTTTCACCTTTCAGTTTCATGCATTGGAGAAGGAAATGGCAACCCACTCCAGTGTTCTTGCCTGGAGAATCCCAGGGACAGGGGAGCCTGGTGGACTGCGTCTATGGGGTCGCACAGAGTCGGACACGACTGAAGCAACTTAGCAGAAGCAGCAGCTTCTCCTCCTGGTCACCTCTATCTCCCTCCTCCCTCTTCTCTTCTTCATGTAACTCTGTGAACCTCTCTGTGTGTCCCCCAGTATGGAGAATCTTCTCACCATTAACCTAGATGTTTTATCATTGGTGCCGTATGGATGGAGAAGTCTTGAGACTACTGTAAGAATAAGACTGAAAGTCAGAGGCAGGAGGCTTAAATCCAAAACTTGAGAACACCAGAAAACTCCTGACTCCAGGGAACATCAATTGACAAGAGCTCATCCAAAAACCTCCATACCTGCCTGAAACCAAGCTCTAACCTAGAGCCAACAAGTTTCAGAGCGAGACATACCAAGCAAATTCTCCAACAAAGCAGGAAAATAACCCTGAGCACAAAAAAACAGGCAGCCAAAAGTCACACCAAACCCATAGACACCTCAAAACTCACTACTGGAAACTTCGCTGCACTCCAGAGAGAAGAGATCCAGCTCTACCCACCAGAACACTGATGCAAGCTTCCCTAACAAGGAAACCTTGACAAGCTACTCGTCCAATGCACCCTCAGGGAGGATCCTCCACAATAAAGAGGAACCACAGACTTCCAGCATACAGAAAGGCCACCCCAAACACAGCAATCTAAACAAGATGAAAAGGCAGAGAAATATTCAGCAGGTAAAGGAACATGATAAATGCTCAGCAAACCAAACAAAAGAGGAGGAGATAGGGGGTCCACCTGAAAAAGAATTCAGAATAATGATAGTGAAGATGATCCAAAATCTCAAAAACAAATTGGAGTTACAGATAAATAGACTGGAAACAAGGATTTGAAGATGCAAGAAAAGTTTAACAAGGACCTAGAAGAAATAAAAAAGAGTCAATCAATAATGAATAATGAGATCAATAACTGAGATCAAAAGCACTCTGGAGGAAACCAACAGTAGAATAACTGAGGCAGAAGATAGGATAAGTGAGGTGGAAGATAGAATGGTGGAAATAAACGAAGCAGAGAGGATAGAAAGAATTAAAAGAAATGAGGACAACCTGAGAGACCTCTGGGACAATGTTAAATGCCCCAACATTCAAATCATAGGAGTCCCAGAAGAAGACAAAAAGGCCAAGAGAAAATACTTGAGGAGGTAATAGTTGAAAGCTTCCCTAAAATGGGGAAGGAAATAGCCATCCAAGTCCAAGAAACCCAGAGAGTCCCAAACAGGATAAAGCCAAGGTGAAACACCCCAAGACACATATTAATCAAATTAATGAAGATCAAATGCAAAGAGCAAATATTAAAAGCAGCAAGGGAAAAGCAACAAATAACACACAAGGGGATTCCCATAAGGATAACAGCTGATCTTTCAACAGAAACTCTTCAGGCTAGAAGGGAATGGCAGGACATACTTAAAGTGATGAAAGAGAAAAACCTATAACACAGATTACTGTACCCAGCAAGGATCGCATTCAAATATGAAGGAGAAATCAAAAGTTTTACAGACAAGCAAAAGCTAAGAGATAGGGTTTTTACTAAGGTTGTTGATAAGTTAAAAGAGATCATTAGGTTGAGCCCTAATCTGACTCATGTCTTTATAGAAGGAGATTAGGATACGCAAGCACAGGAAAAAGACAACCAGCTACAAGCCAAAGAAAGAGGCCTCAGAAGAAATCAACCCAGCTGTCACCTTGATCTCAGACGTCTAGACTCCAGAATTGTGCGAAAATTAATTTCTGTTGTATAAGCCACCCAGTCAGTGGTGTTTTGTTGTGGTAGCCCCAAGCCCATCCACAGAGAATCCAACCTACTTATAACAGCAGAAAGAGGAGTTCAAAAAGGTGTTTAGAGAAGAACGTTGCTGTTGTTAAGTCTTGACTGAGCACCTGCCTTAAAACAGCACTGGCCAAGCATTTTCATACATGATCTTATGTAATCCTCAGAACACTGAGGCAGGTAAGACTTGTCACCTCATTTTAAGTGGGAAAATTCACAGGCAAAGACATTAAATGGCTGACCAATCACTCAGTTTGAAAGCAGCAAAGTCAGACAGAATAGGATTCAGACCCATGGAAACAGAGTGCAATCACTCTCCTTCCCCAGATACCTTTCAGAGGTATCTCTTCAGTGAAGGCTAACTACAGACATACCAGGGAAATTATCTAATTACTGTGAATATCTTTTATTGCTACTTTAAATGGACCAAGCTCTATTCTGAGCATTTTACCTGCATTTAAAAAAATTTTTTAATTGGAGTATAATTGCTTTACAATGTTGTGTTAATTTCTGCTGTATAACAGTGTGAATCAGCTCTTATGTATACATATATTCCCTCCCTCTTGAGCCCCTTCATCCCACCCCCCCATTCCACCCTTCTAGGGCATCTCAGTACACCGAGCTGAGTTCCCTGTGCTGTACAACAACTTCTCACTAGCTATCTTACCTGCATTTTTCCGAGCCACTTCTCTACAGTCAATTCTCTTAGAAAAAATACTATTACATCTGTTTAGAGTTTCAGCGTGATTAAAAACTTGCCCAAAGTTGTTAAGAAGTCCATGGAAGTCCTAGACTCAAACCTATGTTCTATTTGACTCCTAGGCCCACGTTCTAAACCTCTGCTCCACTCAGCCCATCCACATCTCCACCGCAAGCCCCATCATCATAAGAACCACAGGGCACTGCCCTCAGGCACTCACCTACAACCTCCAGCCAGACAGTCCCCTGAGCCTTCTGAGGAGTAACCACCAGCTCACAGCGGTACTCCCCTGCATCCTCCAGCAGGACACCAGGCAGCTGCAATGAGGCATCTCCCTTCTGCAGACTCCGTAGAGACACCCAGGCTCCACGTTGGGATGTCTCCCTGTAGTTTCCAAAATACTGAAACAGTTTGGTGTAGGTTTCAGACTTTCCAGTCTTCTGAAACCACGTGATACCCATACTGTTGATGTCCAGGTGTGGGGAACCACGGATCTTGCAAAAGATAGTTACACTTTCATTCAAGAAAACCATCTGAGTCCTCCCTGCCATCTCCACTTGCAGTAAACCTATGGCAACAAGAGAAGGTTATGGAAGACCCTTGAAAGAAACATAGTCCTGGTACTCTAAAACACAATCATGTGATTGGAAACATCTTCCCCTTTTTTGGGGGGGGCAGGTCCAGGGGGGGCATCCTCAGATACAAAACCCCTTAGTTCATGGCCCCTCATTAATCCATATAAAATCCTCGAACTTTGTTTTTTCCTTCCCCCAACCAACCCCACCCCCACCCCATCCACCCAGCCAATCCACCAATATCCAAAATAAAGCAGTTTCCTTTCCACCAACCTGGCCTGTTTACTGGCTTTTGAGGGACCAACAGGTGGAGCCCACTTTCGGTTACACCTATGCACTCTCAGTAAAGACTTTAGTGAAGTCAAGATATGCAGGTGGAGTCTAGTTCCTTTTCTTTTTAAAGGGAATTTAATGGCAACCCACAACAGGGTTCTTGCCTGGAGAATCCCAGGGACAGGAAGCCTGGTGGGCTGCCATCTATGGGTCGCACAGAGTCGGACACAACTGAAGCGACTTAGCAGCAAGGGACTCTCAGCTGGTATGATCCATGGCCCAATTCCTTCTTCCCTGTTGAAGAGGTTTCTGTTGAGTGTTTTTTGTTTTTGGCCACCAAGGGTGGCATGTGGGATCTTAGTTCCCTCCCAACAGAAATTGAACCCCTGCCTCCTGCAGTGCAAGTGGAGTCTCAACCACTGGACAACCAGGAAAATCCCGGAGTAATCTCATTTCACATTTTTTATTTTTTCCCTCAGTTCCAGCAACTAGCATGATGCAAGGGAGAAAAAAGTTCACAGAACACCAGAGCACAAACTTGAGGAAACACTTGTTCTCAAGCTCCTACACAAGGCGACTCTGCACAAAGCAGGGATTCAGTATGTAATTGTTCAATAAATCAATCAGCATTTTCCAAAAGCTACTTCGGGGTTATTCGCGCCCCTATATTGAAAAGCAGAGATACTACTTTGCCAACAAAGGTCCGTCTAGTCAAGGCTATGGTTTTTCCAGTGGTCATGTATGGATGTGAGAGTTGGACTGTGAAGAAGGCTGAGTGCTGGAGAATTGATGCTTTTGAAGTGTGGTGTTGGAGAAGACTCTCGAGAGTCCCTTGGACTGCAAGGAGATCCAACCAGTCCATCCTAAGGGAGATCAGTCCTGGGTGTTCATTGGAAGGACTGATGCTAAAGCTGAAACTCCAATACTTTGGCCACCTCATGCGAAGAGTTGACTCACTGGAAAAGACTCCCATGCTGGGAGGGATTGGGGGCAGGAGGAGAAGGGGACAACAGAGGATGAGATGGCTGGATGGCATCACCGACTCGATGGACATGAGTTTGAGTGAACTCCGGGAGTTGGTGATGGACAGGGAGGCCGGGCGTGCTGTGATTCGTGGGGTCGCAAAGAATCGGACACGACTGAGCGACTGAACTGAACTAAACACAGCCGACTGCGATCTCACGGCCTAGCGACCGCTACCCCTCCTCCCTCCCTCCTTCTCTCCTTCATCCTACCTGCGATGAGCTGGAAGCGCTCCAGCACCAACACCAACATCAGAACGCAGAGCAGCCACACGGAGCCCCACCGCACGCGGCCAGCCGCCCTCTTCGCCATTGCAGTAGCCTAGCTTTACCGGCGGCCTCGAACTTCCTCTTTGTTCCTTTTTCTCTTAAGAGTGAGCAGCGCTTAAGAAGTGGGTGGAAAGTGTATTCTCTCGCGTCCAGACCGAACTGTAGCCGTATTTAACTAAGGGCGCACGTTCACATCCTCAGGTCTCTGGGCCCCTTCTGCAGAACTCTGCGAAGTCGTCTCGGTCACTCCGTTCACGAAGAAGGAAAAGTTTCGCCGAGCGCCTGCTCAGTCGCACCTCCGCCAGCTGCGCGGGGAAATGGGCTGGGCTGGGAGCCGCGGACCAGGGAACAGGCAATCCCCACCTCCCAGCGCGGGGTTGACTGGCGGCGGGGCCGCCGGGCGGAAGCAGGGCGGGGCGGCGGGATGCGCACCGACGGAGGAGAGTCAAAAGGGGAGAGAGCAATCAAGCCAGTAATCACACTCCTAAGTAATAATTGGAACTGAAGATTGGATTCTTAAAGGAACAGAATTGATAACAAATACTAAAAAGCAAGATTAAAAATCTAGAGTAGAGCTTTGACTCTCAAAAATACAATATTAAAAAAACAAAATTGCAAAAGTTATAAAAGAATATATATATATGAAATTTACTTTAAAAATAGGGTCCTTTTTTAAAGGTAATAGTAGGTTTTAAAAATGAAAATTAAAGGGATAATAAAGAACTTTAAAAAATGGTAATAGTATAATATATCTAGGAATTTCTCTGGAGTTGTGAGGGCAGTGTGGTGTCAGTTCAGTCCATTCTAAAGGAGATCAGCCCTGGGATTTCTTTGGAAGGAATGATGCTAAAGCTGATACTTTGGCCACCTCATGCTAAGAGTTGACTCATTGGAAAAGACTCTGATGCTGGGAGGGATTGGGGGCAGGAGGAAAAGGGGACGACAGAGGATGAGATGGCTGGATGGCATCACCGACTCGATGGGCGTGAGTTTGAGTGAACTCTGGGAGTTGGTGATGAACAGGGAGGCCTGGCATGCTGCGATTCATGGGGTCGCAAAGAGTCGGACATGACTGAGTGACTGAACTGAACTGAAAAAATGGTTATTATAAAAGAATGTCCTTGTTCAGTTTCAGATAGTTCCTTGTTCTAGCTTATACTTCTTCTCAAGGTCTATAGGTCCCTTCCAGTGTTCAATTCAGTCGCTCAGTCGTGTCCGACTCTCTGCGACCCCTTGAATCGCAGCATGCCAGGCCTCCCTGTCCATCACCAACTCCCGGAGTCTACCCAAACTCATGTCTATTGAGTCGGTGATGCCATCCAGCCATCTCATCCTGTCATCCCCTTCTCCTCCTGCCCCCAATCCCTCCCAGCATCAGGGTCTTTTCCAATGAGTCAACTCTTCGCATGAGGTGGCCAAAGTAGCCGGTGCTAACTACAGGGTTTTAATCTGTTGCACCTGTCACTTCCAAAGCTGTTCCCTCTTGTTTGTTTATTTTGGCTTCCTCTGTTTGAAAGTCTCTAAGTATCTAACTTCCGCCTTGACACAAGGCGGTGAAGGTGGTCATTTATTTAGGCTCACTTGTTCAATTGTGCTGCAAGGAGGGAGGAACACTGCACCTGTGGGGAGTCCTTGCAGTGTCTGGGCCACACTGGGTTTGCCCCCACTCACGGCGTGTGTCAGAAGCGTGTGTGCTTTCCTGGTCTACACTGCTCAGGCTCCAGGTTGCTCTGCCGGGGAACTGTCTGAGGTGGGCCCTGGGTTACATGCACTTCCCAGGTCAACGCCGCTCCGGTTCAGGTTCTCCGGTGCTCCACCAAGGCGCAGACTCGGTTGGGCCCGCGTTTTGTGCCCTTCTCAGATACAAGCAGCTCAGGCGACCAGGTGCTTGGGAGTGCGCTCTCCCCAGGTGCAGTGCGTCTTATCACCTCCCCGGTCCCAGGTCCCAGCCACGCGTTTCCTGGGTGCGCAGTGGTAACGCTGTCTCAGGTGTGCCGTGTCTCCTCTGGGGAGCAGATCTCTCTCTGGCTGCGACCCTCCTGGCTAATGTCAACAGGAAGACTTGGTTAGCAACTGGGAGCCTGCTCACAGTTTGGTAGGGGATGCCATCTCTGGGGCCGAGTTTACCCCCTGCCTTCCGGCTCTGGCTATTGCCCACCTGCCTCTCTGCCTCCGGTGGGGGATGGGCCTGTCCGCAGCCGGCTAACTCTCCTCTGGTATTTGCTCAGTCCTTTGTTTGGTGAGCGGAACTGGCAGTACCTTATGTTAGAGCTTTACACGGGAAAGTTCTCTCTCTCTCTTTCCTCTTTTTTTTTTTTTCTCCCCTCTGGCTATCCCATGGTTTGGGTTGCTATCTCATGTTGGCTCCCTCAGATTGCCCTCGCATTCAGGCCTGCTCCTTACCCTAAGCAATGCAGTCTGAACCTCCCTGTTCAGCCCCTGCTTGCTGGTGGTGGACACGAGTGTCTGTGCTACTTCTCCACTGGGAGTTGCAGTTAGGCGTGTAACCTGTGGGTTTTATTTATTTTTTCCTCCTGGTTCTGATGCCCTCTGCGCTTCCAAAACTCCCCGCAGACCCGCCTGTGAGAGGGTGTCCTGGTGTTTGGAAACTTCTCTTTTACAACTCCCTCCCCGGGATAGGGCTCCATCCCTAACTCTTTTGTCTCTGTTTTTATCTTTTATATTTTTCCTTCCTCCTTTCGAAGACAATGGGCTCCCTTTCTGGGTGCCTGGTGCCCTCCGCCAGTGTTCAGAATTTGTTTTGTGGTATTTGGTCAGCGTTCAAATAAACTTTCAATGAATTTGTAGGGGAGAAAGTGGTCTCCCTTTCCTATTCCTCCACCATCTTAGGACCACCGCCTGCAATGTTGAGTTTTAAGTCAGCTTTTTCACTCTCCTCTTTCACCCTCATCAAGAGGCTCTTAAGTTCCTCTTTACTTCTTGCCATTAGAGTGGCATATCTGCATATCTGAGGTTGCTATTTCTCCCAACAATCTTGATTCTGGTATTACTGACATGATTAAATAACATCCTGTATGGAAATGTATGAAAAATCCCTATACCTGCCCAAAATAATGCACACAGTTGTGACATATACGTATCACCCTGTAGAAAATTGGAGAAATTGCCTCAAGAAGTAAGCAGAGTAAAATTGGCAGCTTTCACCATTTTTATTAGCATTTAAAGATTAATCAAATTTACATTAAATAAGTCTACTTATGTTATCATCTTTTCCAATTTCACATATTTTGAATTCCTGCAAACACACAAGAAAACATATCTTCTAATATGTTTGCTAGTCTTTCATTCAACCCCAAAGCACACAGCAGACGCTTCACAAATGTTTCTAAAACAAATGAGTTTAACATGGTAAAAACATTATATTCCAATAAAAATAAAAGAATAAGACATATTATACTATGCAAGGATCCATTGATTATGAAAAGAAAAGGGAGAATGACTTTGTTCAGAGCCCTTTGACAGAACAGAGGCTGCCCATCCCCAGCTCCTCTTGACAGCTAGCATTTGCCTCACTCAGCATTCCTGAAGGGTTTTCTGATGACTGACTCACATAGCCTGGCCCCATTTTCTCCCACTTTCTCTCTCTGAAACCAGGTTCCCACTGGGAGAACTTCCTCTTTCTGCTGCTCCAAGCAGGACCATTTTTGCAAAGATTTGTCTCTTATATGGTAGTCCAGCACAGCTTGTAATGGGATGTATAAAGTCAAGTCACTCACTCAGTCGTGTGTGACTCTTTGCGACCCCGTGGACTGTAGCCCACCAGGCTCCTCCGTCCATGGGATTCTCCAGGCAAGAGTACTGGAGTGGGTTGCCATTTCCTTCTCCAGGAATGGGATGTATAAGGCTGTATATAATTCTGGAGTTTATTGTAATAAATCTCAGTTTCTCATAAATCTAGACTTTACTAGTAATAAAGTTATTGTTTTATCATAAATAAATAAATTAGTTCTATCATGAATAAATAAAAGAAATGAGCTTACATTTTTATACATCTCATGTTGAGACATGGTCCTCAAATGCTGGTTAATATTGAGGCCATTTATATAAGACACATCCTGTCCAATGTGTTTTTGGAAGTCACATACAACTTGGAACCATATTTAAATTCATGAAAACATCCAACAAGAAATAAAAACACTGAAGAAGAGACATGCATACGAGGACAAAATGGCAGAGACTGATATTTGTCAGTCAACTATTTTCTCCTTCTTCATTAAAAAAGTCACCAATTTTTTTTCCTGAGTACTGGGATCACCAAAATAAAAGACTGCGTTTCCAAGCTTCTCTTGGAGCACAGTGTGGCCATATGACGAAGTTCTGACCCAAGTAATATAAGTGGAAGTTCAGTTCAGTTCAGTTCAGTTCGGTTGCTCAGTCATGTCTGACTTGTTGCGACCCCATTGACTGCAGCATGCCAGGCTTCCCTGTCCATCACCAACTCCCAGAGCTTGCTCAAACTCATGCCCACTGAGTCGGTGATGCCATCCAACTATCTTATCCCCTGTCATCTCCTTCTCCTCCTGCCTTCAGTCTTTACCAGCATCAGGGTCTTTTCCAGTGAGTCAGTTCTTCACATCAAGTGGCCAAAGTATTGGCGTTTCAGCTTCAGCATCAGTCCTTCCAATGAATATTCAGGACTGATTTCCTTTAGGATTGACTGGTTTGGTCTCGTTGCAGTCCAAGGGACTCTCAAGAGTCTTCTCCAACACCACAGTTCAAAAGCATCAATTCTTCTGTGCTCAGCTTTCTTTATAGTCCAACTCTCACATCCATACATGACTACTGGAAAAACCATAGCTTTGACTAGATGGACCTTTGTCGGCAAAGTAATGTCTCTGCTTTTCAATATGCTGTCTAGGTGGTCATAGCTTTTCTTCCAAGGAGCAAGCGTCTTTTAATTTCATGGCTGCAGTCACCATCTGCAGTGATTTTGGAGCCCCAAAAATATAAAGTCTCTCACTGTTTCCATTGTTTGCCCCATCTATTTGCCATGAAATGATGGGACCAGATGCCATGATCTTAGTTTTCTGAATGTTGAGTTTTAAGCCAACTTTTTCACTCTCCTCTTTCATCAAAAGGCTCTTTAGTTCTTCTTTACTTTCTGCCATAAGGGTGGTGTCATCTGCATATCTGAGGTTATTGATATTTCTCCGGGCAATCTTGATTCCAGCTTGTGTTTCTTCCAGTCCAGCGTTTCTCATGATGTACTCTGCATATAAGTTAAATAAACAGGGTGACAATATACAGCTTTGATGTAGTCCTTTTCCTATTTGGAACCAGTCTGTTGTTCCATGTCCAGTTCTAACTGTTGCTTCCTGACCTGCATACAGGTTTCTCAAGAGGCAGATCAGGTGGTCTGGTATGCCCATCTCTTTCAGAATTTTCCACAGTTTATTGTGATCCACACAGCCAAAGGCTCTGGCATAGTCAATAAAGCAGAAATAGATGTTTTTCTGGAACTCCCATGCTTTTTCCATGATCCAGCGGATGTTGGCAATTTGATCTCTGGTTCCTCTGCCTTTTCTAAAACCAGATTGAACATCTGGACGTTCATGGTCCATATATTGCTGAAGCCTGGCTTGGAGAATTTTAAGCATTATTTTACTAGCGTGTGAGATGAGTGCAATAAATGGAAGTGTTTTGTGTTATTTTGGGGAAATGTCCTTAAAGGGAGGGATATGCTCTTTACCCTTTCATCCGTCTGCTGGAAGGAATGGAGATGTAATAGCTAGAGCACAAGCAGATATCTTAGACCACAGCATAGAAGTCATGCACTGGGGACACTGCGATAGCAAAATAGAGGGGTGCTGGGTCCCTCATGATTTGTGAAACTTCCCTACCGGACCTAGGATGACACCCCGGAACTTGCAGAACATAAGAAACAAAGTCAGTAAGTCATTCTTATTTGAGGTGTTCTTATTTTCAGCAGAATTTAACCCTAATCACTACAAATGGTAAAAGAAATGGAGTTACTTTTGCTTGAAGTAGACTGAGGCTTTAAGATGTGTCTCAGTTTTTTAAGTCTTAGAAAAGCTAACACCTAAGGATATGCATAGACATGCTATATGATGTTTTTGCAGGCAGAAGTAAAGTCCCTATGTAGAATTTATGGAGAGACAGATTTGAACTCAGCATAAGAAAAACTTCTCCAATAAAGGAATGGTCATTTTAAGTCACCCCACAGGCAATCATTCACTGAACTCTGACAGGTATGGTCTGAATGTAATGGATTCAGGTGACTAAAACATAGTCCTTAGCCTCAAAAGGCTATTCCAGACACTGCTTGTCAAAATAACTGAGACAAAGGACCTTTGTAAAAAAAAAAAAATTCAACCTAAAATATTATATAACATCCCTTATATGCAGAATCTTTAAAAAAAAATGATACAAATGAACTTATTTACAAAACAGAAGCAGACTCACAGACTTAGAAAACGAACTTAATGGTTGCAGGGGTGAAGGGTGGGGGGAAGAAGGGATGGTTAGGGAATTTGGGATCAAGAAGTACACACTGCTATATTTAAAACGGATAACCAACAAGGACCTACAGTATAGCACAGGGAACTCTGCTCAGTGTTATGTGATAGGCTGAATGGGAAGGGAGTATGTGGGAGAAAGATACATGTATATGTATAACTGAGTCCCTTTGATGACACATGAAACTATCACAACATTGTTAATTGGCTATACTCCAACATAAAAGAAAAAGTTAAAAAAAAAAAAAAGAATATCCAACCTATTGAGGACTGATATTTTGTAAAATACAATAAAAAGGAATTCTGAGAAAAATGAAATCAAAAGACATAAAAATTAAGCCTCCAATTTTTACTATAAAACAAATGTAAAATTATTTTCAAAGGCACAACAAATTTCAGTTTCTATGTTTACCCCTCATTGTTGGGTGACACTGGTGTATAGACAGCATCAGTCACAGAACATACTTTGAGAAATAACGGTCTAGACAAATGCAAGTTGAGGGCCATTCTATAAAATAACTGGCCTGTACTTTTCATGAAAGACAAAGAAAGGTTGAAGAGCTATTTTAGATTAAGGGAAATGAAAGAGATGTGAGAAGTAAATGCAAAGCTTGATTCTGGATTAAATCCTAGATTACCAAAAAAAAAAAAAAAAAAATTTGACCATGAAGGACAGTATTGAGACAATTGGTGAAATCTGAGTATGGACCAGATGTTAGATCAATACTTTGTAATGTCAACTCAAAAAAAATACATAATCAAAAAACTGAGAATTGTGTTTTATTCAGTGGTCTTACTGAGGACTAAAGCCCAGGAAAGAGCCTCTTGGAATAGCAAAAGATTCCCATTAACTAGAGAAAATCATATATCTCAAGTAATGAAGTTAGTGCTTTTCTATGTATGGAAAGATTCAAGAGTCTGGGCTCATTGAAATCAAGCCTTTGATAAGCACCTCAACTCGCTAAGGCTGGTATCCTGTTTATCTCCCTCCTGAGTTCTCCTCGGGGTGCACACCTGCACAGAGGGCAGCTATGAAGGCTGATGATGGTGGTAATGCAACATTCTTTATTTACAGAAGTGGCAGACCACATTCTTTGTCCACAGGAAATTTCCTGAATTTGAATAAGATGATAATTTGACCACTTCTAAAAGATGGTGAAATTCTGAAAGAGATGGGAATACCAGACCACCTGAACCTGCCTCTTGAGAAACCTATATGCAGGTCAGGAAGCAACAGTTAGAACTGGACATGGAACAACAGACTGGTTCCAAATAGGAAAAGGAGTACGTCAAGGCTGTATACTGTCACCCTGCTTATTTAACTTCTATGCAGAGTACATCATGAGAAACGCTGGGCTGGAAGAAGCACAAGCTGGAATCAAGATTGCTGGGAGAAATATCAATAACCTCAGAGATGCAGATGACACCACCCTTATGGCAGAAAGTGAAGAGGAACTCAAAAGCCTCTTGATGAAAGTGAAAGAGGAGAGTGAAAAAGTTGGCTTAAAGCTCAAATTCAGAAAACGAAGATCATGGCATCTGGTCCCATCACTTCATGGGAAATAGATGGGGCAACAGTGGAAACAGTGTCAGACTTTATTTTTCTGGGCTCCAAAATCACTGCAGATGGTGATTGCAGCCATGAAATTAAAAGACGCTTACTCCTTGGAAGGAAAGTTATGACCAACCTAGATAACATATTCAAAAGCAGAGACATTACTTTACCAACAAAGGTCCATCTAGTCAAGGCTATGTATGGATGTGAGGTCATGTATGGATGTGAGAGTTGGACTGTGAAGAAAGCTGAGTGCCGAAGAATTGATGCTTTTGAACTGTGGTGTTGGAGAAGATTCTTGAGAGTCCCTTGGACTGCAAGGAGATCAGTCCTGGATGTTCTTTGGAAGGAGTAATGCTAAAGCTGAAACTCCAGTACTTTGGCCACCTCATGTGAAGAGTTGACTCGTTGGAAAAGACTCTGATGCTGGGAGTGATTGGGGGCAGGAGGAAAAGGGGACGACAGAGGATGAGATGGCTGGATGGCATCACCGACTTGATGGACGTGAATTTGAGTGAACTCCGGGAGTTGGTGATGGACAGGGAGGCCTGGCATGCTGCGATTCATGGGGTCACAAAGAGTCCGACACGACTGAGCGACTGAACTGAACTGGAAAGATAGTTATTATAAAAGAATGTCCTTGTTCTTAGGAGATGCTAATTTACAGATTTAGGGTAAAGGATCATAGTGTCTGAAACTTCTGAAATGCTTCAGTAAAAAAATCAGAATTGTAGAGAAAGAGAGAGCTTGATGGCAAATGTGGCAAGCTGCTAACAACTGATATATCTAGGGGAAGGGCATTCTAGAATTAGCTGACCTATTGTTACAACTTTTTTGGATAGGCTTTTTTTTTTTTCAAAGTTAACAAACACACCCATATATACAACTAACTGCAATGTGTGATCCTGAATTGGCTCTTTAGCCTAGCAAAAATGTATTAGTGGGATAATTGGCAAAATTTAAAGATTAGTTAACAAAATTATATTAATGTTGACTTCCTGATTTTACTAACTCTGTTTAAGGTGTTAACATTTGAGGAAGCTAGGTGAATGGCATATACTATTTTTGCAAGTTTTTTGCAAAGCTGAAATGATTTCAAGTAGAAAAGTTGGGAAATTTTAGTAAAATTAGTAAAATCTCACAATCTAAACTTTAGAGTTTTTTCTCAAGACTCTAGGAGGGGGGAAAAAAAAACATACAGTTGGAGAATGACAGAGCCAAAGTCCTAACACCCAGACCCCAGAACTTTCCACTACCCCATAATCAGAGATTCTTTGTCACTGTTCTTGAATTTAGGTGGAAATGTTTCCTGCATGTTACAAACACTGGTATGTGCATGCAGGTAGCTGAAAGTGAAAGCTGCTCTGTCAAGTCCAACTCTTTGAGACCCATGGACTATACAGTCTATGGAATTCTCCAGGCCAGAATACTGGAGTGGGTAGCTGTTCCCTTCTGCAGGGGATCTTCCAACCCAGGGATCAAACCCAGATCTCCCACATTGCAGGCAGATTCTTTACCAGCTGAACCACCAGGGAAGCAGGTAACTGAAGTGACATTTAAATGCTTATAGAACCTTCATAACATCAGTCAGCTTTCCTCCCCAGTGTAGATTCTCTAATGTTGGTTGATTTCCACATAATTTACCAGCAGTTCCCAAACTGGCCTGCACATTAGAATCACTTGAAGATCTTTCAAAAATTTCAAAGCCCAGATCACACTCCAGAAGAATGAAATCACAATCTCTGGAGATGAGACCCAGGAATCAGTCTTTTCTGAAGCTCTCAGGTGATTTCAATATTGAAGACACGAGCCTAGAAACTACTGTGATTTTCACTTCAGTCCTGTCCCTGGAAGCATATATGTGAGTGGTAAGTCATTTCAGTTGTGTTTGACTCTTTGCAATCCTGTGGACTATAGCCTGCCAGGCTCCTCTGTCCATGGGATGCTCCAGACAAGATACTGGAGTGGATTACCATGCCTTCCTCCGGGGAATCTTCCTGACCCATGAATCAAACCCACATCTCTTATGTCCCCTGCATTGGCAGGCAGGTTCTTTACCACTAGTGCCCAGATGATGTCCACTTCAATCCTGTCACTGGATAAAAGTATACTAAGAAATATAGGAGAAGAGGTCCCTTCCAGGGAAACAATTTCTAAGACCCTGAGGTTCCATGACTCTGCAACTTTAATGTTTTGCAAATAATTCATTTTTTCAATGTTGTCAAATTTCTTTTTCCCCAGAAAATTACAACAAATACTACATATTTTCTGATTTTACATTTAGTATAATTAAATATAAACCTATACAAATGATGACCAGAATAATATTTTCCAACAAATATTTCTCTGGAAGAATTCTTACAACATATAGCCAAAAAACAAGTTCAAATATAGCAAAGTTTTATAAAGTCTCTGTGTCTTCCTAATTATCAAATTAAAATCCAAGTATTTATTTGTAGTCTTAAAAATAGCCCAAAATATCTAAATAAGCCAAGAAGAATTACATCTGAAGACACTTGAAACTAATAAAATTTCTTCCCAAAGTTTAAGATCAATAGAACATTTTTGGCCCATACTTATAAAAGGTTATTTTTTAACATTTAATTTTTGAAAACTTCAAAATCCCCCCAAATTAATTGTAACAAATAAAAGGTCTTTATAATCTTGACCTTAAATAGGATATATAAACCATCATTATTAAATGGTTTTTAGAATATAATAAATATTGATAAAATATGGGTTATGCAATATTGGTCTCCTTCATGAGAAGAAAAGGCAACAATGGAAAAAATGTTTTTTTATGTTTTAATTCCAGAAGACAATTTTTTTCAAAAGACACAAGATAACTAATGGTCTTCCCTCCAGACCTGTTTTAGGCACAAGCTTACACATAAACACATATTCCTTCCAAAACTATGACCTTTTAGTTAGAGGCTATATAAATAAGTACACATACAGATACTTTGAAAATTGCAAGGGCTTGGAACTTTCATGTGCTAATAGATCCTGGATTAACCACCTCAGAGAAAGAAATACCTTCAGTGGAAAGGGGGCTCCTTCCTCCACCTTGGCTCCTTCAGCCTCCAGGGCCCGTCCATTCTTAGGCCCTTAAACTGGATTGACAGGGGAAAACTGAACTACCAAAGCCAAAGTCACCAAAGCCATCGCAAATGAATGAAGGTTACTCTGGTCATTAACTGCCTTCAAATTGTTGTCCTTAAAAGATTTAGCCTCTATTTTAATATAATTTTTTTGAAAATTAATCCTGTTTTAATAAAATCACCTCCAAATTTTAATTAGTAATACAACAGACTCCCTTAGAGAAAAGATTAATAGTTTGGAATTATGAGGAAAGAGGAGAATTTATTTGAAATATTGGATAGTAAGTGCCATGGAGATGGTGGCCATGAAACCTTAAAAATGTCTAGATGTCTAACAATGGTACTACAACTGTCTGTATCCCTATAAGCTTTCTCTAATGATTAAGGAGGTGCATTGGAAATACAGTAGTGGAAAAGTCAATAAGCGTTAGCGTTAGGCACTCAGTCGTGCCTGACTCTTTGCAACCCTATGGACTACAGCCCACCAGGCTCCTCTGTCCATGAGATTTTCCAGGCAAGAAGACTGGAGTGGGTTTGCCATTTCCTTCTCCAGGGGATCTTCCCAACCCAGGGATTGAACCCGGGTCTCCCGCACTGCAGGGAGATTCTTTACAGACTGAGCTACAAGGGAAGCCTGGAAAAGTCAATACAACAGTAGAAAAATGGTAGAGTACTTAGAGAGGAAAGAACTTAATTAAAACTCAGATCATCTAGGCAAAAGTAATAATAAAACAATACACTATGCTACTTCTCATCTAATCAGTGAGTGCATGTGCTAAATCACTTCAATTGTGTCCAACTCTTTGTGACCCTATGGACTGTAGCCCACCAGACTCCCCTGTCCGTGGGATTCTCCAGACATGAATACTGGTTGCCGTGCCCTCCTCTAGGGCATCTTCCTGACCCAGGGATCAAACCCACATCTCTTAAGTCTCCTGCACAGGCAGATGGGCTCTTTACCACTAGCGCCACCTGGGAAGCCGCTCTCTTCATATCAGAGATTGTCAAATTTATGTCCTGGTCTTCCTGTTTCCCAAAATACTTACTTTCCTTTACTAACAACTGTAAGATGGAAAATGTCTGTTGGGATGCACAAAGTATTTTCAAAAACACTATTATTATTTAAGGAGGGTATCAAAAAGCTAAAGAATTGGACAAGGGACATTTACAGTAGTCTGAACAGATGCTTTTTCTCCATAACCTGTTTCACTCTGTTAAAGGGAGGGAGTCAGGACATCTCTACTCGTGAGTCAGAAACTTTCTTCAGGGTTAGAAGCACTCTCTGCACTGCTCAGAAACCACTCTAGGAAGATTGCCCTGTTGCCTAACGAGCCCTAGAAAACCTGACTTTTTTACAAACATGGTTTTCTTTTCCCCAAGATCAATTCTTAACTCTGAATGAAACAGAGATGTGTATGTGTTTTCAGAGAATGAAACACATCAAAGGAAGCAAGAAATAAATGCAGGATTAGGACTGAGCTTTAGTCAGGGAAAAAGTTAAAAATACAAATTCTAAGATAACCTTACTCAATGCTAGAGAACAAGAAGGAAAAAATGCTTCAATACTACCGTTAAAAATGTTTAAAACATCAAGGGACATGGCAAATATGTCTCAAAAAGGAAATAATCTGTAAAATATCACTATTCGAATAAGGAAATATTTATGAAGCAACAACACCAAGAAAAGAAAGGATAAAGTTCAAAAGTAAAGCAAACTTAAATCACTGTAACAAATGTAACAGTGGACAGCACAATGGTTAAGTCACATGGAACAAAACAAATACAGAATGGCATAGGCTGAACACATGTTTCTTACTCCATACACAGGGAATCTAACGTGAGGATAAGGATTTAATTAAAGGGCACCTGTTCTCACACCACTAAAAAAGAGCATTTTAAATAGACTACAATTTAAAAGTAACATTTTAATACAATGATCCACGGGAGGTGGCAAAGAATACTAATAGATGGAATTTTTTTTTTTCTCCCGTATTTTTAAAACACTCAGACAAGGAAACTTTAAAATTAGAACTTTAAAATCACATGGAAAATCAATTATTCATTTAAAGATTTCAGAGTAGCAAAATTTTAAGAATTGTAAAATGAATTTTTTTTTTTGCAAGCGAATAGGATTTATTAAGAAGGAAAGTACAAAGCTCTCAACATACACCCTGGGGGGGGTTGGTAAACAGTCCCTTAAAATGCAATATTTTAACAATTTAATTGCAAGATATATTTTCATAATCCTGGACAGTCTTAGGAAACATACTCATCACTAAGGATAAAACAAAAGGAGGAGGAATTCCTGATGGTCCAGTGGTTAGGACTCGACACTTTCATGCTGAGACCTGGGTTTCATCCTGGTTGGGGAACTAATATGCCACACATTGTGTGACATGACCAAAAAAAAAAAAAGACAGGAAGGAAGAAAATTTGCACAGCTAAAGTCGTATCTATTGCTTATAGTAGATTGTAAACAAATTATAAACAAAACAAAACTTATTTTTAAAATTATTTTTTAAAAAAACCTTGTTTAAAAGGCAGGCAGAGCTTGGAAGGCAACTGGAACAGTGAGCCTGTAAGACAAATACACAGTCAAGGGCTGGCTGACCAAGCTGGTACATGGCATTCATCATCCAGACTATGACTAAATAAACTTGTGAAAATTACAGACACCTGTAAGCATGAAATGTTTTATTTGGGGGGGGGGGGGCTCCAAAATCATTGCAGATGGTGACTGCAGCCACGAAATTAAAAGACGCTTGCTCCTTGGAAGAAAAGTTATGACCAACCTAGACAGCATATTAAAAAGTCTCTGCTTTTTACTTTGACAACAAAGGTCTATCTAGTCAAAGCTATGGTTTTTCCAGTAGTCATGTATGGATGTGAGAGCTGGACTATAAAGAAAGCTGAGCGCTGAAGAATTGATGCTTTTGAACTGTGGTGTTGGAGAAAACTCTTGAGAGTCCCTTGGACTGCAAGGACATCAAGTCAGTCAATTCTAAAGGAAATCAGTCCTGAATATTCACTGGAAGGACTGATGCTAAAGCTGAAGCACCAATACTTTGGCCACCTGATGTGAAGAACTGACTCATTGGAAAAGACCCTGATGCTGGGAAAGACTGAAGGCAGGAGGAGAAGGGAACGACAGAGGATGAGATGGTTGGATGGTATCACTGACTCGATGGACATGAGTTTGAGCAAGCTCTGGGAGCTGGTGATGAACAGGAAAGCCTGGCATGCTGCAGTCCATGGGGTTGCAAAGAGTCAGACACGACTGAGTGATGGAACTGAACTGAACTGAAACATGAAATGTAAGTTTTTTCTACATAATTCTAATAGGAAATATTCGGAGGGAAATCCTAAATTTCTAAAATGTAATAAAAGGTTTTATTGGTTTTGCTTTGTTTTTGTCTCAATAAACAGGTTGGTAGTGCTTGTAACCATAAGACCAAATTTTTCAATTTGGTGTCTTTACCACTTGCTGCTGCTGCTTGTTCTGGCTCAATTCTTGAATTCTTTAAGCATGGTTACTAATTCATAACAACTATACAATCATAAAAAAGAATGAAATAATGCCATTTGTAGCAACATGGAAGGACCTGAAGATTGTCATACTGAGTGAAGTTAGTCAGATAAAGACAAATGATGTCACTTATATGTGGAATCTAAATAAATGATACAAATAAACTTATTTATAAAACAGAAACAGACTAACAGACATAGAAAACAAACTTATGGTTACCAGGGGGTGAGTGCATAGAGGGATAAATTGGGAGGTTGAAATTGACATATACCCACTGCTATACATAAAATAGATAACTAATAAGGACTTACTGTACCATGCAGGGAACTTACTCAACACTCTGTTATGGCCTATATGGGAAAAGAATCTAAAAAAGAGTGGATATATATATAAGTATAACTGAGTCACTTTGCTGTACACCTGAAATTAACACAATATTGTAAATTAATTTACTCCAATAAAAAATTTTAATGGAAAACAAATAAATTATAGCAACACTATTTATAATGGCCAAGCAATCTAAGTGTCCATTAACAAATGAATGGATAACGAAGATGTGGCATATGGAATGGAATGGAATATTACTCAGTCATAAAAAAGAATGAAATATTGCCATTGGCAGCAACATGGATGAACCAAGAGATTATCATACTAAGTGAAATAAATCAGAGAAAGATAAATATATAACTCATATGTGGAATCTAAAAAAGAATACAAATAAACTTATTCACAAAACAGAAACAGACTCACAGACATAGAAAACAAACATGGTTATCAAAGGGGAATAGAGGAATGGAGGGATAAATCAGGAATATGGGATTAACAGATACATAACACTATATATAAAACAGATAAACAACAAGGATTTACTGTATACCACAGGGAATTACATTCAATATCTTGTGAAAACCTATAATGAAAAAGAATCGGAAAAAGCATATATGTGTATATATATATAAAAATCAGTTTGCTATATACTTGAAACTAACACAATACTATAAATCAACTATAGTTCAACATAAAATTTTAAAAACTAAAAGCTGGAAAAAATTGCCATTTATTAGATCTAAGTTGTTGCATTTTCATTAACTAATTGATTAATTAAAACAGTATGGAAAGACTGAAGTTCTGCTAATGATATTGTGTTAAAGAAAAAAAAAGCAAAGAAAATTTCTGATTTCCTTCAAATCTCATACCTTGAAAACAAGCTGTCATTACAGTCTTCCATTTTATCATCCACAGGAACTCTGCATTTTACTGAATACACCTTAGTCTCTCAATTCCAACAAAACAAAAGCATTAAAGTATCAAGTTGACATACTTGGTTAAGGGTAAAGATGATCTTCTCTAGCAGCTTTTTCAGGAGACACAAATCTTGCATGAAAATTATAAAAATCATCATCTAACTCTGCCTCTTTTTCAGTTTCTTCTTTATTTACTTTACAGCTATAAAAGAGAAATTAAACTTTAGGCACTAACCAGAACTAGACTTGTCAATGTGCTTAGTCGCTCGGTTGTGTCCGACTCTTTACAACCCCATGGACTATAGCCCTCCAGGCTCCTCTGTTCATGGAATTCTCCAGGCAAGACTATTGGAGTGGGTTGCCATGGCCTTCTCCAGGGGATCTTCCTGACCCAGAGATTGAACCCATGTGTCCTGCGTTGCAGGCAGTTTCTTTACCATTGAGCCACCAGGAAAGCCCAGACTTGTCAATATTTCTCCCTAAAAAAACATTTTGGCCGTCCCTGGTGGCTCAGTGGTAAAGGATTCATCTGCCAATGCAGGAGACATGGATTCTATCCCTGCCCAGGAAGATCCCACATGCTGCAGAGCAACTAAGCCCATGAGCACAACTATTGCGCCTGTGCTCCAGGGCCCAGAAACCGCAACTACTGAGCCCATGTGCTGCGACCAGTGAAGCCCGCGCACCCTGGAGCCCAGGGCTCAGCAACAAGAGAAGCCACCACAGTGAGAAGCCCACGTGCAGCAACTACAGAGTAGCCTCCTTTGCTACAACTAGAGAAAACCTACACGCAGCAATGAGGACCCAAAGTGGCCAAAGAATAAATAAATATTTAAACACACACACATTTCTCATCACCTCTCTTATTAGCTCAACTATCTTAAAAAAAGTCATATTATCACAAATTTTTTTTTTATTTTTCCTCATGTGAAAAACAGACCTGCTCTTAGATTTATGGTAATACAAATATGTTCAATTAGCATGAAAAAATGCTATTGTAAACAAATCTTGGTTAAACAAACAAACAAAAAGAGCCATCTCTCAAAAAGATCTTTTACCACTACTTCTAAACTTCTAAATTTAAGTTTCCTTCAGTGAGAGTCAAATATTATATACAGGACTATTGTCTTTGAAAATATAGTTTTAATTATATATAACTAAGTATGCGATAGGCCTTCCCAGTGGCTCAGTGGTACAGAATCCGTCTGCCAATGCAGGAGGCACAGGTTTGATCTCTGGATCAGAAAGATTCTCCTAGAGAAGGAAATGGCAACCCACTCCAGTATTCTTGCCTGGGAAATTCCATAGACAGAGGAGCATAGTGGGTTACATTCCATGGGATCGCAAAAGAGTTGGACATGACTTAACAACTAAATAAAAGCAAGTATACTATAAAACGCTTCATGGAAATTCATATGTGAAACAAAATTTCAAATTACTTATACATACTACTAAGTCAACTAAGCCAAAGACTTTTTAATATCTAAAGAATATAAAAATGAATGGGGTAAATCAAACAGAGGACCAATACTTTGTAAGAGAGCTGGAAAGAATATGATTAGCAACTCTTTAAGAAACAACCCTCAGTAATAAATGCCCAACACACATATCAACTGGAATTCCTTATGTCCATAAATAATCTTAGGCTAACAATTCTATTTTTAATAAATTATAATTTGTTGGAAACTGAGGTATGTCTACATTAACATCTGTCCCTTATCTGCTGCTGCTGCTAAGTTGCTTCAGTCATGTCTTTCTCTGTGCAACCCATGGACGGCAGCCCACTAGGCTCCTTTGTCCCTGGGATTCTCCAGGCAAGAATACTGGAGTGGGTTGCCATTTCCTTCTCCAAGGCATGAAAGTGAAAAGTGAAAGTGAAGTTGCTCAGTCATGTCCGACTCCTAGCGACCTCATGGACTGCAGCCTACCAGGCTCCTCCGTCCATGGGATTTTCTAGGCAAGAGTACTGGAGTGGGGTGCCATTGCCTTCTCCAGTCCCTTATCTACTCATGCCAAAAAAGCATTTTTAAAAATTTCTCTATGCTCTCCTCCAATTAATTTTTTTACTTGAATATATTTGATATATGACACTGTATAAATTTAAGATGTAGAACATGTTATTGTTTAGTTGCTAAGTCATGTCTAATTCTTTGCAACCTCATGGACTGTAGCCCATCAGACTTCTCTGTCCATGGGATTCCACCAAAGTGGGTTGCCATTTTTCTTCTTCAGTAAAACGTGTTACTTTGATATATTTAATGTGTTGTAATACAACTGCATGGATCACAATAAATGGTGGAAAATTCTGAAAGAGATGGGAATACCAGACCACCTGAATCTGCCTCTTGAGAAACCTATATGCAGGTCAGGAAGCAACAGTTAGAACTGGACATGGAACAACAAACTGGTTCCAAATAGGAAAAGGAGTACGTCAAGGCTGTATATTGTCACCCTGCTTATTTAACTTCTATGCAGAATACATCATGAGAAACGCTGGGCTGGAAGAAGCACAAGCTGGAATCAAGATTGCTGGGAGAAATATCAATAACCTCAGAGATGCAGATGACACCACCCTTATGGCAGAAAGTGAAGAGGAACTAAAAAGCCTCTTGATGAAAGTGAAAGAGGAGAGTGAAAAAGTTGGCTTAAAGCTCAAATTCAGAAAACGAAGATCATGGCATCTGGTCCCATCACTTCATGGGAAATAGATGAGGAAACAGTGGAAACAGTGTCAGACTTTATTTTTCTGGGCTCCAAAATCACTGCAGATGGTGATTGCAGCCATGAAATTAAAAGACGCTTACTCCTTGGAAGGAAAGTTATGACCAACCTAGAGAGCATATTCAAAAGCAGAGACATTACTTTGCCAACAAAGGTCCATCTAGTCAAGGCTATGGTTTTTCCAGTAGTCATGTATGGATGTGAGAGTTGGACTGTGAAGAAAGCTGAGTGCTGAAGAATTGATGCTTTTGAAGTGTGGTGTTGGAGAAGACTCTTGAGAGTCCCATGGACTGCAAGGAGATCCAACCAGTCCATTCCAAAGGAGATCAGTCCTGGGTGTTCTTTGGAAGGAGTGATGCTAAAGCTGAAACTCCAGTACTTTGGCCACCTCATGCGAAGAGTTAACTCATTGGAAAAGACTCTGATGCTGGGAGGGATTGGGGTCAGGAGGCGAAGGGGACGACAGAGGATGAGATGGCTGGATGGCATCACTGACTCGATGGACGTGAGTTTGAGTGAACTCTGGGAGTTGGTGATGGACAGGGAGGCCTGGCATGCTGCAATTCATGGGGTCACAAAGAGTCAGACACGACTGAGCGACTGAACTGAACTGAATACGACTGCTAGGTTTCCCAGGTGGTGCTAGTGGTAAAGAACCTATATGCCAATGCAACCGTAACAGACACAGTCTCCATCCCTGGTTCAGGAAGATCGCCTGGAGAAAGGCATGGCAACCCACTCCAATGTTCTTGCCTGGAGCATCCTATGGACAGAGGAGCTTGGCAGGCTGCAGTCCATAGGGCTGCACAGAGTTGGACATGACTGAAGCGACTTAGCACATATGCAATATGACTGCTGTTGTATTGATATTTGTCACATAAAAGTACAATATCATTGTCTCCATTACTTTCTGATTTGACCCCAGTCCGCCATCTAAAAAGTTTTATCGTATATGAATCCCTGTCTTATCACAATACCAGTTACATATAGAGTCATCAACAAAAGGATACCCCAGACCATTTAAAAATATTTCCTATAATTTAAACAACAGAGATAGGAATTCTTCCCCATCTCTAGAAAAATAGCATTACTCTGCTGAGTGATTTTTGTGGGTTTTTTTAAAGATACATATAAGTAGAACTTTTCTAGATTGCTATAGTCAATTCTAGGATCCATGATTTAAGGGGAAAAAATCTGAAGTGTTTGGAGGAGTATGCAATGATTATTTTAAAATTTATAAAATAAGAACTGTTTTTAAATTAATGTTGAGAAGCAATTAAAATTTTGAAGTATTACTGTGGATTTGTTCACTTAGCAGCTGTACGCATGCTACAACAGGGGTAGGAAATTAAATATTATTTCCCAACCTCCCTTGCAGCTAGGATCCCATATATGATTGGTTCAAACAATTGGTTGCACTCACTTGAAACTTTTACTCAGAGCCGAGTTCCATGGGGAGAGAAGTAGGACATGAAGTATCCACTTGTGCTGATCTAAAGTGTGTCAGTGGTGGTGTTCTGGAGCTGGCAACTTCATGGCTTCCTAATCCAGTGGGTGGCTTCCTGATTTAGCAGACAGCTTCTCAATTATTCCCAAAGCAGCAGCTTCTTCAGCAGCCTAGTCTTGTGATGCAGTTCCTAGAAACTCAGCCTAAGTTCCATTCTTTCAGCCCTCCCAAAGATGCTGTGAGCTATCTATACACCCCTCCCACATTAATCCCATTCTGTTTGACAGCTGAAGAGGATTCAATGAGCTGCAATGAAGAATCTTAACCTATCCAGAATTTGGTAACTAGAAATAAGGTATAGCAAGTAAAGAGATAATAAGAATGGAACTTGCTTAGTTGAGGAGGTCAGGTTTGGGGCAGTGATATCTCATGCAAACTCAGGATAAGGTATCAGAGAAAATGGTAATAGAATTTCAGAATGCTAGCACGTGTAGGCTCTGCCTTCCCTCTTTCAGCAAAGTCCAACAAGACAGATGTGACTTAGGCTAAGGATGGTCAGGTCTAGAGAGATGGAAGGGAATGTATCTTTGCTGAGAGAACTGCTCTCTATCTACCAAATAAATTGATAAAGCCCCAAATCTGGAGCCCTGAAGAACTAAAAAAGGCAACTACTGTACTACCGTACTCCAGACTGAAACAATTATAAATAAAGGTTCTGAGGAAGCTGCTAAAGCGTTCACAACCTTTCCAAGAACCTTCCCTTAAGAATTTTCTGCCAAGTAATGGGAACTATCCTAAAGAAAAAGATCAGAGTAAGACTGTTGTTATCCCATCCCAGCCTACAGTTCAAAACAATACTAAGTAGGTCCCACTCATTAAAGACCCAAAGGGAGAGAAAGAACACAGAGGCCAGCAAGTAAAAGATGAGGTTCTTTGTTAAAAGCAATCTTGATAAGATCTTTGTGCTTTCTCATGGTAATAATCGAAGAAAACAGACCAGAGACCTACTAAATTTTTAGGGAACTGTTTTGCAAAAAGCAGAAGAAAACAAAAAACAAATAAAAACCCTAAGCCCAAGCTGAAACAGCTTATAACTTTCTAAAACAATTCCCAAGGCCCTAAACCCATAATAACAGGAAGAAAGTGTGAAAGCTGTCCACTCTTCAGGAGGGGGACACTTTCCAAAGGCCACTTGTGTCCTTGAAGGTTAGTGGGCAATAAAAACATCCCAGAGGGCAATGCCAAGGGCCCCTGAGGACATAAGACGAGGGAGTTCCTCCCAGAAAGGTGAAGCAGGGGTTGCCTGATAGAAAAACCAAAGAATGTATTTATGGACAGAGCAGCGAGCTATTAGCACCTTGCTATTTTTGCCACAGAGTATTTTTTTTTAATTTCCATGGATGTATGACTGCTATGTTTCCTGCTTTCCTTTTTTCTAAAAGGTTGATTTTACTGCAGTTACCCTGTACCTATTTCATTATGCATACGGTGCTCAGGGGGTAGACACGCTGCTTTTTAGTTTGCAAGTGGTGGGAACGTAAGAAACCACATTCTATCCTCATGAAGGGGACTATACTCAGATATCATAGGCTTGTGTTACAGTTATTAATGGATTCGATTTTGGTGGTTTCCTTTTGTGGTGGGGGATGTGAGAGTTCTCTGTTTCAGAAGAATGCACACAGATATTTAGGTCACCAAAAGGCTGATTAAGTTTTCAGAGCTGTAGTTACCCATCAAACATCCCCCTTTCCCTTCTGAAACGGGATTTTTCCCTAGTTAAAGAATCCTGATTTTTAGCTGGTCTCACTTACACTGGATTTCTCAGCTTCCCTAGCAGCTAGATGGCAATGTGACACAGCTCTGGCCAAGGACATGTAAATTCAAACGCTGTGTGGTCCTCTGGGAAAACCGAATCCAGGACACTAACTCAGCTGGGGAAATTTCCTTTGGTTGCCCTTCGCCCACTGCTTCCAAAAGCCACTTTGGAAAATGAAACTGAAATAACTTGAGAATAAAAACCATGCAATGAGGAGAGCAGAGCAGAAAGATGGGAACCTGGACACTACCTACTTACAGATTTCTTTTATGTAAAAGGCAAAAACTCTGCTTTAGTTAAACCAGCATTCTCTTTGGCAATTCTGTTACATGAAGCAAAACCTGATCTTGAATGATAGAGCATAATGCAAAAATATTGTAAATGAAAAATGACCTTAAGGGGTAGGAGAAGCTGTTTGGTAGAAGAATTTCTAGCAGTTAATATTGCTGAAAGTTAAAAGTTTCAGGGAAAAGTTACCAGCAAACACTGGGGAATACTATGGTATTCTCAGGAGAAGAATCATTAATATCAAAGAGACTTTTATTGAGAGAGGGGATGATAAGCACCCAAAAGAGTATCTATATTTATGAATAAGTGAAAGCAATTTATTTTAAAAGCAATGGATGAAGCTTTCTCACTTAAATAGTTACTAATAATTTCATTAAATTATGGCATAGGCTGCTTAATTAAATAACTAAAGGAGAACAAGGGGAAAAGAAGGGAGGTATGAAAATGACAGCAGGTATTGAGTTTGTTTCCTTCCTGGTTCTGATAGGCTTCAATCCTTAAATATCTGTGTTAAAAGAAATATGTTCCCATTTAAAAAGTATCTTCCTTTATTCTACATATGCTTTAAAATATTTATTGAGCAGAGGAGAAGGAAGGGAGGTAAAAAGATGACACAGATGATGATTCAACAATTTTCTTCCAAGTTCTGGTGGACTTCAAACTTTAAATGTCTGTACAAAAGAAAAATATATGCCCTCATTTTAAAGGTATCTTCCTTTACCCTGAATATTCTTTTACACATAGACATATTGAGTATTTGTTTCTTAACTATGCTTAACCACAGATCACAATTTAAAAACATGTTCTCTAATAATATCAATACTTGATTAGGAAGAATTATGAGTAATATTGAAAGCCATCATTTCACCATGTGTATGGCTATCAAATTACATAGCTTTTGAAATGTACTAGTATATAAAGATTTTAGAGGCCTTTTCATTTTTCTGTAATACAAATTGCTCTTCTACACATAAAGAGAAAATAGCACAGATATTAATGATTTGAAATTGTATTTGTAACAAAAGTAAATTTCTATTTATTCCATTTTTAAAAATTTTCTCAAACAAACAAAATTACCTACGTGGCTAGATCTTTGATTCTCCACCAGGTGCTGATGGGGAAATCTGTTGTAATTTTTTTTGTTCCATCTGCTGTACAACCTAGTGAATGGAAAAAGAAGGTCTTAAAAGTAAGTATTATTTGATTTTCTCTGCTATGGATGCCCTTTGCCAAAGCACAACAAACTAACTAAAAATTGTTTTCCAAAATGAGATATTCATATTCTAAAATTTAAGGCAGTCAAGAATGCCATTTAAAAAATACTAAAATTTAAAAGGCAATGGCACCCCACTCCAGTACTCTTGCCTGGAAAGTCCCATGGACGGAGGAGCCTGGTGGGCTGCAGTCCATGGGGTCGCGAAGAGTCGGACATGACTGAGCGACTTCACTTTCACTTTTCACTTTCCTGCATTGGAGAAGGAAATGGCAACCCACTCCAGTGTTCTTGCCTGGAGAATCCCAGGGACGGGGGAGCCTGGTGGGCTGCCGTCTATGGGGTCGCACAGAGTCGGACATGACTGAAGCGACTTAGCAGCAGCAGCAGCAAAATTTAAAATATAACATCTAATTGAAATATTATAGTACCAAAACAGAGGCATGTAGAAAAGACCCTAGAATCCTTTTCAATGCCACAAGCATTTTACAAAATACCACCTGATGGTATTCCAGCTTCTGAGCCTCAAGTTGGTCATGCTGACGTTGTAGGTCTTCTTTTTGTTTCTGAAGCTCATCTGCCTTTTTCTTAAGTTTACTTTCTTGTACGGAGATAAGATTTTCATATTCCTTCAGTTCTTCCTCTGTGAAGAACTGTTGCTGGTCCAATGTCTAAAAGACAAAAAAAATGAGAAAAGAATAACCTTAGAAATAAAACAAAAAGCTCTGATTCAGCTTTTAAATTCTGTGATTAACAAAGTACAAAAGAATATCTATAGTAGTATATCTTTGGGGTAAGAAAGAAGGGGAAAAAGAAAATACATACTTATATTTATCCGGGCAAAAAGTATGACAGGAAGGAAAAATCCAGAAACTACTGAGACTGGTTATTGGTCCATGAATCAAGGTAAATTAGAAGTGGTCAAACAGGAGATGACAAAGGAAAACATTGACATTTTAGGAAACAGTGAACTAAAATGGACTGGAATGGACAAATTTAATTCAGATGACCATTATATCTACTACTGTGGGCAAGAATCCCTTAGAAGAAATGGAATACCCTCATAGTCAACAAAAGAGTTTGAAATGCAGTACTTGGGTGCAATCTCAAAAATGACAGAATGATCTCTGTTCATTTCCAAGGCAAACCATTCAATATCACAGTAATCCAAGTCTATGCCCCAAGCAGTAAGGCTGAAGAAGCTGAAGTTGAATGGTTCTATGAAGACCTACAAGACCTTCTACAACTAACACCCAGAAAAGATGTCCTTCTCATCACAGGAGACTGGAATGCAAAAGTAGGAAGTCAAGAGATACCTGGAATAATAGGAATATTTAGCCTTGGAGTACAAAATTAAGCAGGGCAAAGGCTAACAGAGTTTTGCCAAGAGAACGCACTGGTCATAGCAAACACCCTCTTCCAACAACACAAGACAAGACTCCACACATGGACATCACCAGATGGTCAATACCAAAATCAGATTGATTATATTCCTCGAAGCCAAAGATGGAGAAGCTCTGTACGGTAAGCAAAAACAAGACCGGGAGCTGACTGTGGCTCAGACCATGATTCCTTATTGCAAAATTCAGACTTGAATTGAAGAAAGTAGGGGTAACCACTAGACCATTCAGGTATGACCTAAATCAAATCCCTTACAATTATACAGTGGAAGTGACAAATAGATTCAAGGGATTAGATTGCCTGAAAAACTATGGACAGAGGTTTATGACATTGTACAGGAGACAGGGATCACGACCATCTCCGAAAAAAGAAATGTAAAAAGGCAAAATGGTTGTCTGAGGAGGCCTTACAAATAGCTGAGAAAAGAAGAGAACTTAAAGGCAAAGGAGAAAAGGAAAGATATACCCATTTGAATGCAGAGTTCCAAAGAATAGCAAGGAGAGGTAAGAAACCATTTCTCAGTGATCAATGCAAAGAAATAGATGAAAACAACAGAATGGGAAAGACTAGAGATCTCTTCAAGAAAATTAGAGATACCAAGGGAACACATCATGCAAAGATGGGCACAATAAAGGACAGAAATGGTATGGACCTAACATAAGGAGAAGATATTAAGATGAGGTGGCAACAATACACAAAAAAACTGTACAAAAAAGATCTTCATAACCCAGATAAACACGATGGTGTGATCACTCACCTAGAGCCAGGCATCCTGAAATGCGAAGTCAAGTGGGCCTTAAGAAGCATCACTACAAACAAAGCTAGTGGAGGTGATAGAATTCCTATTGAACTATTTTAAATCCTAAAAGAGGATGCTGTTAAAGAACCACACTCAACATGTCAGCAAATTTGAAAAACTCAGCAGTAGCCACAGGACTGGAAAAGGTCAGTTTTCATTCCAATAGCAAAGAAAGGCAATGCCAAAGAATGTTCAAATTATCACACAATTGCACTCATCTCACAGGCTAGCAAAGTAATGCTCAAAATTCTCCAAGTGAGGCTTCAACAGTTTGTGAACTATGAACTTACAGATGTTCAGGCTGTATTTAGAAAAGGCAGAGGAACCATTAAATTGCCCATATCTGCTGGATTATCAAAAAAGCAAGAGAGTTCCAAAAAAACATCTATTTCTGCTTTATTGATCATGCTAAAGCCTTTGACTGTGTGGATCAGAATAAACTGTGGAAAATTCTGAAAGAGATGAAAATACCAGACCATTACCTGCCTCCTGAGAAATCTGTATGCAGGTCAAGAAGCAACAGTTAGAACTGGACATGGAACAACACATGGGTTTCAAATTGGGAAAGGATTACGTCAAGGCTGTATATTGTCAACCTGCTTATTTAACTTATATGCAGAGTACATTATGCAAAATGCCAGGCTGAATGAAGCACAAGCTGGAATCAAGATTGCCAGGAGAAATATCAGTAACCTCAGATTGGCAGATGATACCAGCCTTGTGGCAGAAAGCGAAGAACTAAAGAACCTCTTGATGAAAGTGAAAGAGGAGAGTGAAAAAGTTGGCTTAAAGCTCAACACTCAGAAAACTAAGATCATGGCATCCAGTCCCATCACTTCATGACAAATAGATGGGGAAACAGTGGAAACAGTGGCTAACTTTATTTTTGGGGGGCTCTTGACTGCAGCCATGAAATTAAAGGACACTTACTCCTTGGGAGGAAAGTTATGACCAACCTAGACAGCATATTCAAAAGCAGAGACATTACTTTGCCAACAAAAGTCCGTCTCGTCAAGGCTATGGTTTTTCCAGTAGTCGTGTATGGATGTGAGAGTTGGACTATAAAGAAAGCTGAGGGCTAAAGAACTGATGCTTTTGAACAGTGGTGTTGGAGAAGACTCCTGAGAGTTCCTTGGACTGCAATGAGACCAAACCAGTCAATCCTAAAGGAAATCAGTCCTGAACATTCATTGGAAGGACTGATGCTGAAGTTGAAACTCCAATACTTTGGTCATCTGATACGAAGAACTGACTCATTGGAAAAGACCCTGATTCTGGGAAAGATTGAAGGTAGGAGGAGAAGGGGACAACAGGGGATGAGATCATTGGATGGCATCACCAACTCGATGGACATGAGTTTGAGCAAGCTCCAGGAGTTGGTGATGAACAGGGAAGCCTGGCATGCTACAGTCCGTGGGGTTGCAAAGAATTAGACAGGACGAGCAACTGAACTGAACTGAATGAGATTGGTTACCTATAGAATAAATAGAGAACTGGGTGGTAAGGACAAAGAAAATGTGAGAAAGAAAATCATACTTTTTTGAATAAATCTTTTTTGCACAGATGTGATTGCTGGTAATATGTCAGTGTTTCACATGCTTAATAAATAAATAAAATCCATAAAGACAGAAAACTCCTCCATATTGAATACAAATAGAAACAAATAAATAATACTTTTAAGTGAACAAAATACTTCACAGAAGGGGGAGGGGAAAAAAACAACTAATCCAAGAAACTTGTGATCACAGTATATAGACTATATGCACTTAGGCTAAAACAATGACAAAAAATGTAAACAAATATTAAAGTCTGGTTTTTCAGAGATATTGATTAGCAAGTCTGAAACTCTTTGTAAATCCTATGATTGAAGAAATAAGTAAATATTATTCCCATCAAAAACCTTACGAATATTCCCTTGGTCCTGGTAATACTACATTGAGAATCTATTTTAAAAAATAATCCTTAACACAGAAAAACTTTATATAAAAATGGGTTAATAACAGCACTATCTTTTTAAGTAACAATAAAAGACTGGAAATAACCTAAATGTCTAACACTTAGAAAACAGTTAAGTACCTCCAAAGTTATTAATGCTTACCAATACTTTTGATATGATGTTGAATGATTCTTTTTTAAGGATTCTGGCAGTGGATTAGACAAGTTACTTTTCATATTACCAAAGATAAAATAGTAATTTTACATTGGGAAAACCTGGATGACACCACCTTAACCAAATAATCAAAGTTAACCTAGCCAGTTATGGAAATAATCAGCAGCATATGCTTCTTGATATGATGCATTTAACATCACTTCAGTGATATTCCTACCAAAAGTAGGAATCATAAAGAAACAGCAGACAAATTCAAACTGAGGGTCATTCCATGCAAATAGAGGGAGAAAAAGAGGGAGGTAGTGACAGATTTCCTTTTCTTGGGCTCTAAAATCACTGCAGATAGTGAATGCAGCCATGAAATCAAAGATGTTTGCTTCTTGGCAGGAAAGTTATAACAAACCTAGATAGTGTGTTGAAAAGGAGAGACATTACTCCTCCGACAAAGGTCTGTATAGTCAAGGCTATGGTCTTCCCAGTGGTCAGCTGGACCATAGAGAAGGCAGAGCGCCAAAGAATTGATACCTTTGAACTGTGGCGCTGGAGGAGACTCCTGAAAATCCCTTGGACAACAAGGAGATCAAACTAGTCAATCTTAAGAGAAATCAACCCCGAATACTAGTTGGCAGGACTGATGCTGAAACTGAAACTCCAGTATTTTGGTCATCTGATGGGAACAACTGACTCATTGGAAAAGTCCCTGATGCTTGAAAAGATTGAGGGCAGAAGGAGAAGAGGGTATTGGAGGATGAGATGGCTGGATGGCATCACCAATGCAATGGACATGAACTTGGACAAACTTCAGGAGATGGTGAGGGACACAGAGGCCTGGCGTGCTGCAGTCCATGGGGTCGCAAAGTCGGACACAACTGGGTGACTGAACAACTTTTTAGAAATATCAATACTATGAGATACAAAGACTCAGAAACTTTCAGATTCACTAGAAAGACAGTGCAACTAAATCCAATGCATGATCTTGGATTTTCCTTTGTAAAGGACAATACAGGGAAAATTGACAAACCTCTCAAAAAAATCTAGAGATTAGAGAATAGTATTGTGTGTAGCATTGATAATCTTACTGTGATTATATAAGATAAATCTTTGCAGAAAAAACACCGTCAAGTATTTAAGGTTAAAGCAGCATCATGTGCAACTCTCAAAAAAAAAAGGTGTTCAGGAATTCCTTGTTTATTCTTGCAGCTCTTTTTGTAAATCTGAAATTAAGTCAAAGTGAAAAAGGTATGTAATTATCTATTGATCCAGTTCACCAGAAGCACTCAAGGGAATTCATGTTCAAATAATCTGAACATTCTTCTTCTTCACCAATGTCCAGAAATAGTTCAAATGTTAGACAAAAACTTAAAACAAAAAAGAAGCTGATTTATTTAACTTCAAACTAAGATGACCAATTGTCCCAATTTATCCAAGACCATCCAGGTTAAAACACTGAAAAGTTACACATCCTGGGAAATCCTCAATCCAAGGTAAACCAGGACAGTTGGCCACCTTATTTCAAACTAACTAAAAAGGTAATTTTATTTTATATAGGAAAAGACAATGTTCTCTTTTCAGTCTACTATGGTTGGTTCCTCTCGACCATTCTTTTCAAGACGTGTCTGCACTCACTCATACAGAGTAAACTATGATATAAATTCAAATAACTTTGGTAGGGAGCAATTTGGCAGCTATGTTTAGAAACTAAAACCTGCTCATAAAACTTGAGAAAAGTTCTATTCCTAGGAATTAATCTTAGGGAAATCCTCACAGATGCCCCAAAATGCATGAACTAATGGATAGTTATCACAATGTTATTTATCACAGAAAAAAAAAAGTCTAAAACCTGGAAGAATGGCTATAAAAATTATGCTATCACACAACTGCATACTAAGTGGTCATTTTTTAAATCATGATTTTGAGACACGGCTTTGGAAATTTTTCATGAAATATCACTAAATTTTACAAAACAGAATTTCACAAAGTCATTTATATAGTATAAAGCCATTTAAAACATATATAGATATGAATTTATACATATATGTAAACTAAAAATGGGACAGGCACTATTTATACACTCTATGCTATATGTATGCATAATACTAAATACACAAAGGATTTCCAAACTTGCATAACACAATGCATAATTTGTGTCTACTTCTGGATGGTACAATTACATGTAACTTCCAATTCACTCTTCGAATGTATCCATATTTTTAATTTTCAAAAATGAATATTATTTTACACTTAAGTACAATTTTAAAAAGACTTCTAATTATATGCAATGTGATTGCTAGTAGAGATCAGCTGCCACAGCTTTTCAAGAAATCGAGTTCATTATTTTATAGTGACATTTTATGTGAAAAGCCAAGATGGTATAACTATCCATGCAAACATAATGGCAAATAAAAGTTAAAAGGGGATAAACTGATATAAATTTCTTGAACCATACATCCCATTTCAAGTAGGTTCTCTTACCTCCCAGCTATCCGGCTCTAAGAATTCCTTTTTTTCTGTAGCCTTTAAAAATTCCTCTAGCGTCACCAATCGGTCTTTGTTAGTATCAACCTGATTAAAAGAAAATGTATATGTAAAATAAAATAACTCTTTCTCATTATTTAGACACTAGAAATTCTTCTAATAGATGCTGCTACATAAACATACAGCAATTAGCATTAGCCTAACATCCATAGAAACTGAGAAAAAACAAAACAAAACAGAACACTTAATATCATACTAGAATCAGAAAATAGATAACTTTCTCTTCTATATAATTCAAATTTGAAAATACCTGAAATCCCCAAAGATCACCAAGTTTGAGTCTGGTGATATGGCTGGTTAGACTAATATTATTTTCCTTCCTCCCTACACCATTTATAATTCCTTTTGAAGCTAAGTGCTTGGGCAACAATCTTTCCAGAAAGAGGACTTTTTTAGGCAAGAATAAAGCAGTTTAAGTTAAATGCTCACAGCATTTTTTTCCTAAAAACAAACAACTAACTAAATCAAAGATGAAGTTGACAACCTTTCCAAATCCTTTTCAGTGGCTCTTATAAACTATGGCAAATTCAGTTACAAAATTGAACTTTATGATGGCCAAAGAAATTCATTTGTTATGTAAGATGCCAGCACTCAACAGAAATCCCAGTTTACCATGAATAGCTCAAATATCAGGTGAAAATCACTGAAGCAAAGCAGTGGGCTTGGGGAATTCCCTGGTGGTCTAGCAGTTAGGACTCCACACTTTCACTGCCAAGGGTCTGGGTTCAAGCCATAGTCAGGGAACTAAGATCCCACAAGCTAATCACACAAGCTGTGCAGTATAGATAAAAACAAAAACCGTGGGCTTAAGTTATCCTGTCTATGATAGCTCTTTCAGAGTTTTTAGCTTAATAACATGAACAAGAAATAAATATTTGTTGTTATAAACCATTAAGGCATTGAGTTTTTAATTTCTTAGCAAAAATTAATTTTTTACTTCTAAAGAATGTTTTATACATTCTTTTATATGCAGAGCATCTTAATCTTTTAAAACATTTTAAAGTAGTTACAAAATAATTTTATTTACACTAAGGGATTCTACTGACTGTTATGAATCAAAAATGAAAAATACAATTATATATCTATTCTGTATATTTGTTTTCCATTTAACAATAAGATTTATTGCAAGAACTTGAATAATCCACAGAAGTAACAGGCAAACATTTCAAACATACCTCATTCATTACATGTTCCCTCATTCTAAGCCTTTCTTCCTCCATTTCTACCATATCATCCTCTTCATTTTTGGGGTCATATACTTTCTCCAACTAAAAAGAAAATTTTAAAACCAACATAAAAGAAAGGAAGATAATAGAAGGAAAAAAGAGAGAGCAAAGCCACTGAATACTTAATGAACTCATTTACCTCTTTAGTAAATAGGGCTTCTAATTCTTGTTCATCTAGGAAGCCATCACTATTGACATCTAAAGTTTAAAAGTTACAAATGCAGAAACTGATTTTAATGCCTTAGAAAACAGATAATTAAAGTACAACTAATTACAAGTGGTTTGCAACAATATTACTTACATAAAGCATCAACATGCTACAGAAAAAGGTTTCTTTCTTTTTATGAAGCCTCCGATCAGTCCAACTGATAACAATTCACTACTTACTCATAATTCACCATAGTTATTGAGAAAAATATGTTAACCAATTTTTCCCAAAATATAAAGCAATGTGCTTTAAGACTATATTTTAGTATTACAGCCTAATGTCTGTGAGATGCAACCTAGCTAGTCACAGAAATACCTTCACTTTACAGAGAAACTTGCAGTAAGTCATATAACAATTCAAAAATAAAAGCAAGTATAAAGACAGCTACTGAACTAAAATATTTTATACTACAGACCAGTAATAAAGACTATTATACTACCCTTGAGAAAAACTCAAGTTTTTCTCTTGATATTCTTGAGTAAATATTTACTACCAATAGGACTCAATTAGAAAACTTTAGCAGAAATCAATTAAGACTAAAGCATCTATTATTTTTCAAACAGAAGATATAAATATTAATATTTGTATCAACTCTGTTACCATGTAATTTGAAAAATGTCTTGGGGTCGAAGTCATTAGGATCCAATCCATCAGCCTCTTCCCACACTTCTTTAAGTTGATCTTTGCTTCCCTGTGAATCAATTTTTAAAAAAAACACATAAGACAAACTGTAATCCATATATAGAGACTCAAATGCAAAATTGAAAAACTATAAAAAATTAACTCAAGATTTTAAGAACTAATAACATGATAAAATTCTACTATCTGGCACAAAGAAGTATCTTCATTTAATTATGATTTTATATATATTTTGTTTTGTTTTAATTAATTCATTTATTTTTAATTGAAGGATAATTGCTTTACAATATTGTGTTGGTTTCTGCCATACATCAACATGAATCAGCCAGAGGTAAAGTCACAGTCCTTACTGGATGATTAACTTTAGGGTGATTTTCATGTTTTTTCTTCATTTCTGCAAATTTAGATTCTTCTTCTTTTCTCTTTTCTTCACTCAGTGTTTTTAAATATTCTCTCCTTTCATGTTCCTTCATCATTTCATATTTTTTAAATTCTTCATGCCGAGCTTTATCATAGTGTTCCAGATCACTTGTAGCCTATAAAGCAATATTTAAATTAAATAAGAAGATGTGCTTACAAATATGAATAAAAGCTTCTTCCATATAGCATACTCTCTAACAGAAGGTAGTATTCAGTTCAGTTCAGTCGCTCAGTCGTGTCCGACTCTTTGCGACCCCATGAATCACAGCACGCCAGGCCTCCCTGTCCATCACCAACTCCCGGAGTTCACCCAGACTCATGTCCATTGAATCCATGATGCCATCCAGCCATCTCATCCTCTGTCGTCCCCTTCTCCTCCTGCCCCCTATCCCTCCCAGCATCAGAGTCTACATACTCAACTTTTGTTTTAAATTCTACCCTTCTAATTCAGTCATTATTTTTGTCAGAGATGGGCTTCCCAGGAGGCTCAGTGGTAAAGAATCTGTCTGCCAGTATAGGAGATGCAGGTTCATGCTCTGGGTCGGGAAGATCCCCTAGAGAAGAAAACATCAACCCACTCCAGTATTCTTGCCTGGGAAATCCCACGGACAGAGGAGCCTGGAGGGCTACAGTCCATGGGCTCAAAAAGGAGTTGGACATGACTCAGCAACTAAACCAATCAACACTATCAGAGGTGTAGGCATTCAAAGAAGCTAAAAGTTCAAAGCTAGTTTCAACCTTAGAAAAGTTGCGACCCCATGGACTATACAGGTCATGGAGTTCTCCAGGCCAGAATACTTGAGTGGGTAGCCTTTCTCTTCTCCAGGGGATCTTCCCAACCCAGGGATCAAACACAGGTCTCCTGCATTGTGGGTGGATTCTTTACCAGCTGAGCCACAAGGATTGGGGGGGCGTAATTTTTAAGGTAGGCAATAGATTCATATGGCCTAAAACAAGAGAGTATAAGAAAGTATAAGAAAGAAATGACTGAGCGACGTTCACTTTCAAATTAAGCCCTTCTTCAAAGTAAAAAGCAAGTAATATATAAATTTACTTTAAAAAGAAAAAGGAAGAGACTGTCAAATCTGTATCATATAGAGAACTAGAATGGTTTCTAACAACTTAACTAAACGTAAGAATACCCAGACAAGAACATCTAGTCTGCTAACTCCATACAGTACAACACAGGAGGTCTATGAACTGCTATCTAAAATTCCTGAGGCCAGATGTGTTTCAAAATCTTCAAGATTTTATAAAAGATATATGGCATATATGCAATATTATGTAACACTCATGAAGAGTATAAATAGATTAGTACTTCCTTATCAAAATCTATGAGTACTCATATTAAGTAAGCTAGGAAAAAAACTATAAACAGCCTTATTAGAATTCAAGCCAGGTTTCCATTTTTATAGTATTTTGGATTTTGGAATTGTTGGCAAGGGATTACAGATCTGTATGTCCACATTATTATCTGTACTAATAAGAGTTATACTATCTCCCTTTAAAGATATTCTAGAGAGTATACAAAAGTTATACTACCATTTCATGAAATTTGTCAAATTACAAAATCTCAAAGGTACAATAAAAACAATACATTTTGACAATTATTCTCACCGCTTTGATTAGCATATCTAAATCTGTAGATTCAAACTTGTCAGGATTCAGGTGGTTTAGATGATCAAATTGTTTTAGAAGAGCATGGTGGTCTATACCTGTATCTGAAAGAAAATGAGAAAACTATAAATAATAAGTTACTAGAAGCTAGAATCATTAATATAAATGATACATAAGAATAAAAATTCTTATTTTATAAGAAAATTTGACATTTTAGATTAAAGGTTAATTATTTTTTTAAGAATATTGCATACATTGTTATTCTAGACAAAGATAATATCCCTGAATCTGGAATGGAATACAATTTAATGTGTGCATTTTAATGTTATTTCAAGAAAGACTAGTTGACTATCAGTGTAACTTACAGTAAAATCTTTTTTCTTCTTTTTAATTTATTTTTTATTGAAGGATAATTGCTTTATAGAATTTTGTTGTTTTCTGTCAAACCTCAACATGAATCAGACATGCTGCTGCTGCTGCTGCTAAGTCGCTTCAGTCGTGTCCGACTCTGTGCGACCCCATAGACGGCAGCCCACCAGGCTCCACCGTCCCTGGGATTCTCCAGGCAAGAACACTGGAGTGGGTTGCCATTTCCTTCTCCATGAATCAGCCATAGGTATATATATATTCCCTCCCTTTTGAACCTCCCTCCCGTCTCCCTCCCCATCCCACCTCTCTAGGTTGATACAGAGCCCCTGTTTAACTTTCCTGAGCCATACAGCAAATTCCCATTGGCTATCTATTTTACTTATGGTAATGTAAGTTTCCATGTTACTCTTTCCATACATCTCACCCTCTCCTCCCCTTTCCCCATGTCCCAAATATCCATCAACAGGGTTCTGGTAAATAAATTATGATATATCTATATAATGGAAATATATGCAGCTGCTAAAAAAAAAAAAAAGATGGTCTCTGCATATTAATACAGAAAGATCTCCAAAATATATTATTAAAGGAAAAATACATGGCACAAAATGTATATTGTATATATCGTTCGCATAAAAAGAGAGGAAAAATGAGAACTTTTATTTGTATTTGCTTATGTATGAGTAAAGAAACACAGGAAGGATGGTATTAGGGGGCAGTGGAAACTAATAATGTACAAAACTATCCAGGAACTTTCTTACGCTCTCTTGTTTTAGGCCATATGAATCTATTGCCTACCTTAAAAATTACAGCCCCCTCCCCCCAATCCCTGTGGCTCAGCTGGTAAAGAATCCACCCGCAATGCAGGAGATCTGGGTTCGATCCCTGGGTTGGGAAGATCCCCTGGAGAAGGGAAAGGCTACCCACTCAAGTATTCTGGCCTGGAGAACTCCATGGCCTGTATAGTCCATGGGGTCACAAAGAATTAGAAATGACTGAGCGACGTTCACTTTCAAATTAAGCCCTTCTTCAAATTATCAGAAATTTTAACTCATAAATTGTGAATCAAGGAGAAAATATTTATAACCTTTCTAAGGATGTAAGTCAGTTTACTTTAGATAATGAAATCTAGCCCCTGTTTTGGAATAAAGAAAACATTGCCAAGATTAAGGAGATGGAAGTTGTCTAAATGCAAAGAAATCTCAAACCACCTTAGGCCTGGCTTCAAAGACAGAATTGCTTTGTGTGTCTGACTACAGGAAGTAGGATGGTATGAGTTAATTTACCTCTCACTGATGTCCTTAGTTTCAGGATAATGAGTATTTGGTACTTGTTTTCTAAGTCTATTCACCAGCAGAGAGTTTACCCTCTACACTGAAGTGAAGTGAAGTCGCTTAGTCATGTCTGACTCTTTGTGACCCCATGGACTGTAGCCTACCAGGCTCCTCCATCCACAGGATTTCCCAGGCAAGAATATTGGAATGGGTTGCCATTTCATTCCCTAGAGGATCTTCCCGACCCAGACGTCGAACCCTGGTCTCCCACATTGTAGGAAGAGGCTTTACCGTCTGAGCCACAAGGAGTCACCAACCTCCAGGACCTAAAGCCTGATGATCTGAGGTGGGATGAGTGAATGAATGAAAGTCGCTCAGTCGTGTCCAACTCTTTACAACCCCATGGACTATACAGCCCATGGAATTCTCCAGGCCAGAATACTGGAGTGGGTAGCCTTTCCCTTCTCCAGGGATCTGAGGTGGAGGCAATGTAATAATAATAGAAATATAGTATACAGTAAATGTAATACACTTGAATCATCCTGAAACCATCCCCACCACCACCAGTCTATGGAAAAATTGTCTTCCATGAAACTGGTCCTTGGTACCAAAAAGTTTAGGAACCACTGCTCTACACAATTTCTCCAATATGACCCATTGCAGAGGTACAAGTTTAAAATGCATATTACTTATCCCCAGAATCAGCATATATAGAGGTGAGATTCAGTAATTTGTATGTTTAAACTAGCTCCCCAGGTGATTTTTATGCAACTGGAGTTTAAAAACTGATACTCTGTCCTTAGTAAATATTCAGATATTTATTGATGACAATGAACCACCCAGATAACCAGCCTATACAGGCATATTACAAGGATACAGGAGCCAGCTTGAAGGGTATCTCACTTGCCAAATCTGGCCCTTGGGTTTTGATTCATAATTAGAAAGGCCATTCCAAGACAATAAAGGAATTCACTTATGTTGTCAACTTTGCTTTTATGGTTTTATTTTCTACTCTTAAATCTTTGATTTACATAAGCACTTATCCTGATATATATGAGATATAAATCTAACTATACCTTTTTCCAAATGGCTATCCAACTCTATTAAGACCACTTATCTCACTAATGAGATACCACCTTTAATGCAAATGAAATTCCATATGTATTTAATTTTATTTCTGGAATTTTTATTTTGTTTCACTGGTCCTTCTACTTACATGACAAAATCATAGAATTCTAATGTCTGATGTTCAGTGATATGTTTTGATATCTAATATAACAAGTCCTTCTTCTTTGTTCTTCCTAAGAGGCATATTGCTTTTCTTGCTTGTTTTCCTTTTCATATGAATTTTAAAATTAACTTGGCCAGTACCAGGGAAAAAATGTACATCTTTTTTATTTGAATCATGTTAAATTTATAAATTAATCTAGGAAGAATTGACATGTTTATAATACTGAGTTTTGTATCAGAAAAATGCTATGTCTTCCTTGTTTTTTCAAGTCTACTTTTGCATCTTTCAGGAGCATTTTCAAGTTTTTATCTTTAAGTCTTTCATATCTCTTAATAGGTTTATTTTGGGTATTTTATTTTTGTTGGTATTGTGCAATAGTCTTCTCTTCCATTACATCTGCTAACTGGCTGTTGTTTGCACATATGAAAAAACACTGATTTCTATATATTGCTTGTGTGCATGCTAAGTTGTTTCAGTCGGATCCGACTCTTTGAGACCCTATGGACCATAGACCACCAGGCTTCTCTGTTCATGGGATTCTCCAGGCAAGAATATTGGAGTGGGTTGCCATTCCCTCCTCCAGGGAATCTTCCCTACACAGGGATTAAATTCGTGTCTCTTACATCTCCTGCATTGGCAGGAGGGTTCTTTACCACTAGCACCACCTGGGAAGACCTCTGTATATTGTTTACCTTGCTGAATTTTCCTGTTGTATATACTAAGTTCTTCAGACAATTACATTGAGTTTTCCAAGTGCCTATTATCTGCAAATAGAGATGATTTTATTGCCTTTTTTCCATTTACTTCACCTCCAATTTTTTCATTTGTATAATTGATTATACCCTCTAATACAATATTAATTAGTAGTGGTGACACAGTGAGCATTGTTTTGTTTCTGATTTTAGTTAAAATACATATTTGTGTTTCTCCAATAAGTATGTGTAGCTGAGCTGGACATATGTGATCATGTTACAGAAGGATCTATTGATTACTATTTTATGACTTTAAAAAAATTAATTAGATGTGTTAATTCTTGTCAAATGCCTTTTCTGAATATATGGAGGTGATCGTATGAACTTTCTTTGAGATAGCTTCACATTTCAAAAATTCTGCTTCTTAGCTGTGTAATCTCCTCATAGTCTAAATTAGACCATGGGAGGATAAATAGGCAGAGCCAGAGGAGTTTTAGGGCAGTGAAACTACTCTGTATGGTACTATAATGGTAGATACATGTCATCATAAATTTACCTGGACCCATAAACTGTACAACCCCAAGAGTGAAATATAAAACTGTGGATTTGGAGGTACCATGATGTGTCAGTGTAGGTTCATCAGTTGTTGGGAGATGTTGGTATTGGGGTAGGCTGTGAACGTTTGGGGACAGGGGGTATATGGGAAATATCCGTACCTTCCCCTCAATCTTGCTATGAACTTTCTATTGTACCAAAAATAATTATCTTAATTTTTTTTTTTTTAAATTGAGGAGAATTCCCTAGTGATCCAGTGTTTTAGAGTCCACACTTTCAATGCAGGGAACCCAAGTTCGATCCTTGGTCAGGGAACTATATCCCACGTACCACAATGAAGTTCAAAGACACCCCATGCCACAATTGAGACCAGGCACAGCCAAAGAAATGCGTAAATAGATAAATATAATTTTTTTTAAAATACAAACTTGAAAGGTTTATTCCAATTAATTATTTGTCCTTTGACTTTGCAAGTTCTTTTGTCACCAAAAAATTTTTTCTTCCTGTATATACACATATAATAATTTATAATATTAGATTTCCTAAAAAGTTAATCTTGCATTCCTAAAATAAATCCACTTGCTATGACAGAGTATTCTTTTAATATCCAATAATTTTGGTTTTGGCATCAATACATGATAAGAGCGTGGAAGTTTCCTTCTTCATCTGTGCTCTGGAATACTTTAAATAGCACTGACAACCTGCCCCCTAATGGTTTAGTGGAATTGCCTTTGGTATTGTCTGAACCTGGTGTTTTTGTGGAGCTAGCTCCGACCATTTTTCTATTTCATCTATGGAAATTATTCTAATTAGTTTCTCTCCCCTTCTTTCTTTTGGTCTTCTTTGATGTTATTTTTCCTCTTTAAAGCAATGGCTTAATTAATTATTTTTCATTCTTCCTTTTTTGATATTATTATTTAAGGGCAATCATTTTGATTTTTGAATGACATTTTAAAAATTAAGAGCAGCCAAATCAATTTTAACATTAAATTTTTACTAAAGGAACATGGTCTGTAAACTGACCTCAAAACCAAATATTGGAATTTTCTGACCTTTTCTTTAGTACTTACCTTGAAAAGAATCTAATTTAGCTTTAATCAGCATTCTTAACCTTGCCACTTCTTGCCTTTTCAGTTCATCAAGTTTTGTCCTCACATGGTGACTTACTAAATCCAGTTCTTTGCTTAGCCTCCCACTCTGTTAACAAAAATGATAAATTAATGTTATCTATTCCATTGCATTTTTAGATAAGATATAATATATCTAAAATAGGATTATGATAAAATAGTGATAAATGCTTTGACTAATTGAGATAAATTTGATATTACAAACATTTCTTTCAGAAGAAATTCAGTTTGTAACTCTAAATTAAGGCATCTAAAAGCCATAATTAAAGCAAAAACAAGAAACTCAAAAAGTAACTTAAATTGTAAAATGGTACAGCCACTTTGGAAAACAATTTGACAATTCCTCAAAAAGTTAAACACTGAGTTACCATATGATCCTGCAAATCCATTCCTAGATATATACCTAAAGAGTAGAAACATATGTTCACATAAAGTCTTAAATATGAATGTTCACAACAGCAATTTTCACACTAAAAAAAGTAGAAATAACCCAATTTATCAGTCCGTCAACCGATAAATTGATAAAATATGGAATAGCCATATAATGGAATATACCAATACATGCTACAATATGCTGAACATTGAAACCACTATGCTAAGTCAAAGAAGCCAGGCACAAAAGGCCAAATTTTGTATAATTCTACTCATATGAAATGTCCAGAACAGGCAAAACCACAGAGATAGAAAGTAGATTAATGTTGGCCAGGGGCTGAGGGGAGGAAAGGGGGAGAGATTGCTTAATGGATACAGGGTTTCATTTTAGAGGAAACAAAATTGTTCTAAAATTAGATAGTGGTGATAGTTATATAACTCTGTACATGTATCAAAACCACTGCATTGTACACTTTAAAGGGGCAAATGTTATGGTATATTAATTATATTTTGATAAAGCTTTTTAAAGTAACATAGCTTCCTTAAGCTTTAGTCATTCCATATATTAAAAACTTATCAAAATTCATCTTTTTTAGGTTGTCTCCTTTGATTACTTTTTTCATAGATGAATATATACATGCTTCAAAATTTAAGAAACAAAATAGTTAGTGGTTTACTTTCTCTTGTTATAAATGCACTTGCAATCATAACTGCTACTGCTGCTAAGTCACTTCAGTCGTGTCCGACTCTGTGCGACCCCATAGACGGCAGCCCACGCAAGTCTAACTAGCAATCAGGCACACAAACCCTTCAGGATTGAGTCAAGGGGGCCTGCTGAGGAAGGGACGGTAAAGAAACTCCACAAGGGAGACCAAGAAAGAATGTTCAGAGTGGGGAAAGGGAACCAAGAGAATAGTCTGTTACAGAAGCAAAAAGAGTAGTATATTTCAAGGAGAGATGGTCACTATTATTGATAAAGCAACAGTTCTCAAGCAGAAGCACCAACATCACTTGGGAACCTCAGATCCACAGGCCCTAGACTTACTGAATCATAAAGTCGGGAGGTGGGGCCCAGAAATCCGTTTTAACAATTTTAAATTTTGAGAACCACTGAGATAAAATAAAGGAGTCCAGTAAGAAGAGGAATAGAATGTGTGCCTTAGATCTGGCAATGAAGAAGTCATGACATCCTTCACAAAAGCACACTCAGGGAAGCAGCACAGGCACTGCCATGATCCTCCCCGTTAGCAATGTTTGGTAAGGGAAGAAATGCAGTATGAGTCTCCTTTCAAAATGGAAGGAAAGGACAACTTCAACTTTTTTTCCAGTTTTTCCTGAGAAAAGAGGAATTGCCTAGCTGTTTGTAATGATTCTCTTGGGTTGGGTTTTGTTGTCTAGTTTTACTCATTTCTTTTTCATTAAATAACTGTTTAAGTCACTCTATTTTGTCTCCCCCACCCTTACCCGATACAACCCCGTAAAGAAAAGGACCTGACTGTGAAAGGGAGACAGTTATAAAAGTATTCCCATACCAAATAAGACAAGCTAGTTGCCTTCTTTTCCCTGGTTATCTCTATATAGTAACTCCCATTATCCACATTTTTGTTAGCCCTCAAATAATGCTCTTAGTCCTAACTGAAGTATTGTAGATAAGAGACACTGAAAGATCTATATTAGATATCATTCATCCCAGGAAATTAGTTCCATAGCTCAAATAAATTTTTCAAGGAAACACAAAATTATTCAGGGGATTGTGGGTATTACCTAAGTGAAATAAGTCAGGCAGAGAAAGAAAAAATGCTGCCTGACATATGTGGAATCTAAAAAAACAGAACAAACCAACTAAACTAAACAAAAAACAGACACATACAGAGAATAAATTGGTGGTTGCCAGAGTGGAGGGAGGCTGGGGAAGAAATGAAATGGGTGAAGGGGGTCAAGGGGTACGAACTCCCAGATGTAAAATAAATAAGCCATGGGGATGTAATGTGGTGGGGGTGTGCAATCAATAATATTGTATTAATTTTGTGTGGCGACAGATGGTTACTAGACCTATTGTGGTAATTATTTCCCAAAGTATACACATGTCAAATCACTATGTCCTAAACATTAAACTAATATAATACCATATGTCAAATATATGTCAATTAAAAAAAAAAAGGTAATTCTAAAATAAAATAAAGATAATTCAAGGGAATAATTGGCATAAGGCTGTTACCATTCTCCCAGAAATGTTCACAGCTTCCAAGAGGAAAGCTGTGAACTAAAAGCCACACACAGGCTCTGATAGTAGCCACAACCTTATGTAGGTCAGACTTTCAAAAGGGGCCCAGACCAGGGACAGAAACTAAAATAAGAAGGATGCTTGATCCAGAATGTTTCCTTCAAATGAAGTTCACTAATTCTGATTCTAGAAACAGCTGAGACAATTTTTTAGGAAAGTTAAAAACAGATAAAAATAACATAAGCAAACCAATAAAACTATCTTGAGAGATATAACTGAAAGTTTAAAATTAAATCATTGGATTTTTTTTTTAAATTTCTGACTCTAAGATAAACCAAATTAAATGGATTCATTACCCTTCAAGGATGGGCTTCCCTAGTGGCTCAGATGGTAAAGAATCTCCCTGCAAGGCAAAAGACCTGGGTTCAATCCCTGGGTCAGGAAGATCCCCTGGAGAAGGAATGGCAACCCACTCCAGTATTCTTGCCTGGAGAATCCCTTGGACAGAGGAGTCTGGCGGGCTACTGTCCATGGGGGTCACAAAGAGTTGGACACAACTGAGAGACTACACTTTCACTTTCACCCTTCAAGGATGGGCTTTTAAAGAATCTCTCATGTCAGATCTTGTTTTTTACAATCTCTTTTCTTTATTATGAGTACTAAGGAGAGGTCTAGGACTAAGATAATGTCTAATAAATGGACTAAGATAATGTCCAATAAATGCTTCTTAGGACAGAGGCAAATTAAACCTCCCCTACTGAGATAAGATGTGGGCCATTACATCTTCTATTAATCTGGATTTGATTAAACACCAGAACTAAACTTATTCTAAACCTTTGAATAGCTTCCTGCTGGCCTCCCATCATGTTTTGAGTCTCTTACCATGATGTACAAGACCCTCTGTCATCTAGCCCATGATGCCTTCCAAGCTCATCTTTAGGCCAATCATGGCCTCCACTTCCCAGGCTAGCTTCCAGAAACATTTCCTACTCCCAGGTTTCTATATGTCTCCTGCACCGTGGCCTGGGATGCCTCCCAGTCTTTCTCCTTTTCTCAGCCACATCTTCAAGCAATAGACATAATCTCTAGGAAGAAAGATGACCCACCTTCCCCCACTGCTTTATACTGAATTAGGTGTCCAATCTTATATCTCCAAAATACATTATACACTTATCATATATTCATTGTAGTAATATTTTTCTTGGTATTAGTTTCCCTTGAGTTCTTTAAGGGCTGCAAATGAGACTCATCTTTGTAATCCCAATACTTAGCTCAGTGTCTGGCATGCTTAAATATATGTCAAACAATTATTTAATTACATTTACCTTTATTTCCTCTATGTCTGCTTTCTGGAGCTTTTCTCTGAAATGACTATCTGTTTCCAGCACGTCAATCACTTGCTTGAGGTATTCATCATAATAAAGTCCAGTATCCTTCAAATTAAGAAACAAACAATAACTCTTCTGAAAGTTTTTCCTTCCCTGTATCTAAAGATCTCAATCCTAAAAAACAAAACAAACAAAAAAATGTCTAGAAAAATGGTATTGAGACAAACCTACTTTGACAGTTTGGGCAGTCAAAGTTAAAAAACTATTTCTCAAATGAAGAACATTGTATCAGAACCAATGTCATGTTTTATTCCTATGTAAAAGCCAATTTTCTATATCGCTTAGACAATGTAGACTTAACCAATAATATTAAAATTATTGAGTTTACCCCATTGTTACCTGTCTCCTTCATTGTTATCTGTCTCTTCTCTGAACATAATGTTTTCTTGGCTGGTTATCTCCATCTTGGAAATGTATTATGGTTAATTCTCTTATATACTATCTAATATACTAATTAGATATATATATCTAATATAACTACATTAAATAAATTTTTTCTAATATTAAACAACAACATATACTTATTCATTATACTTTTTACTACTTTTTGAAAAATAGTTCCTAAATTTCCAATTTTATAAGTAATAAATTTAGTTAAAATTCTTCTCACAAGGTTATCTTTGTCATTTCACTTACTGGTGGTTCTATCTTTGCACTGTCCACAGGCTGAGTACTTTTCACTTTTGTCTTGTCTATGTCTATAGGCACAGCTTCAAGAGCAGTAAGTGCACACGTAACCAGGAGAAAACAACACTGTGGAAGGATGGTCCTCCACTTCATCTGAAATAAAGGTACAATTATATTAAGGTTCTGAAAAAACATTTTCAAACCATATATATATACCACATTATCACATTAATACCACATTAATAATACCACCATTAATAATATAATATACTCAATTTTAGGGAGCTTAATTCTAGGAATTAAAAATTCTAGGAATTCTAGAATTCTAAGAAAGGGGTTAAGAATAGATTATAACATCAAAAATAATGCTTAAAATAGATCACTAAAGAAAATCAGGAAAGAAATGCTTTTCAGCTAAGATTAAAAAGACAAGTAAACAAAATTTTAAAGTTTAAACTGCTTATATAAGAAAACATTTGGTTAATTTAAAAAGCTTCAAATAAAGATGGTAATGAGGAACTCAATTTTTTAAAAAATAAATAGCCCAAGTTTAAGAAAGGGAGAAGGGAAAACTATATATTTTTTCTCAATTAAAATACTAAAGAGCCAAAATTACTTCTGGATATATTTAAATTAGCTTTGATCTAATTTTGAAAGTAATTTGCTCTATGAACATAAATTGATTTAAAAAGACAAATAACTGGCTACAAATATTCTCTTAACCTTACCAGACATTATTTTATCATAGCCAATGTTTATTGTTCAGTCATTAAACCATGTCCGACTCTTTGTGACCCCATGGACTGCAGCATGCCAGGTTTCCCTGTCCTTCACTATCTCCTGGAGTTTGATCAAACTCATGTCCATTAAGTCGGTGATGCCATCCAACCATCTCATCCTCTGCTGCCCTCTTCTCCTCCCACATATGACAAAGTTCTTTTTGGTCAATAATTTTTCAAATAAATAGGTCAATAAAATATCAAGCAGGATGTAACAGGGTTGAAGCAAAAGAGTAACAACTAGTGCTGGTCCCACAATATTATTCAAATCTTGGGGATCCCTGGTGTTCCACCTTGCAAGGCAGGGGACATCAGTTCAATCCCTGGTCCAGGAAGATCCGACATGCCACTGGGCAATGAAGCCTATGTGCCACAACTCCTGAGCCCATGTGCTGCAGCTACTGAAGCCTGTATGCCTAGAGCCCGTGCCCGCAACAAGACAGCCACAACAATGAGAAGTCCAAGCACCACAACTAGAGATAACCCCCGCTCTCCACAGCTAGAGAAAGCCTGTGCATAGCAAACAAGAGCCAGTGTAGCCAAAAATAAATTAGTAAATCTTTAAAAGAAATACATTGTTCAAATCTTGCTTATTAATTTTCTACTTCATAAGGATATTTGTAGCTCCAGAGGATCTACTACAAGAATTAGAATGAATGAAAAGCTCATAATTTATTTGATACACATAGACTGATAACAGGATCTAAGTAAAAAATAATGGTCTGACCATCAATCTGGAATATGCATTATTTAATTCAGAGACTTCCAAACTTAGCTGGCCATGGACTTTTTTTTAAGTAACATGTCTTTATCCACAGAACACAGTTTGGGAGAATACACTGCCTCATTTTCACCACAACCCTAGGTAGGATATAGCAGTGACTCATTTTACAGATGAAGAAATTTTTAATGGAAATAATTCACTCACACAGCATTGTCTTGAATTAACAAAATCACTAGAATTCACATGTTAGTGCTATTTCTAGTATATCAACATTTTTAACATCATTATTGAGATATAATTCACTTGCCAGAAAATTCTCCCATCTAAGGTACAGGATTTGTCTATTCTATAAAGATGCTACTCAAAGTTTAGTTCTCAAACTTAAAGGATAAAATCATCTGGGAGCTTGTCGGAAATGCAAATTCTCAGGTTGTACCCAAGACTTCTAGAGTCAGAATCTCTGGGGTGGGACCCTGGAATCTGCTTTAACAAACACTCCAAGTGATCCTTACATATATATACTCAAGTCCAAGACTCACTCTTCTCTAGGACACTAGTCCTTCAACATGACTGTTGTGAGTAAATGTTACTTATAATGAAATGTTTGGGAGATACTGGCTTAATGAAGTTACATATGTTCCCATCTTCGTAAGACTTTGAGGACTTGTGACAGGCTACTCAGCATTAGGAATCTTTAACAGAAGGATGATTTGTTTTTCCACAGAATCTTTTCCTGGCCATGAATCACCTCCTCTTCTCACAATGATTTTTTATGATAACAAAGGTTTATTTCTCATTCATGCTTCATGCCCACTATAGGTATATGTTTTGCCTTTGTTCTTTTGAGATATAATTTACATGCTATAAAACTTATCCTTTCCAAACACACAATTCAGTGGTTTTTAGTATATTCCCAAGGCTGTGCAATTATCAACATAATCCAATTTTAGAACATTTTCATCATACCAAAAAGAAACCACATACCTATTAGTAGTCATTCCCCATTCCCTCTATTCTCTCAGTCTGTGGCAACCACAAATCGACTTTCAGTCTATATAGATTTGCCTACTCTGGACATTTTATATAAATGGAATCATATAACATATGGCCTTTTCTATATCTGGCTTTTTTCATTTAGCATTATGCTAAATGTTGTAACATGAATCAGCACTTCACTTTTTTTTTTACAGCTGAATAGATATTCTACTGTATGGATAGTCTACATTTTGTTTATCAGTTCATCAGTTGATGAAAATTTGGGTAATTTCTGCTTTCTTTTTTTTATTAAAGATTACAATAAACGGTCTCCTTTTTTGTTGTTGCTTTAAAATTTTATTTACTTATTTTTTGGTCACACTCAGTCTTTGCTGCTACGAGTGGGCTTTCTCTAGTTGCAGGGAGTGGGGGCTACTCTTCATTGCGGTGCACAGGCTTCTCACTGTGGTGGCTTCCCCTGCTGCGGGGCACAGGTTCTAGGCTCCAGGGCTCAGAAGTTGCAGCTCTCAGGCCCTAGAGCATGGGCTTAGTAGTTGTGGCACACAGGTTTAGTTGCTCCACAGCATGTGGAATCTTCCCAGACCAGGAATCGAGCTCGTGTCTCCTGTACTGGCAGGCAGATTCTTAGCTACTGTACCACCAGGGAAGTCCTACTTGTACTTTTTTTGGCTAGTATGAATAATACTACTATGAATATTTATGGTCCAGTTACTGTGTTTGATGCAGCAACTTGAATTCTTTTTGTTGTATATCTAGGAGGAGAATTGCTAGATCAATTCTGTAACTCCATTTATAATTTCTTGAGGAACTGCCAAACTGTTTTCCATGGCAGCTATATCTTTTCCCACTACCACCAGCACTATATAAGGGCTCCAATTTCTACATCCTCACTAACACACACTATTTATTGTCTATCTTTTATTATAGCCAACCTACTGGGTGTGAAGCAGTATCTTATTGTGAGTTTGATTTGCATTTTGTTGGCTACTGATGTTGACCATCTTTTCAAGTGTTTATTAGCTATACCTTTTACCTTTTAAAAAATTAATTTAAAAAGTGTAAGTTAGTTTTTTTTAATTCTGAATTGAAATTTTTGTTTACCTTTGCAAGTCCCCTATGCCACTGTAAACAGGCTGCCCAATCTAATGACTATTAGACATCACTAGAGTTTTAAGTGTAATCACGACTGAAAAGCCCGAGTGACGGCTTAACTGCTCAAGTCAATTTTGATATCTTCTACATATACTTCTGGGGCTTAATTGAGTCTCAATGGCCCCTAACATGGTACACATATAGTTAGAAAATGAATAATTGCTAAAATGATTTGGGCATGCATGCTAAGTTGCTTCAGTCATGTCCGACCCTTTGTGACTCTATGAATTGTAGCCCACTAGGCTCCTCTGTCCATGGGATTCTCCAGGCAAGAAAACTGGAGTAGGTCGCAATGTCCTCCTCCAGGGACTCTTCCCAACCCAGGGATTGAACCTGCAGCTCCTGCAGCTCCTGCACTGCAGCCAGATCTTTTACTGCTAAGCCATCAGAGAAGCTCAAAATGACTTGAATAGTCTCTACATTGTGCATGTGGAAAGTCAGCTCAGTGATACACCTCCGTAACTTCACTTTGCAAACCCCACCAGGAACTGTGACTGCTATCACTTGATACAGTAAATCCAGAGTTTAAAAGACTCTTTCACACAGACTCCTTCCTCCACCCTGGGTTCATCTCCCATGTTCCTCAGGCTCTCGTTTTCCCACCATACAGCACATACATTAATAAACAGTTCTGCTTAGCAACTGGAAGCTAAGTTGCATGCTGTTAAATATGCCCTTTCTTATAGCGTCTACCTTTACTTCAATACACAATAGAAGCCTGAGAGTAATGAAAATAAACCTTAGTTAAATACAGTCTTGGAAGTGGAATCGCTTCACCAATTTGTCATTTCTACTCTCTCATTCTTCTTTTAAGTCTATCATAAAATGAAGAGAGTCATGGAGGAATGTGTGTATATGAAAATGTCTGTGTGCATGCGTTCTGATAGCATCTCAAAGTGACAAAAATTCTCTGAGCATCTGCTCTAAAACAGTGGATGAGTTAATGGTACATAAACATTTAACTGAGTCCTGCTGCTGCTGCTGCTGCTAAGTTGCTTCAGTCATGTCCGACTCTGTGTGACCCCATAGACAGCAGCCTACAAGGCTCCCCCGTCCCTGGGATTCTCCAAGCAAGAACACTGGAGTGGGTTGCCATTTCCTTCTCCAATGCATGAAAGTGAAAAGTGAAAGTGAAGTTGCTCAGTCACATCCAACTCGTAGCGGCCCCATGGACTGCAGCCTACCAGACTCCTCCATCCATGGGATTTTCTAGGCAAGAGTACTGGAGTGGCTTGCCACTGCCTTCTCCAAACTGAGTCCTAGGCTTATTATAAATAACAACAGAAACCATCTATTGAATGTCTACTAAGTACTTCCCTGGTGACTCAGCTGGTAAAGAGTCCTCCTGCAAAGTGGGAGACCTGGGTTTGATCCCTGGGTTGGGAAGCTCCCCTGGAGAAAGGAACAGCTACTCACTCCAGTATTGTGGCCTGAAGAATTCCATGGACTGTATAGTCCATGGGGTCGCAAAGAGTCGGACACGATTGAGCAACTTTCACACACACACACACACACACACAACATACTAATCAGTATGCTAAATTTTTTTATTACATTAATTTAATTCTTACAATGGCCCTGTGAAATAAATACTATTATTCCCATTTTAAAGCACAGGAATCTGAAATATATCAGTTAAAAAATTTGAACTGGATCACATGGCAGTAAGTGGTAGATCCAGAGTTTGGACCTGGGAGTGACTGACTCCAAAGCCTATGTCTGCTTTTAAGCAGCGATTCTCAAAGCGTGGTGGTCCCTGAGGCAGCAGCACCAGCACCCCTTGGGAATTTGTTAGAAATGCAAATTATTAGGGCTTACTCCAGATCATCTAAATCAAAGAATCTTTGAGGGAGGTGGGGGTGGGGGTGCAAAGTCTATTTTAACAAGCTCTACAGGTGGTTCTGAAGCAGCTAACATTTGAAAACATACTGCTTCCCTTAGCTCTGTTATTCACAAACCTCCTCTGCAATGAGAGACAAAGAGAATGCTTATTTGAAAAGTAAATTTGGATCCTCAAGGAAAAGAAAAATGGATGATACTACCACGTGTAAAATAGACAGCTAGTGGCAAGATGCTCTCTAATACAGGGAGCTCAGCTTGGTGCTCTGTGATGATCTAGAGGGATGAGACGGGGGAGGTGGGAGGCTCAAGGGGAAGGGAATGCGTGCATGCTAAGTCACTTCAGTCGTGTGTCTTTGCAACCCCATCGACTGTAGCCCACCAGGCTCCTCTGTCTACGGAATTTTCCAGGCAAGAATACTGGAGTGGGTTGCCATTTCCTTCTCTGGGGGATCTTCATGACCCAGGGATCAAACCCCACATCTCTTAAGTCTCCTGCATTGGCAAGCAGGTTCTTTACCACTAGCAGGAAGTAGAAGGCTCAAAAGGGAGGGGATATATGTATACATATAACTGATCCACTTTGTAGTACAGCAGAAACTAACACAATATTGTAAAGCAATTATACTCCAATTTTTGTAAAAGGTGTTACACCTAAGAAGAGTAAGGCAAATTAAATTTAGGTGTATATACTATCCACTTGCTATGTGATCACAGATCAGTCAATTAACTTTCCCTGCTTGTTTCCTCATTTTTTAAAATAATGAATTTTTTAAAAGAGAATTCAATTAGACCTCAGTATTATTTACACTCTTAGATTCTATTATTAGTTAATTCCATTGAATAAAGTGTAGATCTTTTCTGCTACATTATCAGAAATACTAATAAAATTGTTTGTATTCACACCAATTGTAAGAAATGATTAAGCTATATGATTTATAAATGCCTTTAAACCAAACACTGCTTATTCAGCCAGCTGAAAACTACCTTGGTAGATCAAATAGAAGATTTAGGTGGTAGGATACAAAGAACACAAAAATCAACTACCAATAAAATTTCCTGTCTAGATATAGTAAAAATGAAGTAAAGCCAGGAACGTCTCACACTTCGGACAGAGTGTGAGACACTGTACACTTTTTAAAGAGTGAATTTTAAGATATGTGAATCATACTTCAACTGTTTTTAAAGTAATGAAAAATGGAGCAAAAAACCTGAGCTTGTAAAAGAAATGTGAACATTAAAAAAGGAACAATTATAATTTTCAGGCATAATTTATTATAAAAGTATGTAAGTTTTAAAATTAGCTCAGCTCTATAACTTTTCATAATTATCCAGTTTTTACATTCTTAATCATTTTTGTCTAGATAAGATGACTATTATCATACTAGAAAAGTGAAAATCTTGCACTTTAATTTTGGATTTATCTGTTTTTCCTTATAATTCTGTCCATTTTCCTTTAAATATTTTGAGGCTGTGTTTTTAAATGTACACAAACAAGATTTTCTAGGTTTCTGGTAGATTTAATCTTTTTCACATTTGAGTGACCTTTATATCCTAATTTGCCTTAAAGTCTATTTTGATAATTTTTAAACCAGTTTTCTTTTGATTAGTGTGTAGATACACATACACACCCACACACACACAGTCTCACACACTTTCTTAAAATTCAGCATAACAATCTTTCCAACTAGAATATTTTCTCTGTTTATATTTAATCAAATTACTGACAATGAACTTAATTCCTCAGTTTAACATCTCAGAAATCAGAGTGTTTTTCAGTTAACAGAACATTAAAAAGTGGTTGACTAAGTGGCAGTAGCAACATAATCTTTACTGCCAGCACATACATGAACTTTATTATAGCTATTTCTACTGCCATTACTTTAGACTGAGTTTTTGCATTTTTTGGTCTCTCACAAATTGAATTTAATTGCCATTTAATACATCTTCAAAAGGATTAAATTATGATTTGGCATTAAAATGAAAGGCTATTTGGGTGAGTTCCCTGGTGGCCTGGTTTGACCAGTCAATCCTAAAGGAAATCAATCCTGAATATTCTTTGGAAGGACTGATGCTAAAGCTGAAGCTCCAATTCTTTGGTCACTTGATGCAAAGAGTCAACTCATGGGAAAAGACCTTGACGCTGCGAAAGACTGAAGGCAGAAAAAGAAGGGGACGACAGAGGATGAGATGGTTGGATGGCATCACCAATTCAATGGACATGAGTTTGAGCAAAATCTGGAAGACAGTGAAGGACAGGAAGCCTGGCGTGCTGCAGACCATGCCTTCACCAAGAGGACACGACGAAGCAACTGAACCACGACGACAACTGGTGGTTAGGATTTTGGGCTTTCATTGCCCAGGGTCAGTCCCTGTTCAGGAAACAGGATGCCACAAGCCTTCTGGCCAAAAAAAGAGAAAGCTATTTTGTAAACATAGAAATGAAGTAGCTGATACTAGTAAAGCAAATATTTGATGTTAAAGGAATAATTGCAGCTTTACACTTTCTTGTAAAGGAACATCTAAGTGTTTCACCTGACTACAGACAGGAAGATACTCACAAATAGACAAAACTACCTTACATTTTGAGATAGAACAAGATTATTTATAAGCAGCCAAACAACGCAAATGAAGGCAGCAGAAACTATGTCTCCAATTAAAAAAATTATATAGAATATAAGACTGATTTGATGGATTCATGACCAAAGTCAACTTGTCAGAGACTTCCAGCCAACACTGAACAGAAGCCACATAACTTCCAAGTAATTTTGAGGAAAAAATAACAAAGATGTATTTAGTCAATAGGAAATGCTGAAAAAATCCTGATGCCCTTTTACAGGTCTCCAAATGATACAGTAATGCTAAAGGTGCTAAAGAAACTGATACTCCAAGAATGAGTTACACAAGAAATAGCACACTGTTCTTGCCTGGAGAATCCCAGGGATGGGGGAGCCTGGTGGGCTGCTGTCTATGGGGTCGCACAGAGTCGGACACGACTGAAGCGACTTAGGAGCAGCAGCAGCAGTAACACTGGCATAGGCATCTATGGCAAAAGTTCTTGCCATATTAAAATTTAAACTACAGAAGAATTTCTCAAAAATGTTACTATACATGTAAAAGAGGGATTATGGCTAAGAAAGGAAAGTTAACTAAAGTTGGCTTGAATGTCCAAGAGCCTTTAGTAGCCTTTCAAGTGCGTGAGTTTAGTTCTGGATGCATTCTGAGGCTGCATACCTGAATATTTGAAGAACAGGTTGCCTGAAAGGTATCCCAACTGGATGTTATTTCTGATGCCATGTCTAGACAAACTGTAACCCCTCAGTGGTAAATAAACCACTGATGGAGGGACTGGGGAAAGAAGGTGAATCTGACAACTTCCCATCATCATCTTTTGAAAAGCACCAGCATCAAAGCTTGTAAGATGATGATCATCTTCAGGAATGCACTGGCATCAAAGCTTGCAAAATGAAGGTCAGAAGCTTAGAAGAAAATTTCAGGCAGATGGTTTTAAAGAAACTCCTAGAATTAAATCACCATCACTCTCCACAGTAGAAAGGAAAATGTCATGTGGAAAACACTGCTGCTGCTGCTAAGTCGCTTCAGTTGTGTCCGAATCTGTGCGACCTCATAGATGTCAGCCCACCAGGCTCCCCCGTCCCTGGGATTCTCCAGGCAAGAACACTGGAGTGGGTTGCCATTTCCTTCTCCAATGCATGAAAGTGAAAAGTGAAAGTGAAGTCGCTCAGTCGTGTCCAACTCAGCGACCCCATGGACTGAGCCTGCCAGGCTCCTCTGCCCATGGGATTGTCCAAGCAAGAGTACTGGAGTGGGGTGCCATTGCCTTCTCTGGTGGGAAAACACAAACAGTCACAATTCTGAATCAAGGAAGCATTTCAGAAGACTTAGGTTATGAATGTGAAAGAGTCTTAAAAATACCTTAACTGATTTGTTTAGCTTCTTTAAATTTCTTAATGTATCTGCAAATGCAATGTAAGAAAAATCTGTATGTTTAAATGTATCTTAAAAGCACAGAATGAAATTCTAAGTGATAAAGAACTCAGTTTTATGGGCAATATGTATTCTATATGGTATAAAATGGTATGTCTTAATATCAGTGTGTTAGGGGAAGCACGCTGACTGAAACCTTGCACCCTAGCCATGCACCATAGTAACCATTTGCATCAGCTGTTTTAGGACAGGAGGTCCTAGTAACAAACACAGAGCTAATAAGCCACCACCAATCAGAAGAGTTCAGGAAAGATAAAAAGGAGATACCACGTGTCCGACCACCTCCCAGAATCCTTCTTGCTGGCATCCATCTTGGCTAAGCAATGCGCGTGTCACCAAGGACCCTGAGTCAGAATGACTGGCCAAAGACAACCCGGAAACTAACCCCATGACCATAAAACCCAAGACTCAGAACCACGTGGCAGAGCAGTTCTCCTGGGTTCCTTTACCCTACTGCTCTCCCCTTGGGTTCCCTTTCCAAAAAAATCTCTTGCTTTGTCAGCTCATGCGTCTCCTCAGGCAATTCGTTTCTGAGTGCTAGATAACAGCCCACTTTTGGGCCCTGGTAGAGGTTCTCCTTCCTGCAACAAATGGAGTCTTAGAGTCAATGAAACACCACCTTTTGGGGGGCTTTCTATGTACCCTGCCTCTTTACTATTTATTTCCTTTCCTTTCTTGCCTGTATTTAAATTTTGCTTTTGATTGATGAAGAATTTTTTAAATATACTTTTCCCTTCTATTAATTTTGAATCTTTTAGTGTTTATTTTATAAATAATCAGGACAATTAACTTACTGGAGCCTAAAACAAATTAAAACATTTACTCCTTAATAAAGCCTCAATAAAAGTTAACTGTTATCATAACAAAAGAAATGAACATTGTCCTAGCTCATTAGGTATAAAAGTAATGTTATAAAAATCTCTTTAAATGCCAAGATAATGTCAAATGTGTCAGAGACAAGTTTCCAGATTTTCGTGAATCCAGTAATATACAAATGTCCATACAAAAGAAGGAGAGATGAGTGACAAAGAGAGGCAATGCGGAAAAAAGGAAACTAATTTATTGATACTTTTCTTCCACTATCAGATCAGTAAGAATGGCCTTCTCCTTTCTTTTATCAACCTCTTTGTCCATAAGAACAGAGACCTAAAGAGAAAATACTGGGCTAAATGAGGTTGACACAGTAGACTGATCCAAACCAGGATAGGCTGAAATTAACACTCTAAAGTAGGATAATGGAGGGAGGAGGGAGGAGGGTTCAGGATGGGGAACACATGTATACCTGTGGCAGATTCATTTTGATATATAGCAAAACCAATACAATATTGTAAAGTTAAATAAAATAAAATAAGGAAAAAAAAAAAAAAAGAAGAAAAAATAAAGTAGGATAATGTAAAATTCTAAATCAGGCAGTGATCTCAAGATAGCATGGAAAGCACTGATTCCAAAGGCATTAGAGCCTTAAGCAAAAGCACAAAATAAACAGAGTTCTTAAGCCTCTCCTAACATTCAGTAGATACAAAATAATTTCCCTCAATTTCCAAGTCCTAAAAATAAGCTTCTCTATTCTTCCCTGTCTCCACCAAAACAAAATTCCCATTCATACACAGAGGCACATTTCTCAACTACTGATTCTTACCAGTAATGATCTGGATTAAGCCTACCTGGGGTGGGTGTGGATGGGTGGGTGTGGGTGTGAGTGGGTAGGGGTGTCTGTGTGTGTGTGTTTCCTGTTTTGCTTATAGGGACAAATATCCTGAGTGGTTAACAAGAATGGTCGTGGGTAAGAAGGGTGAAGAATACAGAAAACTGAAACTGGTTTGTCTCGTTTTGCTTTCAACAGTCTCTCTTCCTTCCTCATTTATTGATTTCTCCCTCCAACCTCCTTCTTTTACTCCTATTGCTCTTAAGTTTAAGACTGAACTGAAGTATATTTTCTTTACTCTGTTATCTGTTATTTATTAATTTAACAAACACTTAACTAAGTACCTACTATATTCCAGACATTATGCTGGATACAAAGATAAGTGAGATAGACACGGTCTCTACCCTCGTAGGGTTTTCAATCCAATGTGGAAGGCAGCCTATTAAGTAAACAATTGCAATTTGAAAAAAGCTGCTTACAAAACAACATATAGCATTATTCTTTCTATTAATTGAAAAAAATTTAAGGCATTAAAATTGTATTCAGCAAATAAGATATTTTCAGTCAGATGACTTACAATGCTAAATGCTCCTTATAGTCTTTCTAATATCCCTAAATGATGGACTGAATCTTTAAGTTCTTCCCTCACCAATTTCCATTCCCTAAATTTCGGTTTCTTTTTCTCAAAATTTTATTTCAATTCACTTTCTTTACAGATAAAATGGCAATTGAAGCATTTCATGTGACAAGTATAGGGTATATTTGGGCTTCCCTGGTGGCTCAAACTGTAAAGTGTCTGACTGCAATGCGGGAGACCCAGGTTCAATCCCTGGGTCAGGACTATCCCCTGGAGGAAGAAATGGCAACCCACTCCAGTACTCTTGCCTTGAGAATTCTATGGACAGAGGAGCCTAGTGGGCTACAGTCCATGGGGTCACAAAGAGTCGGACACAACTGAGCAACTTCACTTCACTTCACTTCTATCCAAAAACTTCTAGAAGGAAATAAAATACTGGTATACCTAAGTAAGTTAGGCAAGGGAGAGTAGTTAAGTAAAAGGAAATTTCAAGACAGTTAACAGTTGAGTGGTTAAAAAAACACACACACAAAACCACAACATCTTTTAACCAACAAAGGCAACAATGTTCCTTGCATGACAACATTGAACTTAAAAGTATCTTAAGGTGAATAACAATTTTCAACATAAATTTACTTACTGATGATTTATTATGTGGTACTCTTTGGATATTGGAGAAGGAAATGGCAACCCACTCCAGTGTTCTTGCCTGGAGAATCCCAGGGACGGTGGAACCTGGTGGGCTGTCGTCTATGGGGTCGCACAGAGTCGGACACGACTGAAGCGACTTAGCAGCAGCAGCAACTCTTTGGATAACTTATATGTCTTTTTAGTACTTTGCATAAAGCAAGTGGCTCAATAAATGTTAGCTATACAACAAACATCTACTATTGAATATTTATGGATAATTTTTTTTAAATAACCAGAACAAATACCCAATTAAGACAGAAAGCCTTCTACAGTGAATCCTGGGATAAACATAAAAAAAGAAAAACAGTTTGTTAGATGAAAGTTATTTCCTTCTGGAGATAATGGCCAAACTTAAAACTCTGACATGACAAATTACTGAAGCTTCTTTGAGTGCTTATCACAGCACACAGATCTCAGGGATGAAAGAGAAAAAAATTCATATTGTGCAAACACTTTTATTTGCCAGTCAATATCCAAATCTTCCCTTCCTCTGCAATAACAAAAGCCCAATTTTATTCAAGGCAACCATGCATTCAGCTACATTTCCCTACTTCCCTGGCTCAGGATAATCTTTTGGTTATTATTATAACCAAAGGATAATTCCTTTGGTTCAGAATAATCTCCTTAAAGGGAGAGGTTGCATCTTTCTTTGTCTTTGCCTTGCTACCTGGAACTTTGCTTTGATGGATACAGCTCTGGCTGCTATTTTGGACTATGAGGACCAAGGCCACATTTTAGGGATAACAGATCAAAGAACTGGAAAAAGTTTAGGTCCCTGGCAACTTAATGAAGCAACTATCCTAGATTGCCTACTTTAAGAATTACTTTACATGAGGTAATAAATATTTTATGTTTAAGCCACCACTAAGTCTGTTTTCATTTTTGCTTTCTCAAATGATCGTGCAAGTGTGCTAAGTTGCTTCAGTCATGTCTGACTCTTTGCAACCCTATGGACTGTAGCCTGCCAGGCTCCTCTGTCCATGGGATTTTCCAGGCAAGAATATTGGAGTGGGTTGCCATGCCCTCCTCCAGGCTGGGGATCTTTCCGACCCAGAGATCAAACCCATGTCTCTTACATCTCCTGCACTGGCAGGAGGGTTCTTTACCACTGAGCCACCTGGGAAGCCCTCTTAACTGATCACTTACCTTCAAACAGGTAAAGAATTTCTATCTCCTTTTTACAGATGAGGCAACTGAGATCCAGAGAGGTAAGATGACTTGCACAATATCAAATTAGTGAAGAGGTGGGTCTGGCTCCTGTCTCAATGCTTTTTCACCAAGAACTGACTCTTCACAGGTTCTAAATATAAAAAATAAATAAAAATAAACATAAACATAAATTTAGGCTTATTACAGTGGTAGTGGCACATTATAGTGTATATATGTGTCAAATTCTATGAAAATAAAAGGTGCCAACATTTCTATACTGTGGAAGGAGTCTATATCATATCCCAGTGGGGAAGGAAAAGAAATATATTATCCAAATAGAATCAAAGACCAAAATAAGCAAAGGTATTTATTTATATGCCAAGGTTTTACCATATTGCTCTTCTTTTAAATAGTTTAGAAAAGTTCAAACTAAAAGCTTATTTTTTCCTCTTCAATGAGACTTCAATATACATTCTAAGTTTCCCCATTCAATCCTTAACTGGATTTTTTCTTAAAATCTTTACCTAGAATCCTTTTTTACTCTTATTACCACTTTTAAAAATTAAGCTTAGCCCATGCCTTAAATACAGAGATCAGTAATAAAGCACAACATCTCAAATTCTTTTTTGAAGCACACCACCCAACTGTAAAATATAAGGCAGTTATATTGCAAACTCACCAGTGAATATAATCAATTATTTCTAAGCAGTATATAAAGAAAATAAGGAAATAAAATATCTTCAAATTTTAAGAACACATATTTATTTCTTTTCATGGTACTATAGTTAACATAAAATTATCTAAGCAGGAGAGTGATCATATGCAACTTATGTTGGAAAGGCACATGACTTTTATTAGCATGGTCAAAAATAAACTGCAGATTGAATCCTAACCACTCCCATTTACTGCCAAGCTACTTGACTCTCTGAGTCTCGATTTTCCTATCCATAAATCAAATTAATACTTCTTCATAAGTTTTTGACTGGATGAAAATAAGAATGAATACAATGGAATTAGCACAGTACATGGCAACAGTAAATGCTTCATAAACAGTAATGCCCTTCCTGTCTTGAAAATTTAATATCTATATATTTAAATAATAAAAATCTGTGTTGTAAACACCCAAAGTCATCGAACTTAAACAGCAATAAGCCAGTTTGACATACAACCTTAAAATGTCATTTTTTTTGGAAAGGCCACGTTAGAGCTCTCCCTAGAGCATGCCACAGCCAAAGTCCTGATGCAGGTCAATGAAAAAAATACAACCCACAAAAGAAGAGTACAATCTCTTCCTCCCTGACATTAAAATCAAGCTTCTGAAAGAGACCCAGGTTTCTTCCTTCAAGTCAAGAAACTTGGGTTGCTTCAACCTACTGTCAGTGTCAGAATTCCGACAGAGAAAAGGGGTGGGGTGGAGAAAAACAGATGGCTTCTAAATTTCTCCATGGCAGCAGCGAAAAGGGCAAAAGCCAACCTACGGCTCAACTCCATTTTTCCATTTGAAAGTGACAGTCAATAGGAAAGTGAGATTCACAATAAAACATCAGATGTATGACCAGCTGAGCTGTATTCTAACCCTTCCCTGTATCAAGACATCAGTATAGATCTTAGTGTCTTTGATGCTCGTATCTGTAGAAAAGGACACCAATCAAGAAAACCAGTATTTTGCCTTTTTTCTCAATCTTAACAGATGGCTATAGTGTTAATTTTTTTTAAATCAACTCTTTTTAAAAACTGAAGTATAACTAACTAATTTACAATGTTGTGTTCCTTTCAGGTACACAACAAAGTGATTCAGGTATACATATATGTATATTCTTTTCAGGTTATTTTATATTATAGGTTATTAAGATATTGAATATAGTTCCCTATGATATACAGCAGGTCCTTGCTGCTTATCTGTTTTATAATTAACAATGTGTGTATTAATCTCAAACTCCTAATTTATCTCTTCCCAACCCATACAGCATGCTTGATAATGAGTTTCTGAAAAGCAAATACCATTGCTCATGTGTATATTCAATAAACATAAAAGCAACAGCAAAATTTTTAAATTTATTAAAATTATAATGTCTTCATCATTTACACATACTATACTTCAGAGCCTCTTGAAAGTGAAAGAGGAGAATGAAAAAGCTGGCTTAAAGTTCAACATTCAGAAAACAAAGATCATGGCATCCAGTCCCATCACTTCATGGCAAATAGATGGAGAAACAGTGGAAACAGTGACTGACTTTATTTTTGGGGGCTCCAAAATCACTGCAGATGGTGACTGCAGCCATGAAATTAAGACGCTTACTCCTTGAAAGAAAAGTTATGACCAACCTAGACAGCATATTAAAAAGCAGAGACATTACTTTGCCAACAAAGGTCCATCTTGTCAAGGCTATGGTTTTTCCAGTAGTCATGTATGGATATAAGAGTTGGACTGTGAAGAAAGCTCAGCGCCGCAGAATTGATGCTTTTCAACTGTGGTGTTGGAGGACTCTTGAAAATCCCTTGGACTGCAAGGAGATCCAACCAGTCCATCCTAAAGGAGATCAGTCCTGAGTGTTCATTGGAAGGACTGATGCTGAAGCTGAAACTCCAATACTTTGGCCACCTGATGCAAAGAGCTGACTCATTTGATAAGACCCTGCTGGTGGGAAAGACTGAAGTCGGGAGGAGAAGGGGACGACAGAGGATGAGATGGTTGGATGGCATCACTGACTCAATGGACCTGAGTTTGAGTGAACTCCAGGAGTTGGTGATGGACAGGAAGGCCTGGCATGCTACAGTCCACGGGGTGGCAGAGTCAGACATGACTGAGGGACTGAACTCAACTGAACTGTACTTCAGATAACTAAAATACAATATATTAAAAAATTCTGCCAAAAAATAAAAGAAATACAGCTGCCATTTAATTTTTCATTAGGTTGCTTTAGATTTTTAAAATCAGAGCATGCTGGAACCAGAAATGATCTTAGAAGTGGTTCGGTTCAGATCTTACTTTTATAAAAGGTTTAAGGCACAAGGAAGTTAATTGACTTGGCCAAGATCACCTGGCAGAGCCAGGATTGGAATCTGGCCCTTAGAATTAATTCTAATGAAATACACTTTTTACCAGATTGTGGTAGTTTTAGAAAATTTAGATTAATCATTAAAGTTATCAAGGTTTTTCCTTGAATAAATTATTTTAAATTGTTAGAAGCCTGTTTTTTAAAGTCTATAAACTAACTGCATGTATTAAGCATAAGAATAACAGTTTCCCCACTTTAGACCTTCAATTATTTTTAAAAAGCTAATCATCTATCATGTCAAATATAGTCAACTCAATTACTCACAGTACTTAGAGGATTATTTACTTTAAGAAATATTTTTGATACATTTTTAAATCTTACACTTGATTCCTCCAGCTACCCAATACTTAAAAGGGTATTTTGCACACTTCAGTCATCCAAACGGTCCTTAGAAAGTGGAAAACACTTAGAAAGTGCATATTCTAAATAACACAAAAATTAGTTTGGTATGTCTAGGAGGTATATAATGTGCCCCCAAATAAAAAGACACTGGTATTGAGCATGCTACTGATACTCTATATTAGTGCCCATAATCAATTATCGCTGTTTTGAAGCATACCTTTATTGCCTTAATTGTGCAAGTCATTTTAACTGGTATTTACAGAACACAAACCAACTTGGCAAAAAGCATACTGAAAGGGTATATACAAAATGTGTGGTATAAACAATAAATAACTCAGGAAATCAGAGATATGTAAATGCAACATGGACTCCACCCTTGCAAAACAGATAAAATTAGAATAGATGGAGAACAACATGGATAACTACAAGGAGACAAATGAATTTTTCACTCATCTTGGAAAGCTGGAGCAGATCATGGGGAGTTTCAAGACCAAGATGAGAAACAGGAGTTCCTATGTTCACCCTAACATAGGGTGAACACCCTAATTATTTGATATTTCATTTCTAATTCTAAATTTCCATGTTTTTTCTTAAACTTTGGACTCTACTAACTGAGGAAGAATTGTTGAAATATCTGTTTGTTCAACATTTGTTGAACTTAGTTTTCAAATTTTATAAAACAAGAAATACAACTTGGCTTAAATCTGAACTAATCCAAGGCACTATCTATGAGGGACAAGATGCAAGAATCTGGAGACTGCCTCACACTATTCAACCGAATTCATGAGGAAGGATAGTAAGAAACAAGTAACTTAAGTAGGCCGTTAAAAACAACAACAACAACAACAAAAAACCACTATAAGCTACCCGATCCAAATCTATTATACAACTAATCATATTACTTTTCATGCATTCCTGAAAGCAACCATCTCATCAATTCAGTTCTTATAAGGAAAATCCACAATTTCCTTCAAACAAAATTGACAATCAGATATAATTGCATTTAACCTCTCTTTTCCCTCCTCCTCCCTTTTCTAACGAAAGTAATACATAGTTTGGTGTTCATATTCACCCATGGATTTAATAGCTTTAATAAAAGGCTTAGATGGCAGCATTCTTATTCAATTGTGCAAATGGACACTATCCAGTTTAGGAGTTTGGTAGACACTTTGAGACTTTCAAGAGGTTTCTGTCTCCAAGAAACGAGAATGGTTCAGTGGTTCAAGTTCATTTTTCCTCTCTTACTTAACTTTATAAAAATAATTGTCATCCAAAACCACTGCCCAGAACCATCCACAACAATAACCACATTTAGTCACTCAGTTACCATTTAGCAGGTGCAACAAGAAAGTACCGTCTTTCTCAAACTCCATACCACCATCTTACATCTAAAGATTTGTCACTTAGGGAAAACAATACCATAACTGGCACCAACTTTCTCCTCTCCTGATGTCAGCGGCTGCCGGCTTAACAGAACCGGCAGAAGAGCAGGATTCACCGGCCTAGCTTAGCTCGGCGTCGCGGGATGCGGTGAGCATCAGCCTGGAAGTGGTAGGTGTACCCTGTTCACCAGTGAGCACGTCCCTCGCCCATCGCCCTGCCAAGGCCAGGCTGGAGCCCACCCCGGGACTCGGTCCTGCACTTACCGACCCTCGCCTGCTCTTCTCCAAGAGCCTGCCCCTTGATAGACCCCAAAGAAAGCACCGGTGCCCTGCAGCGGGTAGAACGGAGAAAGGGACCCAGCGCCTCCAGCTAGAGCTGGAACCTACTCCCCACTGTGCCCGTCCATAGTGGAGCTCCCACCATCCTCACTGCTGGGGCAGGGCAGGCGAACTAAGCCTTATCTCAGGACCTGCCCCAGCCTCCCGATCCTCACCCACCTTGAGGCCGCCAGCTTTACGAAGCCGGGTCTCCAAGCGCGAGGCTCCGCCTGCTGAATGCTTGCAGGGAACAGGCTGGCCTCTAAAGCCCCCAGCCGCCGGCTCTGCACTGTACTTCTACCCACGGCGCGCTCCCGCCTCCTTGCTGCCATGGCGACAGCCCGGGTCCCCGGCAGCCGCTGATTGGTCCCACCGGGAGGGTGGAAGGCGCCGATTGGCTAGGGCGGAGACCAGGCCGCGCCGGAGGGCTAGGAGGCGGGCGGTGTGAAGCTCTAAGGCGTAGGAGCCTCGGGGAGGGTGAGCCAAGAGGGACGTGGCGCTCTGCGGCGCGGACTAGGAAGCCGCGCCCCTTCCTTCTTGGGCTTTCATGGAGAATCCTGTGGAGCAGGATTAGGGTGGGTGAGGTGCTTACCCGCGACCGGGACAAAAAAACAGGTGTCTCCTCGCCCTCGGCCGCCGGTGCGCGCTGGCAGCGCCCAGACTGGTCAGGCGGTCAGGCGATTTTCGCCCGCAGGCCTCCTTGGGGTCTAATACCCCGGGCCTCCTCCTTGGCGGGAATCTTACCCGTATTTGTAAGCTCACCTACCCCGGTTTTGTTATGCCGTGGGCCACTGTGGCTTGATTGCTTTTTGTTTCACCTTCTCTCACACCCGTCTGCGGTATCTTTCTTTTCTCCGCACCCTCCTTCTTATAGAACTAAGACATCTCCACACCCATCATTTTAAAGATGGGGAAACTGATCGTCAAAGATACTTGTCGCTCGAGGATTAGAGAAACTTTTGGAGCCTCGAGGCTGGTTTCGATTGAGTCTGCTAAGTAATGGCATCTTTCTCTGAAGCTGTTTTCTTGCTTGCAAAAATGGTGTTTATCTCAGAGTTGTTAGTGACGCTTAGATAAGATTCCAGAAAACCAGTATAGAACCTGCTGCATATGTTAGTAATGTTAGCTGCTTTTTATCAGGAAATAATACAGGGTAGTAGCTAAATCACCTATTTGGAGCCCAACTGCCCACGTGAAACCAATTCCTTGACTCGCTTAAGCGCTGTGTGCCTCACTTTCCTTGTCTGTAAAATGAGAATAATAATAGTATCCTCCTCTTTACAGCATAAGTAAATAGAATAGTGACAGGCACATAGTAAGTGCTCTATAAATGTTAGTACTTCTCATGTTAGTGGCTGAGCCAGGGCTGTAATTCAGCTCTCTAGATTCCAAGACCGGTGATCTCTACTCTTACACAACTCTCATCTGTACGTGAAGAACAATACCTAGAAATTCAGCTTATTTTAAGGTTCAGGAGGAAGTGCTTGTCCCTTTTCTTCAAATCGCAAACTATCTCCCTTACTGTCATGAAAGTCCTAGTATGTTGTGACTGCCTCCACTGAAGGTTTAATAGCAGAGGCAAATGCAAGGAAAATAATCATAGTTCTGATGGAGAGATTGAAGAATGAAAGCACTGGAGTAAGAAATGAGTTCAAGAAGTTATGGTGTAGGAACACTACACCATAGTAGTGTTTCATCTCTATCTGAAAAATATAAATACTAATGTGAAGGTATTGGTAATATTAATATATAATTAGTAACCAATGTTAGTGTTAGATTAGGAGACAAGCCACATCCCGTCTCTGTGGAAAATACTGAATTGTGAATACATCAAAAGCAGGAAGTATCTTCCACATTTTTATTACCCATTATCTACCACAGGGCCAAACACACTGTGCTTGATCTAAGCCCTAACATTTGAGATAAACCCTTTAAGGGGAAGCCCTGAAAGATCTGGTAATCTTCTACACTATTATCAAGATAAATATTATTTATTATTATTATCTAGTAACCCAATGGAAAATAAGAAATTGGATTAGTCCAACAACACAATGAAAAGAGAAAGAACCATAGCTGGGTGACTGAGACGTCAGCAATATTCTCAGCAATATTCTGGGGTGAAGGAAGAATAAAACAGGAAAACAGGGCAAACAGAGATGAAACAGCAAGATTCAGGATTAGGAGAGATCCCTAAGGAAGATATTTCAATATGTCATGTGCCTGTAAAGCAGGCAACAGCATCTATACTAGTAAAGATGCTTTTGTGATGGAGAAAAATAAGAACGTTAATCATGAACCCTGGAACTATGGGCTGAGGGACTTATAAGGAAATGTTACTTTATTTAATAGGTAAAACTCCAAACTTGGGGCTTTGGCACTAATGGAAAATCTCCTGATGGGAAGAAGGACGGAAGAACACACTACTGCACTGTTCAAGGAAGAAAACAAGGCTTTGGAGTCAAAACTAGGTCCCAACCCTGCCTAAATTAAAAACCCGCTTCTATATTAGTTGAGTGTTCTCTGCCAAGTAACTTAACCTTTGTCCATAGCATAGCTTCCTTATTTATAACATGGAGGCAATAATAGTTCCCACTTCATAAACAGGTGAGGATTAAATGAGTTCGTATTTGTAAAGCAAAGGGGTGCTTGGCACATAGTAAGCCCATAGCCCATATATTAATGTTGGATAAAATACTGATATCAGTTTCTCTATCTGCAACCTGGGATCATAATAGTGAACTTACTATAAGGTTCAAATGATGTAGGTAAATTGTTAGAGAAGAGATGCTCATAGACATCATTTCTCTGCCCCTCCATCCCTACAAGCCTGCAACCTGTTACCTCTGAACTCCTTTCTGATTCACACTGTCACTGCCATCAAGGGGCTGTTGCTCAACCTGGTCTAAGCAAGGATAAAATATCATTGCATGATTTTTCTTGACTCAGGTGAAAAGCTCAAAATGAGTTTACTGGAGGCCAGGAGAAAATGGAAGGGAAACAACTCCAGAGAACCAGCTGATGTGAAGCCTACCTCCATACTTTGGGTCGTCCAGGAAAAAACAAAAAGGTGTCAGGGGGATTCTGGTTTTTCAATACTTCTACTTTCCCCTTCTCTCTTTTTCTAGGGTCCCACCTGGCCGAGTTCCTCATTGCATTTAGAATGGAAGAGAGGGAGGCAGTAATACTTATAAGAGATGGTAAGTAATCTGAAGGAAGAAAACAACAGTACACTCTACATGGGCACCAAGACTTAGTAGTTTTATACGGTCTAGGTCAGTGGTCAGCAAACTATGGCCCTTGGGCCAAATTACCCAACTGCCTGTAAGGTATAGTTCAGGCCGAGGCAGAAAAGAAGGAGAGACGACCTCAATGGAAGTAGGTTACCTTTATTCAGGCAAGGAGGAGTGACAGGCAGCCTAACGACCAGGCTGAGTGCAAGAGGGGTCAGGGAGGCTTCATATTTAAAGGGAGGTTTGTGGAAGTGATAAGGGAAACATTAGTCAGGTGGGATGTTTTGGGTATTCTTTAGTTGAGATGGCATTTGTAGTTCGGCAGGGGGTGATAAATCCCCTGGGCAGGGGGTGATAAGTCTCAGTTAGATACAACTGGCCTGGAGCATCAGGGAGAGACCTAAAGTTCGGTTTTGTTTTCTCTGAAGTTAGATGATTCAGCGAGGGCCTTTGACACTGTTGTTTTCTTTTCTAGGCCCAAAGACTCCTTCATTCCAGATCCTGAAATCATAAAAAATGGGGGAAAGGGCGCTGTATCTCTCTGGCTACTACCTGCTCGATAGGGGTGACGGTTTTGGGTCTGGAACAGAGGATCGTCCTAGGACCCAGGGTCTCCTTTTCCTGAGCTTGGGATGAGGCTCTTGAGAAGAAGAATGGTCTTGACCTGGTCTCAAGAGATGGCCCGAGTCAGTTCTTGGAGAAACCTTTGAAACAGATTGAAGAGACAGGGTCCAAATAAGAGGAATAAAATGATAAGTACCAGTGGTCCCAGGAAAGGGAGCAACCAAGGGAGGGCCTGTTGGAACAGGTTTTGGGGACTGTAAAGGTTTTGTAACTCTTTTCTGTAGCATTCAATTCTAAGTTCTTTGACTCTGCCCTGGACTATGCCCTTTTCATTAACAAAATAGCAGCTGTCCTCTCCTAGGAAAAGGCAAGTCCCTCCCTTTTTCACGATGAAAAGGTCCAGGGCTCACCTATTTTGTAGGACCACAGAAGCTAATGAGTTAATTTGTCTTTGAATTGAAACGAAGGACTCCACTACATGCTCCATGTCTTCATTAAGTTCTTGGGATATGCTAAGTCACTTCAGTCGTGTCCGACTCTGTGTGACCCCATAGACGGCAGCCCACCAGGCTCCCCTGTCCCTGGGATTCTCCAGGCAAGAACACTGGAGTGGGTTGCCATTTCCTCCTCCAATGCATGAAAGTGAAAAGTGAAAGTGAAGTCGCTCAGTCATGTCCGACCCTCAGCGACCCCATGGACTGCAGCTCACCAGGCTCCTCCATCCATGGGATTTTCCAGGCAAGAGTACTGGAATGGGGTGCCAATGGGCCGAGGTCAAGATGCCCCCAATCCCAGTGCCTAGGGCTGCTGCTATGCCGGTAACAATCAGGAGGGGGGCTATGACAGCTCGTCTTTTCCTGTTGGAAAGTTCCCCTTGTGGGTAGACTATTTGTTCTACCGCTTCTTCTTTGAGGAATGTTAGGCCCGGGGTCAGGAAGACCAAGATGCAAGGTCCAAGGGAGTCCAGGGGGAGACATGAATATGCATAGGTCCTGCAGAGAATGAAGAGTCTCGGATTGGTGCAATTATTTGTGCTGTTCCAGAGAACCCAAGTGGAACAGAAGGAGGGAGCGGAGTTTGTAAGACCAGTGTAGTTGGGACTAGAGTAGTTGATACAGGTTAGGTTTCAAGAGGCTGAGAGTAGGACATTGTCAGAGACTGGTCCAATGAGTTGTGTAGTTTTTTGTTGGGAAGGGGAGGTATAGTTGCCCTGTGACAGCCAGGTTGAGGGTAAGGGAATTGCTATGTGTGGTGAGGGAGACAGTGACATGCATATCCAACACTGGGATGTGTGTTGTGTGTAAAAAGAAGAGTTGAGAAAGTGGGTAAGGTGTTGGTTGCCAGAGGGAGGTTTTAGGAGAGGCCATAATTGGGAAAGGAGGTCTAGGCATTTATAAGGTTCAGGAGTCGCCTGTAACCAGGAAATTATGTTCCTTATGACTTGTTCTTGTTTGTTTTTTTTTCCCGATTTTGATCTAGTACCCCCGGCATCTGAGTACCCCCAGTGGGCAATGGAATAGAAGCATATGTTTCTTTCATTTGGCTTACAGCAGGTACTCATGAAACTCCTCTTTTGTACTTTAACAATGAGTAGGGATTTGGACTTCCCCCCCACCGAGGTTCATGGTGCATGGTCTTGGAGCCATATTATAACATGAGGAATGAACATAAGAATAAATGTCTGAGCAGGGGCAGGGAGCAGCCAGAAGGCTGGGAGTGCAGAAGGATAAGGAACGAGGGAGTCATGGGGCTGTTAGTTAGGCAGTGCAGAGGGAGTAGCACCCTAGGAGTAGAACACAGCTAACAACGTAGGTGATACCCACGGAAAGATGAAGGATAGGTGGCCAGTCCCAAGGGGAGACAGTTACTAGGCCTATAGCAAGGACTAAAATTAAGAGCGCAGTTATAGTTAGAGAGATGGGGACAGGCCAGTCAGGGCGAGGGGCAGAAGGCCCCAAGTTGGTGATTGCTTGAATCTGAGGAGGAACAGTGTTCATTAAGATGTAGAATGATGTAGAGAATGAGAGTAAAGAAATCAATTTTGTCTGGAGTCAGGTCGTAGAAGTTTCTCTGAAACCTTGAGACACCAGTTGAGACATCAGTTTGGTCAGGTCTTTGAAGGAGGTTCCTGTCGGGGTGCTGGTCCAGAGGTCTTGTAGTAGTTGAGTCGGAAACCAGTTGTAGGTTGAAGAGAGTCCAGGTCATGCAGTGTCTTCTTGGATGGTTGACAGGTGTTGTTGCCGGGTGAATTTTAAGGAGGTGGGTCCTGTGAGGGAGACCTGATAGGGGTCAGTTAAGGAGGGCAATGCAGGATTGGAGGTGACCCATTTTAGGCGAGAGAGGTGTACCCAGGAGGTGACCTTTTTGAGTTTAGCTGCAGTTGCGGTAAGGAGGATGATTTTGAATGGTCCCTGCCACTTTGGGGTTAGGTCACCCTGGGGATTATCAGACAGATAGACCATGCCCCCAATTTGTAAAAGGGTCAGGGAGGCTTGGGGGTCAGGGGCAGGCGAGTTGTGGTTGATGTATTTCCAGAGGGCATTGTGGAGTTCTTCCAGCAGAGGGGAATGTAGGAAGCTTGGTATGGGAAGAGGTTCAGGGGTTAGTCCAGGAGGTTGCATGGGCCTTCCATACATTACCCCAAAGGGGCTCGGCCCTAGGGGCTTTCTGGGCAAAGCCCATACTCTGAGAACAATCGGCAAAAGTTTAGTCCAATCCAGATGTACCTCGAGGGTTAGTTTGGTAAGAGTTTCTTTGACTATTCTATTCATCCTTTCTACCTTTCCTGAGGACTGGGGATGATATGGAATGTGAAATTTCCAGGGTATCTGTAAGAATTGGACAAGTTGTTGGGTGACCCTGGACGTAAATTCCGGGCCATTATCAGACTGTAAGGATGAAGGCAGGCCAAATCTGGGGATAATTTCTGTGAGGAGGATTTGGGCCACGGTGTGGGCTCTTTTGTTTGTAGTGGGAAATGCTTCTACCCATCCCGAAAAGGTGTCCACAAGGACCAGGAGGTATCTGACTCTCTGAACCGGGGGCATATGAGTAAAGTCTATCTGCCAATCCTGTGCTGGAAGGCTGCCTCACATTTGATGGGTTGGAAAGGATGTTGATTTAAGGTTGGAATTGGGATTAGTACGTTGACATGTTTGACAGGCACTGGTAAGGTTATCTAAATATTGTTGGTCAGCAGTGAATATGGGGAAGTGGTTACAGAGGAACTGTTGGAGTGTCTTGGATGAGGAATGAAAGAGTGAGTATAGATAAGAGAGGATTTCTCTGGTGGTGGGAGGGTCGGATGGAGTCAGGGCTAAGATGACAGGGGACTGGAGAGAAGGATGGGACAGGGCTATCTCCTTTGCCTTCTGGTCTGCAGCATTGTTGTAGGCCGATATGAGACTTCCCTTTTGATGTCCCCTACAGTGGAGGATGGTGGCTTTGTTTGGTAAGAGTGCTGCCTCTAGAAGTTTGTGGATCAGGTCTGAATTAATAATGGGGGATCCCTTTTGGGTTAGGAAACCTCTTTCTCTCCATATTAGGATGTTTGAGTGAAGTATGTTATAGGCATATTTGGAGTTTGTGTGGATGTTAACCCTTCGATTTTTAGCCAGAGTTAAAGCTCTGGTGAGAGCTATCGGTTCTGCCTGTTGGGAGGTGGTGTGAGGTGGCAGAGGTGAAGCTTCAATTGTCTGGGTCTCATGATTATGATGAAGGTCTCCCGGATGATGGCATATCGTGCCACGAAGGGTGGGGATTTTTGAGAGCTGCCATCAACGAACCAGTGTGAGGTGTCTGGGTCTAGGATGGGCTGATCTGTTAAATGTTGGAAGAGATTTTGGGTAAGATCTACTGTTAGGCTGCAGCTATGTAGAAAGGGGTCTGTTATAGAGGATGTGGGTAACAAGCTGGCGGGGTTAATGGGAAAGCACAGGGAGAATGAGAGCTGAGGGTCAAGGAGAAAAGGCATGTAGGACCTGTACCCTGGAAGGGGGAAGGGAGAGGAAAGCCGGATGTGATAGTAAGTCTCAGAAGGTGTGTGGAGAACAGACTGTTAAAGGGGCATGCCTAGAGAGTTTATTTGCTTCGGGTACAAGGGCTGAGATAGCAGCCATGGCCTGTATACAGTGAGGCCACCCCTTGGTCACCATGTCCAGCTGTTTTGATAGGCTATGGGAGCCCAGGTGTCTCCAGCCTGCTGACATAGAAGTCCCAGGGCCTGTCCTTAGTTGGAATGGGCAAAGAGAAAGAATGGTCTGGTGTGATCCTGCAGGTAGAGAGTTGGTACTCGGAGGAGGCTCTGGGTGAGCTGGCGAATAGGATTGGCCAGCAAGGAGGGCTTAAAGAGGGGCTCATCCAGATATCCTTTAGTTGCTTCACAAAGTGGCTTTGTAATGAGGGAGAAGTTAGGGATCCAGATACGGAAAAAGTTTAGAAGGCCAAGGATAGACAGGAGTTCCCTTTTTGTTTTTGGAAGTGGACAGTTAATTAAGGCCTGGGTTCTATATGGGTGAATAGTTCTTTGTAGGTGGGATATGGAGAGCCCCAGGTAGGTGACTTCTGTCTGGGTTATTTGGGCCCTGGATCAGGACACCCGATAACCCCAGGAACCTAGGGCCCCAAGAAATTTGGCAGTATGTTGGAGGCAGAGTTTTCGGGTTGGGCTACAAAGGAGGAGGTCATCTACGTATTGGAGGAGATGACTCGGGGCTAGGTCGAGTGTCTGTAGGTCCTTTTGTAAAGCCTGTCCAAAAAAGTGGGGGCTTTCTCTGAACCTCTGGGGGAGAACTGTCCATGTTAGTTGTTGGGAAACGTGAGTCTCGGGGTCTTGCCAGGTGAAGGTGAAAAGGGGTTGGGAGAGGGCATGGAGGGAGATGGTAAAAAAGTGTCTTTGAGATCTAATACTGTGAAGTGGGTTGCAGTCGGAGGTATGGCAGACAGAAGGGTGTAAGGGTTAGGGACTACTGGGAATGTCGGCGTGATGGCCTCATTGATTTTTCGCAGTTCCTGGACCAGACTCCAAGAGTTTGGTCCCTTCCTTACTCCCAAAATAAGGGTGTTATGTGGTGAATGGGTAGGAGTTAAGGTACAGGCTTGAAGAAGACAGTCTATGATAGGCTTAAGTCCCTTATGGACCTCCGGGGTGAGAGAGTACTGTTGTTGGGTGATTATAGTCGAGGGGTCCTTTAGGGTAATGTGGACTGGGGGATGATGTCTGGCTATAGATTGATGATCAGTGTCCCAGATTTGGGGGTCTAAGGCGGGTAGATCCAAGGGAAGGTCAGGGGTGAGGGATAGGGATGGTCCAGGTGCCATCTGCATGCAGAATATAGAGCTTGTATCGAAGTGGGGTATGGTAATAAAGACCCCCATTTTGGATAACAAATCTCTCCCTAGGAGTGCCATCAGGCACTGAGGCATTATGAGGAATGAGTGTATGAGGGTTGATTTTCCAAATTGACAAAGTAATGGAGGACTGATTTTTGGCTTTCAGGGAACTCCAGAGACCCCCTTGATTGTGAGTTCTGAGTCTTGAGTTGGGCCAGAATAGGAAGTTAAGAGAGAGAAAGCAGCTCCAGTGTCTACTATAAACGAGGTCTTTTTTTCCCACCACTACCCTGTCTACCCTAAGTTCCGAGCTTGTGTCTGGGACACAGGCCGGGGGACTGGAACCTGGACCTTGTCACTGGAACAACTCTCATAGGGTTGGGCTGGGGTTTTGGGGAGAAGTGGGGATATCCCCAGCGGTGCCAGGGCAACCCTGTGGACATTCCACTCTCCAGGTCTGGGAGGTGGGGACCTCCTCAGGGGTGTCAAGGTGTCCCTGGGGGCAGTCCATCTTCCAGTGTCCCCACTGGCTACAGGTTGGGCATGCTTTTGTTGGGGGGCCGTGGGTTTGGGCATGCCTTTGACCAGTGTCCCAACTGGTTGCATCAGAAGCAGGGTCCCGGGAGGCATCTTAACCCCGTTCTGGGAGACTTGGGCCAGGCTGATCTCTTCCCTTGATTGCTGCTGCCAAAAAGGCATATTTAGCTTTTCTCTCACGGTCTTTTTCTCTCTTAGCCTCCTCCTCTCTATTATTGAACACCTTGAAGGCTACTTCTAGAAGGTCTCTTTGTGGGGGGTGTCTCAGGGCCCTTCTCTAGTTGAAGCTTGCGTCTAATGTCAGGGGCTAACTGACTGATGAATTGAACACAAAGGTAGAGGAACCCAGCAGGGGTGGTAATATCTAGGTTGGTATACTTCTGGACTGCCTCTGTGAGGCATGCCAAGAATAAAGCTGGATTTTCATGTGCCCCTTGGGTGATTTCCCTGACTTTATCATAATTGACATGGATATGAGTATTTTTCTGCATTCCTTTTAGAAGGCAGGTAATCATATGATTGAGTCTCCTGAAACCTGGGTCACCGGGCTTGTGGGTCCAGTAGGGATCTAACTGAGGCACCGCCTCATCAGCAACTGGGCTATCCCGGTCTTGGTTATGTAAGTGATCAGCATGGGCTTTTGCTGCTTGCCAGATATGGTCTTTCTCATCTGGGGTGAGAGTGGCATTTAGGATATAATATACATCACTCCATGTGAGGTTATAGGCCTGGGAGAGTCTCAAGAATTTTTTTCTATATCTGGTAGGGTTTTCAGAAAATGATCCTAACTTTTCTTCTGTCTGACTCATGTCTGACAATGAAAATGGCACATGGTTGTGTGTGTGTGTTGGGGGGGGGTGTCCTAAGATGGCAGAGGAATAGGATGGGGAGACCACTTTTCCCCCCACAAATTCAATGAACGAACATTTGAACGCTGAGCAAATTCCACAAAACAACTTCTGAACGCTGGCAGCGAACATCAGGCACCCAGAAAGGCAGCCCATTGTCTTTGAAAGGAGGTAGGACATATTTTGTCTTTTATATTTTAAAAGATAAAAACAGAGACAAAAGAGTTAGGGATGGAGAACAGTCCCGGGAAGGGAGTCCTAAAAGAGAAGTTTCCAAACACCAGGAGACCCTCTCATTGGCGGGTCTGTGGGGAGTTTTGGAATCCCAGAGGGCAACATAACCAGGAGGAAAAATAAATAAATAAAACCCACAGATTACATTCCTAATGGCAACTCCCAACAGAGAAGTAGCCCAGACTCTCGCATCCGCCACCAGCAAGCAGAGGCTGAACAGGGAGGCACGAGCTGCACTGCTTAGGGTAACCGGGCCTGAATGCCCTGAGGGCAATCTACGGGAACTGACGTGAGATAGCAACCCAAACTGTGGGAAAGCCAGAGAGAGAGAAAAAAGAGAGTGAGAGAGAACTATCCCACAAAAGCCCTAACCTAAGTCACTGCCAAGCTCACAGAACAAAGGACTGAGCAAATACCAGAGGAGTGCTAGTCGTGGACCAGCCCATCCCCCGCCAGAGGCAGGGAGGCAGCGGGGCAGGGGTGTGAAGCCAGAGCCAGAAAGGGGCAATCTTGGCCCCAGAGATGGCATCCTCTACCAAACTTCAAGAAGGCTCCCAGTTGTTAACCAAGACTTCTTGGGGTTCTGGACACTTGACATCCACCAGGAGGGTTGCAGCCAGAGATAAGCCCTCCAGAGGAGACACACGGCACATCTGAGACAGGCACGCCCGCTGCCACCCAGGAAACCGAGCGGCTGGGACTGGGGAGGTGATAAGACGCACTGCACCTGGGGAGAGAGCGCTTGGCAAGCACCTGGTCGCCTGAGCTGCTCGAACCTGGGAAGGACACAAAATGCAGGCCCAACCGAGTCTGTACCTTTGTGGAGTACCCAAGAACCTGAACCTGAACGGCTTAGACCTGGGAAGTGCACGCAAGCCAGGGCCCACCTCAGACAGTTCCCTGACAGAGCAACCTAGAGCCTGAGAACTGTAGACTGGGAAAGCACACGCACCATGAGCGGGGGCAAACCCAGTGAGGCCAAGACACTGCAAGCACTCCCCACACATGCCAGTGATATTTGTTTGCAGTATTCCTCCCTCCCCACAGCACGACTGAACAAGTGAGACTAAATAAGTGACTACCTTTGCTGCCTTATGTCAGGGCGGAAATTAGACACTGAAGAGATCAGCAAACAGAAGAAGCTAAAATAAACAGAGAGAACCACTTTGGAAGTGACAGGTGCAACAGGTTAAAACCCTGAAGTTAGCACCGACTACATTGGAAGGGGCCTATAGATCTTGAGAAGTATAAGACAGATCAAGGAACTACCTGAAACTGAACTGACTCCACACTGCCCACAACAGCTCCAGAGAAATTCCTAGATATATTTTTACTATTATCATTTAAAAAAATTTTTTTTAGTTTTTTTTTGTTTTTAGGTTCTCTATTACTCCTTTAATTTTCATTTTCATAACCTATTATTACCTTGTGACTGCAGCCATGAAATTAAAAGACGCTTACTTCTTGGAAGGAAAGTTATGACCAACCTAGATAGCATATTCAAAAGCAGAGACATTACTTTGCTAACAGAGGTTTATCTAGTCAAGGCTATGGTTTTTCCTGTGGTCATGTATGGATGTGAGAGTTGGACTCTGAAGAAGGCTGAGCGCCGAAGAGTTGATGCTTTTGAACTGTGGTGTTGGAGAAGACTCTTGAGGGTCCCTTGGACTGCAAGGAGATCCAACCAGTCCATCCTGAAGGAGATCAGCCTGGGGATTTCTTTGGAAGGAATGATGCTAAAGCTGAAACTCCAGTACTTTGGCCACCTCATGCGAAGAGTTGACTCATTGGAAAAGACTCTGATGCTGGGAGGGATTGGGGGCAGGAAGAGAATGGGACGACAGAGGATAAGATGGCTGGATGGCATCACTGACTCGATGGACGTGAGTCTGAGTGAACTCCATGAGTTGGTGATGGACAGGGAGGCCTGGCATGCTGAGATTCATGGGGTCACAAAGAGTTGGACACGACTGAGCGACTGATCTGATCTGATCTGATTACCTTGCAAAAAAAAAAAAAAAAACCGTATTTTAAAAGCAAACTTCATATATCTATTTTATAATTTTTGTAACTTTGTTTGTTTTTTTTGAGATTGTATTTTCAAGAGTCTAACCTCTACTCTAGATTTTTAATCTTTGCTTTTTGGTATTTGTTATCAATTTTGTACCTTTAAGAATCTAATCTTTAGTATCTATTTTTACTTAGGGGTGTGATTACTAAATTGATTGCTCTCTTCCCTTTTGATTCTCCTTTTTCTCCCCCAAGTCACCTCTATCTCCTCCCTCCCCCTTCTCTTCTCTACCCAACTCTGTAAATTTCTTTGTGTGTTCCAGGCTGTGGAGAACACTTAGGGAACTGCTTACTGGCTAGATCTGTCTCTCTCCTTTTGATTCCTCCTTTTCTCCTCCTGGTCACCTCTATCTCCTTCCTCCCTCTTCTCTTCTCTATGGAACTCCATGAATCTCTCTGAGGAGTCCAGCCTGTGGAGCGCACTTAGGGAATTGATTACTGGCCAGCTTGCTCTCGCCCCTTTTGATTCCCGCTCTTCTCCTCCTGGTCACCTCTATCTCCCTCCTCCCTCTTCTCTTCTCCATGTAACTCTGTAAACCTCTCTGGGTTCCCTAACTGTGGAGAATCTTTTCATCATTAACCTAGATGTTTTATCATCAATGCTGTATGGATGGAGAAGTCTTGAGGCTACTATAAGAATAAGACTGAAAAACAGAGGCAGGAGGCTTAAGTCCAAAACCTGAGAACACCAAAGAACTTCTGACTCCAGGGAACATTAATCAATAAGTGCTCATCCAAAAGCCTCCATAACTACACTGAAACCAAGCACCACCCAAGGTCCAACAAGTTCTGGAGCAAGACATACCATGCAAATTCTCCAGCAATGCAGAAACATACCCTGAGCTTCAATATACAGGCTGCCCAAACTCACACCAAATCCATAGACACTTCAAAACTCACTACTGGACACGTCATTGCACTCCAGAAAGAAGAGATCCAACTCCACCCACCAGAACACTGACACAAGCTTCCCTAACCAGGAAACCTTGACAAGCCACTCATCCAACTCCACCCACAGTGAGGAATCTCCACAATAAAGAGGAACCACAAACTGCCAGAGTACAGAAAGGCCACCCCAAACACAGCAATCTAAACAAGATGAAAAGGCAGAGAAATACTCAGCAGGTAAAGGAACATCATAAATGCCCACCAAACCAAGCAAATGAGGAGTCTACCTGAAAAGAATTTAGAATAATGATAGTAAAAATGATCAAAAATTTTGAAAACAAAATAGAGTTATGGATAAATAGCCTGGAGACAAGGATTAAGAAGATGCAAGAAATGTTTAACAAGGACCTAAAAGAAATAGAAAAGAGTCAATCAATAATGAATAATGCAATAAATGAGATCAAAATCACTCTGGAAGGAACCAACAGTAGAATAACTGAGGCAGAAGATAGGATAAGTGAGGTAGAAGATAGAATGGTAGAAATAAATGAAGCAGAGAGGAAAAAAGAAAAAAGAATTAAAAGAAATGAGGACAACCTGAGAGACCTCTGGGACAATGTTAAATGCCCCAACATTCAAATCATAGGAGTCTCAGAAGAAGACAAAAAGAAAGGCCATGAGAAAATACTTAAGGAGATAATAGTTGAAAACTTCCCTGAAATGGGGAAGGAAATAGCCACCCAAGTCCAAGAAACTCAGAGAGTCCCAAACCAGATAAAGCCAAGGTAAAACACCGCAAGACACATATTAATCAAATTAACAAAAATCAAACACAAAGAACAATATTAAAAGCAGCAAGAGAAAAACAACAAATAACACACAAGTGAATTTCCATAAGGATAACAGCTGATCTTTCAATAGAAACTGTTTGGGCCAGGAGGGAATGGCAGACATACTTAAAGTGATGAAAGAGAAAAACCTACAACCCAGATTACTGTACCCAGCAAGGATCTCATTCAAATATGAAGGAGAAATCAAAAGCTTTACAGACAAGCAAAAGTTCAGAGAATTCAGCACCACCAAACCAGGTCTTCAACAAATGCTAAAGGATCTTCTCTAGACAGGAAACAAGAAAAGGTTTATAAACTTGAACCCAAAACAACGAAGTAAATGGCAATGGGATCATACTTATCGATAATTACCTTAAATGTAAATGGGTTGAATGCTCCAACCAAAAGACACAGACTGGCTGAATGGATACAAAAATAAGACCCCTATATATGTTGTATACAAGAGACCCACCTCAAAACAAGGGACACATTCAGACTGAGATTCAAGGGCTGGAAAAAGATATTCCACGCAAATGGAGACCAAAAGAAAGGAGGAGTAGCAATACTTATATCAGGTAAAATAGACTTTAAAATAAAGGCTGTGAAAAGGGACAAAGAAGGACACTACATAATGATCAAAGGATCTCTCCAAGAAAAAGATATAACAATTATAAATATATATGCACTCAACAAAGGAACACCGCAATATGTAAGGCAAATGCTAACAAGTATGCAGATGACACCACCCTTATGGCAGAAAGTGAAGAGGAACTAAAAAGCCTCTTGACGAAAGTGAAAAAGGAGAGTGAAAAAGTTGGCTTAAAGCTCAACATTCAGAAAACTAAGATCACGGCATCTGGTCCCATCACTTCATGGCAAATAGAAGAGGAAACAGTGGAAATAGTGTCAGACTTTATTTTGGGGGGCTCAAAATTACTGCAAGATGGTGATTGCAGCCATGAAATTAAAAGACGCTTGCTCCTTGGAAGGAAAGTTATGACCAACCTAGATAGCATATTCAAAAGCAGAGACATTACTTTGCCAACAAAGGTCTGTCTAGTCAAGGCTATGGTTTTTCCAGTGGTCATGTATGGTTGTGAGAGTTGGACTGTGAATAAAGCTGAGCGCCAAAGAATTGATGCTTTTGAACTGTGGTGTTAGAGAAAACTCTTGAGAGTCCCTTGGACTGCAAGGAGATCCAACCAGTCCATTCTAAAGGAGATCAGTCCTGGGTGTTCTTTGGAAGGAATGATGCTAAAGCTGAAACTCCAGTCCTTTAGCCACCTCATGCAAAGAGTTGACTCATTGGAGAAGACTCTGATGCTGGGAGGGATTGGGGGCAGGAGGAGAAGGGGTCGACAGAGGATGAGATGGCTGGATGGCATCACTGACTCAATGGACGTGAGTTTGAGTGAACTCCAGGAGTTGGTGATGGACAGGGAGGCCTGGCGTGCTGCACTTCATGGGGTCGCAAAGAGTTGGACATGACTGAGCGACTGAACTGAACTGAACTGAAAGTCAAATGTGCCAAATTCAGGTCAGCGGTCTTGATTGTCTAATTAGTATTGAGGCCAGATCTGTATACAGAGTTGTTTTAAGTGGTTAGCTTTGAGTTCAATGAGTAAGAGCAATTTGAGATTTTTTAGAACATAGGCCAGAGGGGAATCTTTTGAGACAAATTGGCCAGACTCCTTAATTGAAAGGCAAGCAGAGGCTCCTATTAGGAGTTCGAGTCGTCACCCGTAGTCGCAACAGCAGTTATGAGAAGAGAGCTCTGTGTCGAGGTGGAGTGTCCTCCACCGTCACCTACAGAGTGGCCCTAGACCGGTGGTCCCCAAGACCCGGAGTGGGCTGAGTTCTAGGGCGCCTCTAGAACACGGTCCAGATCTTACCTTAATCTAGGGGCCAGCTTGAGTGGAGTGTTGCATGTAGAGTGGTCAAATGGCAAGAGTTCCCTCCGCTGGTCATCAGAGAGAGAGTGAGAGAAAGGGGGTAGAGCCGAGGCCTGGGGGTATGCAAAACACCGGTAAAGCCTTAGAACAAGGCTTGTACCACTCACAAAGACACTAGGCATCCCCGAGGGGATCTTATGAGCCCTGGCAGAAAGTGAGCTAGGTGGGTGTTCACGCTCCCAGACTCCAGGAAAAGGGAAAACAATGAAAGGGAGGGAGAGTAAGAGAAACAGAGTGAGACAAGTGCCTCGCCCTCTCCCGGGTTTTGGCACCAAGAATGTAAGGTATAGTTCGGGTCAAGGCAGAAAAGAAGGAGAGAGGACCTCAGTGGAAGTAGGTTACCTTTATTCAGGCAAGGAGGGGCGACAGTCGGCCTAACAACCAGGCTGAGTGCAAGAGGGATCAGGGAGGTTTCATATTTAAAGGAAGGTTTGCGGAAGCAATAAGGGAAACATTAGTCAGGTGGGATGTTTTGGGTATTCTTTAGTTGAGATGGCATTTGTAGTTGGGCAGGGGGTGATAAGTACTCTGGGCAGGGGGTGATAAGTCTCTGGCAGATGTAGAGGGTGGAAGGTTTCTGGACAGGGGGGTGATAAGTCCCCTGGGCAGGGGGTGATAAGTCTCAGATAGATATAACCGGCCTGGAGCATCAGGGCGAGACCTAAAGTTCTGTTTTGTTTTCTCTGAAGTTAGATGATTCAGCAAGGGCCTTTGACACTGTTGTTTTCTTTTCTAGGTCCAAAGACTCCTTTACTGCCTGTTTTTTATAAATAGTTTTATTGGAACACAGCCATTCTCAGCAGCCACACTCACCTGCCTGTGTCGTGTCTCTGATTACTTTTGTACTACAAGAGTAGGGTTCAGTGGTTATAATGTAGAATGTATGGCTCTCAAAGCCAATATATTTACTACCTGACTCTTTACAGGAGAAAAAAAAAAAAATTGCTAACCTCTGATCCTGACAATTCACCCAGAATTATCGTCAGTATCCTGAGTGCAAAAATTTTCACCTCCATCAAATCCCCTAATCCATTGCTTCTCAAATTTAAATGAACATACAGATTACCTGGGGGTCTTGTTAAAAATGCAGATTCTGATTCAGTAGGTCTACAGTGAGGCCTGAGGTGCTGCATTTCTCATAAATACCAAGGTAATACCAGTATTGCTAGTCCCTAGATCAAAATGATCACCACAATATCTAGTTAAATGTCCATCACCACACCTAGATGAGATTTTTTTTTCTTGTGATGAAACTTAAGGTTTACTCTCTTAGCAACTTTTAAACATGAAATACAGTATTTTAAACTATATAAACAACTGACTGTATAGCACAGAGAATTCTATGCAATAGTCTATAATTACCTATATGGGTAATTATAAGTACCCTATGGTTTTTCCAGTGGTCACGTATGGATGTGAGAGTTGGACTGTGAAGAAAGCTGAGCGCCTTAGAATTGATGCTTTTGAACTGTGGTGTTGGAGAAGTCTCTTGAGAGTCCCTTGGACTGCAAGGAAATCCAACCAGTCCATTCTGAAGGAGATCAGCCCTGGGATTTCTTTGGAAGGAATGATGCTAAGGCTGAAACTCCAGTACTTTGGCCACCTCATGCAAAGAGTTAACTCATTGGAAAAGACTCTGATTCTGGGAGGGATTGGGGGCTGGAGGGGAAGGGGTCGACAGAGGATGAGATGGCTGGATGGCATCACTGACTCAATGGACGTGAGTCTGAGTGAACTCCGGGAGTTGGTGATGGACAGGGAGGCCTGGCATGTTGTGATTCATGGGGTCGCAAAGACTTGGACACGACTGAGAGACTGAACTGAACCTATATGGAAAAAAATCTTTTAAAAAAGCGGATATATGTATATGTATAACTGATTCACTTTGCTGTTCACCTGAAACTAGCACATTATAAATCAACTATACTCCAATGAAAATTAAAATAGAATAATAAAAATAAGCTATAGTCACCATGCTTTACTTGACATCTCCAGGATTTATTTTATAATTGGAAGTTTGTACCTTTTGACTACCTTCACCCTTTTCACCTGATCTTGATCCATATTGCCTCTGGCAACCACCAATGTGTTCTCTGTATCTGTGAGTTCCTGTTTTCATGTTTGTTTTTTAGATTCCATATATAATGAGATCATATAGTATTTGTCTTTTTCTGTCTGACTTATTTCACTTAGCATAATGTTCTCAGGGTTCACCCATGTTGTCAGAAATGGAGGAATTTTCTTCTTTTTTGTGGCTAAACAATATTCTATTTTTTTATATGTTTATTTTATTTATCCATTCATTCATTGATGGACATGTAGATTGTTTCCATGTCTTGGTTACTGTAAATAATGCTGCAGTGAACACAGGGGTGCAGATAACTTTTTCAAGTTAGTGTTTTCATTTCCTTTGGGTAAATACCCAGAAGTAGAATTGCTGGATTGTATGGTAATTTGTATGGGGGTTTGTAACATTGTTCAGGAGGCAGTGATCAAAACCATCCCCAAGAAAAAGAAATACAAGAAGGCAAAATGGTTGTCTGAGGAGGCCTTGCAAATAGCTGAAAAAAGAAGAGAAGTGAGAGGCAAAGGAGACAAAGAACAATATACCCATCTGAATTCAGAGTTCCAAAGAATAACAAGGAGAGATAAGAAAGCCTTCCTAAGTGAACAGTGCAAAGAAACAGAGGAAAACAATAGAATGGGAAAGACTAGAGGTCTCTTCAAGAGAATTAGAAATACCAAGGGAACATTTCATACAAATATGGGCACAATAAAGGACAGAAATGATATGGACATAACAGAAACAGAAGATATTAAGAAGAGATGCCAAGAATACACAGAAGAAATATACAAAAAATGATCTTCATGACCTAGATAACCACAGTGTTGTGATCACTCACCTAGAGCCGGACATCTTGGAGTACAAAGTCAAGTGGGCCTTAAGAAGCATCACTATGAATAAAGAGGGTGGAGGTGATGGAATTCCAGTTGAGCTGTTTCAAATCCTTTACAATGATGCTGTAAAGTGCTGCATTCAATATGCAAGCAAATTTGGAAAACTCAGCAGTGGCCACAGGACTGGAAAAGGTCAGTTTTCATTCCAATCCCAAAGAAAGGCAATGCCAAAGAATGTTCAAACTACCGCACAATTACACTCATTTCACATGCTAGCAAAGTAATGCTCAAAATTCTCCAAGCTAGGCTTCAACAGTATGTGAACTGAGAACTTCCAGATGTTCAAGCTGGTTTTAGAAAGGCAGAGGAACCAGAGATCAAATTGCCAATGTCTGTTGATCATAGAAAAAGCAAGAGAATTCCGGAAGAACATCTACTTCTGCTTCATTGACTACACTAAAGCCTTTGACTGTGTGGATCACAAAAAGCTGTGGAAAACTCTTAAAGAGATGGGAATACCAGACCACCTTACCTGCCTCCTGCAAAACCTGTATGCAGGACCAGAAGTAACAGTTAGAACCAAACATGGACTGGTTCCAAATTGGGAAAGGAGTACGTCAAGGCTGTATATTGTCACGCTGCTTATTTAACTTATATGCAGAGTACATCATGAGAAACGCTGGGCTGGAGGAAGCACAAGTTGGAATCAAGATTGCAGGGAGAAATATCAATAATCTCAGATATACAGATGACACCACCTTTAAGACAGAAAGTGAAGAGGAACTAAAGAGCCTCTTGATGAAAGTGAAAGAGGAGAGTGAAAAAGCTGGCTTAAAGCTCAACATTCAGAAAACGATCATGGCATCTGGTCCCATCACTTCATGGCAAATAGATGGGGAAAGTGGAAACAGTGTCAGACTTTATTTTTGGGGGCTCCAAAATCACTGCAGATGGTGATTGCAGCCATGAAATTAAAAGACACTTACTCTGTGGAAGGAAAGTTATGACCAACCTAGATAGCATATTCAAAAGCAGAGACATTACTTTGCCAACAAAGATCCGTCTAGTCAAGGCTGCACAAAAACTACTGGTTTTTCCAGTAGTCATGTATGGATGTGAGAGTTGGACTGTGAAGAAAGCTGAGCACCGAAGAATTGATGCTTTTGAACTGTGGTGTTAAGAAGTGTCTTGAGATTCCCCTGGACTGCAAGGAGATCAAACCAATCAATCCTAAAGGAACTCAACCCTGAACATTCATTGGAAGGACTGATGCTGAAGCTGAAGCTTCAATGCTTTGGCCACCTGATACGAAGAGACAACTCATTGGAAAAGACCCTGATGCTGGGAAAGACAGAAGGCAAGAGGAGAAAGGGACAACAGAGGATGAGATGTTTAGGTGGCATCACCCACTCAATGGACATGAGTTTGAGCAAGCTCCAGGAGATGGTGAAGGACAGGGAAGCCTGGTGTGCTGCTGTCTATAGTTGGACATGAATGAGCAACTGAACAACAAAATGGTAATTCTAGTTTTCATTTTTTGAGGAACCTCCATATAATTTTCCATAGTGGCTGTAACAATTTACATCCCCATCAACAGTGCACTAAAGTGAAAGTGCAAGTGGTAGTCACTCAGTCATGTCCAACTCTTTGTGATCCTGTGGATTGTAGCCCTCCAGGCTCCTCTGTCTATGGGATTTTCCAGGCAAGAATACTGGAGTGGGTTGCCATTCCCTTCTCCAGGAGATCTTCCTGACCCAGGGATCGAATCCAGGTCTCCAGCATTGCAGGCAGATTCATAACAATCTGAGCCTACAAAGAAGCTCTAGGTACACTAGGGTTCCTCATTTCCATATCCTTATCAACACTTCTTTTTCACTTTTTAACTGAAATATAGTTGATTTACAATGTTGTTAATCCCTGCTTTACAGCAAAGTGCTAAAATTATAAATACATATATATTCTTTATACACATATATATGTATCCTTTTCCTCTATGGTTTATCATAGGATACTGAACCAACACTTATTTCTTATCTTTTTGATAACACCCTTTCTAGTAGATGTGAGATAATCTTATTGTGATTTTTTATTTGCATTTCCCTGAAGATTAGTGATGCTGAGCACCTTTTCATATAGCTGTTGGCTGTTTGAATATCTTCTTTAGAAAAATGTTCACTCAAGTCCTTTGCCAATTTTTAAACTGGATTATTTGATTCTTTGCCATTGAGTTGTATGAGTTCTTTATATATTTGGATATGAACCATTTATCAGATTTAGGATTTGCAAACATTTTCTCCCATTCCATAGGTTGCCTTTTTGTTACTGTTTTTCTTTTTCGACCCTGCCACATGGCCTGTGGTTTCTTAGTTTCCTGACCAGAGGTAGAACCTCTGCCCCTTGCAGTCAAACCATGGAGTCTTAACCCCTCAACCACTAGGGAGGTCCCTGCAAATGCTTTTTAATTTGATATAGTCCAACTTATTTATTGTTGCTTTTATTACTTTTGTTTAAAAAAAAAATCATCAATAAGATTGATGTTCAGGAAGTTACCACCTGTGTTGAAGTTCTTCTAGGAGTTTTATTGTTTCAGGTCTTACATTCATGTCTTTAATCCATTTTGAGTTCATTTTTGGTTATGGTGTAAAACAGTGGGCTAGTTTCATTGTTTTGCATGTGGCTGTCCAGTTTTTCTGATCATTTATTAAAGAAACTGTCCTTTCCCCAAAGCATATTCTTGTCTCCTTTGTAAAACCTATTTCTTGGCTCTCTATTTTCTTCCATTGATCTGTTATGTCTATTTTGCACTAATATACTGTTTTTATTGCTATAACATTGTAATATAATTTGAAATCAGGACGTGTGATGGCTTCAGCTTGTTCTTCTTTCTCAAGATTGTTTTGGCTACTCAAAGTCTTTTGTGGTGGTGGTTGTTCAGTTGCTGAGTCGTGTCTGACTCTTTGCAACCCGATGGACTGCAGCATGGCAGCCTTCCCTGTCCTTCCCTATCTTCCAGGGTTTGCTCAAACTCATGTCCAGTGAGTCGGTGATGCCATCCAACAATCTCATCCTCTGTCATCCCCTTCTCCTCCTACCCTCAGTCTTTCCCACCATCAGGTTCTTTACCAATGAATCGGCTCTTTGAATCAGGTGACCAAAGTATTGGAGCTTCAACTTCAGCATCAGTCCTTCAAATGAATATTCAGGCTTGATCTCCTTTAGGATTGACTTGTTTGATTTCCTTGGCTTCCCTGGTACTCATGATAAAGAATCTGCCTGCAATGCAAAGGCCTGGGTTTGATTCCTGAGTCAGGAAGATTTTCTGGAGAAGGGAATGGCTACCCACTTCCATATTCTAGCTTGAAAACTCCATGGATAGAAGCCTGGCAGGCTACAGTTCATGAAGTTGCAAAGTCAGACAAAACTGAGCGACTAACACTTTCACTTTAACTTTTGTAGTTACATAGAAATGTTAGGATTGTTTGTTTTGTTCTATGAAAAATGACATTAGAATTTCATTAGAGATTGTATTCAATCTGTATATTGCTTTGGGTAGTATGAACATTTGAATAATATTAATTTTTCTAATTTATAAGCACAAAATATTTTTGCATTTATTTGCATTTGCGTGTATTTCCAATTTGTTTCATCAGTGTCTTATAGTTGTCAGTAAACAGATCTTTAACCTCCTTGGTTTAGTTTATGCCTAGGTAATTTATTCCTTTTGATGCAACTGTAAATGGGATTGTTTTCTTAATTTCTCTTTCCCACCAGTTTTGTTTTCAATTCTCTTATTATTTCTCTTGTTATCCAGCTTAATTTCTCTGGTTCATCAACTCCTTTGCCTTTCTTTCCCTCTGTTGCTTTCACCTGACAAAAACTCAGTTCTGGATGAACCCAAATTATGCCTTCTCTTTATCTGTACCAACATAGCTCTACATAGCAGGAGAAATATCAATAAACGTTCCCCTGGAGAAGGAAATGGCAACCCACTCCAGTATTTGTACCTGGAGAATCCAATGGTTAGAGGAGCCTGGCAGGCTATGGTCCATAAGGTTGCAAAGAGTCAGACACAACTGAAGTGACTTAGCATGGACGTCTCCAAATTCAGTCACTGACCTTAGACAGACCCTCACCATTGCTCCTCAGTCCTCCAGTTTCCTTAGCGTGCTCTCTCTTCCACACTCTCAAAGTCCATTCCACACTTCCCCTTGCTGCTCAGACCTCCCATTCTTCCTTCCCACTCATTATCCACTGATCCTGTCAGATTTGTTGAGAAACTCCTTGTCCAGATTAAAGAACCCCTGTTTTTTGTTTTTTTGGTTTTTTTAAATTTAATTTTATTTTTTAACTTTACAATATTGTATTGGCTTTGCCATATATCAACATGAATCTGCCACAGGTATACACGTGTTCCCCATCCTGAACCCTCCTCCCTCTTCCCTCTCCGTACCATCCCTCTGGGTCGTCCCAGTGCACCCACCAGCCCCAAGCATCCAGTATCATGCATCAAACCTGGACTGGCAACTCGTTTCATATATGATATTATACATGTTTCAATGCCATTCCAAGAACCTCCGTTTTAAAGCAGGTTTTTTCAACAGCACTATTTATACTTTGAGCCAAATATGTTTTTGTTATGGAAGATTGTCCTAAGTGTTATAGGATGTTAGCAGCTTTCCTGGTATCTACTCAAGATGCCAGTAATACCCCAGGTGTCAAACAAAAATATCTCCAGACATTGCCAGATATCTGTTGAGTAGTAAAATCTCCCCTAATCACAACCACTGGTTTAAAGCAACAGAAATCAATTCCAGCTAACTACAAGAAAAAAGGGGGATTTCCCTGGTATTCCAGTGGTTAAGAATCCACCTGCCAATGCAGGGGACATGGGTTCATGGGTTCAATCCCTGGTCCCAGAAGATTCCACATGCCACGGGGCAACTAAGCCCATGTGCCACAAGTACTGAGTCCCATGTGCCTACAGCCTGTGGTCTGCAAAAGAAGCCCTCATACCGCAACTAGAGAATAGCCTCCTCTCCCCACGACTAGAGAAAGCCCGTGTGCAGCAACGAAGACCCAGCACAGCCAAAAATAAATTTTAAAATTAATTTAATAAATGGAAATTTATTGGAAAGATAGAAGAGTAATTCATAGACTGAATGGGAAAGAATCCCAGGGCCAGGAGATTGTGGGTTTTCTTTCTAGAGGTGACAATTAGGTTGTCTCCTTCTGTGTTTTGGTGTTCTTAATTAAGTTTAAAATCCTCAGTAAGAAAAATCTAAGTCCTGTTAGGTCAGGTATTCACTCCTGTGGCCTAGGGAATAGAGTCTATAACCAGAATCAAGCTAGGGAAGGCTGTTCAGCAGAAAAAAGAATAGCTGTCACACGCCTCCCATATTCTGTATCTTTATTCACCTAAAATGATGGAAAACCCGATGACAGAGGCTTCAGTGAATTGAAGTTTAATTTTCTATCATAAAAGTAAGTCTGGAGGTAGGTAGTTGTTGGCATTGCTTCAGTTGCTAAACAATATCATCATGGTCTTTTTCCTTTTCTGAGCTCTGGCTTTTCATCTTCAAGTTTATGGAAAGTTGAAAGATGGCTCTCATACTTCCTGACATCATGAATCATGACCACATTCAAAAGTAGGAAAAACAAAGGGTGGAGGAAGCAACAGAAGGACCTTATGTGAGAAGTTCCCTCTCCTTTTATCAGCAAAGGAAAAGCTTTCACTGAAGCCCCCTCAGCAAGAAACCCTTAAGATCTATTGACCAGAAATAGGTTATATGGCCATCTCTTACCTTCAAGATATGATGGGATAGTTAGTATCTGGCAGAAGGGAATGTAATAGTCATGACTGACTTAGACCATTGTTAATTCTCCTGATCTGGGCTTGTTGGTACCAAATTTTGGGTTCTATTAGCAATAGAAGAGGATCTAAGCTGTTAGTTAGCCAATGGTATAGTGCATGCTAAATTTGCTCAACGTTAAATCCACAAACCTACATGATTCAGTAACTATTTCCTCTTTTTTCCATTCTGTAACAGCAAAGTTCAGTTCAGTCGCTCAGTCGTGTCCAACTCTGTGACACCATTAACCACAGCACACCAGGCCTCCCTGTCCATCACCAACTCCCAGAGTCCACCCAAACCCATGTCCATTGAGTCAGTGATGCTATCCAACCATCTCATCCTCTGTCGTCCCCTTCTTTTCCTGCCCTCAATCTTCCCAAGCATCTGGGTCTTTTCAAATGAGTCAGCTCTTTGCATCAGGTGGCCAAAGTATTAGAGTTTCAGCATCAACATCAGTCCTACCAATGAATACCCAGAACTGATCTCCCTTAGGATGGACTGGTTGGATCTCCTTGCAGTCCAAGGGACTTTCAAGAGTCTTCTCCAACACCACAGTCCAAAATCATCAATTCTTTGGTGCTCAGCTTTCTTTATAGTCCAACTCTCACTTGCATACATGACTACTGGAAAAGCCATAGCCTTGACGAGATGGACCTCTGTTGGCAAAGTAATGTCTTTGCTTTTTAATATGTTGTCTAGGTTGGTAATAATTTTTCTTCCAGGGAGTAAGCTTCTTTCATGGCTGCAATCACCATCTGCAGTGATTTTGGAGCTCCCAGAAATAAAGTCAGCCACTGTTTCCACTGTTTCCCCATCTAATTCCCATGAAGTGATGGGACCGGATGCCATGATCTTAGTTTTCTGAATATTGAGCTTTAAGCCAACTTTCTCACTCTCCTCTTTCACTTTTATCAAGAGGCTCTTTAGTTCTTCACTTTCTGCCATAAGGGTGGTTTCATCTGCATCTCTGAGGTTATTGATATTTCTCCCAGCAATCTTGATTCCAGCTTGTGCTTCCTCCAGCCCAGCATTTCTCATGATGTACTCTGCATAGAAGTTAAATAAGCAGGGTGACAATATACAGCCTTGACATACTCCTTTTCCTATTTGGAACCAGTCTGTTGTTCCATGTCCAGTTCTAACTGTTGCTTCCTGACCTGCATACAGGTTTCTCAAGAGGCAGGTCAGGTGGTCTGGTATTCCCATCTCTTTCAGAATTTTCCACAGTTTATTGTGATCCGCACAGTCAAAGGCTTTGGCATAGTCAATAAAGCAGAAGTAGATGTTTTTCTGGAACTCTCTTGCTTTTTCCATGATCCAGCGGATGTTGGCAATTTGATCTCTGGTTCCTCTGCCTTTTCTAAAACCAGCTTGAACATCTGGAAGTTCATGGTTCACTGAACCACGGCTTGCTGAAGCCTGGCTTGGAGAATTTTGAGCATTACTTTACTAGAGTGTGAGATGAGTGGAACTGTGTGGTAGTTTGAGCATTCTTTGGCATTGCCTTTCTTGGGGATTGGAATGCAAACTGACCTTTTCCAGTCCTGTGGCTACTGCTGAGTTTTCCAAATTTGCTGGCATGTTGAGTGCAGCACTTTCACAGCATCATCTTTCAGGATTTGAAATAGCTCCACTGGAATTTCATCACCTCCACTAGCTTTGTTCGTGGTCATGCTTCCTAAGGCCCACTTGACTTCACATTCCAGGCTGTCTGGCTCTAGGTAAGTGATCACACCATCGTGATTACCTGGTAACAACAAAAGACGTCTCTTTACCTGTACTGTGAATCCTGTTCCATTCCCTCAGTTCTCAAGGACTTCATTTTTTTTTTTCACTTGGTTATCCCCTTTCTTTCCTGTATCATTCGTCTTCCCTAGCTATTGAATCATATTCTAAGCATACAAACATGCTCTAGGAATGTTTTCCATCTTTAAAGATTCCTTCCTTATGGGTAGATAAAGAGATATGATAAAGCAAGCATAGTAAAATGTTAATTATAGAGCTCAGTGAAACTGCAACATTCTTTCAACTTTTCTGTATGGTTAGAACTTTGATAATAAATATTCGAAATAAAATCCTTTCCTTAACTCCCAGTCACCTTCCAACTTGTTCCTCTGCTTATTATTTATTCAGATTCCTTTTAAAAGTTATTTTCTCTGCTTGCTTCCCTCTCTTTACTCTCAGTTCAGTTCAGTTCAGTCACTCAGTCGTGTCCAACTCTTTGCGACCCCATGATCGCAGCACGCCAGGCCTCCCTGTCCATCACCATCTCCCAGAGTTCACTCAAACTCACGTTCATTGAGTTGGTGATGCCATCCAGCCATCTCATCCTTTGTCGACCCCTTCTCCTCCTGCCCCCAATCCCTCCCAGCATCAGAGTCTTCTCCAATGAGTCAACTCTTTGCATGAAGTGGCCAAAGTATTGGAGTTTCAGCTTTAGCATCATTCCTTCCAAAGAACGCCCAGGACTGATCTCCTTTAGAATGGACTGGTTGGATCTCCTTGCAGTCCAAAAGAGTCTTCTCCAACACCACAGTTCAAAAGCATCAATTCTTCGGCTTTCTTCACAGTCTAACTCTCACATCCATACATGACCACTGTGAAAACCATATCCTTGACTAGACGGACCTTTGTTGGCAAGGTCTGCTTTTCAATATGCTATCTAGGTTGGTTATAACTTTCCTTCCAAGGAGTAAGTGTCTTTTAATTTCATGGCTGCAATCACCATCTGAAGTGATTTTGGAGCCCCAAAAAATAAAGTCTGACACTGTTTCCACTTTCCCCATCTATTTGCCATGAAGTGATGGGACCAGATGCCATGATCGTTTTCTGAATGTTGAGCTTTAAGCCAACTTTCTCACTCTCCTCTTTCACCTTCATCAAGAGGCTTTTTAGTTCCTCTTCACTTTCTGCCATAAAGGTGGTGTCATCTGCATATCTGAGGTTATTGATATTTCTCCCAGCAATCTTGATTCCAGCTTGTGCTTCCTCCAGCCCAGCGTTTCTCATGATGTACTCTGCATAGAAGTTAAATAAGCAGGGTGACAATATACAGCCTTGACATACTCCTTTTCCTATTTGGAACCAGTCTGTTGTTCCATGTCCAGTTCTAACTGTTGCTTCCTGACCTGCATACAGGTTTCTCAAGAGGTAGGTCAGGTGGTCTGGTATTCCCATCTCTTTCAGAATTTTCCACAGTTTATAGTGATCCACACAGTCAAAGGCTTTGGCATAGTCAATAAAGCAGAAATAGATATTTTTCTGGAGCTCTCTTGCTTTTTCGATGATCCAGCAGATGTTGTCAATTTGATCTCTGGTTCCTCTGCCTTTTCTAAAACCAGCTTGAACATCTGGAATTTCACGGTTCACGTATTGCTGAAGCCTGACTTGGAGAACAGGAACAGGAGACAGGGATCAAGACCATCCCCATGGAAAAGAAATGCAAAAAAGCAAAATGGCTGTCTGAGGAGGCCTTACAAATAGCTGTGAAAAGAAGAGAAGTGAAAAGCAAAGGAGAAAAGGAAAGATATAAGCATCTGAATGCAGAGTTCCAAAGAATAACAAGAAGAGATAAGAAAGCCTTCCTCAGTGATCAATGCAAAAAAAATAGAGGAAAACAACAGAATGGGAAAGACTAGAGATCTCTTCAAAAAAATTAGAGATCCCAAGGGAACATTTCATGCAAATATGGGCTCAATAAAAGACAGAAATTGTATGGACCTAACAGAAGCAGAAGATATTAAGAAGAGGTGGCAAGAATACACAGAAAGGAAAGTGAAGTCACTCAGTCATGTCTGACACTTTTCAACCCCATGGACTGTAGCCTACCAGGCTCCTCTGTCCATGGGATTTTCCAGGCAATAGTACTGGAGTGGATTGCCATTTCCTTCTCCAGGGGAATCTTCCCAACCCAGGGATCAAACCCAGGTCTCCCTCATTGTAGACAGACGCTTTACCGCCTGAGCCACCAGGGAAGTCCTAAGTGACCAAGATAATCACAATGGTATGATCACTCACCTACGGCCAGACATCCTGGAATGTGAAGTCAAGTGGGCCTTAGGAAGCATCACAATGAACAAAGCTAGTGGAGGTGATGGAATTCCAGTTGAGCTATTTCAAATCTTGAAAGATGATGCTGTGAAAGTGCTGCACTCAATATGCCAGCAAATTTGGAAAATTCAGCAGTGGCCACAGGACTGGAAAAGGTCAGTTTTCATTCTAATCCCCAAGAAAGGCAATGCCAAAGAATACTCAAACTACCGCACAATTGCACTCTTTACTCTCAGCTTATATCAGTTTGGCTTCCATCTCCACCACTCCTCTGATATGGCTCTTATTAAGCTTGCCTTTGAATGGACACTTTTCTGGCCTCATCTTATTCAACTGTTCAGCATCATTCTTTGCTGCTGACCTGTCTCTCCTTGAAACAATTTGTGCTCTTGGCATGTGACACCACTTGTTTTAGTTTTCTTTCTACCTTTCTATGTACTCCTTTTTCCGTCTCCTTTGCCAACTTCTTCTCCATTGTTGTTTAGTTACTAACTCACATCCATCTCTTTTGTGACCATATGGACTATAGCCCACCAGGCTTCTCCGTCTGTGAGATTTCCCAGGCAAGAATTCTGGAGTGAGTTGCGATTTCCTTCTCCAGGAGATCTTCCCCATGCAGGGATCAAAGCCACGTCTCCTGCATTGGCAGGCAGATTCCTTCTTGCTGAGCCACCAGGGATCTTCTCCATTACCCAACTTCTAAGAGTGGGAATGTCCCAAGGGTTGGTTCTAGGACTACTTCTCTGTCTACAGCCAATTTCCCTACACAGGCACTTTTGGAATTTTCTGCTGGATACTTCTTCATTGAGTAGGATTTCCCACGCATTCTAGGGTGTGGTGCAGTCCCAGGCCCTGTGCACTGAATGCCAGCAGTATTCCTATTGTCCCTTCAGTCAGTGTGTCAACCCGAGTTGCCTCCTGACAGTCCCTAGGGAAGTGATATTTCTCAGGGTTAAAAACTATTTTGTCCAGTCCAGGTTCAATGCACAATACTGGATGCTTGGGGCTGGTACACTGGGACGATCCAGAGGGATGGTATGGGGAGGGAGGAGGGAGGAGGGTTCAGGATGGGGAACACATGTGTGCCTGTGGTGGATTCACTTTGATATTTGGCAAAACTAATACAATTATATAAAGTTTAAAAATAAAATAAAATTAAAAACAAAACAAAACAAAAAAACTATTTTGTCTCTTAATAGGTGATACCAACCAGTCTGTGACCTTAAATGTCATATATATGCTAATTTTCAAATATCTCTGGCCCAAACATCTCTTTTGAACTCTCAACTGCCTCCAATTATGTGCATGACATTTTTATTTGAGTGGTCTATTTAGAAGCTCAATAAGTATTTGATGAGTGAATGATCTAATTAATTGTCTTAGTCCCTCCCTCCTATTGAAAACTAAATTCTTGATCTTTTCCTACCTGTTGTTCCCTGTGGGGACATGGAGATGTGCTTACTCAAATCCCTCTTCAAGAAAGGACTGGCTGGCTGCCGAGCTATGAAGCATGTGGTTAGCTGACAGCTTCCAGTTCTTACCTGCTTCAGGGTCCACCTCACCTTTAGAGCCAACATTATATGCCATATAACTGATGGCATGCTCTTCTTGGGGAGATTCCCAGCCAATGAATGAGCAAAGTGGTAGTAAAAGGACCTAAAGCAGTGTTAGACACCAAGCAGTCTAACACAGAACTCTACTAACTAGCAGCCTTTGCTCTGGTACTTGCCACTGGGCTGGCAGAGACTTTGTCAGGTTTCATCACAGCTTGCAACTTTCCCGGTACCATTCTGCTCCTGCTTCTTTTCCTTTTACAAGTGTTGTTTCCTTCTACAAGTGTTGTGGCACACCTAACTCTGTTTCAGCATCCGCTTTCCAGAGAACCTGTTCAGCACTCTGTCTTTTACATTTCAGTAAATGGAATGTACCTAGTTGCTTAAGCCAAACCCTGTGAGTCATTTCTGATTCTTCATGCTCCTTCATACTGTATAACTCATCAGCAAGTTCTGTTGACTCTACTCTGACATACATAATCTACTTGTCTCTCTCCTCCCACCAACCCAGTCCAAGTCATCATCATTTCTCACTAGAATACTGCAAATAGCTACAAAAGTTATGTCTGAAACTCATTCGGATCTCCTATATCCCATTCTCCACACAGTAGTTGTGGGGGAATTGGGGGTGGGGTAGGGGATGATCTTTAAAACATAGCCTGGTTTTACTTGAAAACAATGGCTTCTAATCCAAACTCCATCCAGCATCTGTCAAGACTCTTCATGAGGTCTCCTAGCTTTCTGTTCAACCTTATTTCTCACTAATATCCTTCTCAGTCACTGTACTCTAGCCATGTTTATTGTCGTTCTGAAAAGCCATTCCTAGGCAAGGCCATTGCCCAAGCTATACCCACTTCATAGACCACTCTTTCCTCTACATTTTACATAGTCAGATCCTTCTCCTTCACTAGTACTCAAGTGCCATTGCCTCAGAAAAGCCCACTCTGGCCACTCAACCTAAAGTAATTTTCCTCTCCTCCTTCCCATTATTCTTCCTAATAGTATACATGTACATATGTATGAAATTCATTTATATATAGGTATACATATATTTGGGCTTCCCTGGTGGCTCAGTTGGTAAAGAATCCTCCTGCAATGTGAGAGACCTGGGTTCAACCCCTGGGTTGGGAAGATCCCCTGGAGAAGGGAAAGGCTACCTAATCCAGTATTCTTGCCTGGAGAATTCCATAGACTGTATAGTCTATGAGGTTGCAAAGAGCGACTTTCACTCACTCACTCACTCATACATATATATGCACTTTTTTCTTTAATTGTTTTTGTTTTAATTTGATTAACTTATTTTTGGCTGTGCTGGGTCTTCACTGCTGCTCAACTTCTCTCTAGTTGTGGCAAGTGGGGGCTACTCTCTAGTTGTGGTGTGAAAGCTTCTCATTGTGGTAGCTTCTGTTGTTGCAGAGCATAGGCTCTAAGGCGCGTGGGCTTCAGCAGTTGCAGCACATGGGCTCAGTCGTTGTGGCCCCTGGGCTCTAGGTCACAGGCTCAATAGTTGTGGAGCACCATGGGGTTAGTTGCTCAGAGGCATGTGGAATCCTCCCAGATCAGGAATCAAACCCATGTCTCCTGCGTTGGCAGGTGAATTCTTTACCACTGAACCACCAGGGAAGCCCCTCCTTAATTGTTTTTTGTCTGTCTCTCTCACTTGGCCAGAAAATCTGTGAGACTATGGACAATATTTTGTTTATCACCATTTACCCAGAGTCTGATATGTTTAATAGGCAATTAATACATATTTGTTGAATGAACAAATAAGTAAATAAAAGGAAAATTACCAAATTATCTTAGGTATTCTAAGGATGTTTTTCTTAGTATTTTGACAAGGGGATTTGATTTTTATTTTTATCTTTTTAAAATATTTTATTTATTTATTTGATTCCACCGAGTCTTACTTGTGGCATTCAGGATCTTTAATTGTGACATGTGGGATCTAGTTCCCTGACTAAGGATCAAACCTGAGACCCCTACATTGGGAGTGTGGAGTCTTAGCCACTGGACCACCAGAGAAATCCCTGCTTTTATCTTTTTTCCTTTAGAAAGAGAATGGAAATTGTATCCTCTGCCTGCTGATATTAGTGATCTTCACATAGGAGACACATATTAATAAGAGTAAATCAAACAGTAAAAACAGTATCTAGATCCATGTTACAATGACAATAATTTCAAAAGTCCTCTCAATTCAGTTCAGTTCAGTGGCTCACTCGTGTCCGACTCTTTGCGGCCCCATGAATCGCAGCACGCCAGGCCTCCCTGTCCATCACCAACTCCCGGAGTTTACTCAAACTCACGTCCATCGAGTCAGTGATGCCATCCAGCCATCTCATCCTCTGTCGTCCCCTTCTGCTCCTGCCCCCAGTCCCTCCCAGCATCAGGGTCTTTTCTAATGAGTCAACTCTTCACATGAGGTGGCCAAAGTACTGGAGTTTCAGCTTTAGCATCAGTCCTTCCAATGAACACCCAGGACTGATCTCCTTTAGAATGGACTGGTTGGATCTCCTTGCAGTCCAAGTTTTACTTTAAAAAGTAAACTATCTCTACTGAGAAAGCTGTATAATATCCTAAGAACAATAATTTTACTCCCACTTACCAATCCTTGGGTTTCCCTGGTGGCTCAGACAGTAAAGAATCTACCTGCAATGCCAAAGACCTGGGTTCGATCTCTGGGTCAGGAAGATCCACTGGAGAAGGGAAAGGCTACCCACTCCAGTATTCTTGCCTGGAGAATTCCATGGACAGAGGAGCCTGGCGGGCTACAGTCCATGAGGTCACAAAGAGTCGGACATGACTGAGTGACTAGCACTAGCAATCCTTAAAAAAGGAAAGAACAAACTAGAAACAAAGTAGTAGGAAGTATTTGTTCCATAGATTATAAGAATTTAGCGAGAAAAAAATTCAGTCGTGCTGCAGTAAGGAACATTATCAAGTAGTGTGTGCTACATTCATAATTCTTGTTTCTGTTCAGCAAAAAACTAAAATGTGCAATGACTGTAGTTTTATAAATCTTATTCCCAAGCACTAGATTTTTATTTTTATTTTATGAAGTTAAAAAAAAGATAACCTCTTGTTCCCCCTAAGGAATAGACAGAATATCCAGAAAGCAGAGTCGCTTTATAGATCTCCTATAAAACTTCACTATGATAGATGTTTACCTGAAATACTTGCAAAACTGAGTTTGTACTTTTACTCACTCTAAATAGATCTGACTCACAGTGTTTACACATCCTTCTCTAACTTTTATGATTCTTTTTAAAAAATGTATATTTGCACCAGCTCTTAGTTGTGGGACACAGGACCTTCAGTCTTTGATGTGGCATGTGGGATCTTTATTTGTGGCATGCGAACTCTTAGCTGCAGCATGTGGGATCTAGTTCCCTGACCAGGGATCGAACCTGGGCCCCCTGCATTGGGAGCATGGAGTCTTAGCCACTGGACCACCAGGGAGGTCCCTCTAGCTTTTATGATCCTTTTAATGTAGACATTTTCTAATGACATCATGAACTTTCCCAAGCAACTCACCCTTTTGTGGTGCCATACAAATACATTGGACATGATACAATGAAACTGGCAGAAGACTGCAGTAGTAGGAAGGCATTAGCTGACATTCCAAAGTGGTAACAATTCATGACGTAAAGGGTGTGGCCAGGCAAATTCAAAAATGTAGAAGATTGTTAGTATAGTTCCTGCTATCACAAAAGAGGGGTAAAACTTGATGCTTAAAGGGGTGGACAAACTGAAATTACTAAAGGGTAGTGCAAAATAATTCTTCACAAGAGGAGAAGGATGAGTCCTTATTTGGGAAACTAGTAATGTCAGAAGGAGATGGAACAGTCCTTTATTCCTTTAAACATGATATCATAGAAAACTAGAAAAGTTTTGGGACTAAGGTTACCAACTGGTGCCCAGGGGTACAATTAGACCTATAGACACATGGTATTGGCCTGCCTACAGAGTTGGGGTTTCTCCCAACTAGTTACCAAATCACAAGTTTTCATAATAAAAATTAGGATGTCTGGCTTCTCTTGAAAATGTTGGCATTCTGACAATCCTTAGCCTGCATTCCTACATGGCAGCAACTGGCTGGAGCAAAGTAACAGCTTCTCTCTTTGGACAAGGCAGATAGTTTTTACAATCCCCACTTGTCAGTTTTACTTATATCATCCACCTAGCACTTGTAGGCATTTAAGTGTGTGACACTGGTTTGGGGAATTCCATTTAATAAAGAGATGAATCAACATTGTAGGAGGGGAATCTATGACATAAGATATATAGACCTTAGAAAATTCATTCCGACCAGAGTAGAAGCAGCAGAATGTTTATATCATGCCATTTTAATCCCAATAGTATTCTTTCTAAACCTGCAACTCTAACCTCAGAGCATTTGCCTCCATCATGCAGTCTATGCATCAGTCAAGGAACTAAACTGGATCAATGAAATTTAATTTATAGGATATTTACTTTCCTCCTAAATTTACTAATATTGGCGTGATTTTTATTATATGCTATTGTCAGGTGTCCTTTGTGTCAAACATCTTCAGGTCAAGTTTAGAACAAATCTCATTGTCCTCAAGTGTAATAAACCATTATGTTTCCAAAAGATAGCACATTTCAAAGCATCACCAACTATTTGTCCTTGGGGTATCCTATTCTCCTTACTGCCTGCATGCCTTGGCACAGAGTCCTTTTCTTGTAATGTCTTTCTCTCTCACTAAACTCCTAGTCATTTTTCAAAAAAATAGTGAATAAATCACTTCCCCTAACTACACCCTCCTAACATTAAAAAATAATTCCTCCTTTAGGCTCTCAGAGAATTTTTTTTTTTTTAGGCAAGGAATATGACTTTATTTGGAAAGCCAGCTGACCAAGAAGATGGAAGACTGATGTCTCAAAATACCATTTTATCAGTCTCTGGATGCCAGGTTCTTTTTGGACAACAGAGGATGAGATGGTTGGATGGCATCACCGACTCGATGGACATAAGTTTGAGCAAGCTCTGGGAGTTGGTGATGGACAGGGAAGCCTGGCGTGCTGCAGATCATGGATTCAAAAAGAGTCAGACACGACTGAGCAACTGAACCAAACTGAAAGAAGAGGAAGTGAGGAAGTAAAGTAAAAAGGTCATTAATTTTGCAAATATCTTCCAGAATGGCAAGCTTTGGGGAGGGGATGTATTAATCTCTTCTTTCTTGCAGAGGCTCTCATAGAATTTTAATTTTTTTATTTATTTATTTTTGGCTGTGCTGGGTCTTTGTTGCTGCGTGGCTTTTGTCTGGTTGCAGCAAGCGGTGCTACTATCTGGTTATGGTACACAGGCTTCTCATTGCAGTGGCTTCTCTTGTTGCCAAACACAGGCTCTAGGGTACACAGGCTTCAGTAGTTGTGGCACATGGGCTCAGTAGTTTCTGCTTCTGGACTCTAGAGCACAGACTCAATTGTTGTGGTGCATGGGCTTAGAAGCTCTGTGGCATATGGGATCTTCCCAGACCAGGGTTGAAATCTGTGTCTCCTGCACTGGCAAAAAATCAAATCTCTCATGCTTATACAGTGGAAGTGAGAAATATATTTAAGGGACTAGATCTGATAGACAGAGTGCCTGAAAACCTATAGATGGAGGTTTCTGTACAGGAGACAGGGATCAAGACCATCCAAAGAAAAAGAAATGCAAAAAAGCAAAATGGCTGTCTGAGGAGGCCTTACAAATAGCTGTGAAAAGTAGGGAAGCGAAAAGCAAAGGAGAAAAGGAAAGATATGCCCATTTGAATGCAGAGTTCCAAAGAATAGCAAGGAGAGATAAGAAAGTCTTCCTCAGTGATCAGTGCAAAGAAATAGAGGAAAACAACAGAGTGGTAAAGACCAGAGATCTCTTCAAGAAAATCAGAGATACCAAAGGAACATTTCATGCAAGGATGGGCACAATAAAGTACAGAAATGGTATAGACCTAACAGAAGCAGAAGATATTAAGAAGAGGTGGCAAGAATACACAGAAGAACTGTACAAAAAAGATCTTCATGACCCAGATAATCACTATGGTGTGATCACTTACCTAGAGCCAGACATCCTAGAATGTGAAGTCAAGTGGGCCTTAGGAAGCATGACCACGAACAAAGCTAGTGGAGGTGATGGAATTCCAGTGGAGCTATTTCAAATCCTGAAAGATGATGCTGTGAAAGTGCTGCACTCAATATGCCAGCAAATTTAGAAAACTCAGCAGTGGCCACAGGACTGGAAAAGGTCAGTTTCCATTCCAATCCCCAAGAAAGGCAATGCCAAAGAATGCTCAAACTACCACACAATTGCACTCATCTCACACGCTAGTAAAGTAATGCTCAAAATTCTCCAAGCCAGGCTTCAGCAAGCCATGGTTCAGTGAACCATGAACTTCCAGATGTTCAAGCTGGTTTTAGAAAAGGCAGAGGAACCAGAGATCAAATTGCCAACATCCGCTGGATCATGGAAAAAGCAAGAGAGTTCCAGAAAAACATCTACTTCTGCTTTATTGACTTTGCCAAAGCCTTTGACTGTGTGGATCACTATAAACTGTGGAAAATTCTGAAAGAGATGGGAATGCCAGACCACCTGATCTGCCTCATGAGAAACCTGTATGCAGGTCAGGAAGCAACAGTTAGAACTGGACATGGAACAACAGACTGGTTCCAAATAGGAAAAGGAGTATGTCAAGGCTGTATATTGTCACCCTGCTTATTTAACTTATATGCAGAGTACATCGTGAGAAACACTGGGCTGGAAGAAGCACAGGCTGGAATCAAGATTGCTGGGAGAAATATCAATAACCTCAGAGATGCAGATGACACCACACTTATGGCAGAAAATGAAGAACTAAAGAGCCTCTTGATGAAAGTGAAAGAGAGTGAGAAAGTTGGCTTAAAGCTCAACATTCAGAAAACGAAGATCATGGCATCCAGTCCAATCACTTCATGGCAAATAGATGGGGAAACAGTGGAGACAGTGGCTGACTTTATTCTCGGGGCCTCCAAAATCACTGCAGATGGTAACTGCAGCCATGAAAATAAAAGACACTTACTCCTTGGAAGAAAAGTTATGACCAACCTAGACAACATATTAAAAAGCAGAGACATTACTTTGCCAACAGAGGTCCATTATGTCAAGGCTATAACTTTTCCAGTAGTCATGTATGGATGTGAGAGTTGGACTATAAAGAAAGCTGAGTGCTGGAGAATTGATGCTTTTGAAGTATGGTATTGGAGAAGACTCTTGAGAGTCCCTTGGACTGCAAGGAGATCCAACTGGTCCGTCCTAAAGGAGATCAGTCCTGAGTGTTCATTGGAAGGACTGATGTTGAAGCTGAAGCTCCAGTACTTTGGCCACCTGATGTGAAGAGCTGACTCATTTGAAAAGACCCTGATGCTGGGAAAGATTGAGGGCAGGAGGAGAAGGGGACGACAGAGGACGAGATGGTTGGATGGCATCACTGACTCAAAGGACGTAAATTTGGGTAAACTCCAGGAGTTGGTAATGGACAGGGAGGCCTGGTGTGCTGCAGTCCATGGGGTCGCAAAGAGTCGGACATGAGTGAGCGACTGAACTGAACTAAACTCCTGCATTGGCAGGCAGATTCTCTACCATGGAGCCACCAGGGAAGCTCACTCTCATAGAATTTTGAAGATCTTTATTAAAGAACTTATTTTAGAATTTCAGTAGTTTTTTTTTAATGTATTAATCTTTGGGGGTAGAATTAAAGACTGAGTTACTTAAAAGCAGTATTTTAGTGTCTCCAGAACCTAGCAATCTAAAGACATTTAATAAATATGTGTTGAATGAATGGTCATAAGCAGGTATAGAAATCTACTAGGTCAAATGTTATGGGATGAGGCCATAAACTGACATGCTATTATGTAATAAAAATTTGCCATAAGGGGATGAAGCAGAATATGACATCATGAGAAAAAATCTGTGAGAATTTATCTGTTGACAATAGTCTGGAAACGTTGACTACAACAGGAAGAGGAGCTGGACCATGCATTTAGCTCACTAGGGTGATGCAAGCCTCTCTGGAATCCTGCCATGCCCAGATAAGCATTAACACTTACATAGTGCCTGGAGCCTAGTAAGCCTGCAATAAATACTTGTTGAATAAATTAATGTGTGAATGATCTGGGAATGATCTAGCATATTCTGGACTCTGGGTCATCATAAATCAGACTTTTGTTCTATTAATAATCTGGGTTAGTCAAGGGTGGTTTGGTTTGTGTGTCAAGCTGGACTGGCATATAACTGTGTTTTGAGTTGGGCTGATCTCTTTGCTGAGGACATAGTGGTCTATCTATGTCAACACAACTCTGAGTACTACGTTGTATTAAGACAGTACCAGCTGTGATTCTGAGTGGATTGTAAACTAGTTTCTGAACTGATATGCTAGGATTGGTCAGCCGGTCTAATCTTGGATGTAAGAAGGAGGGGAGGAAGGAGGAGGGAAGAAAAGAAGGACAGAAGAAAGGAAGGAAGGCAGAGTGGAGTGCATAAACAAACTAGCAACTGTAAGAAAAGTTTGTCAGATGTACACACTGCTGCTGCTGCTGCTGCTAAGTCGCTTCAGTTGTGTCTGACTCTGTGAGACCCCATAGACGGCAGCCCACCAGGCTCCCCCGTCCCTGGGATTCTCCAGGCAAGAACACTGGAGTGGGTTGCCATTTCCTTCTCCAATGCATGAAAGTGAAAAGTGAAAGGGAAGTCGCTCAGTCGTGTCCGACTCTTCGCGACCCCATGGACTGCAGCCTACCAGGCTCCTCCATCCATGGGATTTTCCAGGCAAGAGTACAGGAGTGGGGTGCCATTGCCTTCTGCTTTATTTAAAATGGATAACCAGTAAGGACCTACGGTACAGCCCATGGAACTCTGTTCGATGTTTTGTGGCAGCCTGGATGGGAGGGGAGTTTGGGGGAGAATGGATACATGCATATGTATGGCTGAGTCCCTTTGCTGTTCACTGAAACTATAACAACATCGTTTTTTGTTAATCGGCTATGTGCTGTGCTGTGCTTAGTCACTCAGTCATGTCTGACTGGGACCCATGGACTGTAGTTCTCCAGGCTCCTTTGTCCATGGGGATTCTCCAGGCAAGAACACTGGAGTGGGTAGCCTTTCCCTTCTCCAGGGGATCTTCCCGACCCAGGGATAGAACCCAGGTCTTCTGCATTGCAAGTGGATACTTTACCATCTGAGCCAGCAGGGAAGCCCAAGAATACTAGAGTAGGTAGCCTATCCCTTCTCCAGGGGATCTTCCCAAGCCAGGAATCGAATTGGGGTCTCTTGCATTGCAGGTGGATTCTTTACCAGCTGAGCTACGAGAATAGCCCATTAATCAGCTATGAAAGTGGAAGTGAAAGTCACTCAGTCCTGTCCGACTCTTTGCAACCCCACCAACTATAGAGTCCATGGAATTCTCCAGGCCAGAATACTGTAGTGGGTAGCCTTTCCCTTTTCCAGGGGATCCTCTCAACCCAAGGATCAAACCCAGGTCTCCCACATTGCAGGAGGATTCTTTACCAGCTGAGCCACAAAGGAAGCCCATTAATCAGCTATACCCCAATATAAAATAAAAAGTTAAAAAAAAAAAAAAAGAAAATCTTGTCATGCCATCAAGTAGTCTTCCAGCTGAAATCTCTGTAAGAAAAGAAACAAGTAAAATGAAGAAATTAATTAAAATTTTAAAAAGAAAAGAAAAAAGTAAAGCAACAAGTCTCTCATGAAAGGGCCTACCTTATTATCCTCGCTATGCTCAGTCACCAGCTAGGGAATCATGGACTTGTGAGTTGCCAAGCACAGCAGCGGAGGCCTACAGTCAGTCATGCTCCCTGTAGTTAGAGACCCAAGAGGCACTTTCTCATCGCTGCCATAGTGCACCCATTGTACCACGCAGACCCACTTGTCTATTCAGGTTCAGGGGCACCTCCTCCATGCTGCCCATGGGTCTCTCTTCTTGAGGGAAACTTCCTTCAGGAGGGAAGTGTGTTGGAAGAACTACAGCATCTACTCCTGCATTTGATCTCAAGGCCTCAACTAGTACTCACCCTCTCCTTCCTCCATTATGGGTTCTAAATTCCCCTCACCCTCAGCTACCACCTCAGCAGGTCTGCATGGCCTTCCTGATCCTGCAACTCAAACTTCTATGTCTGAGGGTCCTGAACCCATTGGTAATCATACCCCTCTCAGTCCAGGTTTGCTACATGTAACCATTCGTAGTTATAATGGAGCAAAAGGATTCCAGGAGGTGCTCAAGGTGATAGAAGAGGCCTGATACACTCAACCTGCCCCAAAATGGCTGACTGGTCTCTTGGAGGAATAATGTCATAAAAGCAAGCAGTTCAAGACAGGGTGAACGTCACTAAAGCCCTTGTCCATTTCACAGCTTCTTTTCAAACTCAGGTAGCATAAATCAAAGTGCTGTGGTCTGAATGATGTATCGTGCCCTCCCCCCACCCCTGGAATTTATATGTTAAAAACCTAACACCCAAAGATGATAATATTTTCAGAGCTGGAAACATTGAGAAGTGCTTAGGGTGGAATGAGTGCCTTATGAAAGGGACTCCACGGGATCCCTGGCCCCTTCCACCACGTGAGGACATAGGGAGAAGGTGCCGGCTAATGTGATAGTTTCAGTGAACATCCCTTTTCAGCTTCTTAAAGTGGCAAAGTGAACATGTTTATTATCATGACCCAAGTTACAACCTCTCTACAATACATAAGGTCTGGTGAGGTCACCCTCACCAGAAAGTGACCTTTCTGGTCACTGCAAGATCAAAGTGACCTTTGGCACTTGATCTTCGACTTTCCAGCCTCTAGAACTGTGAGCAATAAATTTCTGTTGTTTGTAAGCTGCCTAGTCTGTGGTATTTTGTTAAAACAGCCTGGGTGCACAGGCAAATAAAACTAATTTTTAAGTTTTGTCCTGCATTACGCCCTTTAATATTCTGGAACTAACTGACACTCTAATAATGTTTAGTACAGTTGTTCTCTCTTGAATCCATGAGATCAAAGCTATTTTATGGTAATACTGTGATGTTATTTACATTATCATCCATGGAGTCATCATTGCTAAATCAATCAATCAATGAAAAGGTCTTTAAACTTCCTTTGGTTCCATTTCCAATGTGCTAAGTGTTCAGAAACCTAGAGACCAAAAAACCAGAGGACTTCTGCTTTAGGACAAAAGCTTTTTCTTTTTCCCTCTTGAAAAACAAAAAGACATTCACAGTTTTATTTCTCTATTACTATTGCTCATAGAATGCTGCTGCTGCTAAGTCACTTCAGTCATGTCCGACTCTGTGCGACCCCATAGACGGCAGCCCACCAGGCTCCCCTGTCCCTGGGATTCTCCAGGAAAGAACACTGGAGTGAGTTGCCATTTAGTCCCAACCATTTATGTTGACTACCTTTAACCACAGCAACTAATTTGTGTTGTACAGACAACATCAGGGGATGGGTAAGTAAGAACTGCTTCTTGTACAGGAGCATTTTAGCAGATGAGCAAAGCTCATGAGCACATATAATACAACTTTCTACAACCACATACATCCCTTTTCAGCTTCTTAAAGTGGCAAAGTGAACATGTTTATTATCATGACCCAAGTTAAAACCTCTCTACAGCACATAAAAATAAGCAAAACTATGTATACTTAAAACTATGCTTAGTAATAATCAACAATCCAGTATTCTACATTACTGAGAAGTTATCTAGGTATTCAGTGATTATCTATTAATTTATCTAATACCAGTCCAATGTTTTTGTTTGTTTGCTTTTTGTGTGTGTTTTGTTTTGGGCTGCATCTCACGGCTTTCGGGATCTTAGTTCCCTGACCAGGGAACAAACCTGTGCTCTCTGCAGAGGAAGCACTCTGGAGTCCTGACCACTGGAATTCCCAGGCCAATGTTTTAAGCTAAAAAGAACTTAAACATTAACTTCAGGTTACTACCAAACATACATACTATAAAATGTAATTACTATTGAAATAAAAATGTTGTCAGTGTGATGATTCAATTTATTTGATTACAAATTTACATTTCACAGTCTTAAATATTGTTTATGCCCTTCAGGCAAAGACCATCAGGAACACTCCTGTAGTTGAGCAAGTCTGGTTTATAACTCACTGAAGCAGGAGAGAATATATACCATAGGGAACTGTGGGGCAACTCAGTACAAGAGTGTAAGAAAGGACTTACAGTACTAGAGATTTGGTTGGGTGATTTTGGAGAAGGTACAGGAAGAGAGGGTTTACTCTAGGTGGAGGTGGGGACAAACTAGGATTATCTCAATACCTCTTATTCCTAGGGAGGGCGCACTAAGCCTAGAGCTATTATTGGTAAAGCAGCATCAGTTACTCATACTAGCTGGTACAGGGAGATATTTGGTATTTTACAGCTTGGACAATATTCTTGTTTTGTCTGTGTTCAGACATTATTGGAATGGGCTTGTTATTGTACTAATCCATCCTGGTCACAGGGTGGTCTTGTCTTTTGTTGATGTTCTGTGAAATTGTTCATGTCCACCAGGAGCACATTAAGAACTAGCTGTGAGTGCCAAGCCAGCCTGCATTGGCAGGCGATTCTTAACCTATAGATTTAAATCTACAATTTCAGCTGTAAGTCAAGAGTAAAAACAGAAACCAAAAAACTTACTAGTTTGGATGTCAAAAAGCTGTTTCCCCTCCTGGTCAAAGGTTGTTCTCCTTCCTAGTTTGCATGGACTTAAGATGGACAAATAGATAAACAAATATGACTAACAAAATTTGGGGAATAACTTAGCCATAAGCAATCCAGAAACAAAAATAAATCACAGAACTAATAGTGGCTACAAGATACTAGAGAAACATGTGTTACCTAACTCGAGTTTGGCTGCTTGCCACTCAAAAGCCAATTCTGAAGAGACAAATGTTGGTTGGAAAAGAAAGATTGCTTTATTCAGGAGGCCAGCAACCTGGGAAGAAGGCAGACTCGTATCCAAGAACCAACTCTCAAGATTCTGCTTGACCATGAACATTTTTTAAGAGAGAAAGGGGGATTTAATCACAGTTAATCATTTAGGGAGGCGGTCAGAGTCTTTTATCGTCCACTGTGTGCAGATTTTTTCTGGCTGGTTAGTGGTGAGGTAACAGGGCAGGGCCCCAGGAATCTTGTACTCAGATGAAGTGAACTCACTAGGTGGGAGCCTTAGCTCCTGCTGAAGAAGCCGAATATATTGTCAAATATATTCCTTGAGGAAGAACCAGGATGATGCTTTTCATTACACTATTGTTTCTTGACTGCTCCTCGTTTGTTTCTTCACTCCCTCCCTTCCCTGATAAGCAACTCTTTGAATCTGCCCTTTGGTACTCAGGGAATGTCTAAGAGGCTGAAGCCTCTTAAAAACAAGAAATGGGGACACAGAAAGGATGTGTACCTGGGAGAGCTCCATAGTGTCCATATCAGTTCCGCATAGTGGCAGCAAAGTTAATGTTCTTTTGCCACTTGGCATTCATCTCTAGAAGCCAAAAAATAAGTGTCTGAGTTTAAGACACCCATGAGGTTCCTTCTCCAGCAATGTAATACACCTGGCGCTTTGATGTTAATGCACTGGACATCATGGTGGATAACCTCCATAGCCTGTGGCACAGGTTCAAATCCCTGGTTGAGGAAGTAAGATCTTGCAAGCCAAGTAGCATGCCAGTTCAGTTCAGTTGAGTTGCTCAGTTGTGTCCAACTCTGCGACTGCATGGACTGCAGCACACCAGGCTTCCCTGTCCATCACCAACTCCTGGAGCTTGCTCAAACTCATATCCATTGAGTTGGTGATGCCATCCAACCATCTCATTCTCTGTCATTCCCTTCTCCTCCTGCCTTTAATCTTTCCCAGCATCAGGGTCTTTTCCAATGAGTCAGTTCTTCGCATCAGGTGAACAAAGTATTGGAGTTTCAGCTTCAGCATCAGTCCTTCCAATGAATATTCAGGACTGACTTCCTTTAGGATGGACTGGTTTGATCTCCTTGCAATCCAAGGGACTCTCAAGAGGTTTCTCCAACACCACAGTTCAAAAGCATCAATTCTTCGGCGCTCAGCTTTCTTTATAGTCCAACTCTCACATCCATACATGACTACTGGAAAAACTATAGCTTGCCCCATCCCCCACAAAAAAATTTGTATATGATATTACCATATTTATCATATACCATATATAATATACTATATTTCTTAGTCAAACCCTGAGAAGGGGAAGCATATCTTACTGTCTACAATAATATGACTTTGTGCTATTCCTGTCTTCATTAGCTTGATTTCGTTATTCTTCTGTGTTCATTAGCATCACTTAATTTCCAGGAGTCTCCCATCCAGATGAATGGCTTGAGTGTTCATTATAGAAACTTCTTGAAAGAACCATCAATACTTTGATGGAAAGCATCAATAGTTTGTCCCTTAAGATTCTTTGAAGTCCTCCCCTCAAAATTCTCCTCTTGGCTGTTTCTACCATTCCTCAACTGTTATATCATGATCCTTACCTAACTGTAATTAAGCACTTATTTTGAAAGACTCACCCTAAATCAAACCTCCAATTCTCCATAAAGTCTGTCCTTGCTTTTTCCCTTCAAAATACTGCCAAAGCTTTTTTGGGTGGTGTTCTCCTTTATGCAATAAGCTCTACTTGTCTTACTACAGATTGTATCGGTGGTATATGGGGAGCCACATGTAAAATGCACATATAAAAGCCATCAGGAATACTGAAAAGACTCATTTAGTAAATGCAAAACTGACTTCCTCCACAGCGGAGCAGGGAAATTGAGTGAACCTCTACCCAACAAAATTAATGAACAAAACACCAAAGGTCAACAATCCCACATGCAGCAACTAAGACCTTGTGCAGCCAAATTAATAAACAAATAAATTTTTAAAAATCTATATTTAAAAAAAAAAAAACCTATACACCAGGGCTTCCCTGATGGCCCAGTGGTAAAGAATGCACCTGCTAATGCAAGAGACATGGGTTCAATCCCTTGTCCAGGAAGACCCCGCATGTTGCAGAACAACTAAACTCACATGCCACAAGTAGTGAGCCAGCACCCTAGAGCCCGCGAGCCTCAGCTACTGAAGCCCACGCACCGTGACTACTGAAGTCCTTGCACCCTGGAGCCTGTGCTCCACAACAGGAGAAGCCACCACAATGAGAAGCCCATGCACTGCAGCTAGAGAGCAGCCCCCACTTGCCACAACTAGAGAAAATCCCGAGCAGCAACAAAGACCCATCGCAGCCAAATAAGTTAAAAAAAAAATACCTATACACCAAAGCAAACTCTTTACAAAAGCCTTGAAGATTTTCTAATAGTTGCCACCTCGCTTCTGAGTCTCACCAGCTTCTCTGTTCTGCTTCCGGTGCCAGGCACCTTCCTCTGCAGTAAAGTCTTGCACTTACACTTACCTGCCAAGCTTGCTCATGCTTCCTTCCCTTTCCTTAAATGTATTATTTTGCCCAAGATTCTCTCCACTCTTCTTTGAATGCATGTTGTTTAGAGTTTTCAAAGCTGATTTCAAAATGAGTCCTTTACAGGAAGTCATCCTTGATTGACTCATCCCAAAGCCCTCCTCTGTATTCCTCTTGGTAACTTCTCACTTTATCAAGTCCAGTCTTCATACAATTCTTAGTCTTCTTGGCCTCTTGGCAGCATTTGATGCTTTTGGACAGTCCCCTCTTGGCACTCTCTCCTCCATTGGCTTCCTTAATAGGTCCTTCTTCTTCCTTCCCTGACCTTTCTCCTGTTTCCTAGCCTGCGTTCTGTCACCTAAAAGGAGAGATTCTCCAGTGATCTGCTTGAGTTGAGCAGACTTGTTTATCTGCAGTGCCCAGCACCTCACTCAACCTCTCTTGCATTATTTGTACTATTTCCAGTATTCACTACACTCATCTGGCGAAGAAAGAGACAGACTAAGAGGAAACATGGATGTCCACGTTGTACTGAGACTTGCCTTGAGAAATGCCCCATGGAGCCCTTGTTAGGGCTGCAGCATGGCGTGCATTGGCCAGTGGGGAAAGCACCACCTTTGTAGGGGAAGAAAAACTTTCCTAGGGTCCCTGGCTGGATCTGAAAATTAAACTGAAAAAGGCAGACTAATAGGAGAAAAGCAAACTAACTTATTTGATATTTATGTGTCACAGGAGCCTGCATAAAGAAATGAAGGTTTAAGGAAACAGAGCTGAGTATTTTATGCTAGGTTTGATGGAGCAAGGACCGTCATGGAGGAATGTGATAGATTAAGGAGTATGAGATAAATATAGTAAACTGGGAAAAACTTAGCAAGGACTGTTTGTTAGGATGCTTCTTGGCATCCCTTTGTCTTCAGGTAAGGATGCTTCTTCCCTCTGAATATAAGGAAGGTAACTCTCACATGAACGTTTTATGACATTTCAGGGGAAAAGGATGAGGGGAGGGTCAGAGTGACCTTCCTACTTCTGTCATTTTCTCAAAAGTCCTTCAGTTTAAAGTATTCAGGATGCTAAGGTGCCATAATTTGAGGTAGTGTGTCCAGCATTCCATTGCCTTCCATGGGTTAGTCTTGCCAGTACTTCTCTAACATAAGAAGTGGGTGTGGCCAAAAGAACAAATGTCCCCTCTCAGCACTTGCTTTATAGTCCTTTCTTAAGGAGAAAGCAAGGCACGGACTTGGGAGAAGACTACCTGGACTCTGCCACTTACTAGCTGTGTGATCTTGGGCAAGCTACTTATCTTTTCTGTACTCCAGTTTCCTCATCTATAAAATGGGGATAACAGTAGTGATGATATCTCATAGAGTTGTTACAAGGATTATTTTCCAAATATTTATTTGGAAAATACTTAAAACAATGCCTAGCACATATTAAGTGTTATATAAATATTATATAAAGATATGTGAATAATTTTGCTGCCTAGTTAATCCGTTTTCAAATAATATGTTCAGGTACACTAATGCTAAGTGTAAAGTGAAGTGAAAGTGTTAGTCGCTCAGTCATGTCCGACTCTCAGTAACCCCCTGGACTGTAGCTCGCCAGGCTCCTCTGTCCATGGGATTCTCCAGGCAAGAATACTGGAGTGGGTTGCCATTTCCCTTCTTCAGGGGATCGACCCAGGGATTGAAGCTGGGTCTCCTGCATTGCAGGAAGATTCTTTACCGTCTGAGTCACCAGGGAAGGCCTGGTGCTAAGTATTATGAGAATGTTAAAACTTTCTCAAAGGAAAAGGAGTGGGGAGGGACGAGGTATATCTGCAAAAAATGGGTGGGTATTTTTAAATATTATTTTTTTATTTGGCTGAGCTGGATCTTAGTTTCAGCGCTCAGTGTCTTTGGATCTTCATTGCAGTATACAGAATCTTTAGTTGTGGCATATGGGATCTAGTTTTCTCACCAGGGATCAAGCCCAGGCCTCCTGCAATGAGATCGTGTAGTCTTAGCCACTGAACCACCAGGGGAGTCCTAATGGGTTTTTTCCCACTGCCACCCCTTTCCTATTCTCTGGTTGTGAGTAATATTGTTGAGAACACCTGACATCCTTGCTCACATATGTGTGCAGAGGACAGACTCTTGTTCGGTTCCATTGCAAGATATTCCATAGCCTGCTTTGTCCTCCTGAAAGTAACCTTCCTTTCAGTTCCTCTCCCTAATGCTGCAGACCTGCTCCTTTGCCCCAGCCCTGCCCTCTGTGCCCCTGAACTAGGGAGACAATCTCCTAGATGCAGAATGCCTGCCTGGCTAACCACACAGATGCACCAGACATGGCTTCGACCTTCCGGTCACTCACAGACCAAGAGGATCAGTACTGTGAAGTCTTGAAACTAGCCATTTTGGTGGTAAATGAGAACTTAACTTGCTTTCATGTGGTTCTCTAGCATAATTTTGGAGAAGGCAATGGCACCCCACTCCAGTACTCCTGCCTGGAAAATCCCATGGATGGAGGAGCCTGGTAGGCTGTAGTCCATGGGGTCGCTAAGAGTCAGACACTACTGAGCGACTTCACTTTCACTTTTCACTTTCATGCATTGGAGAAGGAAATGGCAACCCACTCCAGTGTTCTTGCCTGGAGAATCCCAGGGACGGGGGAGCCTGGTGGGCTGCCGTCTATGGGGTCACACAGAGTCGGACACGACTGAAGTGACTTAGCAGCAGCAGCAGCATGATTTACATCCACACCTCTGACCATTATCAGTTGGTTATGACTTACATTAAGTTACCCAGAAAAACACCCACTTCCTTAGAGGAAATTATGTTAGACCAACGTCTTCTGTGGTTTTTTTCCTGGTGCATTTTTATTTTAATTTCAGAGAAAGAAGTTCACCTCTGAAAAGAATTTTAAGTCACTTGACTTTGTAGAAAATGTCCTGAGCTGGAAGTCAGGCATTTTGAATTATAATCCTTGTTCTCCCCTTTTAGCACCAGGAGTGAGTTGCTTCACCTTTTCATGTCCCCACTTACTGAAACATTCAGTGGTAAAGAAAACCGCAAATGCTTTTTGATGCTCTCACAAAATCAAGCTTCTGTATCAATGAAGCACTGGGACTGGATACCAACTAGTCTAATCTCTCATTTTACAGAGGATAAAATGAGGCTTGATACTTGATAAAGTGGCTAACCAAGGTTAGACATCTAGCTAAGATCAAAGACAAGACTGTGTGATGAAGAACTGTGTTCTGTTCTTTGCTAGACCTCAAGCCATTGTGTGCCTACTGGTTATTATGTAGCAGCAAACAAGAATATGCTTAGCTTAAAAACACACTTTTCTTCTTTTATCTAGACAGTTTCCTTTGAAGGGAATAAAGTCCTTGCATTCATTGTGGTGTACTTTGAGGGATTACAGCTTTTATCTTATGTTGTTGATTGTAATAATTAAAACTTTGAATAGCTTTAAACATTATTTGTGGGTTTCTTTAAGATGAAAAATGTTTAATTTTGTAACTCAACAAGATGCTTAGCCTGCAGAAAAAAGAGAATGTTAAAGTATCTTTATTTGAATATAAGAATTATAACAGGATTTCCCTTGTGAGAGAAAAAAAACGTAGGCACAAGTTTTAAAGACTTCAAGGTTTTTTGATAGTTAGCGACCCCATGGACTGCAGCCTACCAGGCTCCTCTGTCCATGGGATTTTCCAGGCAAGAGTACTGGAGTGGGGTGCCATTGCCTTCTCCTTTGATAGTTAACACATTGGTAATTAATTTTCTTCTGATTTCTTGCACTTTATTATTGTATAACAACATTCATCTAAAGACTATACATGAAAAAAAAAAAGACTATACATGAGTTTTAATCTTGTCTATACTTGAGTTTCATATAACCTGCTTTTTAATCTTTTATTGAAGTATAGTTGATTTACAATGTTGTGCTAATTTCTGCTCTACAGCAAACTGACTCAGACACATACATGCATTCTCTACTCTATTCTATTCCTTTATGGTTTATCTATAACCTATTTATTTCTCTTAGCTTTCAGATAACCAAATCAAACATTTCAAAAGCAAGATACTCTCAAAAGGCCTGCATTGCCTGTTTCTTACTTTAACAAACTCACGCCTGGATATGACTTGATTCAAATTTAGCCTTGCCTGTTATAGGAGTGATGAATCCGTCACGCAGCCTGCAAGTTCAGGCTTTGCCAGATAAGCTGAGATCTCCTAACTCCTAAGCAATCACCTACCGCCATCTTTTCACCCCTTTCTCAGGTTCTCTTCCCATTCCCTCAAATAATTTTACTTCAGCTTCCCCTGGTTTGCCTTTGGGCTTCCTGTGGGACCCCTGTTCAACCACCTTTTTCTCTCTCTCAGCTTCAGTCTACCTCAAACAAGATACCTGGCTAAAACAGCCTGAGCTAGTGCCCTGCCGTGGTTTAGAGAGAGGGAGATTTAGACACCAATTATTGTCCAATGTATGAGGCAAGGTATGCCCATAACTCTAAGTATGAGGGAACAAGGAGAGGAGGCAAGTCTTTGACTTGCTCCAGCGACCTCCCTGGTGGTCCAGAAGCTAAGACTCCATGTTCCCAATGCAGGAGGCCTGGGTTCAACCCCTGATCAGGTAACTACATGCCACAATCAAGAGTTCACACACCGCAACTGAAGACTCCACATGCTGCACCAAGACCCGGTGCAGCCAGATAGATAAAAATATTTTAAGACAACAACAACAAAGGCTTTCTCCAGTCCCTAGATGTAGAGTGCTTGGGCAGCAAGCATTAGGTTCCAGGTTGGAAACTTACAACCCCCAAAAGAAAGAGATGATAAATACTGTTCCTGAATTCTTGTAGAAAGTAGAAGTGCACTGGAAGTGGGGATGTGTTTTCAGCAGCTTTGTCACTCAGTGTGATCGAGGGACCAGCAGAATCAGCATCACCCGGGAGCATATCAGGCCCCACCCCAAGTCTTCCGAACCCACATCTGCATTTTAATAAGACCTCAAGGGGATTGGTATGCACACTGCCTAAGGTGCGTCTGGCTCCATCTGACCTTTACTATGAAAGGCCTCAGAATGTCCAGGGCTGAGAGACAGACTTGGGCAACTCAACACGTACCAGAGTCAAGTGCTAATCTAGTCATCCACAGAGAGACTCACTGCCACGGGGCTTACATACTTGAAGACTGAGTGCCTGCTCATTTCTCCCTATTGGCAAACTTAACCTAGGCGGCTAGATCCTCATCAAGTTACCGGGAGAACCTGGGATATTTACTCTCCCCTCCTAAATAATTCAGTGTTCCTCCAAATACATTATTTCCAACCTAAGAACCTTTCAGTCTCCTTCTTTCACTTGTGAAAAACAATTGTACTTTGCCTCATTTTCTCAAGCTTGGGGGACATCTCTGAGTAACTCCCAAATAATTTTGATACTTAAAAGTCAGTTACACAACCTCATTAAATCCTTATAACAGCCAACTATTCAATAGGTACTATTATCCCCATTTCACAGATGCAGAAACTGAGGCTCAGAGATGCTAAGCAACATGTTCAAGGTCACACATCAGAATCCTTGCTGATTTGGCAAAACTAACACAATTATGTAAAGTTTAAAAATAAAATAAAATTAAAACAAAACAAAACAAAACAAAGTCAGTGGTTTTAGCACCTGTAACATACACAACCACCTCTTTAGCCTTTTCCTCAGACAAGTTCCAAAGCTGCTCTGCAAGCTGTTATTTACAGACATATGACTTGTTTTCCTGCTCCTTCGTGTGGTTCATATGTCATGTGTCAACCTCTTCATTATGATTACTATCATTTTCATCATCATCAATTAACATTAGTTGAAAGCTGTTGTGGTGCTGGGCACTATACTTTTAATTCCCTGTCTGCAGTCTCTACCTGTATACACTTCCTTTTAAGTAACCACATTGCTAAGAATATTTTCTTTTGAAAGTATGACAAACCATGCAGATGCTGAGGCACTTGTTTTAGTGCTGGAAACTGGAGGAAAAAAGACATTTACTGAGTTATTCACTGTGTACAAAATCTGAGCAATCATGAAAACACTTCATGTTTGATGACTTCAAAGATCAAAATAAATCCTTTCCACTAGAGGAAAAATAAATCCATAGGAGCTTAATCTGTGGTTTATCACTGTTTAATGTTGAACTCGTACGCTTTTATTCTATTCTGAATTCTTTTTTTATTTTTATTGGAGTACAGTTGATTTCCAATGTCATGTTGTTTTCAGGTATACAGCAAAGTGAATTATACACACACTTATGTGTGTGTACTCAGTTGTGAAGCTGTGTCCAACTCTCTGGGCCCCATGGAGTGTAGCCCACCAGGTTCCTCTGTCCATTGGATTTTCCAGGCAAGAATACTGGAATGGGTTGTCATTTCCTTTTCCAGGGGATCTTCCCAAACCAGGGATCGAGCCTGTGTCTCCTGCAGCTCCTGCATTAGCAGGCACATTCTACATGTATTCAGTCTGTTTTAGATTCTTTTCACATATAGGCCACTATAAGTATTGACTTACATGTGAAATGTATTGGGTAGAGTTGCCTGGGCTGTATTTATTTTAAAATTTTATTTTTTTCCTAAGACATTTTATTTTATTTTTATGCTCTCTCTTTTTTTAATTGAAGTATAGTAGCCTCCTAAGTGGCTTAGTGGTAAAGAATCCATCTGCCAAGCAAGAGATGCAGGTTCAATCCCTGGTTGGGAAGATCCCCTGGAGAAGGAAATGGTAACTCACTCCAGTATTCTCGCCTGGGTAATCCCATGGACAGAGGAGCCTGGTGGGCTACAGTCCATGGGGTCCCAGAAGAGTCAGCCACAACTTAGCAACTGATAAACAACAACAACAATCCAAATCTAGGGGAAAAGTTGGGTGGGTGTACAAGTGAAACAAAACTGGCTAATATGTTGATAATTGTTGAAGCTAGGTGATGAGTACCTAGGGATTCATTATACTATTCTCTCTACTTCTGTATATCTGAAATTTTTCAGTTAAAAGAATGAAAAAAAATCCTCATAGGTCCCATGAATGTTAGAAAATATACGTGAAAGTGCTGTAGTTTGGAATAATACCATTTTCAAGCACTTACTGTGTGCCGTAAGCCACAGAACACTTTATGTACATTATTTCATTGAAGTATCAGAACAGTTGCATGAATTAGGTAATTGTTATTATCTGCATTTTAGAGATGAGGAAAAAGACACAGAATCTAAGCAACTCACCCAAGGTCACATAGCTAATTTACCAAAATCAGATTCAAACCTTAGCAGACCTCCAGAGCCATGCTCCATTGCCTCTCATCTGATGAGCATTTCAGTAATAACCAATAAGAGCTGCCATTTTTTGTTCCATCTAAATGCCTCCTCGACATTATCTCTGACTTGTTCGCTTTTTCCCTTTTCCTCCTTATGCCCACTGTTTAAAAGTATCTTTCCTAAACAGTGGAGAAACAAAATAATTTCCTTGACATCATTAGTTAACAATTCAGGAGTATTGATCAAGAATATTATATTTCTCAGAGAGGAAAAGGTTAGTAAGGCTTGAAGAAGTAAGAAAAAACCCTTCTGGACTTGGAGCTTCAGCATCCCACAGACCCACTTTGAGAAGCTGAGAAATCTCTGAACCTTCTCCCCCAGAGAAAGCACATGTATACATATACACACAAAATTTGCATTCCATATCAAGAAGCTTGTGAATTCCCTGAAAGCCATCTGTGAATCCCTGACCTAGATAAGAGAGGGGAGAATATTCCAGGCAGAGGTCCCAGTACTATTAGTTACAGGAAGTGAGGGGAACCATCTGCTGGACCGCTTAGTGCTTGTAAGGAAATACGAAATCAGACCAGAGGGGCAGAGAGGTAACCAGGCAAAGAGGACACTGGATAGCCCACTGTTCTTACACTTGGATCCCACCCCTGGGAATTTATCTTAAGAAAAAAATTCATATAATCATTATTTCCAACACTAAAATATCTACATAAGATAGTATCATAATACAATCTAATACTGTAACTCAGAAAAAACTGGAAACAACCTAAATTTTGATAATAGAAAGATATTAAAAATTAGGGTGCTTCAAATTGCTAGAATAATGTTTAGCCATTAAACACAGTAATTCTAAATCCTTTGCATAAGTGTCTAGAAAAATTGGCCAAGATTTTAAAATAGGCAGAAGAGATTACTGGCATCCTTTCTGTGGAATGCTAGGCATTATCTAGTGAATCAGCTGAGGATAAATTGATTCTACAGGGATGTGTACTTCCAATTGTCTTTCTTCTAACCAGGCTATTTTACAGTTCTTTGGGAAGTTAAATTATAGAAAACTGATAGTGATGTAAAAGATATTTGTTCACAAAAATGCACATGAATTTTGTTGATAGAAATATAATTAATTTCCACCCTGTAAACAGATGACCCAAAACATTATATTGCCCTGTAAGATATTAATCAGATTTTCATCTCTTAGCAAATTTATTTCAGCATTCCTCTTTATCTACTCTTCAATTTCTTCTTTGAATTGGTCATAATATCTTACTGATCATGTTAATTAACTAGGTGAAAAATCCTTAGCATCTGTGTTAGTTACTTATTGCTTAATAACAAATAACCCCTACTCTTAGTGGCTATAAGTGGTGTGTGCTAATTTGTTTCAGTATTGTCTGACTCTTTGTGACCCAATGAACTGTAGCCCATCAGGCTCCTCTGTCTAAGGAATCTTCCAGGAAAGAAGACTGGAGTGGGTAGCCATGTCTTCCCCCAGGGGATCTTCCTGACCCAGGGATTGAACCTGTGTCTCTTATTTCTCCTGCATTGGCAGGTGGATTCTTTACCACTAGCATCACCTGGGAAGCCCAGTGGCTAAAAAGCAGACATTTATTATGTCATAATTTCTATGAAACACAAGCTGGAATCAAGATTGCAGGGAAAAATATCAATAACCTCAAATATGCAGATGACATCATTCTTATGGCAGAAAGCGAAGAAGAACTAAAGAGTATCTTGATGAAAGTGAAAGAGGAGAGTGAAAAAGTTGGCTTAAAACTCAACATTCAGAAAACTAAGATCATGGCATCCAGTCCCATCACTTCATGGCAAATAGATGGGGGAAACAATGGAAACAATGAGAGATTTTATATTTGGGGGCTCCAAAATAACTGCAGATGGTGACTGCAGCCATGAAATTAAAAAATGCTTGCTCCTTGGAAGAAAAGCTATGACCACCTAGATAGCATATTGAAAAGCAGAGACATTACTTTGTCAGCAAAGGTCTGTCTAGTCAAGGCTATGGTTTTTCCAGTGGTCATGTATGGATGTGAAAGTTGGACTATAGAGAAAGCTGAGCGCCAAAGAATTGATGCTTTTCAAGTGTGGTGTTGGAGAAGACTCTTGAGAGTCCCTTGGACTGCAATGAGACCAAACCAGTCAATCCTAAAGGAAATCAGTCCTGAATATTCATTGGAAGGACTGATGCTGAAGCTGAAACTCCAATACTTTGGCCACCTGATGTGAAGAACTGACTTATTGGAAAAGACCCTGATGCCGGGAAAGGATGAAGGCAGGAGGAGAAGGGGATGACAGAGGACAAGATAGTTGGATGGCATCACCAACTCAATGGGCATGAGTTTGAGCAAGCTCCAGGAGTTGACGATGGACAGGGAAGCCTGGCATGCTGCAGTCCATGGGGTAGCAGAGTAGGACATGATGGAGCGAATGAAATGAACTGAACTGAACTGAATTTCTGTGAGCTAAGAATCTGCAAGTAACTTAGTTGGGTGTGGGTCAGGATATCTCATGAGACTGCAGCCTTCTCAAGGCTTAACTGAGAAAGGGTCCAATTCTAAGCTCATTCATGCAGTTTTTGACAGGTCCCAGAAGATCTACTTCTAAACTCACTCACATGGGCATCTTCACAGTGCTGTCTCATGATATGCCAGCTGGCTCCTCTCAGAGCTGAGGGATCCAAGACAGACACACACACGCAGAGAACACACCATGTGAAAGCCACAGTCTTTTTATAACCTGGTGTGACATCGTCATTTCTGTCATACTCTATTCCTATGAGGCTTCCAGCTAAAATTTGTTTCAAGCTGAAGATATTTGATAATAAACAGATACAAGAAGAGGTGTTTTTCTCCCTAAACTCCCTTTGTCTGCCTAAAAGCAGAGCCTCCCAATAGAAGCTTCTTCCAAGGAAGAAGACAAACCAGGGAAGGTTGACCCTATCACCAGAGAGGGCTGACAGCACCAGGATAAGAGATTACCTAAACAGACATTTGATAGATTTTATCTTCTTGGGCTCCAAAATCACTGCAGATGGTGACTGCAGCCATGAAATTTAAAAAATGCTTGCTCCTTGGAAGGAAAGCTAGGACAAACGTAGTTGTGTTGTTGTGCTTAGTTGCTCAGTCATGTCTGACCCTTTGAGACTGCATGGACCGTAGCTCGCCAAGCTCCTCTGTCTGTGGGATTTTTCAAGCAAAAATACCGGAATGGGTTGCCATTTATTTTTTAATTGGCCATGCTGTGCAGCTTGCAGGATCTTAGCTTCCCAACCAGGGATGGAACCCGAGCCCCCTTCAGTGGAAGCACAGAGTACTAACCACCGGACCGCCAGGGAATTCCCTGCTTACCCTATTAAGATGGTATATAAGCTCCAAATTCTAACTGCCTCCTTGAGTCACATTTTCCTGTGTGCCTCTGCAAATATATGTGATTTAGAATTTGTCTTTTCTCCTGTTGATATGTCTTTTATCAGTTTAATTCATAGGCTCCCGATCACTAAATCTAAGGGAATGGAGGAAAAGGTTTTCCTTCCTGACACTTAGAAGCCAGTCAGTAAAAGCAGCCAAGCTCAAGGTGAGGGGACTACACAAGGCCATGACAAGCAGGAGGCAGAAATCATCGGGGTCATTTTAGAAGCTGCATCACAACATGTTTGCACAAAAGTCAGGCTTTTAAGTCTGAAAATAATACTGTAGCGCAAAGAAAAGATTTATGATATAAAATCACACAAAAAGAACAGACTAAAAAATGAATACATACCATTATTTCAAACATTGAAATAATACTATGCCTATGGACAAGTACTGGCAGAGAAACAGAGAAAAAGAAATATCTAAGAATGTAACAGCTATGTGAGAGTGGAGTTTAAAATCTGGGGTTCTTTTTCATTCTTTCATTAATTCTTTTTCTTTAAAATTATTTCAAATATTATTTTGTTTTCAACTCAAAACCAAAAATCAAAAGAAGGTTTGATCTTATCAGGATACAAAATATGAAGTCCTAAATTGATCAAACAGGAATGCATCAGGATGAAAGCAAAATTTCTTTAAGTGAGAAAAAAAGAAACTGTACTTCAGGAAAGCAATCAAAGTGTAGTCACTTGAGATTTGAATGTGAAAAAAAGAAAATGAAAAGTGATTTCACTGTACCATTGGAATCTTTCTTCTTAGCAAACTTTGAGTCAGAACGATAGGCAGATTGGAATAATTGAGAGGAAGGAGGTCCCCTGGGGAGCCGCTTCAGTCTTAGAGAGCCCAGGCTCTGAGCCTCAGCACATCTGTGATCACCTGTGACACATTCTCCCACCGAAGCTGCAGAAGAAATCCAAGTCAGGAGACAGAAATCTTAATTATTCAAGCTGTGAAAACAGCATGTCCTTTGAAATCTTCTAATTGATTTGCATACCACTGGGTTCAGTGAGTTTAAGATACATAGCCACCATTGCTGCTCCAAAGCCAGTTTTGAATAAAGGAATTGTCTTCAGTTTCTGTTGCATTTTCTCTAAATTAATAAACTGAGGCAAATTTAGAGCCCGGGGGACTAAGTACTCTGAACTCTTTTTGAATAAGTGAGTTGGCTAGGTCTGCTCCCTAGCCAACACATCAATAACGGATAGAGCACTAGTTCATGGTTAACAGCTGTTTTTCTGAGAGGTGGAGAGAGAAAAGCCCTGAGCTGCGGCATTTGCTGGGATAATACTCCTAGTAGGGGCATGTTTGCAAAGTCATTGAGTGAAGAACTGGGGAGAGATATGCAGTTATTACTCACTGTTGTACAGGACTTTCACCTTGCAGAATCAGTCAATATAAACACCTTCAAGAAGGCAGGTAATGGCAAAATGTAGTAGAATAAGGAAGTGGTGAGTTTTGATTGTTTTTTGGTCTTTGTTCTTGATGAAATTATTTAATTGTAGTGTATATAAGTTAATTTTTAATAATGGCATTGTTTAACAGCTGGCTCACAAAATTCCTGAAAATTGAACAGTTGGCTCTTGTGAGCTGTTATTAATATAGAACAGTTCTAACATAACACTAAAAGCCAAAAGTTTGCTATCAGTTAAGTAATAGTGAAAGGTAAGTGGTTATTGGCAGCAAAAATGATTGGCCTAAAAATTAGGAATTTGCAGAAGACAGTTTTATCACCAGATTTCTTTTCATTTAGAATTAATTTCCCAGGTATAAATACAAATGTATATGTTGATCTGAGACTTCAATTTGGAGGAACTTGTGAGTGTAGACATGAATGACTTTAGAAAAAGGTAATTTCTGCTAGAATCTAACAATCAAATGGCTCTAAAATACAACCCATCAAGAGATCTAAATAGGAAGTTCATAGAAAAGAACTAGAAAGGCCCTTCATCATATAATCAAAAGACTCATCTTTCAAGAGAATGAGAAGACAAGCCACAGACTGGAAGAAAATATTTGGAAGAGACATATCTGATATAGGAATGTTACTCACAATATACAAAGAACTCTTTAAACTCAACAGTGAGAAAACAATCTAATTTAAAAGTGAGCAGAAGACCTGACAGCTCACAGAGAAGAGGTACAGATGGCAAACAAACATGTGAAAAGATGCGAAATATCACACATCATTGTGAAAGCGAAATCGCTCAGTTGTGTCCTACTGTTTGCCACCCCGTGGACTATACAGTCCATGGATTCTCCAGGCAAGAATGCTGGAGTGGGTAGCCTTTCCCTTCTTCAGGGGATCTTCCTAACCCAGAGATTGAACCCAGGTCTCCTACATTGCAGGGGGATTCTTTACCAGCTGAGCCATAGGGAATTGCAAATTATAACATCAGTAAAATACCATACTATACACCTGTTAGAACAGCCAAAATCCAAAACACTAATAACACCAAGTTCTGAAAAGGACGTGGAGCAATAGGAACTCTCATTTATTGTAGCGGAAATGCAAAATGTTAAGTCACTTTTTGGAAGACGGTTAGAAAATTAAATGTACTCATCCTATGATCCAGCAATTGAACTCCTTATCAAAATGAGCTGAAAACTTATGTTTGTACAAAACTCTACAGGCAGACATTTCTAGCAATATCATAATTTTATTCATAATTGGCAAAAGTTGGCAGCAACCAAGATATCTTTCAATAAATACATGAATGAATAAACCGTAGTACATCCAGACAGTGGAATGTTATTCAGCACTAAAAAAAAAAGATCTATCAAGCCATGAAAAAATAAAGAGATATCTTAAATGCATATCAGTTTGTGAAAAAAAAAGCTAATCTGAAAAGGCTACATACAGTGCGATTCCAACTATGTGACATTCTGAAAAAGGCAAAACTATGGAGAGAGTGAAAAGATCAGTGGTTGTCAGAAGTTAGGAGCATGGAAGGGATGAATTAGCAGAGCACAGAGTATCTTTAGGGCAGTGAAACTACTCTGTAGGATACTATAATGGTAGATACATGTCATCATAAAGTTGTCCAAATTCAAAGAATGGACAAGAGTGAACTAGAATGTAAACTATGGAATTTAGGTGATGCTGATGTGTCAACATGTATCAGTTGTAACAAATGTATCACTCTCGTGGGAGATGATGATAGTGGGGGAGGCTATGTCTGTGTGGGGGCAGGTGATACGGTATAATGGAACTCTGTATCTTGTACTCAATTTTGCTGTGAACCTAGAAGTGTTCTAAAAAAAATGGCTCATCTAGACTAAAAAAGGCAATGGCACCCCACTCCAGTACTCTTGCCTGGCAAATCCCATGGATGGAGGAGCCTGATAGGCTGCAGTCCATGGGGTCGCTAGGAGCTGGACACGACTGAGCAACTTGACTTTCACTTTTCACTTTCATACATTAGAGAAGGAAATGGCAACCCACTCTAGTGTTCTTGCCTGGAGAATCCCAGGGACGGGGGAGCCTGGTGGGCTGCCGTCTATGGGGTCTCACAGAGTCGGACACGACTGAAGTGACTTAGCAGTAGCAGTAGTAGACTAAAAAAAGAACTCATCTAAAAAAAGAACTCATCTACACTCATAATAGACATCAAATTAGAACCACTGAAATGTTATCTCCTACTATCTGATTAGCAAAAAACGGAAAGGTTGATAACACACTCTTGGTGAGTCTGTGGGAAAACAGACACTTGCTTACTCCACTGATAAGACTGTCAATTTCTATAACCCCAGTGGAGGACAGCCCGGCAATAACTCTCAAAATTACAAGTGTGTGCACCCTTTGACACAACAGTTTCATTTCAGGGAACTTACTCTAAGGCTCTGCTCCTCCATGTGTGAAATGACGATGGACAAAGTTATCCATTGCAATGATTTTTTTGGTGGCAAAGATTGAAAAGAGATAACATATTCATCATTAAATAAAGTTCAAATAAGACTTCCCTAGGAATGCAGAAGCTTTTTAGGTACTAAAACAGAAATATTTCCTGGATGGATTAATAGAAAAGGAAGAGGCAAAACTGAGTGGTTATCTGTTTTAAGTTGAAAAATAAAACACTAGGAGATGCATTCACATTCCTATATATTATCAACATAAAGAATATCTCTGGAAAGATATACAGTTAATAATAGTAGTTACCTATTGGGAGAGTGTGGGGATTGAACAAATAATGGAGGGACAGAAAGAAGACTTCTCTGTATTTTTTAAAATCATGTGAATATACTTAATATGCAATAAAGCAAATATTTAAGCACAGACTCAGAAAAAATATATACATAGCCCATGCCCAAGCCGTAAATATACTCCCCCCCCCCAATAAAGTGGAAAACATCTCAAATATCAGTTTTTATTTGAATTTTATAGTTGGAATTTTGGATGATTTTCATAGACATATGCATGTATATGTATGCACACCTGTACACACACACATGCATACATATATATAGGTTTAGAAAAGAAAAAAACATCCTTTGACACCCAGGAACTGATCTGGTACTACCAGCTGCTGGACCTTGGAGTTATTAATACTATGAGCTGGGCTGACACTCACAGCTAGGTCTTAATGCACTCCTGTTGGACATGAACTATTTTCATAGAACATCAGCATCAGACAAGGCCACTCTATGACCATGATGGATTAATACAAAAACAGGACCTCTCCATAACCAAGTCTGAACACAGACAAAACATGGACACTATCCAAGCCATAGAATGCACACATCCTCCTAGCCTGGCTAATGGATGCTGCTGTTGCTGTTCAGTCTCTCAGTCATGTCCGACTCTTTGTGACCCCATGGACTGCAGCACTCCAGGCTTTCCTGTCCATCACCATCTCCTGGAGCTTGCTCAAACTCATGTGCATTGAGTCAGTGATCCCATCCAACCATCTCGTCCTCTGTTGCCCCTGCTCCTCCTGCCTGAACCTCTAGGCAAAGTAAGGTATTTCTTTTTCACCGATATAATTTTAAACAATGATATTTTGGATACTCTATGAGGTTAGAAAACAAGGTTTTTCAGTAAGAAAACAGTGGTCGCTCCAGAATGGGATCATTATAACACTTTGTAGTTACAGCATGTCCTTGGGAGAAACTATGGTTCTTGCCAACTTTGCAGCAAGCTTTATCTGTGTCTGTCCTCCCAACCCCCACCTTGCCTGCCAGCTTGATGAGCTGCAAGACAGACTTACTTTCTCAGATTCCATCTGTGCCTCTGACTACGCATTTTCACACAAGTAGCTTGACCTCTTATGCTTCAGTTACCTCCACTGTAAACTGAGGATACCGACTACATAGGGTTGAGAAATAAACAAGATAATGTTTGTAAATAGTCCAACATGTTACACGGATATAGTGTATACTCAAAAAAAAAAAAAATATTATCTGTCTCCACACAACTTAGTGGCTGAACAACAACCACAGAGGTAGATTTCATAGGTCAGATAAGTTGTTAACTCCTGGTCTAGGATATAAAAACAAATCCTGTCTAATGAGAGTCTGTTAGATTTCATCCTGCCATATGATACTCTGTTTACTGAGTGCCTGCACTCTTGCCAGCAATGAGGAGAGAAACTTCATTACACAAGGAAAAGTTCAGCCCTTTGTCAGGGCCACCAATGCAACCTGAAAGGTGAAGAGTTTACCACTCAGGGAAATGATGGATGCAGGATTCTTTTTTTTTTCTTTCAATTTTACTGAGATATAATTGATATATAACACTTATTCATTTTCAGTTCAGTTCAGTAGCTCAGTCATGTCCGACTCTTTGTGACCTCATGGACTGCAACAGGCCAGGACACCCTGTCCATCACCAACTCCCAAAATCATGTCCACTGAGTCGGTGATGCCATCCAATCATCTCATCTTCTGTCGTCCCCGTCTCCTCCCGCCTTTAATCTTTCCCAGCCTCAGGGTCTTTTCAAATGAGTCAGCTCTTCCCATCAGGTGGCCAAAGTACTGGAGTTTCAGCAGCAACATCAGTCCTTCCAATGAACACCCAGGACTGATCTCCTTTAGGGTGGACTGGTTGGATCTCCTTGCAGTCCAAGGGACTCTTAAGAGTCTTCTCCAACACCACAGTTCAAAAGCATCAATACCTCGGCGCTCAGCTTTCTTTATAGTCCAACTCTCACATACATGACTACTGGAAAAACCATAGCCTTGATGAGATGGATCTTTGTTGGCAAAGTAATGTCTCTGCTTTTCAATATGTTATCTAGGTTGGTCATAACTTTTCTTCCAAGGAGTAAGCGTCTTTTAATTTCATGGCTGCAGTCACCATCTGCAGTGATTTTGAAGCCCCAAAAAACAAAGTTTGCCACTGTTTCCACTGTTTCCCCATCTATTTGCCATGAAGTGATGGGACCGGGTGCCATTATCTTAGTTTTCTGAATGTTGAGGTTTAAGCCAACTTTTTCACTCTCCTCTTTCACTTTCATCAAGAGGCTTTTGAGTTCTTCTTCACTTTCTGCCATACGGGTGGTGTCATCTGCATCTCTGAGGTTATTGATATTTCTCCCAGCAATCTTGATTCCAGTTTGTACTTCCTCCAGCCCAGCATTTCTCATGATGTACTCTGCATATAATTTAAATAAGCACAGTGACAATATACAGCCTTGATTTACTCCTTTTCCTATTTGGAACCAGTCTGTTGTTCCATGTCCAGTTCTAACTGTTGCTTCCTGACCTGCATACAGGTTTCTCAAGAGGCAGGTCATGTGGTCTGGTATTCCCATTTCTTTCAGAATTTTCCACACTTTATTGTGATCCACACAGTCAAAGGCTTTGGCATAGTCAATAAAGCAGAAATAGATGTTTTTCTGGAACTCTCTTGCTTTTTTGATGATCCAACGGATGTTGGCAATTTGATCTCTGGTTCCTCTGCCTTTTCTAAAACCAGCTTGGATATCTGGAAGTTCATAGTTCATGTATTGTTGAAGCCTGGCTTGGAGAATTTTGAGCATTACTTAACTAGCATGTGAGATGATCATGAACTCCTTATTGCAAAATTCAGACTTAAATTGAAGAAAATAGGGGGAAACACTAGACCATTCAGGTATGACCTAAATCAAATCCTTTATGATTATACAGTGGAAGTGACAAATAGATTAAAGGGATTAGATCTGATAGACAGATTGCCTGATGAACTATGGATGGAGGTTCACTATATTGTACAGAAGACAGGGATCAAGACCGTCCCCAAGAAAAATAAATGCAAAAAAGCAAAATGGTTGTCTGAGGAGGCCTTACAAATAGCTGTGAAAAGAAGAGAAGTGAAAAGCAAAGGAGAAAAGGAAAGATATATTCATTTGAATGCAGAGTTCCAAAGAATAGGAAGGAGAGATAAGAAAGCCTTCCTCAGTGATCAGTGCAAAGAAATAGAGGAAAACAATAGAATTAGAAAGACTAGAGATCTCGTCAAGAAAATGAGAAATGCCAAGGGAACAATTCATGCAAAGATGGGCACAATAAAGGACAGAAATGGTATGGACCTAAAAGAAGCAGAAGATATTAAGAAGAGGTGGCAAGAATACACAGAAGAACTGTACAAAAAATGCTCTTCACAACCCAGATAATCACAATGGTGTGATTACTCACCTAGAGCCAGACATCCTGGAATGCGAAGTCAAGTGGGTCTTAGGAAGCATCACTACGAAAAAAGCTAGTAGAGGTGATGGAATTCCAGTTAAGCTATTTCAAATCCTAAAAGGTGATGCTGTGAAAGTGCTGCACTTAATACGCCAGCAAATTTGGAAAACTCAGCAGTGGCCTCAGGACTGGAAAAGGTCAGTTTTCATTCCAGTCTCTAAGAAAGGCAATGCCAAAGAATGCTCAATTCCTATTCATTTTAGGTGTACAGTATAAATATCAGTATTCTGATTAATAACAGTTTAGCATACCTCCAGTTCCAATAGCTACTAGAATTTACATTATATGCTGTTTTAAGTGGGGTTTCCCAGGCGGCTCAGTGGTAAAGAATCCACCTGCCAATGCAGGAGATGCAGGAGACGCAGGTCCCTGGAGGATGAAATGGCAACCCACTCCAGTATTCTTGCCTGAAAAAAAAATCCCATGAACAGAGGAACCCTGGGGTCCATGGGGTTTCAAAGAGTCAGACAAGACTGAGCACACACACGTGCTGTTGTAATTGGTAATAATATGTTGTTAAAAGAAAGAAAGAGAGAGAGGGAGGGAGGAAAGAAAAGAAGAGGGAAGGAGGAGAAAGGAGAGAGGGAGACTATAAACATAAGCCCAGAGATGGATTTTCTTTGTGATGTCCTAGAAGGCAGAGCACTTCTGAGCTGGAGATAAACTTGTATCTGATCCTACCTGTAACATTTCTGAACCACTTTACTTAATCATCTTCTAAGATTTGATCTTTTTCTTTTTGTCCTGAACTATACATAATTAAATCTGGATGACCTACGACCCAGCAATCCCACTGCTGGGCATACACATTGAGGAAACCAGAATTGAAAGAGACACGTGTACCCCAATGTTTATTGCAGCACTGTTTACAATAGCCAGGACATGGAAGCAACCTAGATGTCCATCTTATCCAGTGGACATCTATTGGATGTCCATCTAAAACATCTATTTCTGCCATCCATCTAGATGAATGGATAAGAAAGCTCTGGTACATATACACAGTAGACTATTACTCAGCTATTAAAAAAAATGCATTTGAATCAGTTCTAATGAGGTGGATGAAACTGGAGCCTATTATACAGAGTGAAGTAAGTCAGAAAGAAAAACACCAATACAGTATATTAATGCATATATATGGAAGTTAGAAAGATGGTAATGATGACCTTATATGTGAGACAGCAAAAGAGACACAGATGTAAAGAACAGAGTTTTGGACTCGGTGGGAGAAGGTGAGGGTGGGATGATTTGAGAGAAGAGCATTGAAACATGTATATTATCTTATGTGAAATAGATCGCCAGTCCAGGTTTGATGCATGAGACAAGGTGCTCAGGTTGTTTCACTGGGATGACCCTGAGGGATGGTGTGGGGAGGGAAGTGAGAGGGAGGGTCAGGATGGGGAACACATGTACACCCATGGCTGATTCATGTCAATGTATGGCAAAAACCACTACAATATTTTAGAGTAATTAGCCTCCAGTTAAAATAAATAAATTAATTAAAAATAAATACATAAATCTGGATAACTGACCATCCTATTCTCTAATACTAGCTGCATTCAAATGGAGCCAGGAAAAAAGTACAAAATACATCAAGACCATTTAAGTATGAGTGTCAAATACATCTTTGAAGAAAACTCATCAAGCAAAAAAAAAAACAAACCTTCTTTCAGAATTAAAAATATTTATATCCTTTGACTTAATAAAAATATATCTGAAGGAAAGAATTACAACTATGCAAACACTTTTATGACAAAATATTTACCAAACATTATTTATAATGGTGGAACATTGGTAACAATCTAAAGATACAACAGTTGAAGATTTATTAATTAGGGTATTTCAACTGCATGGGCTATTATGCAGCCATTTTAAAAAGTTTTATTTCTGAATAATTTATAAGCCCCTAGAAAAATGCTTATATAAAATTGTTATTTAAAATGCAGAAAGTAGGGACTTCTCTGGTGGTCCAGTGACTAAGACTCTGTGCTCCCAATGCAGGGGGAGCAACCCTATTAACTGTAGCCTGCTGGACTCCTCTGTCCATGGGATTTCCCAGGCAAGAATACTGGAGTGGGTTGCCATTTTCTTCCCCAGCGGATTTTCCCAACCCAGGGATCAAACCAGTGTCTTAGGCATTGCAAACAGGCTCTTGCATTGCAGGCAGATTCTGTACCACTGAGCCACCAGGAGGGCTGAGATTATGTCCCTCATTCTTTCCACATTTTGGTATTTTTGCAACTTTTTTGTGATGAGCACACTATATTTTCCTCTTGCTGTTTCTTCATCTATTTTTTATTATCCTTACATAACTCTTAGAGCCCTGAGCAACAGCACCCTCAAGGAGTTGTGCTGTGGAGGAGCGAGTACAATACTAAAGAAATGGAGGCTAGAACTCACCATCCTAAGAACTCAAGTAGGATGCATCCAAAACTAACTAATGTCAGACATTGTTTTTCACATGAGATTTTAATTTGCTTAGAATTTTTTTTAAGTTACTGTAATTCCAACTCCCAGAGGGAGTTAGAAGGGAAGTCTAGATAATAAATATGTAGCAGGCTTATAAAACAACACATCTAGATTGGAAGTGTACAAGAACAGGAGGCTCCAGGAGGAGTATCTCCAGGAAAGCATGGAGATCATGAGTTGTCTGATATGTTTGGTTCTATAAAATCCTATAATAAGAAGCTGTTGTAGTATATGGCAAGAATTAACAATTGATATAGAGAAAATTGAGCAAATAAAAATAATAATTATTAAATCTGGAAAAAAGAAATATGTATCAGAAAAGAAATATAATTTATGTATAATTCATGCTTCAATAGTCAATTATACTTAGTCATGTTGGATTAACTAAACTTGTCTACATAATTATATTGGAACGATGGGAGGAGTGGAAGAAGAGAATAGTTGAAGAATGCTAAATCTCTGTATGCTGCAATTTCAAACTAATGTAATAATAATAATAAGTGAAACAGATAAATCAAGAAATAACAGTGTTAGCATATTATTTAGTACCATGGAGTTGAGGACCAGAAGACCAACTGAAATAGACGGGGAAAAAAGTTGGTCTAATGAGCAGGATTGGGGCAGAAAGGGATGGGATAGGAATGAGGACATTAAACCCTTTTAGAATCACATTATTTGACTTTTTAACTTCATACAGCCATTAAAAATGGTTTTATTTTTATTTTTTTAAATTAACCACAGAACCACAATGAGATATTACTTCATGCTTATTGAGATGGCTACTATAAAATGAACAAAAGCAATTAGAAAATAACAAGTGTAGCTGAAGATGTGGAGAAATAACAATCCTGTGCACGGTTGTACACTGTTGGTAGGAATGTAACATGGTGCAGCCACTATGGAAAACAGTATGGCAGTTCCTCAAAAAAATCAAAAATAGAATTACCATATGATCCAGAAATTCTGCTTCTGGATGCATAACCCAAAAGAATGTAAACCAAGGTCTCAACGAGATATTTGTATACGCATGTTCACAGCAGCACTATTCACAACAGCCAAATGGGGGAAGCAACCCAAGTGTCCATAAATGGGTAAATAAAATGTGCTATATACATACAATTGTATGTTATTCAGCCTTAAAAGGCAAAGAAATTCTGACACATGCTACAACATGGATGAATCCTGATGACATTATACCAAGTGAAATAAGCCAGTCACAAAAAGATAAACACTTCTGTATCATTACACTTATATGAGGTTCCCAGCGTAATCAAATTCATAGAGACAGAAAGCAGAAAGGTGGTTGACAGGAGCTGAAAGGAAGGGGAATGGTTAGCTGTTGTTTAATGAGGGTAGAATTTCAGCTTTGCAAGATGAAAAGAGCTCTGGAGATTGATTGTACAACAGTGTTAACATACTTAATGCCATGAACTATATACTTAAAAATGGTTAAGATAGTAAATGACATGCTATGTGTATTTAACTGCAATTACAATTTTTTTTTAATTAACCAAAGTAGTTGGAATTCAGACTGCATAGGATTAAGATATGTGCTCTGCTGTTATACTCTCCTGTGGAGTATAATAATCTTTAGCTGAGCTCTAGACTGCAACTGCACATATTAAGACAGCAAGAAATTACAAACATACCTCAAGAGAATGCAATATATTTTCCTTTTAAATGATGAATAGGCTTAGAGTCAGTTCAGTTGCTCAGTCGTGTCCGACTGTTTGTGACCCCATGGACTGCAGCACTCCAGGCTTCCCTGTCCATCACCAGCTCCCAGAGCTTGCTCAAACTCATGTTCATCGAGTTGATGATACTATCCAACCACCTCATCCTCTGTTGTCCCCTTCTCCTCCTGCCTTCAATCTTTCCCAGCATCAGGGTCTTTTCCAATGAGTCAGTTCTTCACATCAGGTGGCCAAAATATTGGAGTTTCAGCTTCAACATCAGTCCTTCCAATGAATATTCAGGACTGATTTCCTTTAGGATTGACTGGTTTGGTCTCATTGCAATCCAAGGGACTCTCAAGAGTCTTCTCCAACACCACACTTCAAAAACATCAATTCTTTGGTGCTAAGCTTTCTTTATGGTCCAGCTCTCACATCCATACATGACTACTGGAAAAACCATAGCTTTGACTAGACAGACCTTTGTCAGCAAAGTAATGTCTCTGTTTTTTAATATGCTGTCTAGGTTTGTCATAGCTTTTCTTAGAAAGAGCAAGCATCTTTTAATTTCATGGCTGCAGTACCATCCGCAGTTATTTTGGAGCCCAAGAAAATAAAGTCTGTCATGATTTCCATTGTTTCCCATCTATTTGCCATGAAGTGATGGGACCAGAGCCATGATCTTAGTCTTTTGGATGTTGAGTTTTAAGGCAGCTTTTTCACTCTCCTCTTTCACTTCCATTAAGAGGCTCTTTAATTCCTCTTCTCTTTCTGCTGTAAGGGTGGCATCATCTGCATATCTGAAGTTATTGATATTTCTCCCAGCAATGTTAATTCTGGCTTGTGCTTCATCCAGCCCAGCATTTTGCATGATGAACTCTGCATATAAGTTGAATAAGCAAGCTTACAACATCTGACTAAATTTAGAATGTAAAAGGAAGGAGTTTTAGTCATCCTAACTAATACCTGGAAACTAGCTTGACATCAAGCTAACATCAGTGTCAAATTAATTGATGGTTACGTTCAATATTCATTCAACAAATGTTACTTGATCACTGACGATGTGCCAGGCACTGTGCTGGACACTGAAACTATCTTGTAATTCATGAGCCAACTTAAGAAAGAGAGTTTAAATCAGGAAGAGCAAGGTCTGAGTGCCTATGGGGTACTAAGCACTCTGCCAGCTTTATACACATTATCTCCACTAAGTTACAATCCATTATATACATGGAGTTATACTTCATTAGCAATCAAACTATAAGCCAATTACTTTTATGCAATAGGCATCCTGGATGTCTATGATATTTTTTCCAGTCAACATATAATGGATTTATCTATTACTGAAGAACACATATCTAAGTATGCCCCATCTTTTAAACCACATTTACTTTAATGCCTTTGATTTTCAGGTTGACAGTTTCTGCTTCAAATTCTTCTTTGCAATCCCACCACAGCTCCTCCTTAATTCCCATAGCTGGATGTTTTCACACTTCTGTGCTTTATAGTTTTGAATCTCCTTTTTGTATTGCCCCTGAGTTGCAGGGATCAGGGGTTGATGTGTTCACTGCAAGTGTCTAATCTCACAGAGACAAACTAATTGTTCCATTTTGCCCCAGAACTGAACAGGTTTTCAGGTCATGACTTAGCTTTAAAACTGAGAAAGTACTTGGCAAACTCACTTTCAGCCAAGTGAAGTCCCATGTTCTGGGAACCCCTTAGTTCTGAAGTTGGTCATCCTAACTCTCAGTTTTCTCTTCTCGTTGTCTGTCTTGATATTGTGTGTGTGTGTGTGTGTGTGTGTATTTATATAAAGTCAAAGGCTCAGCTGAGCAGGAGCGAACTGAGCTGCCAGATGTTCAGAGTGCTCAATTAAAGCAAGAAGCTATTAATAAAATGAAAATAAGAATCAAGCCTTTCATCACTTACTGTGATATTATAAGCAAGAGACTAAAACCAAAGTTCTGACTCCCTCTCCTTGCATTTTTCCCCAGGGGAACACGACAGGTCAGGTAGATCAGCACGATATGGGGGGTGAGGAGTAAGGGGGTTTATAGGATGGCTAGGAGTGGAAAAGTACTGAGTCACAGTGGGAAAGTACTAGTACTGAGTCAGACGGAGAAAGTCTCTTCACTGCCTCTCCCTCCCACTTCTCCCACCAATAAGGAAACCTAAGCAAAGGCACAAGGAAAATCTTAGAGAAAAAGACCCCCAAGAGATGGCTCCTTGTCTAGAAATGCAGATATGTAAAACCAGGGACAGCTCGTTCTTGACTAAAACTCCCTTTAGAGGCTGCAGTGTCCTGCCTGTGCAAGTCTAGTAGGGGGCAGTATTCCCCTCAAGACTTGCCAAGTAAGGCCTTTGTAATTGCCTATGGCTGGGCCTGGAAAAAAAAAATTACACACAGGTTTTTGGCCAAGAGCTGGAATATTAATATATCTCTCTCTATGACCCAATAGAAAAATGGACAAAGATTAATATCAAATGGTCCACACACACGAAAACAAATGTTAAATAATTCTTAAATACATGGAATGATATTTGAAAGTGATACAAATTAAACCTGCCCTGAGATGATAGTTTTTTACTTAACACACTGTTATGGTGAGGAAATGGGGAAACAGATACTCCTATTTTAGGAAGGCATATATACTGGTAACCACTGCCTCTACTTCGAGCAATTTCACACCTTCAATCAAAATTACAGATTCAGGTATCTTTGACCAGTAAATACATTCTAGGAATTTATCCTGCATATAGGCCATACCTGTGGAAGACGACATATACACGAATCTTTCCTTGCCATTTATTGTTTATGATAGCAAAAGTTTGGAAAAAAGTTAACAGTTAGGGACTGGTAAAACACAAATATAATACATCCATACACAGAAATACTGCACAGCCGTTCAGAAGATACGTTTTTTTAACTGATTTTTAATTTTCGGCTGCATTGGATCTTTGTTGCTGCACGGGCTTTCTCTAGTTATGGTGATCAGGCGCTACTCTGTACGTTGTGAAGCATGGGCCATAGGGCGGGTGGGCTCAGTAGTTGTGGCCCATGGGCTTAGTTGCCCTGAGCATGTGGACTCTTCCCAGACCGGAGACTGAACCCGTGTCCCCTGCATTGGTAGGCAATTAACCACTGGACCACCAGGAAAATCCTATCATTATGTTTTAAAAGCAAATATGAAACTGTATGTACCATATACACAGTTTGTGTGATAATACGGAGGAAATAACATGTATTTTCTGTTTGGATACAGAAAGATACATAAGAAACTAATAGCAGTGGTTTTCCGGGAGAGAACTAGGTAGCCGGCAACAATAATGGAAAGAGCCATTTCATCATATACTATTTTACACCTTTTGAATTTTGAATCATTTTGAATATAAATCAGAATTTAAGGGACCTCCTTGATGGTCCAGTGGCTAGGACGCCACACTCCCAGTGCAGGGGGCCTGGGTTTGATCCCTGGTTAGGGAGCTATATCCTGCTTGCCTCAACTAAAGATACCATATGCCACAACTAAGACCCAGCACAGCCAAGTAAACGAATAAGTTTTTGGAGAAGGAAATGGCAAACCACTCTAATATTTTTGCCTGGGAAATCTCATGGACAAAGGAGCCTGGCGGGCTACAGTCCATGGCATCTCAAAGAGTCAGACACAACTTAGCAACTGAACAACAACAACACAGAATCAGGCCGATTGTGATTCGGGGAAATAGTTCTTGATGGAAATGCGGCATAAAATGGAGAGCGAAGTGACCTAGCAATACGGAATACACAGTTTTGTAAGAAATTAAAATTTGTGTATAGAATAATGGTTGCAAATATTCAAACAATAAAATCCATGGCTAACGGGGAAAAAAAAGAATTTAAACAACAACAACCAGCAAACCAACCACAAAAACATGGGCTCTCATGTCAGACTGCTAGTTTAAACCTTTCTTCATCACTTACCAGTTGTGTGTGACCTTAGGCAAATTACTTAACCTTATTTTTCTTTCCACATCTACAAAATAGGCACAATGATAGCACTTATTTCAAAGAGTTGTTGTGAGAATTAAAGTCGATCATGGGGGTCAAATATCAGATCAGTGGCAGAGACTCTGGAGCCACACTTCAGGGCTCAAATGCCGGCTCCCCCCCTCCTATGTTGCGTGACCTTGGGCAAGTTATTCAGCCCCACTTTTTCTCAGTTTCTTCATTTGCAAATGGGGACAATAATCAGATTGTGTGAAGATTAAATTAAATAATACTTATAAAGTACTTACAACTGCACTTGGAATATATTAAGTGCTATGTATGTGTTTGTTGAATATTAAATATTTATTTAACACAAATATTAGTTATTACGATTAGCTGTTATCCATCATTGTTGGATTAAACCCTTCTTAGGTTACTTTTCAGAATTATCTTACCTACTCTCAACCTTGCTCCTCTCCTAACTATAATTCTACAAATACACTGCATTTGTTCATATTATTCTGATTCTGGAATGCCATTTCCAACCATGACTGACTGGAGAATGCTAAACTTTCCTTCCAAATGCAGTTCAAAGGTCTCTTCCTCCCTGAAGGTGGTGCTCTCTCCTATGAACTGCCCCATCACAGATCTCTAGTCTGACGTTTCCCACTTGGCTGAATCACCTCCTGCCCCAGACCAGCAGGCAGAGCAGGCAACAATTCATGCCTGTGGGGATAAAGGGGTAAATAGAATACTGACATTTTCAAAGGAACTCAAAAAGGTGAAAGTTTTCTGCTGTGACATGTATCAACTTCATTATTATGCCGGAAAGTCTCTGACTGAGAAAAAAGAAAGAGCTGTTCGGGGACATTTAAAGGAAAGTGGGAATAGAATACTTTGGAAACTACAAGGTATTTTTTTTTTTTTTTTTTTACATTTTTTTTTTAATTTTATTTTATTTTTAAACTTTACATAACTGTATTAGATTTGCCAAATATCAAAATGAATCCGCCACAGGTATACATGTGTTCCCCATCCTGAGCCCTCCTCCCTCCTCCCTCCCCATTCCATCCCTCTGGGTCGTCCCAGTGCACCAGCCCCAAGCATCCAGTATCGTGCATCAAACCTGGACTGGCAACTCGTTTCATACATGATATTTTACATGTTTCAATGCCATTCTCCCAAATCTTCCCACCCTCTCCCTCTCCCACAGAGTCCATAAGACTGTTCTATACATCAGTGTCTCTTTTGCTGTCTCGTACACAGGGTTATTGTTACCATCTTTCTAAATTCCATATATATGCGTTAGTATACTGTATTGGTGTTTTTCTTTCTGGCTTACTTCACTCTGTATAATAGGCTCCAGTTTCATCCACCTCATTAGAACTGATTCAAATGTATTCTTTTTAATGGCTGAATAATACTCCATTGTGTATATGTACCACAGCTTTCTTATCCATTCATCTGCTGATGGACATCTAGGTTGCTTCCATGTCCTGGCTATTATAAACAGTGCTGCGATGAACATTGGGGTACTCGTGTCTCTTTCCCTTCTGGTTTTCTCAGTGTGTATGCCCAGCAGTGGGATTGCTGGATCATAAGGCAGTTCTATTTCCAGTTTTTTAAGGAATCTCCACACTGTTCTCCATAGTGGCTGTACTAGTTTGCATTCCCACCAACAGTGTAAGAGGGTTCCCTTTTCTCCACACCCTCTCCAGCATTTATTACTTGTAGACTTTTGGATCGCTTGGAAACTACAAGGTATTTTTTTAGGTGACTTTTTTGAGGGGCTTGAGGCGGGTTCTGGTTTGTTTTTTGCCTTTGATCAACGTGGACCTGGCTCCCCCTGCTGGATTTAAAGTAAAATATGAATGGACTTGGAGAGTATTGGTGAAATGTCAGACAAATACTGTATGATATCACTTACACATAGAATCTAAAAAATAAAACAAACTAGTGAATATAGCAAAAAAGTAAAATCACAGATATAGATAACAAGGGAAGGGGGAAGGGCAAAATAGGGGTAGGGGATTAAGGGATACAAACTACTATGTATAAAATAAGTAAATTACAAAGATATATTGTACAGCACAGAGAACATAGCCAATATTTTATAATAACTATAAATGAAGCATATATTTTTAAAATTATGAATCACTATGTTGTATACCTGAAACTTATATGGTATTGTACATCAACTGTATTTCAATTTAAAAAATCAATTCATTTATGTAAATGAAGGCAAAGGAAATAAAACTTGTAGCATATTTAAAGTAGTATCTAGAGCTTTCATCAAGGTTCTTATTACAGATGACATCGTTATAGCTATGACATTCCAGCATTCCCATAATGACTGGCTACATAACAATTACAGTTACCTCATGTAACTAGTGAAGTGACTTAGCAGCAGCAGCATGTAACTAGGGCGAGAGGTGTGGCTTTGAAATCTAAGCCCAGGACTGCAGGCCAGGAAGTCCTGAGTGTATATCCTGCTTTGGCAACAGCTGCAAAAAGTGGCCTCTGGCAAATAATTTAGCTTGTTTTTCTTTTTAATTGCACTGTTAATTTTTATTTTACTGTCTGAGTGATGGGCATAAGAATGCTAGTATCATCCTGTTACCATTGAAGCACTTGAATGATATCAGTTGTCAATTGAATACAAGATGTCTCCTATGTGCACAGCAACACTCAGGGCCCTGAGGAATGCAAGAGCAGTACAGTGTTCCTCCCCTCAAGTATCTGTGTGTCCTAAGGGAACGCGGAGGCTCTGTATGGTGCTTCAAAAGGTGTCTGACGTACAGTAAGTCTTCGAGAAACATACATTCACTTCCTTCTTCCACCCTTAAATCTGGCTTCTGCTCAGAGCCAGAATCCCTGATTCCAGGCCTGATAGAACACTTTCTGAGGTGGATTCCTCCCATCTAGATTGCTTGGATTGACTAGATTGTCAACGCCATGAGAACAGGAACCAGGTCTTATTCACGCTCCATTCCTAGTACCAGGACAATGGCTGGCACATGAAATGTGCTCAGTAGTTAGTTGAGTGAATGATTTTCCAAGGAAACTCATTCTATTTTTGGCTTACCCTCATTATTAAAGAAATGAGCTGAAATCTGCTTCCCTGTCACTTGCCTTCACTAGTTCTTATCTTCCCTAATCTAAATAGTTCTCAATAAATGTAAGCTCTTTTTCTACCTCCCCTTCTTGCCTTTCTGTCATCATTGCCCTCATGAATATCACAAGAGACTGTTTAGAGGCCTTGCTAAAATCTAGATACTACTGGCTATACCTCCAGTGTTCCTCTAATCCATTAGCCAAATAATTTAAAACTCACAATGTAATTGAGGAAATTCGTTCTGAAACATGAAACAAAGAGGAATCAAAGCCCTTAAATGTGATGAGTGATTGTGGTCAGGGAGGAGTAAATTCAGGAGTCCAGAAAATGAAACTATCCTTAAGTATAAAAGTGTGAGAAGAGATTTTCTGCAGTTTTGGTGCTGAAACATTTATTCATTCATCTTAAGACCTAGATAAGCAAACGACATGGTACATCCTCTCACACGTTCACTCTCTAGTGGAGGAGACAGTTAACTAGCAGGAGAATTAATCAAATGAACTTAAAAGGTGGTGCTATGAAGAAAAAGGCCACGTGCCGGGAGGGAAAAAAAAATGAGGTGAGGTAGGTAGGGGACAAACATCAGCTTTAGAAAGAACAGGGATCAGAAAGCCTCTCTGAAGAACCATCAAGAAGGAACTTGAGGGACTTCCCTGGTGGGTGGTCCAGTGGTTGAGACCTTGCCTTCAATGCAGGGTGTACGGGTTCGATCCTTGGTCAGGGGGCTGAGAGCCCACATGCCTCCTGGCCAAAAAACCAAAACATAAAACGGAAGCAATATTGTAACAAATTCAATAAAGGCTTTAAAAATGGTCCACAGCAAAAAAAAAAAAAAAAAAAAAAAAAGAAGTGAGAAAAAGCAAGGGTGGGAGGGATTGAAAGCTTAAATTAGACAGGTATTAGAAGCAGACAAGTATAAGAAAAGAAACAAACATGAATTCCAAGAAAAACTTGTATGTAACAAATATCTATTTCAAAATCTTCTGTTTGTTATTGCAGATATTTGAGCATGCCAATAGTTTATATGCTCCCAAAACAATTTGAAGAAACTTATAGAACTATAACAGGAAATTATACAGAAATTAGAATGAAGGTAAAAAGTAAAGACAAACAGGAGAAGAAAAATAAAGTCAATTGCTAGAACTGACATACAAAAGTGCATATTATGCAGTTCTAAACAGTGGCTAGGTCGGGGCTGTATATTTGATTCTGAGCTTCCAGGAACAAAGCAATAGGGAAATATGAACAATTATGAAATTCAGTGTGCCAGTAATAAAAAAAAATGAAGTAGTTCTAAGAGAATTATAACTTCCTGGTATTAGTATCTGAGAGAAATGTTCCTTCATCATGAGTCACTCTATGACATAATGGTCAAAGTCCTTAACAAAGCCCCACAATAAACACAACAGCACGATTCTTAGGGCCATTTCTCAGAACTAGCTTCAGTACATAAAACCAAAGAGCAACTAAGTAAAAGCAACTCTATAGGAGACCAGAGGCAATCCAGCTACACAGCTGATAGCAGCTGCTGTGAATCAGGGATAACATTCAGAATGTCTACAGAAATGGATGGATTACTTACCTTTCAAGTTATCCTCAATGAATATTACTTCTTTCACTTGAACTTTTGATGAACAATGTGTAGTAGAGAATTTGAAGTCATTTCTCTGGCAGGAAACTAGAAGAATGGAAATGACCTTGCTGCTAATTAGTAATTGTTTTGAAAATCAGTGGCGCTGACTAACATTTTTTCAGGGAAGTAAGGGGTCTAACAATGCGATAGCTTGAAAAAATGCCATTTGGAAGTGGACCTAACGTGTTCCTCAAAAAATAGATCTGGACCCACATAATCACTTGGATGGAGGAGGGGATGGGAACCCACTCCAGTATTCTTGTCTGGAGAATACCATGGACAGAGAAGCCTGGTGAGTACAGTCCATAGGGTCGAAAAGAGTTGGACACAACTGAAGTAACTTAGCACGCATGCAATCACATGGACAGATAATGCCTCAGGCTCCAAAGTTCTTCCACTCACATGTGGTCAAGATCATCTTAGCCTCTGTTAGTCAAGAGAAAACCTTAGGAAATTAGTTAAGAAATTTTACTTTCCAGATAGCTGCAAAGTTTATGTGCTGATAAATTTTTTGGCAATAAATCAATTAAATGTTGGAAGATAGCTACCAAAAACAATATTCATTTGTAATAAGAGCTGATCTCAAGCCATGCTTTCTGACAGTAATTTTATATAGAAAAAATCAGAGCCTGCTTAGTGGTAAAAATACAATACAGTATCTTCAGCTTAAAGGTGAATAATTATCTTTCCCTTCTTTAAAAAAAAAAAAAAAAAAAAGCCATGCACTAAGCTCATTTAAAAATGGTTTTAGAGGAGGGAGGAGCTTCTCTGGAGGTTCAGTAGTGAAGACTATGTTCAGGGGGTACAGGTTCCATCCCTGGTCCAGGAACTAAGATCCTGCATGCCATTCAACATGACCAAAAAAAAAAAAAGTGGTTTTAGTTCTTAATGAGCACATTTTGAAAGAAAAAAGGGAAGCTTTCTGCTTGAACCTATAGTTATGTGATCTGTTGGCTTGACAGAGACTGGCTAGCTTGTTGCTGTAGCCCACCAGGCTCCCCAGTCTATGACATTCTCCAGCCAAGACTACTGGACTGGAGTTGATTGCCATGCCCTCCTCCAGGGGATCCTCTGGACCCGGGATTGAACCCCTGTCCCTTACCTCTCCTGCAATGGCAGGTGAGTTCTTTACCACTAGCACCACCTGGGAAGCCCTTAGTTCAACTAAATTTCCCAGCATCCCTTGAAGTTAAGTTTAGGCAAAAGAATTCTGGCCAGTGGAACTGGATGTATTTCACCTTCAGGATGATGCAAGAAACCTCAGAGTGACTTTGGATGCAGTGTATCAAAGATGACAGACCTTTCCATCAGTCTGAGTCACTTAACACCCAAGCCCTTATTGAGCTTATGTGAGAAAGAAATAACTTTATATTGTGTCAAGCCACTGAGATTTCAAAGTTGACTGTTAACAGCAGCTAGTGTATAGTCAATAGGGCATTTAAATCAAATCATGAATATGCTGCTACCTCTCTGTACTTCAGTTTCCTTGACTGTAAAATGGAGATATTAATAGCATTTACCTATTAAATTTGATCTAACAATCGAATATGTTAATGCATGTTAATGTTTCAAACTGTGTCTAGCACATAGTAAACACTCAATTCATGTTAACTATTATGGTTATTATTATTACAAATTTTCCTGGTACTATTAAAATGCAAGTTCCATATAACTCAGATTTCCTTTGACCATTCAGATTGTTGTAACAAGTGATGTCACATTTATGTTACCCACTGCACTGTGCTGATCTATGCCCCCAAGACTACAGGGTTTCAGTACATTTCTTGGTCCCCTTGGGTTGTCCTATACATGCTCTGAAATCATTCTCCTCTGATCTCCGTTTTGTTCTCTGCTAACCACTGTTGAAGTTACTGGCAAGGAGGGGTGACAGAATGAGGAAGGCTTGCTGTCATCTTGTGGTGACCCTGCGGAAGGCACTGCCTCTCATTTGTCCCAAAGCTGTAAACCCTCAAAATGCCAAAACAGACTCCCATCCATTTGTTTCTTTCTTAAAATTTTATTAAATTTTTTTAAATTTGTAAACTCTGTGAAATAACATACTGCATTTCAGGAAATGTCAGAAGCACATTTAAGGAGTTGTTTGCAAATATCACAGAACAAGTTTTAATTTATTTAATTTTCCATTGTCAATCAATGTCAGTCATTCAGCCCACACCACTGAATCCATGAATTTTCAGTCAGTTGCCAGGGCCTCTTTTTAACCCACTTCTTGTCCATACAGTATACCCAGAAACTGCTCTTAGGTTTGGCTCACAGGAATTTTTAACCTGAGGCCCACAGACCTCCCTACCCAGCTGAAATAATCCCCAGGATACCCATGGACAGAAATCAGGAGGCCTGTGATCTTGGATGAGAAAAAAAAAATCATGTTTTAACTTTTACTAATCTCTAATAGAAATTTAGCAATTCCTTTCATCACTAATGAAGGCAACGCTATAGTATAATTAGCAGCATCTGTGACCTTATCACCAATAGCTATAGCAATAGATATTTCTATGTCATATTATAGCAGTTAAAAGTATTTTGAAAGATTACTTATGCTCACACTGCTATGAAATTATAGTAGTCACTAGAGTTGCCACTGTCCTCCCATTTGTCTTATTTCATACGTCAATAAGGATGTATATTATTATAGCAAGGGCTGGTTAATATTCTGAGAACTATATTTTAATTTAATTGGCTTCCAGATGTTTGTATGTAAAAACATTATTCTGGGAAAGGAGTCTATAGACTTCACGTGACTGCCAAAAGGGTCTACAGTACAAAAAAGAAGAATTTTAACTCCACACTCGCATGTGTTTTTTTTTAACTTTTTTTTTTGTATTGAGGTAGCCAATTAACAATGTTACAATGTTTCCAATGAACAACAAAGGGACTCAGCCATACATAAACATATATCCATTCTCTCCCAAACTCTCCTCCCATCCAGGCTGCCACATAACATTGAGCAGAGTTCCCTGTGCTATATAGGAGGACCTTGTTGGTTATCCATTTTAAATATAGCTCGATGTGTACATGCTGATTCCAAACTCCCTAACTCTCCCTTCCCCTCATTCCTCACCCCCTGACAACTATAAATTGGTTCTCTAAGTCTGTGAGTCTGTTTGTGTTTTGTAAATAGGTTCATTTGTATTATTTCTTTTCAGATTCCACATATAAGCAATCATCATATAGTATTTCACCTCTCTCTGACTTAGTATGACAATCTCTAGATCCATCCAGGTTGCCCCATGTCTTTTTTCTTACTCACTCTCCTGTAGTCTCAAAGAGGACTGTGCTGATAACAGACACTCAGACACATTGAAATGTCATGCCCTAGGCCAGCATGGTAGGTGACTGAGTTTGGGCACTTGAGTCAACTTGTTCTGCTCCAGCATTTATTAACTGTGTGACCCAGGGCAAGTTACTTAACCTGTCTGTGCCTTATGTCTACAAAATGGGAATTATAATTGTTTCTTCCTCATAGGGTTATTGTGAAGAATAAATGAGTTGATCCATTAAATCTCTTAGAGTCTACCACATAGTACGCTCTCAGAAAATGTTAGCTGCTCTTTCAAGTGCCTGTTACAGCTGTTTCTTTATGATATTTTTAGGGGAAGGAGAAGAGGAGAGAAAAGAGTAGGTTAGCCATTCCTTTTGTGAGTCATAGCCTACACATAAAATAACTTGTATGATGCACAAATTTGATATCTTTTTTAAACCACACGAAGGAAACTGTTGATAGTTCTTCCTTGAAAAGTTTCCAATTTAATTTTATATTCTATATAGTTACTCCCAACTGAATCCTTTTTTTTCCAACTGAATCTTTTTTAATGCTTCAGAGGCGGTACAAATGCTCCCTGCCTTTGATTTACAAAGCAGGGCTTATATTTAGACAATATTAAGGTTGGTACAAAAGTAATTGTGGTTTTGCATTGTTGAACGTTGCTGTTTGATATTGGAATACATTCTTAAACAAAGGTGGCTATGTTATGCATCATTTTAATGTACATGTCTCGCTTTATTTACTTATTTTTTTGCTAATGACATTACTTGCTGTGTATTTTATATTTATTTTAGACTATGGAAATGATGTTAGACAAAAAGCAAATTCAAGCAATTTTCTTATTTGAGTTCAAAATGGGTTGTAAAGCAGCAGTGACAACTCACAACATCAACAATCCATTTGGCCCAGGAACTGCTAAGGAACGTACAGTGCAGTGGTGGTTCAAGAAGTTTTGCAAAGGAGACGAGAGGCTTGAAGATGAGGAGAACAGCGGCCAGCTATTGGAAGTCGACAACAACCAACTGAGAGCATCATCTAAGCTGACCGTCTTACAACTACACGAGAAATTGCTGAAGAACTCAAGCTCAAGCATTCTAAGGTCGTTTGGCATTTGAAGCAAATTGGTCAGGTCAGTAAGTGGGTGCCTCATGAGCTGACCAAAAAAAAAAAAAGTCATTTTGAAGCGTTGTCATCTGTATTTCTAGGCAACAACAACAAACCATTTCTCAATTGGATTGTGATGTGCGATGAAAACTGGACTTTATTTGGCAAATTCTGATAACCAGCTCAGTGGCTGGACCAAGAAGAAGCTCCAAATCACTTCCCAAAGCCAAACTTGCACCAAAAAAATGTTATGGTCACTGTTTGGTGGGCTGACCCATCCCAGCTTTCTGAATCCTGGTGAAAGTATTGTATCTGAGATGTGTGCTCCACAGATGGATGAGATGCACTGAAAAGCGCAGCGCCTACAGTCAGCGTCGGCCAACAGAAGAGGCCCAATTCCGCTCCATGACAACGCCTGACCACATGACAGCCAAGGCTGCAAAAGCTGAACAAATTGGGCTACGAAGTTTTGTCTCATCCACTATATTCACCTGACCTCTCACCAACTGACTGCCACTTTTTCAAGCAACTTTTTGCAGGGAAAATGCTTCCACAACCAGCAGGAGGCAGAAAGTGCTTTCCAAGGGTTCCTCCAATTCCTGAGGCACAGATTTTTCCACTACAGGAATAATAAAACAACTTATTTCTCATTGGCAAACATGTGTTGATTGAAATGGTTCCTATTTTGATTAATAAAGATCTGTTTGAGCCTCATTATGATTTAAAATTCATGGTTCAAAACTGCAATTACATTTGCACCAACCTAACAGTCTTTCAAAATTCATGCTCATTTCTAAGCCTTTAAGAGGTGAATGTCGGCTATGTCATTTTAACTGAAGGAGAGAAGACACTAAAAATAAATGGAAGTAGATTCATTCATTTATGCATCTAACAATTATTACATTCCTGCTCTGCGCCAGGCACCACTCTAAATGCTAAGGAATTAGTGATACAAAGTCACTGAGCTTACATTCTAGTGTGGACAGTGAAAAGTATCAGGAGGTGATCAGTGCTTCATAGAGCATTAAAATAAAGTGATGTTATATGCATAAGAACCAGGCAGTGATTTTAGTCTGCCTAGTCAGGGATATTCTCCTTAATGAGGTATTAAGCAGAGCTCTAAAGAACAAAACAGAGCTAGCCAGAAAGGAGACAGCATTCCAGGCAAAGGGAATAGTACAAATTCACTGGAGCAGGACTGAGGTTACCTATTCTTATCTCTTTAGGAATGTAGAGAAGGCTGATATTGCTTCCCAGGTGGTGCTAGGGGTAAAGAACCCACCTGCCAATGCAGGAGACATAAGGGACATAGGTTCAATCCCTGGATCGGCAAGATCCCCTGGAGGAGGAAACAAAGTGGGAGGAGGTAACCCACTTCAGTATTCTTGCCTGGAGAATCCCATGGAGAAAGGAGGCTGACAGGCTACAGTTCATGGGGTCGCAAAGAGTTGGACATGACTGAACACACAAGCATGTTGCTGGAACAATAAGTGTGCAAGGGGTGGAGCCATTCAGGAGAGGTAAACAGATCAGATAGTGTGAGGTTTTGCAAGTAAAGGCAAGGTTTATTTTCAGTGCAATGGGAAGCTACTGCAGAGTTTTAGTCAGAGGCAAGGTGATCTGATGTGCCATTTTAAATCACTCCGAGATAGGGAAGGAAGGTTGAAAAATAAATAAAATAGACTCCCAGTTACTCATGGGGAATGGGTTTAGTGGGGAAAACTAGATATCGGAAGGCTGGTTAGATGGTGGTTTAGACCAGGATTACAGCAGAGAGATGGCAAAGAGGGTCAGTTTATCCATTACAGTATATTTTGGAGGTAATGCCAGGAGTATTTACTAATTGGGATGTGAAGAAATGAGAGGAATAAAAAAAAAAAAAAAAAAAAGAAATGAGAGGAATCAAGGATAACTCCTGAGCTGTTAGCCTATATAATTGTATTGATGGTGCCAAATAGAGGTGGATAAATCCTGGGAGAATGAGAGGATGAGGAAGTGAGAACAAACATGATGTAATGAGTTGCAATCTCTCATTTTGTGCTCATCTTAATTTTGAGTTGCCTATCAAATTTCCAAATGGAGATATCAAATATACAGTAAACACAAGTTTAAAGTTCGGGGGATAAGGCAGGGGCTGGAAACATAAGTTTAAGAATCACTGGCCTAAGAATGGTATTTAAAACCAAAAGAGTTGAAGTGTCTTGGGGCACTCCTAACTTTGATAAAGGGGAAGGAGCTGATAAAAGACTAAGAAATAAGCAGAAAGACAGAAGGAAAACAAGAGGAACCTGGCATCATGGACGCTTTGAGAACAAAGTGCTTCCAGGAGGGAGTGATAACTACTGCCAGGAAACGCTGAGTGGTTCCGTCTTCGGCCAGATGTATGCCAACGGTGACTTGGGAGATGTTTCAGTATATGGAGGGGATGAAAGTCCAGTGGGATGAGAAAGTAAAGTCAGCAAATATAGATAGTTCTTTTGAGGCGCTGAAATCAGGCGGAAGCTGGAGTTGGTGTATGATCAAGGGAGAGAGGAAAGTTATGTGTACAAGGGGATTACATGAGGAGGGCTGGGTAGAGAAGTTGTGAAAAGGGAAAACATAGATCTAAACTTTATTTTCTGCCCTCACGGAGTTTATGATCTTATCTGGGAGAAGTTGAGGATAGCATTGGTCAAAAGGTCAAAGGATAGCTTTGGATTAAATACAACAGTAACCATTAACGCTAAGCATGATGCCTAACAGTAAGAACTCAATAGATGAGAGGAAACTATAATTACAAAACAATTTGAAAACACTCTAAGATATGAGGTAATTAAGGATTAAACTGGGTAGGTAATTAAATGTTAGGATTCCAGAAAATGGAGAGATTACTGTCAGCCACAATGATGGAATTCCCCAATGAAAAATCACAATCTACCATATGATAGTGGCTTTAAAAAATCTGTTACTATATGTATGTGTACAAATTTGCAAAGCTCTACAGATTTAGAACATTTTCAGCCACCTACTTAATTGCCTTTATTGGAAATATTTAAATTTCATGTATCCCCAAATACCCTGAGCCTTTTTGAGGCCTCTGCACCTGTGCTCATGATTTCTCCTCTGCCTGAAACCCCATTCCCCATCTTTATCTTTCTGACTTCTGCTCCTTGGGGCTACTTCCCCTGGGAAGCCTCCCTTGCCCTGCCCTCCCCTCCAGCAAGGCTGGGAGGTCCTGTGTTGGGACCTTGTGCGCAATTTTACCATAGCTTGTACCACAGTGTACTGACATTTTGTATTTGTGTATCTGTTGTGTTTTTTTTTCTGTTGCTTTGGGGTTTACCTGACAGCAAGCTTTCCAAGGGCAGTGTCAAGATTGTATTCACCCTTGTTTCCTTTGCACCCAGCCCAGCTTCTGGCTGGTCTCAATCAATGTCTATTGAAACCAACTGAATTTACTATTAGGACTAGCGTGGAATATCCTGGACACAAGTCCCTGAAGGACTGATAACTAACTTAACACCCCATGTAAGGTTATAACAGGTTTATAGCGTGAGAACCATTCAGGACCCCATCCTTCATCAGTCCCTCTGAGTCTGCACAACTCCACACACTTCTTGAGCTGTTTTAAATCACTTCCCAATAAATTTTTTCAAAAATCCTATTCTTTTATTATTCAACTTCTCATCAAAATGTATTAACATCCAGTGCAGTCTAACTATACTTCATGTTGTTAAAAGTTGCAAAGTTGCTAAGCTCTCTTATATTTTTTTCTCCCCTATTTGAAAGGAATACATGCTCATAGCAACAAAGCCAATCTGTATGAAAGGAATATACAGTAAGAAGGAAGGCTCCATCCTGTTTGCTGATCCACACTCTGCCAGGTCCTCTTTGTAGAGGCAGCCATTACTACAAACTTCTTGTGTGTCCTTCCAGGGGTACACTATGCTATTACAACACACTCCATTTTTTAAAACATAAGTGCTAGCATTGCACAGATTATTTGTAACCTGGTGTTTTCCTTTAACAGAATGTACTAGAGATTATTCTATATTGGAGATTTTTCCTTACTAGTACATATTTTCAACAGCTCTATAGTATCCTAGCTCCCATTTTATGACATATCAAATCTATTTGACCCATTCCCTATTGATGGAAATTTAGGTGGGTCTCACTCTTTTCCTACTATGTGATTATTATAGATTAACTTGTGCTACCCCCCAAATTCATATGTTGAAGTTCTAACCCTTAGTATCTCAGTAAGTGACCTTATTTGGAGATAGAGTCATTATAGTCAAATTAGAATGAGGTCATTAGGGTGGGTCCTAATCCAATATGACTGATGTCCTTATAAGAAGAGGAAATTTGGAAGGAGACACTTAGGAAGGAAGAGATCTAAAGCCACAGGAAGAAGACAGTCATCTGCAAGCAAAGGAAAGAGACCTAGAACATACCCTTCCCTCACAGCTATCAGATGGAACCAACCCTGCCAGCACCTTGATCTCAGACGTCTGGCCGCTAGGACTGGGAGACAATAAATTTATTGTTTAAACCACTCAGTTTGTAGTACTTTGTTGTGGCAGCCCTGACAAACGAATTACAATGATGCTTTGATGAATATCTTTGTACATGTATTTATAGAAGCAAATTTATTATCTTTCAATCATGGCCTTTTTATCTCTTGGTCAATTTCTTCAACTGAATCAGTGATATCCCCTAAGTCCACCTCACCTGCTCATGGAATGGCCAACAGCAAACCCTTCAACACATGAAATTCTTTCATACCTCTGTATCTTTGCACATATCCTTTGCTTAGAATGCCCTTCCTCCTGAGATGTTCTTGAAAAACTCCAATACAGTCACTTCAAGTGCTGCCTCCTCTGTGAAACCTTTAATCAGCCTCTGGGATGGCACCCTGTGATTTCCACCTCCTAGTATTCAAGCCTTTGTGTATTCTCCATCTTTGTGTATTGCCCTTCTCTTTATTGTGGACTGGACTTACTGTCTCACTTCTAATGAACAGAGTAGGGCAGAAGTGATGGGACATCAATTAGATTACAAAAAGACCTTGGCTTCTGTCCAGAGGTGATTGCTCTCACACACGCTTGTTCTCTCTTCTTCTTTCTTGGTCACTAACACTGAGGGGAGCCTAATGTCATACTGTGAGGAGGCAGCTTTGTGGAAAGGTTCTTGTTTCAAGAGATCAAGTCCCTTTAACAACCACATGAGTGAAAATGGAAGTGGATCTCTCCTCTCATTCAAGCCTTTAGATGAAACTGGACACAGATAGCTTGACTACAACCTCATGAGAAAAGCCTTGAGGCAATCCCACCTAAGTCATACCTGGATTCCTGACCAAAGAAATTATAAGATAGCAAATCTTTGTTGCTATGAACTGCTAAGCTTTGGGATAATTTGATATGCAGCAGTAAATAACTAGTCTACCTTCCATCCACCTGTCTTTTCCCCAAGTTCCTTAGACGTATTTCCAGTAGTGCTCTTAGCACACTACAACATATTTGTTTTGAAATCTTTTTCCCCTAATTGCCTAATTCCAAGGACAGGAATCCTGGCTCAGTTAGCTTTATATTTACTGTGTCTTACACAAAGTTCAAGCTACCATCATCACTTCCCTAGTCTGTTTCAATAACCTCCAAACTGAGCTGTCCAAATCCCCTCTAGCCTCTGACTAATCCATTCACTACCTAGCACTAAGAACCTTTTTAAAATGCAATTTGGGTTATCTGAGAGCTTAAAATCCTTCTCCCCATTCTTAGGATAAGGACCTAAATTTGTAATACAGCCCCCCAGGCCTGGCAGGGTCTGCCTGCCTCACCACCACATCCAAAGCCACTTCCGCATTGCTCCCAGCACGACAGCAACAGTGGTCTTTCAGTTCCTCAGTTGAACCATGCTTCTTCCTCCCTTGCTATCTTTGCTCACACTGTTCCCACTGTCTGGGATGCTTTTTCCCCCTCCTCCTCAATTTCTACTCATTTCTCTAAATCTGAGCTCAATACCTTTCTGCCTTCCCTTCTAAAGCAGAGAACCCTGTAGTTTTCCTCCGTATCACTTTTCACAATTGAGATTAAATGACTAATTAGATGTTTAATATTTGTCTCCTGTGTTGGACTCTGAGTTCTATGAGGGCAGGGACACCTTGTCTTGTTCACTATTGTATCCCCAGCACAGACCATGGTGTCTGACCTATTGAAAATAAGGGCTTGGTAACTTTTTCCCTCTATTTTTTTGCTGAATGAAACACAGGACAAACACTTCCTATTCTTTACACAAACTTGAAATCTTTTCATCATCTACACATTTAATCTTTTGAGTGTCATCCCTCTATGCAAACAAATAGAGGAAAACAATAGAATGGAAAAGACTAGAGATCTCTAGATACCAAGGGAACATTTCATGCAAAGGTTGGCACAATAAAGGACAGAAATGGCAAGGACCTAACAGAAGTAGAAGAGATTAAGAAAAGGTGGTAAGAATACACAGAAGAACTATACAAAAAAGGTCTTAATGACCCAGATAACCACGATGGTGTGGTCTCTCACCTAAAGCCAGACATCCCAGAGTGTGAAGCTGAGCCTTAGGAAGTTTTACTAAAAAACAAAGCTAATGGAGGTGATGAAATTCCAGCTGAGCTATTTCAAATCCTAAAAGATGGTACTGTGAAAGTGCTGCACCCAGTATGTCAGCAAATTTGGAAAACTCAGCAGTGGCCACAGGAGTGGAAAAGGTTAGTTGCCATTCCAGTCCCAAAGAAAGGCAATGCCAAAGAACATTCAAACTACTGTACAGTTCAGTTCAGTCACTCAGTCGTGTCCGACTCTTTGAGACCCCAAGGACTGCAGCACACCAGGCTTTCTTGTCCATCACAAACTCCCAAAGCCTGCTCAAACTCATGTCCATCGAATAAGTGATGCCATCCAACCATCTCATCCTCTGTCATCCCCTTCTCTTCCTGCCTTCAATCTTTCCCACCATCAGGGACTTTTTCAATGAGTCAGTTCTTCACATCAGGTCACCAAAGTATTGGAGTTTCAACTTCAGCATCAGTCCTTCCAGTGAATATTCAGGACTGATTTCCTTTAGGATTCACTGGTTGGATCTCCTTGCAGTCCAAGGGTCCAAGGGACTCTCAGGAGTCTTCTCTAACACCACCGAACAAAAGCATCAATTTTTCTGCGCTCAGCTTTCTTTATAGTCCAACTCTCACATCCATACATGACCACTGGAAAAACCATAGCCTTGACTAGATGGACCTTTGTTGGCAAAGTAATGTCTCTGCTTTTTAATATGCTGTCTGGGTTGGTCATAGCTTTTCTTTCAAGGAGCAAGCATCTTTTAATTTCATGGCTGCAGTCACCACTGTTTCCATTGCTTCCCCATCTGTTTGCCATAAAGTGATGGGACTGGATGCCATGATCTTAGTTTTCTGAATGTTCAGTTTTAAGCCAACTTTTTCACTTTCATCAAGGGGCTCTTTAGTTCTTCTTCACTTTCTGCCAGAAGGGTGGTGTCATCTGCATATCTGAGGTTATTGATATTTCTCCTGGTAATCTTGATTCCAGCTTGTGCTTCATCCAGCCTGGTATTTTGCATGATGTACTCTGCATATAAGTTAAATAAGCAGGGTGACAATATACATCCTTGATGTACTCCTTTTCTGATTTGGAACCAGTCCGTTATTCCATGTTCAGTTCTAACTGTTGCTTCTTGACCTGTATACAGATTTCTCAGGAGGCAGGTCAGGTGTTCTGGTATTCCCATCTCTTTCAGAATTTTTCAATTTATTGTGATCCACACAGTCAAAGTCAATAAAGCAGAAGTAGATGTTTTTCTGGAACTCTCTTGCTTTTTCGATAATCCAACAGATGTTGGCAATTTGATCTCTGGTTCCTCTGCCTTTTCTAAATCCAGCTTGAACATCTGGAAATTCACGGTTCACATACTGTTGAAGCCTGACTTGGAGAATTGTTCCATGTCTGATTCTAACTGTTGCTTCTTAACCTGCACTACTGCACAATTGCACTCATTTCACATGCTAGCAAGGTATTGCTCAAAATCCTTCAAGCTAGGCTTCAACAGTTTGTGACCTGAGAATTTCCAGATGCTCAAGCTGGATTTAGAAAATGCAGGGGAATCATTTTAAATTGCCAACATCTACTGGATCATAGAAAAAGCAAGGGAATTGCAGAAAAACATCTACTTCAGCTTTATTGACTATGCCAAAGCCTTTGACTGTGTGGATCACAACAAACTGTGGAAAATTCCTAAAGAGATGGGAATACCAGGCCACCTTACCTGCCTTCTGAAAAACCAGTATGCAGTCAAGAAGCAACAGTTAGAACTGGACATGGAACAATGGACTTGTTCAAAATTGGGAAAGGCTGTATATTGTCACCCTGCTTATTTAACTTCTATTCAGAGTACATCATACGAAATGCCCAGCTGGATGAAGCACAAGGTGGAATCAAGATTTCTAGGAGAAATATCAACACCCTAAAATATGTAGATGATTTTACTCTAATGGCAGAACGGGAAGAGGAACTAAAGAGCCTCTTGATGAGGGTGAAAGAGGAGAGTAAAAAAGGGGCTTAAAACTCAACATTCAAAAAATTAAGATCATGGCATCTGGTCCCATCACTGCATGGCAAATAGATGCAGAAAAAGTGGAAACAGTGACAGATTTTATTCTTTTGAGCTCCACAATCACAGCAGATGGTGAATGAAGCCATGAAATTAAAAGACGCTTACTTCTTGGAAGGAAAGTTATGACCAACCTAGAGAGCATATTCAAAGACATTACTTTGCCAACAAAGGTCCATCTAGTCAAGGCTATGGTTTTTCCAGTGGTCATGTATGGATGTGAGAGTTGGACTATAAAGAAAGCTGAGAGCCAAAGAATTGATGCTTTTGAACTGTGGTTTTGGAGAAGACTCTTGAGAGTCCCTTGGACTGCAAGGAGATCCAACCAGTGAATCCTAAAGGAAATCAGTCCTGAATATTCACTGGAAGAACTGATGCTGAAGCTGAAACTCCAATACTTTGGTGACCTGATGTGAAGAACTGACTCATTGGAAAAGTCCCTGATGGTGGGAAAGACTGAAGGAGGGAGGAGAAGGGGACAACAGAGGATGAGATGGTTGGATGGCATCACTGACTCAATGGACATGAGTTTGTGATGGACAGGGAGTTTGTGATGGGAGTTGGTGATGGACAGGAAGGCCTGACATGCTGCAGTCCATGGGGTTGCAAAGAGTCAGACACAACTGAGCAACTGAACTGAACTGAACTGGAACTGTCATGGCACCTCTGGGTGTGTCACTTCACTTAGTGATTGAGGATCAAGGTCTAGTCTTGTTTGCCATCAAGGTCTAGTCTTGGTCCCATTTGATTCTAATCAGTTTATGTTGTGTCCTCGGGCTATGTCATTCTTTCAAAAGTTGTGCCCTGCCCCTTTCCCTCCTGTTACAGCATCAGTGACTTAATGGACATGAGTTTGAGCAAACTCCGGGAGACAGTGAAGGACTGGGTAGCCTGGAGTGCTAAAGTCCATGGGGTCGCAAGGAGTTGGACATGACTTAGTGACTAAACAACAGACTATTGAGTAACTGTGTAACCCTGGACAAATTATTTATGTCCTCTGTTCCTCAAATTCCTCAGCTATAAAATAAGGATATCATAATGGTACCATTTTATAAGCTTGTTGGAGGGATTCTTGTAATTTCCTCTCCATGACTTATAAAGCACTAAGAACAGGGGCTGGCCTTCAAAAATGCTCAATAAATGTCAGTCAGTATTTTTTACCTGTGGCAAAATAGGGTTGCCCATTTCTCATTTAGTACTGAAAGAAGTTTAGGGATATTTATGGTGCTGTGACATTCTCTGTTAGGATTGGAAGGTTAGGGAGGTTAGGATTGGAACACTTAAAAATATAATGCCTCCTCATCAATTCTTTCCTCTACCTTTAAATCTTAATATTGAAGCCAGTGGGAGAAGGGAAAGAGGAGAAATGGTGCCAGCTATGTCCTATTTGGTTCCAAAAGATAGCAGCATCAGTTTGCACTTTCTCCTAGAAGTTTGTTTCTATTGTTCACACATGCATCTTCATATGCTCATTGTCAGAGATGAGATAAACTAAGAGAGGGCTACCATTTCAGATTCTTGACACTTGGCAGTTTGTGAATGCTGCTTTTTTGGAATCTGGAGAACCATCAAGCTGCCTTTCTTCTTCTTCTTATTAGGACCCTTCTGATTGATCAGAGCCTATGAAGGAAGTATTGGCTATTCAAGAGCCATAATAAAACAGTAGTAAAATAATGAAGTCTGAATTGCAACAAGGAGCTCACTCAAGCAAGGGCCCTCTGCTGCTGGGTCCCAGAGAAAATATTTCTCATAAGAAAAATATAAGATACAAAAAAGTCAAACAGATAACCTTCCCTCAAAACACAGTGTTCTCTAAAATCCCTTTCCTTCTTTTAGAAGGCACACTCAGTTCTGGAACAGAAGCTAGGAAACCAGTCTGAGACAATTAGTTTCCCCCTCCCTTTTTAATCTCTTGAGAAAGAGCTGCCAATTCTAGAAATTCCTCCTTTGATCAGAAGATAAAGCAGAACAATGCTGTAGCACTAAGCGGATTCCTAAGGGACATTTTTCAAGGGTGTGTAAAGCCTGCCTGGAAGTGTGTATACAAGGAGGGAGAAGGGGAGTTGGTGGAAATGGAAGGGTGGGTAGACTAGAGATGATAGTCACAGCGAGAAGGAATAATCATACAGTTGCTTCTAGACTCCATAGAGGAGCAACTCCAGTCAGTCTGAGGTGACTTTTTGTTCTTGTTTTTACTGAGAATTGCAAACTAGTCTATCACATTAAGATTGTGAATCTCTGAAAGGAGGTCTGTTTAAAAGATAAAAATACTATGGATTAGAGCTAGGACTAAGTTTGAATCATGCCGCCAACTTCACTGTCTGTAAAACGGGGGTAATTTTCCTATCTGTTTAACACGGCCACGTAATTTTTTTTTTAATGTAACACTTGAAGACTATTTTATGAGCATAAGCTCATTCAATTCTCATGAGGAAGGTATTATTATGGAGATTGTATGTAAAGATATTTTGTGATGTAGAAAAGAGCCGTCTGGTTCTGAGTTATCATTGGGCCACCTTCTCACCTGGCTGTTGTGAGGATTAAATGTGATGCGAAAGCACTTTAACACTCCACGTGATGGGCGGACTACTAATTACACACCCCGCAGCACCTGATCCACTGTGAGGAAACGGTAGACGCTGGTTGGAGTGAACGATTTTATATCTTCCCTGTTCCTTTCAATCCTCCAATCACAAGCTAATGTCCGCAGGCCTGGGGCCAAAACCACGAATCTGGGAGCTGCCGTCTGGATGGAGGCGAGCGCAGAGTCCAAGAAGAGGGCACGGGAACAGTAAAGTAGTTCAGTGGCTGGGGGGAGCTTTCGACGCTGGGCTTGAGAGGTGGCCGACTGGGGTCCCCGGAGTCCCTCTACTCTGGTCTGGGGCTGCACAGAGAGACATTCCAAGCCTGCTGGGCACTATACCCCAGGAGCCGGACTCATTCGCAGCTACCCGAGTTAGAGCCTCACGCGACTCACCCAAGACCCGCCCACTACCTCAGGTAGGCCCTCCGCACCAGCCAATCCGAAAGAAGCCTGGGTGCGGAAGGCGGTGCTTTCCCGACCGGAAGTGACGTCTATGCTTGGCTGGCCGCGGAGTCCGCCGAAGCTCTCGGCAGCGGCTGAGGCGACTGAGTGGAAAATGGCTCGGATTTTTGCGGCTGTGGCGCCTTGGGTTGTGGTGGAGGCAGAGGCTCAGGCAGCGTGAGGTGAGGAACAGTAGGTGCGGCGGGGGCCGGAACCGGGGACCCTGCTCTCCAAAGGCGCTGAAGGGCCCCTGGGGTCTTGGATGGGAGAGTCTCTTGCCGCGGCCCCAAGTCCCCCGGGTGTCCGCTTCTGACCCTTCATCCCGTACTCTTGGCGCTGCCCCAGTCCGACTCACCTCTCCCTGGGCCTTGCTTCCATCCCGGCCGTTGCCAGCTTCCCTTCCGAAGGTGCCCGCATCCCACCAGGACCCTCTTGTCGGGGGTGGTGGGTGGGGGGGCTCCTGGGAGTTAGTATTGTCCGAAAGGGCGAGGGGAAGCCACCCCCTTGTTCTCGGGACCGGGCTGGAGCCGCGGTGGCGGGTCCTATTCTCTGGTCGAATTGTTGAATTCTGCCGAGTGCGTGTGTTGCACTTCTCAGTTGTGAACCGTCCCCCGCCCCCTCCCCGCTTCTTTTCGCCCCCTTGTCCCATCTCCGGCTTTGGGGGCTACAGATCCTTTTTCTTCTCCACGCACCCCCCTTCCCCGGTTGCTTTTTTTTTTTTTTTTTTTTGCCGCGAATCCACTTGCTTCAGGAAGACAGTATTATTTCTGTGTGTATTTAGCGCATCATCTTTCTGGGAGGGCGGTCAGATTAAAAATACTTGCCTAAGTCTGAGTGACGGAGGAACAATAAATAATTGAAGGGAAAAAAGCGCATGCTTATTTTCCTCGCTAGATGGTTTGGCTTTAAAAACGAGATTCTGCAGCTTTGGAGTTTTTTTGGGGGGCGGGTGGAGCAGGCATTGAGGAGGGAAATAAGAAAGGAGAAAAATAAGTAAGGAGTAAAGTCTGGAGATAAGGAACGTGAAAGAGGGAGCCTGTGTTAGTTCTTTCCTTCTGTTAGTCTGATGGGAGTTCAGATTGTAATTATATTTTTATTTTGAACAGTGGGTGTTGAATTGAGTGTAAAGAAGGAGACCTTTGTCTTGGAACAAGATTATTTATTAAAGCAGTACCCCAAAATCTTTGCAGGTGGGTGTCAGGCAGAAAGATGCTGTTGGGAAAATTGTGTAACATTGGTGCAGCAAAGCCACAGATTAGAAGAGATTCAGAAAAAGGAAAGCTATTCTTAGAAGAGTGGTGGAGACTTATTATGAAAAGAAGGAAGGCTGTAGGGAGATCCAGGAACACTGATTCCAGCCTAGACTTTGTACCTTTGCCTCCTTGGCTTGTGGTTAAGTTTCCACATAAGACGCCTCTCAGCAACTCAGCCAGGGCTGGGGCTGATGCTCTTATTCAGAGGAGCAAATTAGACCGAAGTGCTTTAGTTGAGGTCTGTACTGTTGAAGATAACTGCTTGTTTAATATTATGATAGTCTTTAAGTACTGAAAAACATTTTGACTGGATTATTTAACTCAAACCTATTTCAAGAGTGATTTTACATAGGTACAAAGTGCATATAGAGCTGCTTCAAGTAATTTTGCCTAAATTAGTAGATTCCAAACCAGTTTTTTTCTTAGGAAAGTCTCTGTTGTGTTGTGCGTTGTATGCATGTCGCTTGCAGTTTTTCTTGGCAAGCAATATATGTACATTGTTTTCATCCATAGATTTTACAGTTTTTTCTGTTTCATGGGATATAAAAGTTGGCATGCTTGCATTTAGGAATTCTAGAAACTATAACTTTATGTAATAATTGTATATTAAGCATATGATTCATTGTTTCTTCCTTCTGCTGTAAATGATTCTAAAATTTTCAACTAATTGAAGACTGGTACATCAGTTCCCATGTCCAGGAATCGTTCTTTAATCTAGCCCAGTGTTTTTGCACTTAGTAAGCACATTCAGTAAATGAACTTATACCTAACCAAGAATGTTGAATTTCCCGAGTTCAGAGTTCTTATCAGAGCATTGGACCAAATTTTTCAGAGCAACAGGGTGAAGCAATTTTTTTTATGCTGTGTAACTTGTGTTTCTTTGATAGTATAAATTACCCATTTTATTGTATTTGCCATATTCCAAAAATAATTTAAGGCATGTAAATTATAAAGGTGAATGTTTCAGTACAGTTCATTTACTTGATTTGTTGTACCTGACTAAGGCTAAAAGTCCATTTTATGGAAGATCTTGTATCCAGAGGGCCTACAGGGTGCCTGGTACAGCAGTGGTTCTAGGAATAGAAAAACGAATGAGATAGTACTTGTCCTCAATAAGTTCTCTAGTCCATCTGGGGAGACAAACACAAATTATAACAGTATGGTTATAATGGCATGTAAGGATGGTGGATCCAAAATACTAAGAATGATGTGATCACCTGGCCTGAGAGATGGAGAGAGAATGAGTGCATCTGATGAGGATGGAGGTGCTCAAATTGAGTCTTAAAGGATGAATTCTTTTTATGAATGAGGGAAAGTTGGACGTTATCAGCTTCTAGACCCTGCTGAGATACTACCAAGCTGTTTAATACCTCTGGTATCTTGTTTCTTTCATGTGAGAGTTGGACTACATCTAAATCACTGCTGTTTAGTAGAAATATTAAATGAGAGCCACGTATGTAAGGTATTTTACATTTTCTTGGTAAATCTTTGAAATCTGGTGTTCATTTTACACTTAGAACACATCTTACTTTGGACTAACTACTTGTCAAGCTCTCAGTAGTTGTTGTGTTTATTGTTTAATTGGTAAGTTGTGCCCACTACTCTTTTGGGATCCCATCGACTGTAGCCCGCCAGACTCCTCTGTCCATGGGATTTCCCAGGCAAGAACACTGGAGTGGGTTGCTATTTCCTTCCCCAGGGGATCGTCCCTACTCAGGGATTGAACCCGCGTCTCCTGCATTGGCAGGTGGACTCTACCATTGAGCCATCTGGAAATCCCTGTTTGTGTTTAGCATATACCATACTGGACCATACAGTTCAAGAGTATGAAAATTCTGCTTTTCTGTCTCGGATTCTTGCTTGAAAAGGAAAAACAACTCCTATGAGAATCGTATAAATGTAGTCATTTATAATTTGTACTCCTTTTGATAGTATTCATGCATGCCTTTAGATTGGAATTATACTTGAAAATGATTTGCTAAAAAAAAAAAAGAAGAAGAAGAAATTGATTTGCTGTAGGATATCATTCAGATTGTTCATAGAGTTTTTGTTGAGACTGTTTTCCCTGTGTCTGGTGCAGTCAGGTTTTGAAACATCTTTATTTTGTGCTTTTATGTATACTTTGTATCTCTCTTGGTCTCTGCAGTCTGTTCTTTATAACAAGTGATGGATTCAAAGCACAGTGAGAGAATGTACATGGACATTTTGCTGCTGCTGCTAAGTTGCTTCAGTCGTGTCCGACTCTGTGCGACCCCATAGATGGCAGCCCACCAGGCTCCCCCATCCCTGGGATTCTCCAGGCAAGAACACTGGAGTGGGTTGCTCTTTCCTTCTCAAATGCATGAAAGTGAAAAGTGAAAGTGAAGTCACTCAGTCGTGTCCGACTCTTAGCGACCCCATGGACTGCAGCCTACCAGGCTCCTCGGTCCATGGGATTGTCCAGGCAAGAGTACTGGAGTGGGGTGCCATTGCGAATGGAGATTTGTACAATTTTAAACAACTTTTTGGATTTCTTAAAAACATTAAAAAAATATTTTTATTTATTTATTTTTGGCTGTACTGGGTCTTTGTCGCCGTGCGGGCTTTTCTCTATTTGAGGCAAGTGGGAGCTGCTCTCTAGTTGTGGTGCAAGGGCTCCTCACTGCGGTGGCCTCTTGTCGCTGAGCATGGCTCTAGGGTATGTAGGCTTCAGTAGTTGCAGCACATGGGTGCAGTAGTTGCAGCTCCAGGGTCTAGAGCACAGGCTCAATAGTGGTGCACGGGCAGAGTTGCTCTGCAGCATGTGGAGTCTTCCTGGACCAGGGATTGAACCTGTGTCTCCTGCATTGGCAGGCAGATTCTTTACCACTAAGCAGCCACCAGGGAAGCCCAGAATTTCTTAAATTTTTTAATTCAGCTATTTGGGTACAAAAGTGAATGGGATATTTAAACACTCTTGATTTTAATAAATTTGAAGGCAATTATCTAGCAGAGTATTTATCTTTTCACCTTGAGAATGAATTAATATACTATAAAATTAACAACCCTATTGTTAAACACATAGCTTTCATTAGTCTTATAATACAAAAGTTACCTTATTGATGAATAAATGATGTACAACGCTGATTCATTTAATTTGTTGTGCATTGAGTTTGGTTTTAAAAAAAAAACATAGGCTTATTTTAGTCATGATAACTATGACTAACAATGATAAAGTAAATAACGTCCTTACATTTGTGTTGATTGATGATTATAGAGCCTGTAATTCTCCCCCTCCACCAGCCTTATTCTTTGTGAAGTAAATAGAGCAGGTATTTTTTTTCATTTTCTTGAAGAGGAAAATGAGACCCAATGAAGCTGTGACTTGTTTTGGATAATACATTACAGATACTGCTTGAACATAGCAGGCTTACAATGCTAGCCTACAGTTCTCTTCATTGCATCTCTTCTATGGTGCTTGAGTGTTTAGATACATAGCCCTTAACAGATTTTGGAGTGTATTCATGGGTAATTCCTGCCTTGAAGCAGAAAATAGTTTAGTTATTAAAAAATTATTAATGGGAAAGAAAAATGTAAGGGGTGGTATTGTTGTTTAGTCACTAAGTCGTAACCAACTCTTTTGCCACTCTATGGACTGCAGTCTGCCAGACTCTTTTGTCCATGGGATTTCCCAGGCAAGAATACTGGAGTGGGTTACCACTATGGTTTAGTTACACTTAAAATTGGGCTTCCGTCGTAGCTCAGGCGGTAAAGAGTCTGACTGCAATGCAGGAGAACTGGGTTTGATCCCTGGGTTGGGAAGATTCCCCTGGAGAAGGAAATGGCAACCCACTCCAATATTCTTGCCTGGAGAATCCCATGAACAGAGGAGCCTAGCTGGCTCCAGTCTATGGGGTCGCAAGAGTCAGATGTGACTGAGCAACTAAGTGCACGCACACACACTTAAAATAGATGAGAGTTAACTAGGCAAGATTTTTTATTTTGAGCAAAGAATTTAGATTTTAAACTATTGTTGTAGGAAGAAAGTGATGAAGTGTCAAGGACAGAGCTATATCAGTGTTCAGGGAAGAACTTGGGGAAAACTTAGGTAAGAGAAGAAATTTAGCTTTAAGGAAGGATTTGCATGGCTCATTTAAAAACATAAAAATGGGGGTGGGGTGGGGAGAGGGGACGCCTGCGCGCGGGGTGTGTGAGGACGCGCTCCCGGGTCGCGGAGTGCTTGAGCCCAGAAGCAGTGGCTGTGGTACCTGCTGCTGCCACCCGTGCGGACGCAGAGCATCGGACGTGAGCGCTGTCGCGTGGGGCTGGAAGGTGAAGCTATGATGGCCATCAGTGAAAATATTCTCTTTGGAATGGGAAATCCTCTTCTTGACATCACTGCTGTAGTGGATAAGGATTTCCTTGATAAGTATTCTCTTAAACCTAATGACCAGATTTTGGCTGAAGAGAAACATAAGGAACTGTTTGATGAACTTGTAAAAAAATTAAAAGTTGAATATCATTCTGGTGGCTCTACCCAGAATTCAATTAAAGTGGCCCAGTGGATGATTCAGCAGCCACACAAAGCAGCAACATTTTTTGGATGCATTGGGATAGATAAATTTGGGGAGATCCTGAAGAAAAAAGCTGCTGAAGCCCATGTGGATGCTCATTACTATGAACAGCATAAGCAGCCAACAGGAACTTGTGCTGCATGCATCACTGGTGGCAACAGCTGACTTGTAGCTAGTCTTGCTGCTGCCAACTGTTATCAAAAGGAAAAACATCTTGATATGGAGAAAAACTGGATATTGGTAGACAAAGCGAGAGTTTATTATATAGCAGGTTTTTTCCTCACAGTTTCTCCAGAGTCGGTTTTAAAAGTGGCTCACCATGCTTCTGAAAACAACAGAATTTTCACTTTGAATCTGTCTGCACCATTTATTAGTCAGTTCTACAAGGAATCATTGATAAAAGTTATGCCTTTTGTTGACATACTTTTTGGAAACGAGGTGGAAGCTGCCACTTTTGCTAGATAGCAAGGCTTTGAGACTGAAGACATTAAAGAAATAGCCAGAAAGACACAGGCTCTGCCAAAAGTCAACTCAAAGAGGCAGCGAATTGTGATTTTCACCCAAGGGAGAGAGGACACCATACTGGCTACAGAAAGTGAAGTCACCGCTTTTGCTGTCTTGGATCAAGACCAGAAAGAAATTGTTGATACCAATGGAGCTGGAGATGCATTTGTTGGAGGTTTTCTGTCTCAGCTGGTCTCTGACAAGCCCCTAACCGAATGCATCCGTGCTGGCCACGCTGCTGCAAGTGTCGTAATTAGGAGGACTGGCTGCACCTTTCCTGAGAAGCCAGACTTCCACTGATGGAAAAGCATGAAACTGCATCCCAGGAGTACAGACACTGCCCTGATTGTTTCCTGAGAATTCCCATATTAATAAAGAAGAAAATTAAATGCCACCTTTCCTACTATAATAATGTTCAATCTTAATTTAGGGGGTATAGTAATACACAATAGAATCTTTATTCTCTCAACAACCTAAAGTAGGAGGTTTATTTCCATAGTCTGATAGTGCCAGGTAAATGTCAATTAAACAGGAATATAGTATTTCAATTGAAATTTTTGTTTCATTTTCTATTACATTGTAAATTCATGTGTACTAAGCAAAGTGATCATTTTTTTACATTTCTGCTTTGAATGCAGATGCAATTTAATATAATAGATTTTTTTAAAGGAATTAAAGATAATACATAAATCTTTAGCTTTTATACAAGTATATTTAATTCAGAAGTGTGTTTGTACACATATACACACACATGTGTTCATATATGTACCACATATATACATAACAAATGGTTAAATAAGGTACAGAAATATTTATCTTTCCAAGTTATGCCAAGTAATTTCATCAGTGTGTACTCAAACATGTAATAAATTTTGGATAATTTGCCCAATTATAAGCTGTATTACAATATTCAAGTCATAATCTTATATTTACTTATGGTACTCTGTATTTGATACAAATAAAAACTTGTCATAAAGGGAAGAAAAATAGAAACATAAAAACAACACAGGTGAAGTAGGAGATGAGAATAAATAGACATCTGCAATAAATATTTAGAGGCCAGTGGTCAGAATTTTTATATTATTTGGATGATTCAGGAAATCTTAGCACGTGCTCTAAACTTGTGGCTTGAGTAGTGTGGAAGACATGGCTAAGAGCATGGAAAGAGAGGTTGTTGACTAATGAGAAGCAGAGTAATTTGAGTTCCTATTGTGAAATCAGTAGGGATTTGATAAGAATTTTACTATGAGAAAATAATAGGCAGTGTTCATAAAGGAGAATTAATTTAAAAATTTGCAGTATGGGAAATTCTAATTGAAACAGGTAATTTTTAGAAGTATTTTCCTATAAAAAAACCTGAAATTGACAATTTACTTTCAGAAAATGCTCAGAGAAACAGGAAGATGTTAAGTGTTGTTAAAGTTCTACTGTGGAGTGAGAGGAAAAAGCAGATGGTCTTTCTAGATAAAAGGGTGGGGAAAATGAGAAGAGACAATAGAAGGAAGTCAAAGATAAGGGATACTTACCTTCTGGTGAGGTGGGAAAAGAACTTGGATGTTGATGGGAGAGCTACATCCCACTGGGCTTCCCTTGTAGCTCAGTTGGTATAGAGTCTGAATGCAATGCAGGAGACCTGGGTTCAATCCCTGGGTTGTGAAGATTCCCTGGAGAGGGAAATGGCAGTCCACTCTGGTATTCTTGCCTGGAGAATCCCATGGACAGAGGAGCCTGGCAGGCTATACCATCTATGGGATCGCAAGAGTCGGACACGACTGCGTAACTAAGCACAAAGCATTAATACCTGTCTAATTAGGGAATGGGAGAATACTTTTTCAAATGTTTTATTTGCAGTTTTGGAAATCATACAAAGCAGGTATACACCCCACCCCAGCCCCCATAAACTCTGAAGGAGTTGCTGCTGCTGCTAAGTCACTTCAGTCGTGTCCGACTCTGTGCGACCCCATAGACGGCAGCCCACCAGGCTCCCCTGCCCTTGGGATTCTCCAGGCAAGAACACTGGAGTGGGTCGCCATTTCCTTCTCCAATGCATGAAAGTGAAAAAGTGAAAGTGAAGTCGTGTCCGACTCTTAGCGACCCCATGGACTGCAGCCTACCAGGCTCCTCCATCCATGGGATTCTCCAGGCAAGAGTACTGGAGTGGGGTGCCATTGCCTTCTCCACCCCAGCCCCCATAAACTCTGACGAAGTTACATGTAATCAAAACCATAGTGCTGTGAGTAGCCATAACGAGATTGATTTATTAAATCACTTTATATGTGTTCATAATGTAATTTATAACTGTTCTGACTTTTCTTTTTTGTTTAGTGTGTACATGAATTGAGCAAAGCACTCTTTGGCTTGAGAATGTAGCCTGCTTTCATCTGACTAGATTGCGTGATGATATTTAGCAGACTAGAATTCTGCGTGTATTAAAATACATGACATGAGATTGTAGCTGTTCAGGTTTTTTTTTGAAAGACAGTTATTAATATATAATTTACTTATAGTAAAATGCATCTGTTTTGGGTGTACAACGCTATTGTTGTTGCTAAGTCACTTCAGTCGTGTCCTACTGTGTGTGACCCCATACACGGCAGCCCACCAGGCTCCCCTGTCCCTGGGATTCTCCAGGCAAGAGTACTGGAGTGGGTTGCCATTGCCTTCTCCACCCCTTCTTCCTAGCTCCTGGTAATTGCTAATCTACTTTTCTGTCTCTTTGACTTTACTTAATTGCCAGGATATGGAGGCAACCTCAACTGCCAGTCAACAAATGAATGGATAAAGATACTCTGTGTGTGTGTGTGTGTGTGTGTGTGTGTACACACCATGGAATACTACTTGGGCATAAGGAAATTTTGCCATTTGTAACAACATGGATAAACTTGGCAGATATTATGTTAAGTGAAATAAATCAGAGAAAGACACATATATATCACTTAAATGTAGAATCTAAAAATTCAACAAACTATTGAATACAACAAAAAAAGAAACAGACTCACAGATATAGAGAACAAATAAGTGGTGAAGGGCAACATGAGGGTAGAGGATTGAGTGGTACAAACTATTATGTATAAAATAAGCTATAAGGATGTATTGCAGAATACAGGGACTATAGCCAATATTCTATAATAACTATAAATAGAGTATAACCTTTAAAAATTGTGGGAACTTCTCTGGTGGTCCAGTGGTTTGGACTCTGTTGTCACTGCTGAGGGCTCAGGTTCAATCCCTGGTCAGGGAACTAAGATCCCACAGACCACACGGATTTTGGGGCCAAAAAAATTAGGAAAAAACAAATTGTGAATCACTATATTGAATACCTGTAACTTATGTAATATCATACATCAACTATACTTCAATTTTTTAAAAAAGTGTTAAAATGTGGCTGCAACATTTTATATTCCTATTGGCAAAGTGTGAGGGTTTCAGTTTCTCTATATCCTTGTCAATGCTTCTTTTCCTTTATTTATATATTTATATTGAATTATAGTTGATTTACAATCTTGTGTTAGCTTCAGGTGTATGTGGTTATCTTCCCTGGTGGCTCAGCAGTAAAGAATCCGCTTGCCAACACAGGAGATGTGGATTTGATCCCTGGTTGGGGAACATCCCCTGGAGAAGGAAGTGGCTACCCACTCCAGTATTCTTGCCTGGAAAAATCTCATAAACAGAGAATCCTGGTGGGCTGCAGTCCATGGGGTTGCAAAGAGTCAAGCATGACTTAGTGACTAAATAACAATAGACACACACACACACACACACACACACATGCACGCACACACATACACATACATATATATTCTTCAGGTTCTCTTCCCTTCAGTTCAGTTCAGTCAGTTCAGTCACTCAGTCGTGTCCGACTCTTTGCGACCCCATGAATCGCAGCACACCAGGCCTCCCTGTCCATCACCAACTCCCGGAGTTCACTGAGACTCACATCCATAGAGTCAGTGCTGCCATCCAGCCATCTCATCCTCTGTCGTCCCCTTCTCCTCCTGTCCCCAGTCCCTCCCAGCATCAGAGTCTTTTCCAATGAATCAGCTCTTCGCATGAGGTGGCCAAAGTACTGGAGTTTCAGCTTCAGCATCATTCCCTCCAAAGAAATCCCAGGGCTGATCTCCTTCAGAATGGACTGGTTGGATCTCCTTGCAGTCCAAGGGACTCTCAAGAGTCTTCTCCAACACCACAGTTCAGAAGCATCAATTTTTCGGTGCTCAGCTTTCTTCACAGTCCAACTCTCACATCCATACATGACCACTGGAAAAACCATAGCCTTGACTAGACGGACCTTTGTTGGCAAAGTAATATCTCTGCTTTTCAATATACTATCTAGGTTGGTCATAACTTTTCTTCCAAGGAGTAAGCGTCTTTTAATTTCATGGCTGCAGTCACCATCTACAGTGATTTTGGAGCCCAGAAAAATAAAGTCTGACACTGTTTCCAGTGTTTCCCCATCTATTTCCCATGAAGTGATGGGACCAGATGCCATGATCTTCGTTTTCTGAATGTTGAGCTTTAAGCCAACTTTTTCACTCTCCTCTTTCACTTTCATTAAGAGGCTTTTTATTTCCTCTTCACTTTCTGCCATAAGGGTGGTGTCATCTGCATATCTGAGGTTATTGAAAAATATTGAGTGTAGTTCTCTGTGCTATATAAGTATGTCTTGGTTGATTGTCTATTCTTTTTAAAAATTATTGTCATTCTAGTAGGTGTGAAATGGTATCTCATTGTGGTTTTGATTTGCATTTGGGTAAACTCCAGGAGTTGGTGATGGACAGGGAGGCCTGGCGTGCTGCGATTCATGAGGTCGCAAAGAGTCAGACATGACTGAGCGACTGAACTGAATGAACTGAACTGAACTGAATGAGTAGTGATGTTGAGCATCTTTTTATGTGCTTATTAGCAATAAGCAGCCTTTTTTTTTTGGAATCTTAACCACCGGACCACCAGGTAAGTTCCTAAGCTACCTTTCAGGTAGCTGAACTAAGCTACCTTTGTTCTAATATTTGAACAAATGTAATGAAAAGACTCTGATGCTGGGAGGGATTGGGGACAGGAGGAGAAAGGGACAACAGAGGATGAGATGGCTGGATGGCATCACTGACTTGATGGACGTGAGTCTGAGTGAACTCTGGGAGTTGGTGATGGACAGGGAGGCCTGGCGTGCTGCAATTCATGGGGTCGCAAAGAGTCGGACATGACTGAGCAACTGAACTGAACTGAATGTATTTTTTAAATGCCTTTTATATATATTATATATGTATATAATATTATTATATATATATTATTTTATTTGATCCTGACAACACTATATCTGTGCTTTACATATGAGAAAACTAAGAAAAAGACAGATTAAATAAATTATTTAGGAATACACAGTTAATAAGAAGGAGGTATGATATTTGAGCTTGGGTCTACTCAAAAAAAATGCGTCTTCATTTTTTCTTCTTTGTTATCACTTGTTTTTATAAAACTAGTAATTTTCATGCATTACTTGAAAAAAATTACATTTTTTATGCATTACTTGAAAAAAAATACATATTTTGAAATGTAATTACATTACATTTCACAAAAACTTGTGAAAACAAGTTTTTGTTAGCCATAGAAATTGACAGTTTGGGAGAAAAATTTCAGAAGTATTCACATCATTTTCATTATTATTCCTTATTTGGGGGTTCTCAGTTGTATTTTTTCCTACCTTAAACCATGTTGGGAATGGAAGCATATACCATAACAACACAAAAAGCTTACTGTTATTTGCCATGTTGGAATTGGGGTAATGTCTGAGTATATTTAATGATTCATGTTAAATGAATGAACAATAAAGTAGTCCAAAGTTCACTAATTATCTTCACAAAGCAGTACTACTGTTGAGATTCTGGGTTAGATTGAAAACTGCTTTGTCAGTAAAGTGTCTTTGTATAGGACCTCTTGCTTTTAACAGTATTTCCCTCTCTGTCCCCCTCCCAAACACATACAGTGATACACATATGCAGATACAGAAAGTTGCTCTGGGCGAATGCTCTGATTGTGAATCTCTTATGTGTAGAATGCGCTAAGGGCTGAGGGTGATACAATGACTGCTAGTGCTTATTAGATTCCAGTGTAGCTGTTGCTTTTTGTCAAAATGGAAGAATTAAGCCCTTTATTAGTTGCTTATAATCCTTGGGCAAAGCATAATTGTAAGTGTGGTATAGAGGTTAAAGAATACAAGATCCAGGCTAAGGCCATACATCTTTAAACTTGTGGAGAACCTTGGGAAGACTGTTAACTTTTCTCCATGACTTCACTGTTTTCTTATGTCTAGGTTATGGCTCCAGTTTCATCTTTTCCCTCATTCCACTATTAAAAATACTATCCCCTATCTAAATCACTCTCTATCACACTACTTTTCACCCCCACTTTATTTACTATCTAAACTTCTTTTCATTTGTTTAAACGAAGCCACTTATTTCCAGAATTGTTGTTCTAATTCAGATTATTGCTAATTCTTTCCTATACCGGTTCAGTTGTTTTGTTAATTGGTTTCCTGGTTTCTGTTTTTGTTTTTCTTACATCTGTTTTTTGCAGAGCAAATAGAGATCTTTGAACAATGCAAATCAGATCACATGAATGTCTGTGCATAAAACATACCTTCAGCTTCTTAATCTAATAATTGAGTATACTGGTTTTCCCCTCCTTGGAGGTATATTAAGTTTGACTATAAAAGTTCATATTGGTAGATGGAAATTTTAGGTTTTTTTTTTTTTATTTTTTTAGAGAGGATTTTTAGGTGGAGAGAAATTGAGCTTGATGGTTTAACTTATTCTTAATTTTTATTAAAAAAAATTTCACTAAAAATCTACAGAGTAAAATTAAGTTAGGTTGAAATGAAGAAGTTTGATTGTGGCATACCCTAAACCTAGAAATATAACTCTACACATTTAACATATCTAAATTTGGAGAAAAATGATTCAACTGTACAAGAGAAATTATTATCGAAACCTCCCTGGTTTCTTTAGGAACAGGCTCTGTAGATAACTATATTGATTTGACCTAAACTCCACCATCTATGGAGTCACACGGAGTCGGACACAACTGAAGTGACTTAGCAGCAGCAGCAGTAGCAGCCACCAATGTTAGTAAAAACTGAAGCCATTTCTTTCAAGTAGTTTAATCTACATTCCTCTGCAACCCCATTAGGTTAATTCTCTGGTATATTTTTATCCTATTTGGGCTTCACTCAACTTAAATTTGTTTGACTGATGACCTGCTTCACTTATAGAAAGTTCTTGGTCATTTTCTCTTCAAATATTTGTTCTGTTCAGTCTCTCCTTGCCTGGGACTCCAATTACATGCGAAGTGAAAGTTGCTCAGTTGTGTCCAACTCTTTGCAACTCCATGGACTGTAGTCTGCCAGGCTCACCTGTCCATGGAATTCTCCAGGCAAGAATACTGGAGAAGAGAACTGGGTAGCCATTCCCTTCTCCAGGGGATCTTCCCAACCCAAGGATTGAACCCAGGTCTCCTGCATTGCAGGGGGATTCTTTACCGTCTGAGCTACCAGGAAAACCCAAGAATACTGGAGTGGATAGCCGTTCCTGTCTCCAGGGGATCTTCCCAACCCAGGGATTGAACCCAGGTCTCCTGCATTACAGGCGGATTCTTTACTAGCTGAGGTACCAGGGAAGCCCCCAATTACATGTATGTTAGACTATTTGAAATTGTCCAGTAGAATTCCAGCATTCTATTTTACTTCTCCTCCTCTTTTTTTCTCTTTTAGTTGGAATATTTTCTATTAATTTGTCTTTGAGTTTACCAGTCTTCTTTGTTGTGAAGTCCATGTAATTAATTCTTCATTTCTGATACATTTTTATTTCCTAATATATGTTTTGGGTTCTTCCTTTTTTTTTTTTTTTTAATAAACAGTAGCTACCTGTCATTTAATGCAGACCCACTATATGTGAGGCACTTGACATATATCATGTGATTTAATTCTCACAAAATCCCTGAAAGTTGAGCATTATTATTACCTTTACATAAGGTGAAACAGAGAGAAGGTAAAATTAGAGAAGGAAATAGGGTAAGACAGATAGCTAGTAAGTGGCTGTGCTAAGTCACTTTGGTCGTGTTCGACTCTGTGCGACTCCATGGACGTAGCCCTTCAGGCTCCTCTGTCCATGGGATTCTCCAGGCAAGAATACCGGAGCGGGTTGCCCCTCTCCTCTCCAGGGGATCTTCTCAACCCAATGATCGAACCAGCGTGTCCTACATCTAACCTTCATTGGCAGGTGGCAAGGTTTTGTGGTAAACCTGCATTTACTACTAGCGCCACCTGGGAAAGCCCAAAAAGTGGGAATCAAACTTCTGACTCTAACCAGCCACGTGGACCTGGTGAGAATCAGACTCTTCTGAAACTGATGTGAGTCTCTGTTTTCTCAAATCTCAGAAAGCTGGTAACAGATGCTGCTGCTGCTGCTGCTACTAAGTTGCTTCAGTCGTGTCCGACTCTGTGTGACCCCATAGATGGCAGCCCACCAGAATCCTCTGTCCCTGGGATTCTCCAGGCAAGAACACTGGAGTGGGTTGCCATTTCCTTCTCCAACGCATGAAAATGAAAAGTGAAAGTTAAGTTGCTCAGTCATGTCTGACTCTTCGCAACCGCATGGACTGCAGCCTACCAGGCTCCTCCATCCATGGGATTTTCCAGGCAAGAGTACTGGAGTGGGGTGCCATTGCCTTCTCCGGGGTTCTTCCTTTTTTTAAAAAAAAAAATTTGTATTACTCTGGTGAAATTCTCTCCTGCTTCATGTGTATCATCTATCTTTTCTGCTAAATTTAGCATTTTCATCCAGATTACTTAACATTTGGGCCTATCTGTGTCTGCTTATTTTGACTGTCTCTTCCATGGACCACATTTTCTTGTTTGTCTTGTAATCTTTGATTACATGCCAGACAGCTTATCTAAATTTGGATCCTGAAATTTATTTATTACTTAAGATTTACCTTCAAAATACTCTTTATTCTGTCAGGCCACTAAATTGATAGTCTGATTTATAAGTCAGAGGGGTCTGTGCTTTGTTGCCGCTTTTAATTTGATTCGGTTCACTACTGCATTGAAATAGTTTGGGGCAGAATCATAACTTTCTCTTGAGTAGAATTTGAGATCTGAGCATTGACTTGATTCCAGAGATTGGTTTTGTAGCCTTGCTGCCAGCTGTTTAGGTTGCTGGGAGTCTCTGTTATCTAGTCCTGCTTTCTGTGTCTCATTGGATCTCTGCTTTGTTTCCGTTATCCCAGCTTCTGGAGGGCAGCTGTCTTAGAGTATGCAAAAGTCTAGGATGCCTTGGGGGGCTTTTTCTTAGCTCTCTGCCAGGTCCAGAGCCATCGGTAGCTGGAAACTTGGAGCGCTCTGGTAGGTTTCTCCCTGCTCACCTCCCCAGTCCTTTTTGGCAAGTGGCTGCCTTGTACTTTACGGAGGCCCACACACCTCACCAGGGGATCTCTTTCAGCTTTTCTGTCCTGCTCCCAGCTTTTCAGTGTGCTACCTATGCATTTAGTAAAGCCCCATGGGAAAGAGTTGATGAGTGGGTATAGACTTGTTCCATGTCTGGGGTTTCTTGTAATTCTTTATCTAGTACTTTAGACCACTCTGCCTTGCCTCTATCACTCCTCTGAATTCTAAACTGTCATGCTGGCCTCCATGTGATTGTTAGAAGTCTGGCTTATTTCACTTTAATCCTGTCTACAGTGCATTCCTTCTCTCCCTGCTGTGTTAGGGTTGAGAGTAGTGATGGGCCTGATTTGAAGGGTTTATCACTTTCTGGAATTTAATTCATTTGGTTTTTTAATGTTCTCTACTCTCTGATGTCTTAAAACTATTTTTTTTTAAAGCATTTTTGGCTTGATTTTTTTCATTGTTGGGGTGAGAGTGACAGTCTCTTGCCACTTTGTATATTCTAGTAAGAGAAAATTTATATTATGTATTTATGACATTCATTTTAAAATAGTAAAGCTTGAAATATCTAAAACTCTACCAAGGTTTAGATGAAAATGAAAGTGTTAGTCGCTCATCACATCTGACTCTTTATGACCCCATGAACTGTAGCCCACCGGGCTCCTCTGTCCATGGGATTCTCCAGGCAAGAATACTGGGTTGGGTTGCCACAGGCAGGTTCTTTACCATCTGAGTCTACTTTCTATCATTGGCTCTTCCCAGTCCTCCATTTTTAGGTATTCTCTTAGTAATTCCTTACCTCTGTCACCTCAGTCTGCTAAGGTAACTCTTCCTTTCCAAGTCAGACCCATGCATCTATTGCTTCTGATTCTCCTATTCATCTGCACCCAGTGTCTGAGCTAGTACTAATATTTATCTTCTATCTCTTGTGCCTTTCAGTCTTTGTGCCCTGAATCCTCTTCAACCTACCACATGTTGAAATTGCTTCCCATTTTCAACAGCCATTCCTGACACCTCCTCCTATCTATCTAGTTCCCTTTACTGTCAAAGAATATGCCCTTTTTACATGTAATTCCTTGCTTTTTCAGTTTTCATATCTGTCTAAATCACTAATTAGAGTCTGAGAGTGGGAAATGAGGAGTGACTGCTAATGGGTAAGAGTTATACTGGGGGGTGATGAGAATGTACTGAAGTCTGATAGTGGTGATGGTCACACAACTCTGAATATATCAAAAATAACTATGGATGAATTTTATAAGTTAATTACATATCAGTAAAGTTGTTAAGATAATCCCAAATGAGGTTTTAAATCTAGTTTTTTCAGTCCTCATCCTGTATCGGTCTCTGTAGCTTCTCCATTTTAGGACATCCTGTTCCCTTATTTTTCTGTTACCAGTCTTTACACCTATCTGTTATTTTCTTCTGACCTTTTGTTTCCTGTTTAAGTATTTGTGGCCCTCATGATTTCTCTTTTTCTCTCTTCACCCTGAACATTATCTCCATGCAGTCTCAATTACTTTCATGACTTTAGGCCTTTAGTTTTACATAGATAACAACTAAAGGTCATCTCTAAATTGCTCTGTTGAGCCCAAGGCCAGTATTTTAAGTCAGCAAGCAGACATGAACTTTACATCCCACATGTACTTAAAATAATAATGTGTTTCAGTCTGTCTAAAAAGCATGTGGCTCTGAAGAACAGTTCTGAAAATATGTACACATGATTTTCTTCCCTCAGAGAAATTCATGGTTGTTATTTGCCACATTTGAGATGATTTCTAAGTACTTTAAATGAAAACAAATGCAACAAGAGTGGATTAAAAATCTGTTGTGTCTCTTAGGTTAAAATGTTTGTTTTGAGTATATTTTTGTGTACTATGGCACCCCACTCCAGTACTCTTGCTTGGAAAATCCCATGGACGGAGGAGGCTGGTAGGCTGCAGTCCATGGGGTCGCTAAGAGTCAGACACGACTGAGCGACTTCACTTTCACCTTTCACTTTTATGCATTGGAGAAGGAAATGGCAACCCACTCCAGTGTTCTTGCCTGGAGAATCCCAGGGATGGCTGAGCCTGGCGGGCTGCCGTCTGTGGGGTCGCGCAGAGTCGGACACGACTGAAGCGACTTAGCAGCAGAGTATGTTACAGAATACCGAAGACACTCCCCAGTGAAGAACTACTTCTTGCTTGTTCCAAGACTGTTCTATGTGCTTAGGGATACAAATGTGAATCCAGCAGTTAAATTCCAGTTTCATGAAATTTGTAGTCTAGTGGGGAAACATAGATAATAAAATAAGTAAAATAAGCAATATATAGGATGGTACTATGTGCTAAGAAGAAAATAAGTAAACTGCATAGGCAGTTGAGTTAGAGAACATTGTGGTTATAACTAGGTTATCAGGGAAGACTTTAATCATATGGTACCTTCTCGATGGAAGACTTGAAGGAGGTGAAGAGGGAGCCATTCAGCTCTCCAGGGGAAAAACAGTCCAGTCAGAGGAAGCAAAAGAGCAAAAGCTCTGAGTGAGAGGCATATGTGTTTGAGGAACAAGGAGACCAGTGTGACAGCAGAGAGGTGAGTTTTAGGAGAGAAAAAATAGGGTGACTAGTTTTAGAGTGCCTAGTGGACTTTTGCAAAGATTTTATCTTTTCTCTGAGTGAGATAGAAACAACTGCAAGTTCTCAGCATAGGGGTGAGATGACCTTTTTCAGTATCATTCTGGGTGCTGTGCTGAGAATAGTGTGAAGGGGTAGGATCGAAGGGTGATGCAGACAGATTGGGAGGCTATTTTGGTCTAGAATGGTAGCAAGAATACAATGAAGAAATGCCTAAATTCAGAAATATTTGAAAGTAGAGCCTCTAAGATTTTATACACATATCCATAACTATTTCATAGAGCCACCACCAAACATTACTGCCTTCCTGACATGCTATAATTGAATTAAGATTTTGTAGTTTAATTCAAATAAGCAAAATAAATATACTGGACATGCGTACAATGGTGAGGGTATACAGTCATCCCTCTCACTGATAGGAATATCTTACTATGTGTTTTTAAATGCAGTTAATATTTTTTAAGTGCATTGATCACGCTATGTGCAGTGCCTATGAAGTGTGATTCACAGATGGTGAAAATTTGAGAAACCATATTTTGTAGTTTGTTGTTTTCTTTTATCCCTTAACACTTTCCCCATATCCCTTAATGACTTAGAGCAGTATCCTTAATTTAGCCTAATAGATTGGCAAATGAAAAAGGATAGTATAGCTGTTACTTGTATTTTGTTTTTTTTTAATGGCATCACTAAAAAGGCAAACTTCTTGTGTTCACATAATTTGCCATGTGGGGGTAAGGAAAAAAATTCACATGCAATTCATAATGCAGATGTTCTTTACTTTTCACATACCACGTATAATATAGAAAAGAAAGTTCAGTATTTTAAATATGTGGGAAGTGGATTCTTTTTTATTGTGAAATAACAGAAAAAAGTTCACAAATTGTATATGATTGTTTAACAAATAGTAATTGTAAAACAAACTCTTGTTTAACCAGTTGTGACTTTACAGACTAAAATACTGCTGGTATTCTGGAAGTCCCCAGTGTTGTTCTCCATTATAAATCCCTCCCTCCCTCCATGAGCAACCACTATTCTAACTTTTGATAATCTTTTCCTTTTCTTTGAGGTTACACTGCTATGTAAGCATTCTTAAACACTAGACAGTGTAGCTTTTCATGTTGTTGAACTTTATACGGATGAAATTTTCATATTTTTGTCTCTCCCTTTGCCTCTCTGGTAGCTCAGATGGTAAACAATCAGGCCTGCAATACAGGAGACCTGGGTTCAATCCCTGGGTCGGGAAGATCCCCTGGAGAAGGGAATGGCAATGCACTCCAGTATTCTTGCCTGGGATATCCCATGAACAGAGGAGCCTGGTGGGCTCAAAGAGTTAAGAGATGACCGAGCGACTAACACTTTCACTTTGTTTAACATTATTTTTCTAAGTTTTATCTTTTTTTTTTCCCCAAAAGTTTGTTCTGAGGTCAGCTATACTGTCACTCTCGCAGAACTCCTTCCCTCACACTTTTTATAGACTCTTGTGACATTGGCTACACTTGCCTTGGGTTTAATTCTATTGCTCCTTGAAGATAGGGACTGTATTTCTCATGTGCCTCTTCATATTATATCCATTGCACCTTGTACAGTGCCTCGCAATGGTGGTGGTGAAGTCGCTAAGTCCTGTCCGACTCTTGCAATCCCGTGAACTGTAGCCCACCAGGCTCTTCTCTTAATGGGATTTCCCAACTAGAGTACTGGAGTGGTTTGCCATTTCCTTTTCAAGGGAATCTTCCCTACCTAGGGATCGAACCCAGATCTACTACATTGCAGGTAACCTCCTGCTTTACAGGCAGATTCTATACCAACTGATTCTGAGCCACCACAGAAGCCCTTATCTATTTTTTTATAGTTCTAATTCATTCTTTGGCACTGATGTACAGAATTCCGTTGAATGAATTACAATATAAAGAAAAGTAAATATTTGGTCTTTGTCCCTAGTTCCTGTCATGCAACTCCTGAAACTCTTGGAATCTCCAGACCATTTTCTTTTGTATACTAATAAGATGACTATTGTCTGGGATCCCTGGGTAGTTTCTGAATGATGGCTAGTTGCCAGGAAGACCAAGGTGTGACTGCCGGGTTGGAACTTCCAGCTCCACCCCCTGACCTCTGGGGAAGGGACTCTCCACAGCTGGAAACTGAACTAATCAACAGCCAGTGGTGTAATCAACCATGCCTATGTAATAAAATCTCTGTAAAAGCTCTATACAGTCAGCAAAAACAAGACCAGGAGCTGACTACGGCTCAGATCATGAACTCCTTATTGCAAAATTCAGACTTAAATTGAAGAAAATAGGGGGAAACACTAGACTATTCAGGTATGACCTAAATCAAAACCCTTACCATTATACAGTGGAAGTGACAAATAGATTCAAGGGATTAGATCTGATAGAGTGCCTGAAGAACTGTGGACAGAAATTCATGACATTGTACAGGAGGCAGTGATCAAGACTATCCCCAAGAAAAAGAAATGCACAAAGGCAAAATGGTTGACTAAAGAGGCCTTACAAATAGCTGAAAAAAGAAGAGAAGCTAAAGGAAAAGGAGAAAAAGAAAGAAATACCTATCTGAATGCAGAGTTCCAAAGAATAGCAAGGAGAGATAAGAAAGCCTTCCTAAATGATCAGTGCAAAGAAATAGAGGAAAACCATAGAATGGGAAAGATTAGAGATCTCTTCAAGAAAATTAGAGATACCAAGGGAATACTTCATGCAAAGATGGGCACAATAAAGGACAGAAATGGTATGGACATAACAGAAGCAGAAGATATTAAGAAGAGGTGGCAAGAATGCACAGAACTATACAAAAAAGATCTTTATGACCCAGGTAACCATGATGGTGTGATCACTCACCTAGAGCCAGACACCTGGAGTTCAAAGTCAAGTGGGCCTTAGGAAGCATCACTATGAATAAAGCTAGTGGAGGTGATGGAATTCCAGCTGAGCTGTTTCAAATCTTAAAAGGTAATGCTGTGAAAGTGCTGCACTCAACATGCTAGCAACTTTGGAAAATTCAGCAGTGGCCACAGGACTGGAAAAGGTCAGTTTTCATTCCAATCCCAAAGAAAGGCAATGCCAAAGAATGTTCAAACTACCACACAATTGTGCTCATCTCACATACTAGCAAAGTAATGCTCAAAATTCTCCAAGCGAGGCTTCAACAGTATGTGAACTGTGAACTTCCAGATGTTCAAGCTGGATTTAGAAAAGGCAGAGGAACCAGAGATCAAATTGCCAACATCCTTTGGATCATTGAAAAAGCAAGAGAGTTTCAGAGAAACATCTTCTTCTGTTTTATTGACTATGTCAAAGCCTTTGACTGTGTGGATCACAACAAACTGTGGAAAATTCTGAAAGAGATGGGAATACCAGATCACCTTACCTGCCTCCTGAGAAATCTGTATGCAAGTCAAGAAGCAACAGTTAGAACCAGACATGGAACATCAGACAGGTTCTAAATTGGGAAAGGAGTACGTCAAGGCTGTGTATTGTCACCCTGATTATTTAACTAATATGCAGAGTACATCAGAAGAAATGCTGGGCTGGAAGAAGCACAAGCTGGAATCAAGATTGCCGGGAGAAATTCAATAACCTCAGAGACGCAGATGACACCACCCTTTTGGCAGAAAGTGAAGAGGAACTAAAGAGCCTCTTGATGAAAGTGAGAAGAGGAGAGTGAAAAAGCTGGCTTAAAACTCAACATTCAAAAAACTAAGATCATGGCATCCAGTCCCATCACTTCATGGGAAATAGATGGGGAAACAGTGGAAAGAGTGTCAGACTATTTTCTTGGGCTCCAAAATCACTGCAGATGGTGACTGCAGCCATGAAATTAAAAGATGCTTGCTCCTTTGAGGAAAAGCTATGACCAACCTAGACAGCATATTAAAAAGCAGAGACATTACTTTGCCGACAAAGGTCTGTCTAGTCAAGGCTATGGATTTTTCTAGTAGTCATGTATGGATGTGAGAGTTGAACTATAAAGAAAGCTGAGCACTGAAGAATTGATGCTTTTGAACAGTGATGTTGGAGAAGACTCCTGAGAGTCCCTTGGACCCTTGGACTGCAAGGAGATCCAACCAGTCAATCCTAAAAGAAATCAGTCCTGAATATTCATTGGAAGGACTGATGCTGAAGCTGAAACTCCAATACTTTGGCCACCTGATGCAAAGAACCAACTCATTGGAAAAGACCCTGATGCTGGAAAGATTGAATGCAGAAGGAGAAGGGGATGACAGAGGATGAGATGTTGGATGGCATCACCGACTCTATGGCCATGAATTTGAGCAAGCTCTGGGAGTTGGTGATGGACTGGGAAGCCTGGTGTGCTGCATTCCATGGGGTCGCAAAGAGTTGGACACGACTGAGTGACTTGCACTGAACTAAAAAGCTCTGAAAATGATGGGGCTCAGGGAGCTTCCACGTTAGTGAGCACACTGAGGTGCTCAGGGGATGGTACCTCCAGAGAAGCCATGGAACCTTCAAGCACTTCCCTACCCCCAACTTTGTCCTATACATTTCTTCCATTGCCTTTCCTGAATAGTTTACTCCTTAATAAACTGGTAATGGTAATAAGTAAGCTGTTTTCCTGTGTTCTGTGAACCTTACTAGCAATTTATCAAACCTGAGGTGGGATCCTGGGAACCCCTGATTTGAACCTAGGCTGAACAATAATGCGGTAACCTCGGAATCCAGTACTTGAAACTGACTTTTGCAGTGAGAGCAATCATTGTGGAACTTCTGTGCCTGTAAACCTGTGGATTCTGACATTAACTCTGGGTAGGTGGTGTCTGAATTGAATTGTAGAACAGCCAGTTGGTGTATGGAGAGTTGGAGAACTCTTCAGAGTGGGAAAAAACCCCACATATTTGGTGTTCAGAGTGATGTGAGTAGAAACAGACCATGAACGTATTCTCTTTCATCCATGTTTAGATTGGTGAAAATTAGGGTGGTTTTTTCCTGTTTGGGGCTATTATGGGCCATGTTATTTTAAAGTTCTTATGCATATATTTTGTGCACATATGTGTGAGTTACTGTAAAATATATACACTGGAATGTAATTGCTGGGCCTTAGAGTAAGGGTATCTTCAACTTTTCTATATGACACATGTTTTGTTAAACAACTATACCAATTTACATTCATCCTAGCAAAGTGTCTGATTTCCCATTGTTTCACATTCTTGTTATCACTTAAGTAAATAAGATTTAAACTTTTCCCCCAGGTTTATGTATGTGTCATGGTATCTTACTGAGATTTTAATATGCATTTCCCTGTTTACTCCTAAGAGTTAACCTTTTTTTCATATATTTATTGGTTTTTTCATATATTTATTGATTATTGGATTTCTTTTTCATTAAGTTTTTGTCTTTGCTTGTTTTCCTTTTAGATCATCTGTTTTTTTTTTTAATTTGTAGGAGTTATTTAATTCAGGACTTGAATCCTTGGGCGCTCAGTGACTCAGTTGTCCTGCTGTTTGCCACCCCATGGACTATATAGCCAGCCAGGCTCCTCTGTCCCTGGAATTTTCCAGGCAAGAATACTGGAGTGGGTTGCCATTTCCTATTCCATTGAATCCTTTGGTTGCATGTTAAAAATATTTTCCTTTCTGTGGCTTGTTTTTATCATTTTCTTTGTTTTTTTTTTTTTTTTTTGAAATACAGTTGATTTATAATGTTGTGTTAGTTTCAGGTGTACAGATCTCCTTGGTGTCTTGATGGATGAAAGTCCTGGATTTTACTCTAGTCAAATTTATTACTTTTTTCCTTGTGGTTTGTTCTTTCTATATCTTAAGAAATTTTTCCTTTCTCTGATTTTAAAAGCTTTATAGTTTTTCCTTTCAAAGTTTGGTATTTGGCTTCCCTTGAGTTGATTTTTTGCTTAAGGAGTTCAGGAGGAGTCCATTTCATTTTTCCTGCATTTGTTTTAGCACCATTTATTCTGAAATGCCTCTTTTTTTTTTTTTTTTTTTTAAATCAGGCATCTGTGTATGTGTGTCTGTTTCTGGGCTCTTAACATGATACTTAGATTCATCTCTTCCTGCATAAATACCATACTATCTTTAGTAAAATGAGCTTTGTAGTAAGTCTTTAATGGATAGCGCAAGTCCTTTCACTTTGTTCTTTTTCAAGTAAGTCTTGGCTGTTTTGACCCTTTTGGTTTTATAAATTTCAGAATCATCTTGTCAAATTTTATATTAACAGAATGTATTTTGATTGGGACTGCACTGAACCTGTAAATCTGTTTCAGGAGAAGTGGTATCTTTATAAAATTGTCTTCAAATCTGTAAACATGAGAAAATATCCATTACATTGAAATAGTCAATATTTGTCAGTAAACTTCTATAATTTTCCCTACAACTTGTGAATTACATATATTATTAGTGGGTTTCATGTGTGTGACCTTATTAGTATAAATATTGCTTTTTTGAAAATTGCCTTTTCTAGCCATTCCTTATGGGTATATGGAAATATAATTAATTTCAGTATCATTTCCAGCAACCTTGCTAAGCTCCGACATGTAATTCTATTAGTTACCTGCATATTCTTTGGATTTGTTGGTTTATCAGAAAACAGTATTTTGTTTCTTCCTCTTTGATCCTGTCGTGTTTCTTTTTCTTGCCTTTCTGTGCTGTCTCAGTTCAGTTCAATTCAGTTGTTCGTTAAGTTTTCACCTTTCTACTTTTCTAGCATCGTTTAAAACAAAAATTTTTCCTTTATCTGCTGTTATATGTATCTAACAAGTTTTGGTATGATGAATTTTTTCCCCTCTGTGTGTTTGTTATCAGTTTGATATAAAATTAGGTTTAGTATAAGATTTGCATTGGAGAAGGAAATGGCAACCCACTCCAGTGTTCTTGCCTGGAGAATCCCAGGGATGGGGGAGCTTGGTGGGCTGCCGTCTATGGGGTTGCACAGAGTCGGACCTGATTGAAGTGACTTAGCAGCAGCAGCAGCTATTACCTCAACATGAGTAAGGGTAGGTGTCTTTACTTTTTTGTGACCAGCCTATTCAAACTTTTTGTCCATTTTCCTATAAGGTTGTTTTTCTTTAAGGGCTTTATGTTATGAAAATAGTTCTTTCTGTGTGATTTATATCAATAAGTAGCAAATTTTTTTCCCCAGTTTGTTCTTTCATTGACATTCTTAATGGTTACGTTATTTTTATGTAAGTTTTCCGCACCTAGAACAGTGCCTGGTGTTTAACATACACCTAGTGAATATTTATGGAAAAGATGAATAAATTCAGTGGTGCTTGAATGACAAATAAAAGTTATTTTTTTAAAATACGTATTTGAATATTCTCTCATGACTTCTAGGTTTTTGAATCATATTACTAACAGCACCCTTTCTTATGTTGATGTTATGTAGGAATTCGGTGTTTCTTCAGTTTTATGATTCTACGTTTTAAGTTTTTTTTTTTTTTTTAAGATTCATTTATTTATTTATTTATATATTTTTTGGCTGTCGTGGGTCTTTTTTGCGGCATGCGGGCTTTCTCTAGTTGTGGCAAGCGGAGGCTACTCTTGCTTGCTGTGTGTGAGCTTCTCCTTGCAGTGGCTTCTTGTTGCCGAGCCTAGGCTCTAGGCACTCGTGCTTCTACTCACGCTGAAGCGTGAGCTCAGTAGTTGTGGCACACAGGCTTACTTGCTCCATGATATGTGGGATCTTCCCGAATCAGGGATCAAACCAGTGTCCCTTGTGTTGCAAGGTTGATTCTTAACCCCTGGACTACCAGGGAAGCCTCCTGTGACTCAATTTTTTTTTTTAAACAGTTAAATATTTAATCTTTTTGTAATTTATCCTGTGTGATTAGTTGTGAACATGTTTCTCTATGAAATGTTAAGTTTTCTAATTGTAAATGGCTAATTGGAAATTATACACTTTAAAAATAGAAAAGTTGCAAAGGATGATAAGATAGTCCTTAGTAAAACATCCCATTTATATTTTTCATATTGACTATCTATTGAAATAATAATATTCTGGATATAATGGATTAAAGTTTATTAAAATTAATTTCATCTTTCTTTTAATTAATGTAGCAATAAAATTTTTAAATTCCATATGTGACTTGCATTCTATTTCTGTTGAATTGTGGTACTCCAACCAAACATATCCCTGAACACTGTGTTGTGTTTTTTTTTTTTTTTGTCTTTGACAGATTTGTATAGTGCCTAGTACCAAAGTACTTGATTTTTTTTTTTTTATTATGAGATTTTTTTTTCCCCTCCGTGAATCAATTAGATAGGAGAGTATTCTTTTTTTTCATACTATATATGTTATTGAAGTTCAGTTCACTTGCAGTGTTTCAGCAAGGTGATTTGGTTATACATATGCATATGTATTATTTTTGAAATTATTTTTCATTATAGATTATTATAAGATAGTGACTATAATTCCCTGTGCTATGCAGTAAATCATTGCTGCTTGTTGCATATCTATTTTTTTTAAATTAGAAATCTAGCATTCTATTTATACTAAGTGAAGTGGAGTCAAAATGTCAAATTTTTTAGTTAGGCAAAAATTTGCAAGTTTTCTGAGGTATATGTTATACATACTGTTTATATGTATGTATATAAAAGCTTTACTACACTTGATAAAGGCTTGAGAAAGACTATAAAAAACAGAGATGGAAAAATTGGAAAACATAAACTAAATGAAATGGGAGCACTGAACATGAGAAAGAAAAAGTGAAACAAACTAGATAAAAGTAAAAGATCATCATATAGCCCAGTTCTTGTTAAACATGACTGTTCATTAGAAAGATATCTGGAGCTTTGGAGAAAAAAAAAAGCGGTATCTGGGCATTTGTATTTTTCAAAAAATTCCAAGGTAATTCTGATACATCTGGATTTTAAAAAGTGATTACAGTTTTTTTCTATTAAATGGTAGTTTTGGTGATATAGAATTCTGTTATTTTTCTGTTGACCAATCATTATACACTGGTATTAAGTGAGTAATAGTTGCATACTCAAAATAGTAAAAGATGTTTATCAGTTTTCACAATCAATAACCAGACAAAAAATAAAAAGGTAATTACAATTGCAAGCCATAATGGGGGCTTGATTAACCTAACAATATTGAATGCTGCTGCTGCTGCTGCTAAGTCGCTTCAGTCGTGCCTGACTCTGTTCAGCCCAATGGATGGCAGCCCACCAGGCTCCCCCGTCCCTGGGATTCTCCAGGCAAGAACACTGGAGTGGGTTGCCATTTCCTTCTCCAATGCATGAAAGTGAAAAGTGAAAGTGAAGTCACTCAGTCGTGACCCCATGGACTGCACCTACCAGGCTCATCCGTCCATGGGATTTTCCAGGCAAGAGTACTGGAGTGGGGTGCCACTGCCTTCTCTGAACAATATAGAATAATTACATGCAATTTGGGGCAGGGATCAAGCAGAGTGATGTGGTAAGTGGAGGTGCATATATGCACATATTTTCATCCACCCAGCCAGTCTGTGTCCTTTGGTTGGTGCATTTAATCCATTTACATTTAAGGTAATTATTGATATGTATGCTCTTGTTACCATTTTTTCAACTGTTTGGGGTTTATTTTCTGTAGGTCTTTTCCTTGTTTTGTGTTTCCTACCTTGAGAAGTTCCTTTAGCATTGTAAAGCTGGTTTGGTAGTGCTGAATTCTCTTAACTTTTGCTTGTCTGGAAGGCTTTTAATCAAATCTGAATGAGAGTCTTAACTGGGTAGAGTATTCTTGGTTGTAGGTTCTTCCTTTTCATTACTTTAAGTACATCATGCCATTCCCTTCTGGCTTGCAGAGTTTCTGTTGAGAAATCAGCTGAACCTTATGGGAGTTCCCTTTTATGTTATTTGTCATTTTTCCCTTGTTGCCTTTAATGTTTTATCTTTGTCTTTAATTTTTGTCAGTTTGATTCCTGTGTGTCTTGATGTGTTTCCTCCTTGGGTTTACCCTGCCTGGTACTCTCTGTGCTTCCTGGACTTGGTTGACTTTCCTTTCTTGTATTAGGAAAATTTTCAGCTATTATCTCTTCAAATATTTTTTCAGGTCCTTTTTCTCTCTCTTCTCCTTCTGGGACCCTTATAATGCACATGTTGGTGTGTTTAATGTTGTCCCAGAGGTATCTTAGGCTGTCTTCATTTTTTTAAACTCTTTTTTTCCTATATTCTGTTCTGTGGCAGTGACTTCCACCATTCTGTCCTCCAGGTCATTTACATGTTCTTCCCCCACAGTTATTCTGCTATTGATTCCTTCTTATGTATTATTCTGGAGAGGGCAATGGCACCCCACTCCAGTACTCTTGCTTGGAGAATCCCATGGATGGAGGAGCCTGGAAGGCTGCAGTCCATGGGATCGCTGAGGGTTGGACACGACTGAGCGACTTCATTTTCACTTTCCACTTTCATGCATTGGAGAAGGAAATGGCAACCCACTCCAGTGTTCTTGCCTGGAGAATCCCAGGGACAGGGGAGCCTGGTGGACTGCCATCTATGGGGCCGCACAGAGTCAGACACGACTGAAGTGACTTAGCAGCATGTATTATTCATCTCTGTTTGTTCTTTAGTTCTTGTAAGTCTTAGGTAAACATTTCTTGTGTCTTCTCCATTGTTTTCCCTAGACCCTAGGTCATCTTCACTGTCATTATTCTGAATTCTTTTTCTGAAAGTTTGCCTGTCTCCACTTCATTTAGTTGTTTTTCTGGGGTTTTATCTTGTCCCTTCATCTGGGAAATAACTTTTTGCTTTTTCATCCTGATTAACTTTCTGTAATGTTGTTTTTGTTCTAGCTGTAAGATTGTGGTTCTTGCTTCTCCTGTCTACCCTCGACAGAGGAAGCTAAGAGGCTGTGTAAGCTTCCTGATGGGAGGGACTGGCAGTGGGAAAAACTGGGTCTTTATCTGGTGTGCAAGGCCTTGCTTAGTAAAGCTTTAATCAAATTATCTGCTCATGGGTGGAATTGCGCTCCCTCCCTGTAAGTTGCTTGGCCTGAGGTGACCCAACCCTGAGGTCTACTGGCCTCTATGGTAGGGTTAATGGGGACCTCAAAGAGGGCTTCCCTGGTGACTCAGACAATAAAGAATCCGTCTGCAATGTGGGAGACCTGGATTCAATTCCTGAGTTGGGAAGATCCCCTGGAGGACGGCATGACAACCCACTCCAGTGTTTTTGCCTGGAGAATCCCCACGGACAGAGAAGTCTGGCGGGTTATAGTCCATGAAGTTGCAAAGAGTCGGACATGAAGTTGCAAAGAGTCGGACGTGACTGAGCAATAATCACAATGCACAAGGCGGCTTAGGCCCTCGGGGCCTTCCAGGACCCCTGCTGTCAGTGCCTCACCCCTGTGGCGAGCCCCTGCCGACCCATGTCTCCACAGGAGACCCTCCAACACTAGCAGGTGGTTTTGATTCAGTCTTCTCTGAGGTCACTGCTCCTTCCTTTGGGTCTTGGTGCATGTAAGATTTTGTTTGGGCCCTCCAAGGCTGGAGGCTTTGTTTCCCCCTGTCCTGTGGAAGTCCTATAATCAAATCTTGCTGGGCTTCAAGGTCAGATTACCTGGGGATTCCCAGGTTAGGAAGCCTGATTTGGGGTCAGAACTTTCACAACAGTAGGAGAACTTATTGGTACTATTGTTCTTCAGTTTGTGGGTCACCTACCAGCGGGTATGGGATATGATTTTACTGTGATTGTGTCCCTCCTGCTGTCTTGCTGTGGCTTCTTCTTTGTCTTTGGACGTGGGTTTTCGTTTTTTGGTAGGTTCTAGTGTCCTCCTGTCGATGGTTGTGCAATAGCTGGTTGCAATTTTGGTGCTCTCACGGGAGGAGATGAGCACATGTTCTTCTACTCCGCCATCCTGAACCAAAAGTAGGAGAGTATTCTCTTCTAATGCAGTTTGTTTTTAAGCACAGATGGAGTTCCTTTCTCCTATGGTTACTTTTCTATTGCTGTCTCTTTCCCTCCTAGTTTTCAAGATAATTTTTCTCCCACCACTTGTTTATTCTGAGCTCAGCCATGTGATTTTTCCATTTCAGTTGAATTATTAATAAATTACTTCTTTTAGTCTGTTTTATTTATTTGTTTCAGAGTTTAGTTTTTCTGATAAAAGATATGGTGTCTTAGGTTCTCTAATCATTGATGCATTATGCAGCAACTGTAGCTTAAGTTTGAGTGAAGTGAAGTGAAGTCGCTCAGTCGTGTCTGACTCTTGGCGACCCTGTGGACTGTAGCCTGCCAGGCTCCTCTGTCCATGGGATTCTCCAGACAAGAATACTGGAGTGGGTTACCATTTCTTTCTCCAGGGTAAGTTTGAGAGTAGAGGGTAAATAAGATAGGAATTCAATGAAATTATAACTTTGCTAGTCATCTGGTGATAATATATTAGCTGATAAATTGATGCATCAGTTCAGTTCAGTTGCTCAGTCATGTTCAATTCTTTACAACCTCATGGACTATATAGCATGCCAGGCTTCTCTGTCCATCACCAATTCCCAGAGCTTGCTCAAATTCATGTCCATTGAATCCGTGATGTATGTTACAGCTAAAAAGTGATACTAACTACTTCATGATAGAATTAAAAGAAATAAAATTTATTAATGTAAACAGAAATATCCCTAGGATTGAGAAAGAAAATTGATATTTTTAAAGGATAAGATATGTCTGGACACTTACTGATTCCATTTAACTGTTAACATAGAAACATCATCTGAATTTGAGTCCTAATTTCACCAGTTGCCTAGCTGCTATGAGCTGGGCACATTATATTAATATAACATTTGTATACTAGGGATAGTAGTAGCAGCTACTTAATAGAATTTGTGAAGGTTAAATTAGTTAATATATTGCTTAAAGCAGTGCTTGACATATAGTACCTATATATCTCCAATCACAGGTCTATGTATTTGTTGTTGTTTAGTCACTAAGTTATGTCCAGTTCTTTTGTGATCCCATGAACTGTAGCCCACCAGTCTCTTCTCTCCATGGAATTTCCCAGGCAAGAATACTGAAGTGGGTTGCAATTTCCTTCTCCAAAAGATCTTCCCAGCTCAGGAATCGAACCTGCATCTTCTGCAGCGGCAGGTGGGTTCTTTACCACTGAGCCACCAGGGTAATCGAGGTTTCTGGGTAGATGGAGCTGTATAGATATTTTCTAGAATTAAAAAAAAACATTTAACTGCAGTCTTCATAATTTTATTTTTAGTAGTGGCATAAATTCAATCCATGGAGGTAACATAACTTATTTGTCTTTGATTTTCATTTTCAAGGAGAATATTTGTATGGTTGAATTCAAATAATTGTTTTTCCATTTTCTTAGGTATTTTGAATTTTAAGATCAGAAAGCATTTAGATGGATAGCAGGACTGACTTGTTTTATTTTTGTCTGAGATTTAAATTTAAATTGTAAATGAGTGTCAGTAGAAGCCAACAGCTTTTAAATTAATTCCTTTGGGTCTGCGAATGGTTTCCAAAAGTTTAACTGAATAGTTTAATTGCCCTCTTTTAAAGAATTTTAAAGCAGCTACAGCCTTGTCATCTGCACTGAGTTACTCTATGTTGGGAAATTTTTGGCAGATGGTATACAGTCATCATTCAAAAACAAGTTACATTGTCTTTCCCAGCTTGAATTAGTGGAACATTAGCATTGAACTTTTCATTTTGAATGAGCATGTTGGAAATTATTTCCTGCTAAATGTTTGTCATCAAGTGAAGTTTCATTTTAAAAAATTAATGGAGCATATCAGTGCAGCAGCCTTAGAAAAATAGCTGAGGCACAGGGTTACTCTTGGACAACCTTTTAAGTTCCTTATTATCATTTGAGTATACATGCTTAATAATCTTCTGGGAAACTAAAATACGGTATTTTTTTTAAAACCAAAAACTTTAAAATATGATATTTGGCTGCTAACAGACAGCTGTTAATGACTACTTAGAGTTGTATTTACTTTCTGGGTTGGAACTAGGGATAGAGCAAGCAAATGAATTGATAATGTGAGAAAACACTAAGTTCCTTGTTAAAATATATTTTAAAGTGTTAGTTTTATACCTTTATCAGTAAATGAAAGATGACATTAATTTGAAATAATTGGAATAAGTGTGCAATCCATTGAATTAACTGTATCTCAAATGTACTTTAAAAAAAATCCAGATTCCCTCTTTGAGAACAAGCCCTATCATTAGCAAATAGGGTAGCCAGAAGAATACTTAAATAACAAATCAGCATTATGTTTGTGGAAGATGAATTGAATTCCCTCGTATCTCAGTTGGTAAAGAGTCTGCCTGCAGTGCAGGAGACCCTGGTTCGATCCCTAGGTTGGGAAGATTCCCTGGAGAAGGGAATGGCAACCTACTCCAGTATTCTTGCCTGGAAAATCCCATGGACAGAGGAGCCTGGTGGGCTCCAGTCCATGGGGTCATAAGAGTCAGACACGACTTAGTGATCATACCAAACCAAATCTTTGTCTTTCAGAATGTTGTTTTGTTCTAATCCACCTAGCTTTGTGAAAAATAGGCAGTGTGTTGTGTTGGCTAACAGATAGTTAAATTTGAATCATTTTTCTCATCATATACCCATATTTTTGTGCCATCTGGAATCCCTTCTCTAAGACTTTTTAATAGCTTTCATTCCTTCCTGTTAAAACACATGTTCATTACATTAAGTTCCATATTTATTAAGCAAAGTGTGTTTAAATGTAGTGGGGAGGGAAAATAAGCAAACTAGGCCTCCTCACAAGCTTATTCTAGTCTGTTAGGGTAGACATACAGGCTACAGATTCTGTGTTAAGATACTTTTGGTTATCATGGCAAAAAGTAATTTTAAACCAGCTTAAGCAAGGAGAGGGATTTATGGGCCTACATAAATGAAAGATTGGCCTTGGACATGGGTTAGATCCAGATACTTAATGTAACATGTAGGATTTATCTCATTTATCTTAGCTCTACTTTCTTCTGACTTGGATTCATTCTCAGACAGTATCTCCTCAAGTGGTGGCAAAGATGGCCCAAACAGTGCCAGACTTACATCCTGTCAGCTTAGCAACCTCAATGATAAACTTCCTTTCCAAATAGTTCCAGAAATTCTGGCATTAATTCTGGTTTGGCCACACTTGAATCTTCTGGAGCTGGGGTGCTGTGGAGTGGGGGGCGGTGTGGAGTGAGGATGGTCTAGCTCAAATTCAAAGTAGATGAAACAAAAGAAAGACAAGTAGTTTCCAAAAAGGAATTTAGAAATTCTGCTACCAGAAGGAAGGATGCTGAGCAGACAAAAGCAGCATACAAAAGTAAAGATAAAAATTTTTAGTTGAGCTATAATAAAAAGATAAATTCTGACAGAAGGTGCTTAAGTAAAGCTTCAGATAGGAGACTGTATTTTGAATTGGGCTCTGAAGGGCAAGTAGAATTTTTTTAAGGCAGAGTAAAGAAAGGACTTTCTAGGTCACTCATTTGAGAAGCTTGGCAGTGAAAGGAGAAAAAACGAAAGCTACTAGAGTAAAGGGAATATTCAGATATATCCCCCCTCAGTATGGAGAACATTTGAACAGTTTTATGGTAGAGGAGCAGAAGCAAGTAAAGGAGAAATTAACAAAGGACTGCAAAGGAGGCAGTCATTGATAAAGAAGGGAAATTCCGTAGGATCAAGGATATAAGTGGAGGGGGCCTCCTTAGAAAGGAAAAGGGATTGTTTATTCTCTGAGGACATGTAAAGGAAAGTAGTAATGGTGACTACGGAGGTTAAAACAGAAATTTGTTATTAAATATGTAAGTGGCTTCAGTTTTGTTTTCTAAAAGTAAGAAGAAAAGGTTTACCAGTTATCTATTGCTATGTAACAGACCATTCCAAAATGATTTTGTGCATTCGCAATTTGACTTGAACTCAGGCTGGGTAGTTTCTTCTGCTGGCCCTGGGTCACTCATGTGGTTGTGGTCATCTCGGCTGTGGATGGATGGTCTGTGATGGTGGCTGCACTCACATGCTTGGTTGATGCTGGCTGTTACCTGGACCTCTCTGTGCTCTCTCATCCTCATGAGCATTCACATGGAAGTGGCTGCACTCAGGGAAGAAAGAGCTGAAGCAGTCAGCCTAGATGATAGACTTAGGTATGAAAGACTTATGATGGACTTAGAACTCCCACAGTGTCACTTCTTTCACATTCTGTTGGTCAAGGCAAGTCACAAGGCCAGCTCAGATCAAGTAGAGAAATAGACCCCACCTCTTTATGGGAAGAGTAATAAAGTTGCATTGCAAAACAGATGTGTATATGGAATGGGAGGAATTTCTGCCTATCCCTCCCCCAACACTGTATTGTGAAAATTTTCAGTCATGAAGCCAAGTTGAAAGAATTTCAAAGTGAATATCCACATAACTACCCCCTAGATACTACTGTTAACATTTTACTATACCTGCTTTATTATATATTTATCCATCTATCATTCTTTTATCAATTTATCTAATTTTTTGATGCATTTCAAAATAAATTGTAGGTATTAGTTCTTTTCTCTTAAGTACCTGCTGCGTGTATTTAGCAAGCCAATATTCAGTTTTTTCTTTTGATAAAAAACATTTACATACAATGAAGTGTACAGACGTTAAGTGTACGTCACACCTAGTTTTGCAGCCTGCCAGAGAAGGGGAAAATTTGGGATAGCTTTTCAGTGAAATGACTCAAATTCAACTATAGTTGTATAGAAAAGTTGCAAAAGATATCTTTCTTGAAAACCTTTCTTCATATCCTTATTGCTAATAATTTATTCATTTAATATACCTCAACACTTAGAATTTGCATTTGTGTTACAGTACTAAAATTTCTCCTTTATTTGAATTCACTTTGGACAGTTGGAAAGTTTGCCTCCTTTCACTAAACATTTATAAGGATATAAACAGGTGCTCTCTTGCTTTATAGATATTCAAACTATGTGTATCTCCAATCAGGTTAGATTAACAGTGCGTACCTTCTCAGTCATGTCTGACTCTTTGCAACCCCTGGGACTGAGCCCGCCAGGCTTCTCTGTCCCTGCAATTTTCCAGGCAAGAATACTGGAGTGGGTTGCCATTTCCTACTCCAGGGGATCTTCTCAACCCAAGGGTTGAACCCACGTCTCCTGCCTTGGCAGGTGGATTCTTTACCACAGAGCTACCTTGAATACAACTGAGTGACTAAGCATTCATGCATGCATGAAAAAGTTTTAATAAACTATCTTCTAGTTTATGAATAGTTTAGCTGTCTGAAAAGGAGAAATTTTAGTATTGTAACTATTGATTTAACTTTAGATAATCAGAATAGAAGTGTGATCAGAACTATGTGGCAAATTCAGCTGTAATTTAACCTTTGAGTGGAGTATTAGAGCTTCTTATAACCTTAACACTTGCCTTATTATTCTAATCTATGTTACCGTATACATTTAAAAAATTTCTAGAATATTATAAGTCCTTAGTTTTTCATGTGTTGATTTGATAAAATAATAGTTACTTACTTTCATTTACTAGGTATTGAACACTTTTATTGCTAATTGGCTTTTGAGCCTTTTTACAGATAGCAAAAGATTGGAATCATTTTGACTTGCTGTTTGCATTCTAGTAAACCCTGTCAGAACTCTTGAAAATATGTGACTAGCACTTAAGCCACTTCATGCCAAGAATTCTGCCGGAAATGCAACTGGTTAATGACACTCAGTGTGACAACTGAAGTGAAAGCTTGAGTTCATTTACTGTATTGGAATGGGGTAAAGTCATGTATGTCTAAACATCTCTCTCTTAACAAGTGTATGAGATGTTTTAAAAGTGTTCCTTAACCCAGATTTTCTCTATTTCATTTCATTTCATGGTGTAAATGGCATGACATCCTAAATCATATGTGAAAGTGAAAGTCACTCAGTTGTGTCCGACTCTTTGCGGCCCCATGGTCTATATAATCCATGGAATTCTCCAGGCCAGAATACTGGAGTGGGTAGCTGTTTCCTTCTCCAAGGGATCTTCCCAACCCAGGCATTGAACCCAGGTCTCCTGCCTTGCAGGAGGATTCTTTACCAGCTGAGCCACCAGGGAAGCCCTAAATCATATGTGCTGGGTTACAAACTAAACAAATTTGTGTTTTAAAAATCTAATTGAGTGTTATATTTATTTTTATGTACAGGTCTTGCTATTTCGGAAACTACAAGAGAAAACTAGATTGGGGAGGTTTGGATTTGTAAGTGGACATGGCTCAGATATCCAGCAACAATGGATTTAAGAAATGCTCATCTTCCCCTCCGGAATCAACAAGAACAAAAGATGTGGACAAAGAAGAAGCATTACAGATGGAAGCAGAGGCTTTAGCAAAACTGCAAAAGGACAGACAGGTGACTGATAATCAGAGAGGCTTTGAGTTGTCTAGCAGCACTGGACAAAAAGCACAGGTTTATAATAAACAGGATTATGATCTCATGGTGTTTCCTGAATCAGATACCCAAAAAAGAGCAGTAGATATTGATGTAGAAAAGCTTACCCAAGCTGAACTTGAGAAACTATTGCTGGATGACAGTTTTGAGACTAGGAAAACACCTATATTGCCAGTTACTCCTGTTCTGAACCCTGCATTATCAGCACAACTCTATCTTAGACCTGCTGTTCAGAGAGGACAGTGGCCACCTGGATTATCTGGACCTTCCAGTTACACTTTACCTTCTATTTATCAGTCAACTTACAGTACTAAACAGACTGCATTCCAAAATGGCTTCAACCCAAGAATGCCTACTTTTGCATCCACAGAACCTATATATTTAAGACTTCCAGGACAGTCTCCTTATTTTTCATATCCTTTGGCACCTGCCACACCCTTTCATCCACAAGGAAGCTTACCTATCTATCGCCCAGTCATCAGTCCTGACATGGCAAAGCTGTTTGACAAAATAGCTAGTACATCAGAATTTTTAAAAAATGGAAAAGCAAGGACTGATTTGGAGATAAATTCAAAAACTACAATCAACAATCTGCAGGTATCTCCAAAGTCTGAAGATATCAGTAAATTTGATTGGTTAGACTTGGATCCTCTAAGTAAGCCTAAGGTGGACAATGTAGAGGTAGAGGACCATGAGGAAGAGAAAAATGTACCAGATTTGCTAGCAGACGATCCTTGGGATGCTGTTCTTCTTGAGGAGAGATCACCAGCAAGTTGTCACCTTGACAGAAAGGTGAATGGAAAATCTCTTTCTGGAGCAACAGTAACAAGAAGCCAGTCTTTAAATATTCGAACAACTCAGCCTACAAAAGTCCAGAGCCAAATATATCAGGTATAGTCTTTTCTTACGAACTTCTCAAACTTAGTATAACACAGAATTCATGCTTGTGTACATAATTTATTAGGTGAAAGAAATATTTTTTTGAGTTTTGTTTTCTTTTATTCTTAAGTACACTGTGCATCTTAGATTGTGTGATAAAGGATTAAATGTGTTTAGGCCAATTGAAAAATTAATTGCTATTAATATCTTTTTCTAGGATTGTGAGTTTTGAAAACCTAAGGATCTGGCTGTTGCTTATAGGCGTTTAGGATAATTTTTATCTGTCTCTCCCTCTCCATTCTTTATATGTGGTCCTACTTTCTTTGCCTTAGCACCTTTATTTTTCAGAGTAGATGAGGAATTTTGGTTTTTAACTCCATTATAGAAATTCTAATGTATATTGTTTTATTGTTTTTAACCATGAAGGAATAGAAGAACAGGAGGGAGGAAGGGAGGTGAAAAAGGAAGAAAGGAAGGGAGGCCTCAGAGAGAGGGGAGAAAAGCCATTTAAAGGACTCTGTTTAAACACTTATATTGATGCAAATGAAGAATAGAACTGTATATTTGCTGAGTTCATATAGTCTTACTGTCTGGAAGAATTAGATAAGGGTTCATGGAGCAGAATGTCTTCTCTTACAAGAGGGGGCAGTAAGGTTTAGACTTTGCCTTTCCATATATAGTATACCACTGAAGATTTTTATTTTGCTTTTTATATTATCTGTGAATTCTAGGAATGTTTAAGCTTCATTCTCACCTTAATGTGAATCATATCATTCAGTTAATTAGATCAGCATTTAACTACTCTTTAGGCAGTGAGAATCAGCTAGGATTTTGGGAAGGAGAAGCAAATTTTGCATGATTGGGATGGATTTATGTTGAATTGTTGATTTTTAAAAGCCATTTTAGGTGTCTGGGGAGAAAACAGTAGATATTAAGGTTAAGAAAAAAGGATGAGGATGTTTTTGGATAACATGATCAGAATCCAGAAAAATCTTAACCAGTGCAGTGTATTCCAAATACATTTTGACTGCAGCTCACACTGAGAAATACATGTTCTTAAGTTCTCTTAAGCTTTTCAATACTATTTGCACATTTAGTAACATAATTTCTTGACACCTTTCAATTTAAAAGTCACAGGTTAATTTAACATTTTAAATTGGAAAAAAAATTTTTAAATTGGAATCATAAGTATAATATCAGATTATTTTCTCTTAATATTCTATGTTGTCTTGTCTTGGTTTTTGTTTTTACAAAGCATCTGTCATTTCCTAAAATATTTGTAAGGAGAAGGGAAGACTGAGCCAAATCAAAAAATGTGGGGAAGGGAGCATATACCTAGGAGTGGAATTGCTGGCTAGTTTATGTTTAGCTTTTTGAGGACCAGCAAACTGTTTTCCACAGTGGCTGCATCATCCCCTTTCCAACTCCCACAGTATATGAGAGTTCTAGTTTCTTTTCATCCTTGTCAACACTTGTTATTTTCCATTTTGGGGGTTATAACCTTCCTAATGGATGAGAAGTGTGAAGTGGTATCTTATTGTGATTTTGATTTGGGTTTGCCTGATAACTAGTGATGTTGAGTATCTTTTCATATGCTTATTTGCAATTTCTTCATCTTTTTTGAAGAAATGTATGTTTAAATCATTTGTCCATTTAAAAAATCGGGTTGTTCATAGCAGCTTTATTCAGAAGAGCCAGAAAGTGAGACAACCTAAATGTCCATCAGCTGATAATGGGCAAGCAAAAATGTGTCCATACAATGGAATATTATTCACCCACACAAAGGAAGCAGCATAGATGAACCTTGAAAACATTGTCAGTGAAAGAAGCCAGACACAAAAAAACATGTAGATTCAATTAATATGATATGTCCAGAAAACACAAATCCATAGAGGAAGAAAGCAGATTAGTGTTTGCTGAGTTACTGAGGGAAAGAGGAAATGAGGAATGATTGCCTAATGGGTACAGGGATTTGGGGGGCAAGTGATGAAATGTTCTGAAATTAGAACACTGCAGTGTTCTTCCCATAATAGTGATGGTTTACACTCCACTATGAATGTATTGAGAGCCAACAAATTGTACATTTTTAATTGGTTAATATGGCAGATTTTATGTTCTATGAATTTTTACCGTAGTTTTCTTTTTTTTTTTAAAGAAAGACACTGGTTCCCTGATCCTCCTGTTATGCTTAGGCCACGTTCCTGCTTGATTCATATTTGGGTCAGTGTTCCAGTAAAGAGATCCCTCTCCAACTGTGGATCTCGTTTTTATGGACTTAACCATGATGGCATGTGTTTGACACTGTGTAGTCTGGAATAGCGATATCAGCTGTTTACAGAAATTGTTAGGAAAAGGGTAGCTGCCTAGAACCTGGAGATCTCATGACCTGTGGAAAGTTGCAGTCTCTGCTATCAGGGATAGAGTCTCCTCTGGTCCTCTTGTGGAGCTGAGTTTAGACTCAGGCCTCCCATTGGTGGAAGGCAGAGCCCCTGATAGTCCAGGCAACCCAGAGTGAGCATCCAGGTCACTTTCAAATAATCTTCCTGCTTCTTGCATCACACTTCATATGAATGTGTTTGCACCTCTACAGTATATGCGTTTTAGCCACAGGATAATAGATTATCCTGAATTTAATAAAATATTTATAAATGACTTTGGTTTATTTCTTTTTTACAATCACTGAGAGAGTAGAGACTTCCTTAGAATCCTGTGATATCAGAGTGATTCATGCCTATTTCACTGTTGAGGAAACTGAAATGTAAAGAAGTTAAGTAATTATTAATTTTTTCATGTAATGACAGTATTGTTATTAGTTAAATGAATTCATTTTAAAGATGTGTAACCATAGTCATCTAGTCTAACCAACTTCATTTCATGGATCCACAAACTTAGATCCAGAGAGTGACTTATCTGCAGTTAATGTCAGTATTTTCTTTTTCAGTTGCTTTGTGACAGTGCTTTTGCTGCAAAGCACAGCTTCCTTTCCCTGTTGCCCTGTATGGTTTAGACTGGTCATTTCTGGTTCAACTGATGTTTTTTCCACCCTTTCGTTTGGTGGGGGCAGGGGTGTGATACTCATTTATGTTCCTTTCATTCTCTCTCTGCATACATCTTTTCCTACTCATTTTTAATATTTGTCACAGTATCATCTTGATATTTCCCAATTTGGGGTGCTTTCAGAAATCATCTTGCAGGACTGATGAGGACAGGTAGTTTTCTAAAGATAGGTTTCCCCCAGCAAGATCTGTGAGTTCAGATCACATGGAAGTGCAGAGAATTACTAGTCACTCAGACTCTAGGAATTAACTAGGTTTCTGGACAAGTTTTAGCAGAAACATATTCTTAGATTTTCTTTAAAGTATAGGGGAAAGGATCAAGGAGTAAGCAGATTGGCTGCGAGAGGCATGAGTCAAAGCCAGGTAAGCAAAAATACCTTGACTTGATCAGCTGATCAGTCAGAGATGGGAGCTAGATTATTACAGTGTACGTCAGAGCTTTACTAAATGACACAGTGTCTGAATTGAAGTGGCTTAGGCTTCTTAAAGGAGTCTACCTGTGGCATCATGAGGTGTTATATAGTTGTTGATCATTCTGTTATATTCTTCTCTGTTAATACTTATGTTTGACCACCACATTCTAAGAGGGACCAGTCAAAGTGTGTCTTGAAAAGAAAAAATTACAATGTTCAGGATCTAGAAGCTGTGCTATTTAAGGAACTGTTGAAAAGATTGGGCATATTTTACCTGAAGAAGAGAATATTAATTGGAGATAATTCACAATCTGAATCTGAGTTTCTTCATCTTTGATATAAACCTGGTTTATATCAAACCAGACTAGATGATTTCTGAGATCCTTTCAGGAATAATATTTCAAGTTTAGAAAGTTGCCATGTAAAAGAGGAAGTTGAAACTTTTTTTCTTTTAAAGTTTTACATTTTGGACATATGTTCTCAAAACAGTTCAAGAAATAGACTATCTGAAAATCATGGTATGCTTGTAAAAAAGATAAAAGTAGTTTATGTACTAAATTTTCCAATTTATTGTGTTGCATTGTACAAATAGCTCTTTGTGCTAGATTTTAATAGATAAGATAATTTTAAGCTTTCTATAAAGTTAAAATACCTTTTATAGAAAGCTTAAAATTATACAAATCCTATTTGTTTATATTTTTTTCCTGTGAATTGAGAAATTCAGTTTAGTTTAGCTTTAAAATCATTGTTCCAAAAAGTAGAACAAGGACCAATGGGGAAGAAAACTCAAGGAGGCAGGTTATATAGTTAAATATCAATAACAAAATTTATAAATAGCCATTTGGTAATGGTTGCTCTCAGGGGGTCAGTGTATAGTTATTGGAGGTCTTCAGTCAGAAGTTTAGTGTGAATTTGTTACAAATGCTATAAAAGGGATTTTGTTAACTCTTAAGATTTTATCATTTTGTTTGTGTACATGAAGGTTAAGTTTGGTTTAATTTAGGCCAAAAGGGTAAACAGAATACTAATAGTAAGCTGACTTTGGAGGTCTATGGCACAAACATTGGCATGGAACTTTTAATTTTCACACACCGTTCATTTCTATTCAATAAACTTTCCCTGAGATTCCTGTTTTTTACTGTGAAATAAGATTACACTGCCTATTCTTTATAATTACGTACGTTTAAGTATTCATTTCCTGTAGAATTTTATGCTTTGTGGTAAAAACTCTGAACGGTGTTTTTCTTCTCACTCAGCAGTCTTACTTCCTATTTCCTTCTAGTGTCTTTTGTTCATAATAATATAAATACTTTAGTTCAAATTTTTGTTTCCTAAAGGAAGAGACACAGTACTTAAAACTGTCTTCTGGCAATTTAAATTTAAATCACATTTTTAGTTAACAGCTGTAAATTTAGCTACTTTGAGTAGATTTCAAAGATTTTAGTAATGAATCAAATTATTTTCATAGAAATGCGTTTGCAGAGTATTGATTCTATTAACATTATAAACATTTACATCCTAATTAGCACAATGTCTAACAGTAATTTTGAACACGAAGTAAAGTTGAATAAAATGTGGTTTTCCATTGTCTAGTTGTATGTAATACAGTATTTGAATAGATTACTGAAGTCTACAAACTTAAAAAAAAATTCAATTAAGGAAATAACTGACTTTGTTCTGAATAGCAACTGATACGTTTATATTTAATGTTTAAAATATATTTATTGAAAACTTGGTGTTCCATCTAATTTCTGGGGTAAGATGGCATGAATCTGAACTTGTTTAGATGTAAAGCTTTCCCTTATTCTTATAACTACTTTATAAAGTATACACTGGTAAGTTTTCATGAATTATTTCAAACCTGTATCACTTTCCTTAAACCCTTAATTTACCTTTTCCATTACCTTTTAAGAAAATTGAATTATGGTTGATCTATAACACTGTTAATTCCAGGTACACAATATAGTATAGTAATTTGGTATTTCTGTACATTACAAAATGATCACCATGATAAGCCTAGTTACCATCTGTCACTAAATAAAGTTATTACAATATTATCGATAGTATTCCTAAAGCTGTACATTTCATCCCCATGATTCATTTAGTAACTAGAAGTTTGTACCTCTTAATTTCCTTCACCTATTTCACTCCCTCTACCCCCCCAATCTCTTCTTTATATCTATCAATCTGTCTGTTTTATTGTATTCATTTGTTCATATGTTTTTATATTTCACATATAAGTGAAATTATATGGTATTTTTCTAACATTTCACTTAGTATAATACCTTCTTGCCATATTGTCCCAAATGGCGAGATATATTTTATGGTTGAGTAACAGTCCATTGTGTGTTTGTGTATCCTGTACCTTCTTTATCCATTCATCTGTTAGTGGACTTTCAGTTGCTTCCATATCTTGGCTATTGTAAATAATGCTGAAATGAACATAGGGGTGTGTATATCTTATCAAATTACTGTTTTTGGTTTTCGTCAGAAAAATACCCCAAGGTGGAATTGCTGAGTCATAGGGTAATTCTATTTTTAATTTTTTGAGGAACCTCTCTGGTGGCTCAGACTGTAAAGAGTCTGCCTGCAGTGCGGGAGACCCAGGTTTGATCCCTGTTTTGGGACGATCCCCTGGAGAAGGAAACAGCAACCCATTCCAGTGTTCTTGCCTGGAAAATCCCATGGATGGAGGAGTCTGACAGGCTCCGTCCAGTCCATGGAGTTGCAAAGAGTTGGACATGGCTGAGTGACTTCACTTTCCATATTGTTTTCCATAGTGATTACCAATTTACATTCCTACCAATAGTCCAGTAGAGTGCCCTTTTCTCCACATCATCACCAACACTTGTTATTTTTTGACAATAGCCGTTCTTACAGGTATGAGATGATACCTCATTGTGGCTTTGATTTGCATTTCCCAGTGATTAGCGACGTTGAGCCTCTTTTCATGTGTCTATTGGCCACTGTATATTGTCTTTCAAAAAATGCTCATTTTAAAAATCATGTTGTTTGTTTTTTGATAGAGTTGTATGAGTTCTTTGTATATTTTGAGTATTTAGCCCCTTACTGGATGTATCATTTACAAATATCTTCTCATTCAGTAAACCACCTGTTCGTTTTGTTGATGTTTCCTTTGCTATACAAAAAATTTTAGTTTGATGTAGTCTCATTTATTTATTTTTGTTTTCCTTACCTAAGGAGACATATTAAAAAAAAATATTGCTAAGATCAATGTCAAAGAGCATACTGCCTGTTTTCTTCCTGGAATTTTATGGTTTCAGGTCTTACATTTAAGTCTTTAATTCATTTTGAATTTATTTTTCTATATGGTATGAGAAAATCCAGTTTAATTCTTTTTTTCCTGTAGCTGTCCAGTTTTCTCAGCACAATGTATTGAAGAATCTATCTTTTCCCTGTTGTATGTTCTTGCCTCCTTTGTCATGGATTAATTCACTGTGTAAGTGTGGGTTTACTTCTGGGCTGTTTTTTCTGGTCCAGTAATTGATGTGTCTGTCTTTGTGCTAGTACCATACTGTTTTGGTTACTGTAGCTTTGTTGGGTGGTTTGAAAGCAGGAAGCATGATACCTCCAGCTTTGTTCTTTCTAAAAATTGTTTTGACTGTTGCAGGGTTTTTTGTGTTTCCATACACATTTTATAATTGTTTGTTTTAGTTCTGTGAAGAATGCTATTGTTTGTTTGTGGGTTTTTTTTGGCTGCATGGCATACGGGATCTTAGTTCCCTGACCAGGGATTGAACCCATGCTCCCTGCAGTGGTAGTGTGGAGTCTTAACCACAGGAGAAGTCCCACCATTGGTATTTTGGTAAGGATTGTGTTGAATCTATAGATTACCTTGGGTAATATGGTCATTTTAACAATATTAATTCTTTAGTCCATGAGCACAGTATATCTTTCCATTTGTGTTGTCTTCACTTTCTTTCATCAGTGTCTGACAGTTTTCTATATACAGGTCTTATACCTGTATCAGTTAAATTTGTTCCTCGGTATTTTGTTATTTTTAATACAGTTGTAAATGGGATTATTTTATTAATTTCTCATTCTGTTAGGTTTTGTGTATAGAAATACAACAGATTTCTATATATTAATTTTATATCCTGCAAAATTCATTTGTATCCTACTGAAATCATTTATTAGTTCCAGTAGTTTTCTGATGACATCTTTAGGAATTTTTCATATCATGTCATCTGCAAACAGTGACAGTTTTACGTCTTCCTTTCCAAATTGGACTTCTTTTCTTTTTCTTGTCTGATTGTTGTGGCTAGGACTTCCAGCTACTTGGGGTTTTTTTCTTTTTTCTTTTTTTATATAGTGAGATCAAGGTTATTCTTAGTATGTACTTGTCCACCTCAGATTAATTTGCCTCTTCTTTCTGGTTTGGAGGGAAGAGAGAGAGATTCCTTCTCTTTTCCCAAATGTAACTCATCTCTCTTTTCTTGTTCTTGTCTCCCCAAAGTATTTTTCTACCATTATTCTTTAAAGAGGAATTTGTACTTACTGTTTTTCCAGTTCCTCACCATCCTCTCTTGTTCCTATCATATTGCAGAAAGTTGTCTCTAGGAGTATGAATACTAATTTTCAATACAGTGACCATACTTACTGTCCAGCCTTGTTGCCTCATTTGCAACAATGTACCATATTTTTTTTCTTGAAACTTCTTCCATTGCCCTGGTTAAATCTACTTAATAGTTTTCTTCCTATAATCTTTGACTTCTTTTACTTGTCTAGCTTCTAAACATTGGTATTCCCCCAAGGTTTTGTTCTTGGTTGTCTTTAATATATCTTATTTGTTCTCTTTTAATCAGTACTTTATTCTTGAGGCTCTGAGATAGATACAGAGTTTGAAAGCTACTAGTCCAGATCACTTGGCAGCCTTTATAATCACATGAGCTAATTTCTTATAATAAATCTCTCTCCATTCTTATATGTCCCATTTTGATGCCCAGTAAGTGTAATCACTTATGTATCCCTCAGCCTCCTAAAGAAACTGTCTCCTATTGGTGGAACTTGGACCCAAAATCCTTTGGTTTGCCTTGGTGATCCTGATGGTTGCTGACAGCAATTAGCAGAGAGAAATTTCCTTATAGAAAATTGCAGAAATTGGATGATTCTCAATTCAATATGTTTAACTCTGGAATAGAAATTTGTGATAGAATATTTCTCGATGATGACCAAACATCTATATGGATTTCCAAACCCAAAATATTTACTAGAGAACTCAGTATCTTCCCCCACAAACCTTTCTTTGTTTCATGTATTGGGTAATGACACTAGCAATTTTTCTTACTATCATTTGCCTCTTTCATTCATAGAAAAACATTTGAGGACAAAATGTGTGGGTTACAAATAATGACCATTCTTAGATCTCATCCTTAAAGAACTTGGGTTAGAAGGGGAGACAAGATGTGTGTATATAAGTGGAGTATGAAAGCCTTGAATGCTGCATAAAAGTTTGTGCAAGACCATTGAAGAAAAGAGATGATTTGATGCTTAAGTTGTTTGCAGTTTGAAGAAGGGATTGGGAGCAAGAGTTGAGGGAGTAGGTGTGAAATTGAAAAAAAAAAAAAAAAATTTTGGTTTCAGAAAGAATGGAGAAAAACAAGAAAATGATGACATTGATGTACAGATAAAATTGTTGGGAGCCCAGCTGTTTTTTACTTTGTGGACAGAACATTGAGTTAACTTTCCAGATTCTATTATTACCTTAATGTATGACTAGATAATTGATTATTATAATCTGTTTTTGCCACTGTCAGTTGAAACTCATAACCTGCTTGAAAGGAAGGAACTAATACATGAAAGGAACTGTAAAAAATATTTTTTTATTAAAAAAAAAGCATCTAGGAATGCCATTAAGGAGATTCAGAATCTGTTAATAGGTGGAACATGAAAAACAGAGATAAGAAAAGATAGTTATAGGTCAACAAAAATACAGGTTGTTTTTTTTTTCTTTTAATAGCATTGCTTGTACTAGGTCTCAATGCTGTCTTTCTCTCGCTCTCTCTTTTTTTTTTTTTTTTGATATTTATCTATTTATTTGGCTGTGCTGGGTCTAAGATGCGGCGCTCGGGATCTCTAGTTGCAGCATATGGGATTTAGCTCCCCGACCAGGCCCCCTTCCCAGAGTCTTAGCCACTGGGGAGTCCCTCTCATGTTTTAGAGGGTTTTTTTTGTTTGTTTGTTTGTTTGTTTTTAAGGAGACTTTGTTGTGAGGTGATTAAGCTAGGTAGTGATTAAGCTAGGTTGCCTAGGTTGAAATACTAACATTTTTTCAGTCCTGTGACCTTGTTGCCTCTTTAACTTCTCTGTGCCTCATTTTTTAATGTGTAAAATGGGGATAATAGTCATGTTACACATCTACTAGAACTTTGTGAAAAATAAATAATACATACATATGTACATAAATGACTAAGTTTCTCACAGCAGAACCTGGCATGTAAGAAATGCTCAGTAATTGCTAGATATTTTTGTGTGTGGCATCTCACTGTATTTTAGGTATTATAATAATTATAAGACTTATTTTATAGAATACATTAATTATGAAAATTACTGCTATTTTAGGAAATAATTGAAGAAACTACCAAGTGCCTTATAATTTTTCAGTGTATTATGATCACTATGGAAAATTCACTGGTTATATGAAAGTAACTTTTAACTTGTTTTTAGTGGGAACAAAACATTTAACAAGTTAAACCAATGGTTGAGTGCCTTCTGAATTGGATGTAAAGTTTAAAAAAAAATAACGAAATTCAAATTAAATTTGATTCTTGTACTCAAGGAGCTTTCATATTAGGACAAATATAAAACAGGATGTAATGATATGGTATTTGGTTCAGACTAAGTATTTAGAAATGTTAGGAGGGAAGAAATGATCCATACTAAATTCTCAAAAAAGACAGTGTAGATGAAGTGGCATTCTACTGGGCCTTAAAAAATTAATGGATCTTGAACTTGTGCTATGAGGGAAAGTTAGGAGGAAGCTTTGAAGACAAACAGCAAGGATTTAGAGGCAAGATAATTCAGTTTGTACTTTATAGGAACAGAATATGATTCAGGTTCACTTGGATATAGTATTCATTTGGGAAGTTCTGGGAAATACAACTGGATTAGATTGTGGCAGACTTGGAGCGGCAAACCAGAGGCTTTGTTTAGAAATGCATTTTTCTAACCAGAAAATATTTATATATTTGTTCTCTAATCTTGCTTGTTATATCACCTCTTACATCTAAATAGGATAGTATTTTGAATGCTAGAAAGAAAATTAAGTCTCTTTATAACAAAAAAAAGACAATTTTCTTTAAAACAAGAAACGTTTATTTATTTTTGGCTGTGCTGGGTCTTCGGTGCTCTGTGGGCTTCTCTCTGATTGCAGGGAGTGGGGGCTGCCCTCTAGTTGCAGTGCACAGACTTCTACTGCAGTGGCTTCTCTTGTGTAGCATGGGCTCCTGGGCGCGCGGGCTTCAGTAATTGTGGCTCCTGGGCTCTCGAGCACAGGCTCAATAGTTGTGGTGCATGGGCTTAGTTGCTCTCAGGCATGTGGGATCTTCCTGGACCAGCGATCGAGGCGGATTCTTTACTACTGAGCCACCAGGGAAGCCCGACGTTTTCTAATTCTAATGAAACTTCTGTGTTTAAACCATATTGTTCCTTGGTAATAGAGTATTAAAAGTCTAGAAATATAAAAATCCATTCTTAGAATAGTATGGTCTATTTGCTATAATACTTTTTTTTTGTAACACAAATTAACTTATGTAACTGGTACCTATGGGATTGATGTCAGTATAATGGGGAAGTAGCATTTGTTTTAAAATCATCTTTCCCAGCATATTAATACTTCAAAGCAGTCAAGAACAAACTCTCTCATAGTTAAAGGGAAGGCCTTAGTAATTCAAGAAAATACTAGAAAAACACTGAAGGTTCCACAGAAGTAAAAAATGGTGGCTTCAAGAACAGTTCCACATTCCACAGGGGTAAGCATTCCGGTGAAGCAGTGAGTGTAGACAGAGAAGCTGTAAAGACATTTCTTTTTGCATTAAGAACTTTGGTGAAGAAGTCTATATCCTGGATTGTATTTTTAACTTCATTGAAATTCTGCTCTTCAGAACGCATATAACAAAGTAGGAAGCAGGAGCTCCAGGATTTAAAGAGGCTTCAAAGAATAGAAGATCATAATTCTAGGTGCAAATTTAAGTAGAGATTTAACTGTGCTCGTATTTTTGTAAGGACTTCTTGTTGTTTTAATTAGGACTTTGATTACACTGACTTTGGGTAGTCTGCCTGTATTTTTATCTATGAACTCTGTTATTTGTAGTAGCAGCTTTTCTAGAACTCCAGGCTGGTCACTTCCCCATGTATATATCATATTATAGCAGAAAAGGCTCTGCCATGTTTTAAAAGCAGTAAATTAATAAAGGAATTGTTGCCCTGAATTTTCAGTTTAATTATCTGACAAAGTCTTGTGTGCTGTGATTATTGAAATCCACCACAACTCTTGAAACTTATACATGGTGTTCTCCTTCACTCAATTTCAAGTTGAGAATGTTCCCATTCTAATTTTAAAGGAAATTTACATTTGAAATTTGTGCTAAATCAAGTATTTTTATGTAGTAAGTCAAAACACCTCTAAATGGACTCTGCTGTTTGACTATGCTTGGGTAGTGAATTTTTGTCCTTAAATGTTTTTGATCAGAAATTTGATCACAGAAATTTTGGTCAGACATAAACTTAACTTTTGAAAGACTGTCAGGATGTTTGTACAAGTTTATTAACATAGAAAATGCCCACTCCTAAAACTCATTCTTTATTAGAGGAGTCCCAGTTCCAAATGGGCTTGATCTCTTCCTTTTCATAAGAGAGTATAGTCCTTTGATTTCATTTAGCTGTTGACTTTCTGAAGTATTCATTTCTGAAAGATTTTGAATAGCAATGTATTTAGCATTCCGTTCTTACTGACCAATACTAAGTACAGCCTATGTCTACTTTTGAACAAGTAAAACCAATGAACTTTAAAATAAGGCTCACTTGGCATTGCTTTTATAGGGATAGAAATCCATACTTCAAAATTTTGTTGCTGATATGGTTTATTTAACCTCCGTATTTTTGTACATATTTTCATAAGAATGTGTTTGTGCTATTTGCTATTTAGCATTTTGGGGATCTTTTATTTTAAAGTAAAACACTTTTTTTCATTACAGAAAGACCCAAATGGGACCAGTACTTTGCCAACTGAAAGTTCTCTTCTACAAGAAATTGAAGTACAGAATGAGGAAGTAGCAGCTTTTTGTCAATCCATTACAAAGTAAGACATTTTTCTTTATAAATTAAAGGTTATTCTTATTAAATAAGTATTAAAAATTTAACTTCAAAACCAGCCTAGTGCTAATAATTCTAAAATTTTTAAATATTTTCTCTCTGTCACAAAAACATCAAGACAGTTAATTGGTACGTTAACACAAACTACACTTGAACCTGTTAAGTTTCTGAGTGTTTAGAAGGAAAAATTAAGGTCAGTCAGTAGACTTCTGACACTGTATTACTGAGGGAAAATATGGCTTAAATATAGAAGTTTCTTTAGAATTAGAAAATGGCTTTTTTTTTTTGTTACAAGGAGACTTAATTTTGCTGTGAACTTTCTAGCATTCAAAATACTGTCCTATTTAGATGTAAAAGATGCTATAATAAGCAAGATTAGAGAAGCAAACATATTTTCTGAAGGCTAGAAAATTGCCTTTCTGAAATGTTCTTTTAATCTTAAGTGTGTCCAGTGTTCTTAGTATATGAAGAAACTGAGACTTGGAGAGGTTACCTACTAAAGTACGTTACTTGGCTAGTCTGTAACAAACAGAGCCAGGTCTCCACTGCCTTCTGTTAGTGTGTTTTCTTTCCGTTATATTACTATATTAGTCAGCACTTCTGTTATGAGTGCAAGAAACCCATCTTAAACTAGCATAAATCAAGAAAGGTTATGTATGGATTCATAAACCCATATAGTAGAGGGAGGGTGGGGCAGAGCTCAGTGACAGCAAGACCCAGGAACTCACGCACTGTGTAGTTGATGCCTCCTCTCTTTGGACTTCGCTTCCTCCCATTTCTCCCCCTGCCCTTTCACCATGCTTGTTTACTTCTATTACAGATGGGGTTTTGAAGCCACTGATAGCTTAGACTTGGTATTCCAGTGGTCTTGCTGGCGGAAAGGAAAGAGTCCTTTCAGCCAGCACCACATAGAAAAATCCCACGGAAGGAAAGAGTGGACAGCAAACATTGCAGCCAACAGGGTGAGATCTGTTATCAAAAGAAGGAAAAGTAGATCACTCCTGGAAGATTTATTCTTTTTTTAAAAAAAATTTTATTTTGTATTGCAGTATAGCCAATTAACAAACAATGTTGTGATAGTTTCAAATGAACAGCAAAGGGACTCTGCCATATATATACATTCTCCCCCAAACTCCCCTCCCATCGAGGATGCCACATAACATTGAGCAGAGTTCCATGGGCTGTACAGTAGGTCCTTGTTGGTTATCCATTTTAAATATAGCACTGGGTACATGGCCATCCCAAAATCTATCCTTTCCTCTCAACCTTCCCTTCTGGCAACTATAAGCTCGTTCTCAGTCTGTGAGTCTGTTTCTGTTTTGTACCTAAGTTCATTTGTATTGTTTCTTTTTAGAGGGATGTCATATATTTCTCCTTTAACTTACTTCACTCAGTAGGACACTCTCTGAGTCCATCCATGTTGCTGCAAATGGCATTATTTCATTCTTATTAATGGCTGAGTAATATTCTGTTGTATATATGTACCATATCTTCTTTAGCCATCCCTCTGATGGACATTTAGATTGCTTCTGAGCGATTTATTTTGAATCCAGTATTTTCCCATTGTGGTTTAAGCAAAGCAGAGTTTGGAGTTCCTAGATCATTTTTGAGTGTATTCATCATTTTTATTATAAGGGACTTATTAATATTAAACTAGACTTTCTAGACTATTGGTAATGTTTGATTACAGTTTTATCTTTCCTATGTATCACTTTCTAACCAGCATTCTTTTTTCTTCAGAATACCGTAAGGGAGAAAGAAGAATATCAGTAGAGTCACTGTTTCTTTCCTGTGCAAAGGTTACTCTTAACTGGATTTTTTAAACTCACATTTTTCAGTAGACATTTAAAATAGACATTCGGTGACTTAGAATGCAAATTGCATGTATCAGAAATTACCTATGCCTTTATGCCACATATACATACCATTATGTGTGTGTGGTTAAGAATTTGGAAATAATCTTTTAATGGTTTGAAATTAATCTGATAAATGTTCATCTAGTTCCTTTAATTTTCTCTCCACACAAGCCCTATTAGACTGTGTTGAGTGACTATTGCATTTAAGTTTTGCATGTTGAGAAATTAGGCTTTCTGTGATCTGCCTTTTTTTTCCCTGCATTTGAATCTTATTGTTATTTATATAAACTCTGCCACTAAGCTGATCTTTTTTATTTACATGCATATGCACACACACAAACACAAATGACTTATGAATATTAAAACCTCAGATGAATTAGAATGTTATTTCTGTTAGAGTGGGATTGTAACAAATATTTCACAGAAGTAAGAGGCAGAGGTGTTTTGAAGTATGTTCTAGAAAATTCTCCGTTCCCCTCTTGACCTTGGAGATTGGAGTCAGATATCACTTGAAGAAATTAATGACACTTTCTATTTTTTCCAATATGCAGATTTTAAAAACAAGTATTTATACTCTTAGTTAATTCTCTATTTTTTTTGAAATCTCCTAAAATTATTATTTTAATTCAGCTGTGATATTAGTGTGAGATTGTCATTATGGTATTTGTTTGTAGTTAAGCCTACTATAAATAGAATTTAGTGCCAGTTCTAGGCCTTGTTTTTTTGCTCCTGTGAAATTAGAGAGTTGGATTAGTGATCTCCAGGGTAGCTTTCAGTTTAAAGTTCTGTGAAATACTTTGATTCAGGACATTGCTTTTTTTAAGTTTTTATTTCGTTTTTTTTGACTTTCACACTCATCGTAATTGACAGCTTGCTGTATCTACCAGTTACTTAGGTCTCCAGAGAAAGTACTGAGAGGAATATTAGATACCAGTGGAAATTTTTCATGCTTCATTTCTGGTCTTCTAGGACAAGATGAGTATTACACTTTACACTTGTCATTCTGAGTAGCCTTTAGTTTCCTTTCTTCATTTATGGTTCCTATCTGATATTTATAATCTAAAAAGTGTCTTGAACCCAAGGAATCAAGGACTTCACCTCTGCATTTAGTTTATTTTAGTCTAAATAATGCTGACTCAACTTTCTTATAAAGTAATATCAATTCAATTTAAAACCCTCACTTTTATATTTACCTTTTAAAACCCTCATTTTTATGTCTTCTGTCTTTCTGGTTTGGCTCTGTCTATATGTAACCTTAACTTAATAGCACATAGTATGAAATACACCATAAAGGATTTTGGTATTTGCATAAGGATAATTAATTTCCTGAGCTATAGAGCCACATTAAGCAAACAAAGCCGTTGCTTTGGTGATGATAGAGAAATGGACCCTGAATATTCATTGGAAGGACTGATATTAAAGCTCCAATATGTTGACCACCTGATGCAAACAGCTGTTTCATTGGAAAAGACACTGATGCTGGGAAAAATGAGGGCAGGAGGAGAAGGGGGCAGCAGAAGATGAGATGGTTGAATGGCATCACCGACTCAGTGGACATGAGTTTGAGTAAACTCCAGGAGACAGTGAAGAACAGGAAAGCCTGGTGTGCTGCAGTCCATGGGGTTGCAAAGAGTTGGACACAATTTAGCGACTGAACGGGGAAAATGGATGGTTTAAAGAAAATGAAAATTAGTATTAAAAAATGCTCTCTGTAGGTAATTACTTAAGAACATCAAACTACAATGTGTGGTTTAGAGTGTTCATAAAATACTTTATCTAGTCTGTTATATATAATGGAGAAGGCAACGGCACCCCACTCCAGTACTCTTGCCTGGAGAATCCCATGGACGGAGGAGCCTGGAGGGCTGCAGTCCATGGGATCGCTAGGAGTCGGACACGACTGAGCGACTTCACTTTCACTTTTCCCTTTCATGCATTGGAGAAGGAAATGGCAACCCACTCCAGTGTTCTTGCCTGGAGAATCCCAGGGACAGGGGAGCCTGGTGGGCTTCCGTCTATGGGGTTACACAGAGTCAGACACGACTGAAGCGACTTAGCAGCATATTAGTTAGCTATGGATTTGCTGTGAGTATCTTATTTCATATTGTAGGAAATGAGAATATCAAATACGTGAGAAAAAATAAAAATCTTAGGCTGGATCCTATGAAGGTTTTGTCATGTTGCAGGGGCACGTGTTGCTTGACAACAAGCAAATATTTGAAGATAATGTGTCCACATCTAAAGGTGCATTTCCAATATCAATTTAAGTTTATTACTTTGTTACCTTATTTTTCAATTATATTTCTTTTTAATATTGGATCCTTTGTGGCACTTAAGATCACAGTGCAGAAACCAGATTTATTCATTCATCCATTCATTCAACAAGATTTTTATAGCACTGACCATGTACTAGACACTATTCTGAATGTCCTTAAAAACTAAATTTACATAATTCTCACAACAAACCCATGAAGTTAGTATTATCCCTAGTTTATAGAAGAGGAAACTGAAGCAACAAGGTGATTTGTAACTTAAGATTACACAGCTAGTAAGTAGTAAAATCAGGATTTCAGGTTGAGTAGACTGACTATCGGAGAAGGCGATGGCACCCCACTTCAGTACTCTTGCCTGGAAAATCCCATGGACGGAGGAGCCTGGTAGGCTGCAGTCCATGGGGTCACCAAGAGTTGGACACAACTGAGCGACTTCACTTTCACGTTTCACTTTCATGCATTGGAGAAGGAAATGGCAACCCACTCCAGTGTTCTTGCCTGGAGAATCCCAGGGACGGGGGAGCCTGGTGGGCTGCCATCTATGGGGTCGCACAGTCGGACACGACTGAAGCGACTTAGCAGACTGACTATAGAAGCTGTGCATGAATACTTACACTTGTTGCCTCTTCAAAACCTTTCTTATTGTCAACTCAGACTATTTTATTCTATTCCAATCACTTGATTATTTTAATCTCTACATGGAAGTGAATAGATAAAACTTACAGCATTCATTCCATTTACAGCCCTATGAAAAGAAGATGTGAGGATTGGAACTTGTCCTCTAACTTCCAGAAGAAAGTCAGTTAAAGGAAGTCCACAAGTTTAAAGAGGCATCAAATCCTCCTTTGTCTTCAGATAATAGAAGGGCTATCTGGAGATGAGCTGTACACCTGGCTCATATATTTAAACTATTTTGCTACTGTGAATACCAAGACTACTTCACAGACAATTTTCTGCCATTCCCTAAGTTTTAGTTTTATTCACTTTGAGGGAATAAAGCCCTCATAGCACAGTAAAAACCCATTGCCTATGTTTTTCTATCATGCTAAACAAAATCAATATGTAAGAGAAAGGACGTCAGAAGAAAAGATTTTTAAAAGACAACAAATTTTCTATCCTTCTGGCAATTACAGTTTAGGGCTATCACCTGTATCATGGTTCATTAAAAACGTATCATTTTGTGAAATTATACTGCTTAACAAAAAATCAGAAACAGAAAAACTCATTTAATGTTGTGTATCCAGTGTGTGCTTGGTTAATGTTGGTAGCATTATGTTGAAGTACTTAATCTCTTTTCTTGGATTCCTTTCATTTAAAAGGCAGACAGGAGTCCATTCATTACATTTCTCCCTGAGCTGCTCTAGAATTGGACAAAAACACAGAACTGAATGGCTGTAAGCATGCAAAGCCTTATTCAGGGTTCTCAAATGCAGCTTTCAAAAGAGAATTTAATTTCTTCTTTTTTTGTGACTAGATTGAAGACCAACTTTCCATATACCAATCACTGTACAAATCGGGGCTATTTGTTAAGTCCAGTCACAGTACAAAGAAACATATGTGGAGAAAATGCTAGCGTGAAGGTCTCCATTGAAATTGAAGGATTTCAGCTACCAGTTACCTTCACATGTGATGGTAGGTTCATAGTTCCCGAACCATCTTGTTTTGCTCTATGTTAATGTTATTCTTTTAATAAAGTGACTCTTTTATCATTAGTTTGTGTGTGTGTGTGTGTGTGTGTGTGTGTTGTGTGTGTATGTGGTAAAATACTTAATATGCATTAGTTATCCTTTTCCAGAAATTGGCATTCATATGGGTAGTTTTTTGGTATGGACACCCCACTCCAGTACTCTTGCCTGGAAAACCCCATGGACGGAAGAGCCTGGTGGGCTGCAGTCCGTGGGGTTGCTGAGGGTCGGACACGACTGAGCGACTTCACTTTCACTTTTCACTTTCATGCATTGGAGAAGGAAATGGCAACCCACTCCAGTGATCTTGCCTAGAGAATCCCAGGGATGGCGGAGCCTGGTGGGCTGCTGTCTATGGGGTCGCACAGAGTCGGACACAACTGAAGCGACTTAGCAGCAGCAGCAGCAGCAGCAGTGAGAAAGTTTACCTTTATACTACATATTTCTTTGAAAAGTGTTGAGTATCTTGGTTAATTAGTGGCTGTTGGCCAAAACCTGAAAGCACTAGCTAGAAAGGCTAATTATGTTCTTATTCCTTATATTCTAAAAGAAGACTTATTCTTTTTAAACATCCCTTAAATTTTAATTTAGGGAATCATTGAAGTATTGAGTAAGAATTAGTACTAAAATTGAAGGAAATAATGGTCCATAACTTCTTGATTGAAATAAGCATTGGTCATTAAACTATGTATTGGAAAAAAAATAATAACCTACGTGTTTAGAGATGGTGACTGTATCCAGTTTTAGTGACAGAACCAATTTCCTGAATTTTAAGCATTCAGTGAGTGAGCTGCCAATTTTGATTTTGTGTTGCTGTTTACCCAAATGACATTTGTTTTTTTTTTTTTTCCCCCATTTTTTGGAGGAGGGGGCAAAAAGCAGCAATACTGTGTTTGAAAATGATACTCTGACTCTCCTGTGTATGTTAACCACTTCAATGTTATTATCCTGCTTTGGTTTTATAGTGATTGTGAGGCATTCAATGCAAGTATACAATTATTTTCTCATTAAAAAAAAATAATAATAAAAAAAGAAATAAGCATTGATAAGCCTTGAGAGTAAGTGTTTTAATTTGTATCAAAGTTTTACTTGATATATCAAGATTTGATTCATTTAAAAAATATATCAAATGCCTATTGTTTGACTCCATAAATGTACACATTTATAATGTACATCTCTGTTAAGAAATGTAACCACATTATGGTAGAAGTGCTTTGTGTGTTTAAATGATAACTGTTACAATACATATAAATGTGTTCAGAAATGTAGCTATTGTATTAGAGGTTTTATGGCCTTTTCTGTCAAGCTGATGATTTTCATGAATTTTGAATATAGTCATTGGCTTCTAAAATAAGAGCTCTAAGTATAGAAATAGGTTACTTGTAATGGTTTGTAATCTTGGTATCCAGCTATTGCAAAGTATGGTATTAAATAATAGGTCCTACTTGCTATATTTTTATTCTTTATTGGAAAATTTATCAGGCAAATGTCAGCTGTTTAAAATGGTGATTCTTTTTCCTTATAATTTGGTTTAAATAATTGCTGCTGCTGCTGCTAAGTCGCTTCAGTCGTGACCGACTTTGTGCGACCCCATAGATGGCAGCCCACTAGGCTCCTCTGTCCCTGGGATTCTCCAGGCAAGAATACTGGAGTGGGTTGCCATTTCCTTCTCCAATGCATGAAAGTGAAAAGTGAAAGTGAAGGCGCTCAGTCGTGCCCAACTCTTAGTGACCCCATGGACTGCAGCCTACCAGGCTCCTCTGTCCATGGGATTTTCCAGGCAAGAGTACTGGAGTGGGTTGCCATTGCCTTCTCCAATTGCTTGCTAGAAACTGCTAAATGTTATCCTCTTTGGAGGAGTCTGTAAAACAGAGGTGGCTTTCTTAGCTTAGATCTGCCCTGTCTAATACAATAACCACTAGCCACATGTGGGATTACTTGAAATATGGCTAATATAAATTGAGATGTTTTATAAGTATAAAATACACACTGGATTTCAAAGACTTAGTTTGAGAAGAGAATGTAAGATATCCTATTAGTAAATTTTAAATACCAGTTGCTATATATTGAAATGACATTTTAAATATATTAAATAAAACATTATTGAAAATAGCTTCTTCTGTTTCTTTTTACTTTCTTCAATGTGACTACTAGAAAATTTTAAATTGTATATGTGTCCTGCATTATATTTCTCATATATAGTACTGTTTTAGACTGTGAGAAATAGTCTGAATAGGTATATACTTAGAGTTAAATGAGTAAAATGAAAATAATGACTAACTCTTTTACAGTGAGTTCTACTGTAGAAATCATTATAATGCAAGCCCTTTGTTGGGTACATGATGACTTGAATCAAGTAGATGTTGGCAGCTATGTTCTGAAAGTTTGTGGTCAAGAGGAAGTGCTACAGAAGTAAGTTTTTTCATTTAATTACTGAGCAACATTTTTGGAAATTTCATTTTAATGGGTTAGATTAAAAAAATTTTCAAGTTAAATTTATAATCTAAAGCCACATTGGGTTCTAGTGAATTGATATTGGGTCAGTTAACTTATATTGAGATATGCATTATCTGACATGATCTTGCCCTTAAGAAGCTGATAGTCTTAGATGGGAAGAATGGTGGGTAATTGGTTGACAGATGAATTTAATTTTTTTTCTTTCTGCAGAGAGGCAATAGTTACTTCATTATGAACTCCATTTTCCTTTTGTGGCATGTAGTATATCTTTAGCCACAATGTTTTGCTGTGATTTCTTTTTAGTTGCCTGAAAATATCATTATATGAATCTTTTTCTGAACCTACCAGAAATTCTCTGTCCCTGTCTTTTTCCCTTCTTTGTCTTCATCTTCTTTCTTCTTTGCTTTAACACTTCTCATGTAGAAGTATTCCTGTATTTAAATGCTCATATTTGATTTAAAAATCTTTGTCATCCTCTTCAATTTCTGATGCATAAACAATTTATATTTACTCTCTATTATTTCTAATTTGAGGAGAATAATGTTGATGAATAACTAATATATTTTAACAGTAATCATTGTCTTGGAAGTCATGAACATATTCAAAACTGTCGAAAATGGGACACAGAGATTAAACTGCAACTTTTGACCTTCAGCGCAATGTGTCAAAATCTGGCCCGAACAGTAAGTGTATACCCTATACTGAATTACGTTTGGTTGAATCTGAATAACTTTGTTAATGAGGCAGTTTGCAGTTTATACCTTCTTTAAGAGATTTGGGTTTGACTGTGAGTGAGGAACTCTCTATCTACTTTCTATGGAAGTCTGTATAGCAGATGGGGGGAAACTTTCAATCATGGAGGTTTAGGTAGCATAATACTCAGAGCTGGAGGCATGTGTGAAAATCAAAGTTTTATAAGAGTTTGACTTGTAATAGTTTTACCCAAGTTGCACAATGAAAACATCAGCATCAGTCAAGGAGAACTGAGGAAAAAAGATTTTGAATGCTAAATATGGATTGGGGGAGAAAAAGATACATATTGACATTTGCACCAAACTGAGGAAAATATATTATTTTTCACCACATGAAAACTAATTCTCTGTTCTAAAAGTATAGTACTTTATTTTGAGGTTAAAGCAAAATAGAATATAAGAATTTAGGTCATTTTATTTCTTGATGAATTTTAATATGTAAAGAGAGATAATCTTTCTTCATTTGGTAGAATTTAGAGAAGAAAAATATCTGTCATTTCTGCTTTCTCTTTTCTTTATTTTCCTCAGTTTTGCTCCTATGTTAAGTAGAGTTTATTTCACTTGGGTGAAAACTGTTTCACAAAATTCAGTACATTTTATCATATCATTAGTAACTTTTCTTTTCAGTTTCCTAAGGAGTGATGTTCTTGAGTACTTTGCATAGTAAGGGTTATGGTTAAAAAGACCAGAACCTCACTTATTGAGGGTGAGGTAGAAGGAAATATGATTATCATTAGAAAATATAATGCAGAAATTTAGATGATCTCTTCTCATCTGGTTCCCACCTCACCTTCATTTGGCTGTCAGCCATCTTTAAAAGTGTTTTTAACTCTCCATTCTCTCTCTATAGAGCAGAAGTGGTTTTCCTTTGAAAAAATTTACATATCAGAAACTAGACTTCAAAGTATTTATGTTTTTTCCACTTAAACAGGTTTTTTAGAAGACAGTCACTTTTCACAATTATAAATATTTAAAGCCTCAGTTCTGAAAAATCACTTTCTTTTTAAGAGTTTATCATATGCTTAACCCTGTTTAACAGAAAGACTAATGGATTTCATTATTTGATAAATGTTTGTCTGTATGTGTTTATTTAGGCGGAAGATGATGAAACACCTGTGGATTTAAACAAACACCTGCATCAAATAGAAAAACCTTATAAAGAAGTCATGACGAGGTGTGGCATCTGAAACATTAATTTCAGATTTTCAAACTTTACTTTTGGATGTGAATGCATTTATTTTGGTAAATAAAACTATCATTCTTGTATATAGTATCTTTCAGCCACAATAACTGTTCTTCATTTTAGACATCCTGTTGAAGAACTTTTAGATTTGTATCACAATCAAGTGGAGTTGGCTCTTCAAATTGAAGTAAGTTCTAATTTATATTTTGGCATGATGGTTTAAAGATTCTTTCCCTGTATTCTCTTAAATACTAGTGTTGAAATTGGATTAAATATTTTAGAAGGACTATTTAAACTATATTCTTGATGTTGCTATTTGAGAACTTGTTTTCTGATCCAACATATTAATAGAAATTTAGTACTTGGGTTACTTCAGCTTTATTACTAAGAGGAACCTTCAGTTCAATTCAAAAAGCATTTATTGAATGCTTGCTAGATGTGCTGGAGTTGTGAAAATGAATGACCTGAGCCCCACCTACCAGGAACTTAAACAGAGACTTAAATAGAATTTCAATATAGTAAATGTAGAATAGGGGTATGCATTGAGGTTTTTTGAGAGATCAAACAAGGGCACTTTTCCAGTCAACTTGAGAGTTCAAGGAAGAGGCCTCTAAGAAGCGTTGTTGCCAAGTCTTAAATGGTATGAGTTAGCTAGAAGATAGTTGGAAAGGGCATGTGAACAAAAGTATATAGGTGTGAAACATATGGGGAAGTATAAGCACTTATCTAATACAGAGTATGAGGTGAAGATTGAAAGATGACATTGGAGATAGGCCAATATAAATTACCACCCTGTAATCCATATTATGTTTTACTTTATTCTCCAGATCAGGGGGCCATGTATAGTCCACTTCCAATTCTTGTAAATAAAAATTTGGCAGGGGCACAGCCACATCCCTTTGTTTACATGTTTTCTATGACTGCATCTGTGCTCTAATACTAAAGTTGAGTAGTTGGGATAGAGACCATATGCCCTGCAAAGCCTAAACAAGTTACTATTTTCATTTTATAGGAAATGTTTGCTGACCCCTTCTGTAATCATTTAAGGTGTTATTTAAGGTGTTTTAAGCTGAGGGTGGGAGGTGGAGTGGGGTAGAGTGGTTGACTTGTTTAATCTTGATCTTTGAAGTCCCTCTGTCTAAAGGAAGTTAGGGTTGCCAGGATTGGTCTCAGGGAGACTACTTAGGCAAGACTTTTTATAGTGGTCTAGGTAAAAGACAGGCTTCCCTGGTGGCTCAGTGGTAAAGAGTCCACCTGCCAATGCAGGAGATGTCGATTCAGTCCCTGGGTCAGGAAGATCCACTGGAGAAGGAAATGGCAACCCACTCCAGTATTCTTGCCTGAGACATCCTATGGACACAGGAGCCTGGTGGGCTATAGTCTGTGGGGTCATGAAAGAGCTGGACATGACTTAGCAACTAAACAACAACAGCAGGTAATATATAATGAGTATGGTGACAGTAAAGAGAAGGGACTGATTAACGATATTTAGGAGATAAAATTGGTTAGATTTTGATAGATAATGAGATATAAGTGAAGAAATAGTGTAGGATGACTTCCAGATTTCTAGCTACTAGTATATATTTTTTATCAGTATATAATTATGTCAATTTATTTAATAGGTATTTACTGAATTCTCTCTCAAGTCACTGTTGCAGGTGTTGAGCATATAACAGTGGATAAAAGAAACTGTAATCCTTGCCCTTTAGAGAATTTACATTCTAGTTAGAGGAAACAGAAGTTTAGTAATAAACTAGCAAGGTATATATCAGGTGGTAAGTGCTGTTAGAGAAAAATAAAGGGGGAGGGTAATGTTGCAATTTCAAATAAGATAATCAGAGAAGGGCTCATTGAGAAAATGAATTTGAGTAAATTACCAGAGAAGAGAGGAAGAAGCTACCTGGTCATCTGGGGAAGTGGTATGCCTGGTATATAGAACATCTGCCAGGCTAGACTAGAACGAGGAGAGGGGCAAGAGTAGAAACAAATCAGTGAGGAGAGAGAATGATGGCTTAGACCAGAGTGATAGTAAAAGTGATGAAAAGTTAATGCTAGGAAGATTTACCAATAGATTGGATGTGGAACATGAGAGAGAGAGATGAGTAACTTCAGAATTTTCTACCTGAGCACGTTGGAAGTTTGGAGTTGCCTTTAGTGAGAGGTAGTGTGAGATGAGTGCAATTGTGCGGTAGTTTGAGCATTCTTTGGCATTGCCTTTCTTTGGGATTGAAATGAAAACTGACCTTTTCCAGTGCTGTGGCCACTGCTGTGTTTTCCAGATTTGCTGGGATATTGAGTGCAGCACTTGCACAATATCATCTTTCAGGATTACCCTAGGGGCTTCCCTAGTGGCTCAGACGTAAAGAATCCACCTAGAATGCAGGAGACCTGGGTTTGATCCCTGGGTTGGGAAGATCCCCTGGAGGAAGGATCATCTACCCTCTCCAGTACTCTTGGCTGGAGAATCCCATGGACAGAGGAGCCTGGCAGGCTACAATCCATGGGATCACAAAGAGTCAGACACAACTGAGCAACTAACACTTAAATCCCCTACCTAGGTTGATCGTCACTTCAGATTCAGATTTCTGATACTTAACTTTTTATATAAATGTCTAACATCTCAGATTTAAGATGTATAAAACTATGTTTTTATTCTACCCTTTATATCTATTCATCAGTCTTCCCCTTCTTAATAAAATGGCCACTCTGTCCTTCCATTTGCTCAGGCCAAAACTTTGGAGTCATTTTTGATTTCCCAAGAAAAAGATAATTCACATCTCACATGCAATTCCATTTCTGTCAACTTTACCTCAGAAATACATTCAGAATGTGACAACCCTCCACTACCAGGGCTATACTCCTAGTCAACTACAAGAGTTGACAGCAGTTGCCTACTGGTCGTCCAACTTCTACCTGTCCTTCTATAGCCTGTCTTCAAGAGGCAATCAAAATTATATTTTAAAAACAAATCGCTAAATGCAGTGTGGTATCCTGGATTGTATCATGGAAGAGGAGAAATACATTTGGAAACACTGGTAAAATCTGAATAAAGTCTGCAGTTTAGGTAATAATAATGTAGTGAGTGTTAATGTCTTAGTTTTGACAAATTTAACATGGTTATATAAGAAGTTACTTAACCAGTTTCCTTTAATGTTGAATGAGAACTCTCTCTACTATTCTTGTAAATCTAAAATTGTTCCAAAATAAAAAAATTATTTTTAAAAATGAATATAAGCACAGAAAGCAAATGTAAAATGAGAGAAAATCAAAGCCAAAAAATGGTTGTTTGAAAAGATTAATCAAATTTATAAACCCTTAAGAATATTAAATCATGCCACTATTTTGTTTAATATTCTGTTTACCATCTCAGTGAAATTTAAATCTTAATTATGATTTCAAAGCCCTACACATTCTGAGCTCTCTCATGGCTTCCTACCCCTTTCTTTAAATGTGTGTGTGTGTGTGTGTGTGTGTTTTCTTTTCCTTTTTCTTTTTAAAACTGGAGTGGGGTTGCCATTTCCTCCTCCAGGGGATCTTCCCAACCCAGGGATCAAAGCTGCGTCACCTGGAATCTTAGTTGCAGCATATTGCATGTTTTTTAGTTGAGGCAGGCAGGATCTAGTTCCCTCGCAGGAAATGAACTTAGACCCCCTGCATCCCTGCTTTGGAGCGTGATGTCTTAGCCGCTGGACCACCAGGAAAGTCCTTTCTACCCCTTTTCTTACTTTGTTCTAGTTGACCTGCAGGTATGCTTCCCAACTGGGACCCTTGTACTTGTTCCTTCTTTTAATGCTGTTTCTCCAGATACTTGGGTAACTTATTCTTTCAGTTCCTTAGGGTCTGTGCTCTGATGTCTAATAAGAGAGCTCTTCACTGACCATCTAATGGGAAATAGCAACTCTCTATCATATCTATTCCCCATATTTTGTATTGCTTTATTGAGATACAATTTATGGATCATAAAATTTATCCATTTAATGTGTACAATTCAATGATTATTTTAGCAGATGAATCAGTTCAGTTCAGTTCAGTTGCTCAGTCTTGTCCGACTCTTTGCGACCCCATGAATCGCAGCACGCCAGGCCTCCCTGCATCACCAACTGCCAGAGTTCACTCAAGCTTACGTCCATCAAGTCGGTGATGCCATCCAGCCATCTCATCCTCTGTCGTCCCCTTCTCCTCCTGCCCCCAATCCCTCCCAGCATCAGAGTCTTTTCCAATGAGTCAACTCTTTACATGAGGTGGCCAAAGTATTGGAGTTTCAGCTTTAGCATCTGTCCTTCCAGTGAACACCCAGGACTGATCTCCTTTAGGATGGACTGGTTGGACCTCCTTGCAGTCCAAGGGACTCTCAAGATAGAGTTGTATAATTGTCATTACAGTGGCGTTTTAGAACATAAGTTTCCATGTGCTACTTTCCACTCATTCTCCCATTCCCATCCTCAGCCCCAGACAACGACTAATCTGGTTCCTATCTCAATAGATTTCCATTTAATGGAGATTTCCTGTAAGTGGAATCATACCCTGTGTAATCCTTTATATCTGATTTCTTTTACATATCATAGTGTTTTTTTTAAATTGGAAGATAATTGCTTTATAATGTTGTGTTAGTTTCTGCTGTACAACAATGTGAATCAGCTGAAAGTACACATATATCCTCTTCCTCATGAGCCTCCTTCCCCATTCCATCCTACCCATCTAGGTCATCATGGAGCACCAAGCCAAACTCCAGTGTTATACAGCAGCTTCCCACTAGCTAACTGTTTTATACCTACCATACTGTCTTAAGCTTTGTTCGTGTAGTGTGTATCCATTGTTTTGTTTTATTGCTGAATCCTTCTGTTGTTTGGCTATACCATGTTTTATTTATCTAGTCACCAAGTAACTGACATTTTTAACTGTACTTTTTGCTTTTATTTTTTAAAACTGTTTATTTAATTTTTGGTTGCTTTGCTTGGGCTTTCTCTAGTTGTGAGTGGGGGCTACTCTCTAGTTCTGATGCTTGGGCTTCTCATTGCAGTGGCTTCTCTTGTTTTGGGGTACAGGATCTAAACACATGGGCTTCAGTAGCTGTGGCACGCTGGCTTAGTTGCTCTGCGGCATATGGAATCTTCCTGGACCAGGAAGATGAACTCGTGTCCCCTGCATTGGCAGGCAGATTCTTATCCACTGTACTACCAGAGAAGCCCCTATTTGCAGTTTTTGATTAATATGCATAATGCTGCTGTAAACATTCATGTGTAAGTCTGTGTAGATGTATGTTTTAATTTCTCTTTAGGCAGGTTTATGTGAGAGATCAGGAAGTTGCAAAAGTTTTGATTCCTCCTTGTCTTAGTTTTCTAGGGATAAGATGTTAATTTATTTCACTAAAATGAAGCTAGATGTTTTGAGGTAAGGAATAATGGTTTAGCTTCATACACTAAGGGAAATAGAAAATAAAGCTGACTAAGGGCTTGTAAATGTTAAGTGGCATGCAGATGCCGGCTGAAATCTGAGATGATTGGATCTTTAGGATTTGTGAGCTATTCTGTAGATGTACATGCTGCCTGGTAGAAGAAGTAGAGAAGTCTCTGAGCTCGGAAAATAGATTTCGTCAGAATGAGAGTGTGTGGGCTGGAAGCAAAGGAGACTGTGATCAGAATATGATACTGTTAAGATTCTGATAGGGCACACAGTTTGGGGGTTGAAAATGTGAATTTGCCACATAGACAGTTAACTGAGGTTTCTTTTAAGGTATAGGATAGAAAGTCGGATAAATGTCCAGAGCAAAAATAAGGCAGATAGTAGAGGTAATACATGCCAGTAGCAAGGCAGATCAGTCAGTCACAGGCCAAGTCAGGCAACAGAAACTATAGTAGATTTTTGAACAGGGAAACTTAAAGAATTGTTAATTAGTAAAAGGTAGTTAATTACTATAAGGGATAAAAGAGGGCTAAAGCAGGAGTTGCATATTAATGCCAAACCTGGCCATTAACCCAGTTTTGTAAATAAAGTTTTATTGTAACACAGCCATGCTCATTAATTTATATATTAGAAAGTGAAAGTGAAGTCGCTCAGTTGTGTCCAACTCTTTGTGACCCTATGGACTGTAGCCTACCAAGCTCCTCAGTCCATGGGATTTTCCAGGCAAGAATACTAGAGTGAGTTGCCATTTCCTTCTCCAGGAGATCTTCCCAACCCAGGAATTGAACCCAGGTCTCCCATATTGTAGGCAGATGTTTTACTGTCTGAGCCACCAGGGCCTCAATTTATATATTACCTATGTCTGTTTTCATGCCGAGTTGAATTGTGACAGACTGGCCTACAAAACCTAAAACATTTGTTCTCAGGTCTTAAAACAGTGCCAGCCTTGCTCTAAGAGGTCCAGAAGTAACAGGTGCCAGGTGCAAAGAAGCAGTCATTAAGTACAGGTTGAGGAACAGTGGATAGTGAAGGAACTTTGAGGATTTATGACAGAGCCTCTTCCCCAACCCCAGGCTGAAATTCAGCCTCTTTGAAGTGGGTATGGCTGTGTTGCCTATGGCAAAGAAACTTGATAGTGCTCTCAGATGGGAAGAGCGTGGCCTGAGGGTGCAGCTGGAGCTGATCTTTGAGGACCACTGGGCTTCCACACTGAATTTTAAAATGGAGGACTGGAACCCTGATGAAAATATCTTCCTGCTGCTCTTGCCTATGAGTGTCCTTTCACTGCTCTCTAGTCACAACACCTAACATTGTGCTATCTGGCAAGGAGGATTGTCTTTAAGGTCTAGTTCTAGAATTACAAAGTAGAGCAAAGGGTAGATTTGGAATCGGCACACAATAAATTGATAACTGCCACATAAAAGTGATGGAGAATAGTTTGGGAGAATGACATGAGCCTCAGAGGTTTTTGCATGAAAGTGGAAGAATAAAAGAAAGCAGAAACACAAGCAAGCAAAAATGGAAGCCTTCAGGATCTGAGGACTGCAAGGTAATTAGGTGTTTGAGAAAATGCAGTGGTTTCATTTAAGCATGCACACAAAGAGAACATTGGGTGTAGCCAAACCTCAAAGCTGGAAAATTTAAAATTTTTAAGGGATTGTACAGTACTGAGTTTCAGTCCTTTCTAGCAGTACTTGGCATTTAAGTTTGGCATAAATATTTTATGAATTAATTCATTATACAAAAATGTTTCTTAATGAGATGTACTCTAAAACAGTGATGGGGTAGTGAAGAAGGATTTTTAAATCATTCTCATCATGTAAGTTATTTTATAATGTATTTGTACATGTACTTTTGATTCACGGTAAAAAGGACTGTGGTTGAATAGTAAGGAAGGATTGTGCTCACAAGTGTTTTCATCATATAAAACTTAGAAAGTGAATGTTGTATAGATTTAAATGTTGCTGAAAAGTTGGCTCACTTTTAGTAACTGTTGCCAAGTGTTATTTGTGACCAGTCTCATTAGAGATTGGTCACAAGTTAATTGGTCTGTGTGTGGGTTTTTTTTTTTTTTTTTTGTTTTTTTTTTTTGGTCTCTGGTTTTTGATACCAAAATTATGCAGGAGAGGGAAAACAGTTTTTAGTGTGGAAATTATTCCCAAATGAAAATCAAAAAGATGACTCAAGTTTTTTAATGATTTCAGAATTTGTAATTTATTACTTTTGCTCCTGATTCTAATAAGAAATTAAAAGGTATTTGCATGTGAATAATTGTATCAGGCAAAGTGAAAATTAACCAGGCCTGCTTTTTCCTACTTCAAAGTAAAGTATGTAATTGGCACTTCCCTGACAGTTCAGTGGTTAAGACTCAGTGCTTCCACTGCAGGGGTGTGGGATCCCTGGTGGGGACAGGGGGTGAAAACAAAGTAAATTATGTAATTGAAAAGCTATCTTGTTTCTTTTCTTTTTCATCATAAAAGCCTAAAGGATACCTGTTCTTAGGCACATCTAAAATGTTTGCTTTTTCCCTCATCCCTAAAATGATCCTTAAAATTCCACATACTTATGTTTATTTTACTTTTTATTTTTAAAGAATCAGCACAGAGCAGTAGATCAAGTAATTAAAGCTGTAAGAAAAATCTGTGGTGCTTTAGATGGCGTGGAGACTCTTGCCATTACAGAATCGGTAAAGAAGCTGAAGAGAGCAGTAAATCTTCCAAGGAGTAGAAGTGCTGAAGTGAGTATTTTTTAGTTGTTAGCATTTTATCACATGCAAATATGTACATAAGTGAGCATCTGTCATTTAAACTAGGAGATTTTTGCTTCTGCTAGACAAAATGGTACCATTTTAACTCTAGCTTTTACTTTTGAGCTGATTTGGTCACTTATTTGGTAAGGGGAGGGAATTTCCAAGAGGAAATGGACTGCCTTGAAGAACTTTGTGAGAGTTGACATTGAATAAATGGATATCCAGCTGAACTTTTTGTGTGTAGGGGAGAAACTCTGGCAAAAATGAGTTGGTCGAAGATTTTAAGGTAATACTGCCCTTGAAGGAGCTGGATATTAATAGCTAACATTTCTCCCTCTGGATGAAAATGTCCATGGTTGTCAATGGGGAAGTTCTGCTTTGGAGTAAACCTTCCTATTGGAAAGACCCAGAAGTCTCCGTAATAGTGACTTAAATTGCCTCAGAAGCAACCAGATTAGGAGCCCTCACTTGATATCATACTGTTGTATTTAGTAAAAGTCCTCCCTGTGGTATTTTCCACTGGGATTTAATTAACTGTTCAGAGGGATGTTCATAGCTCTGATTGGAAGGATGAAAGAAGGATCACAAGACATGATAAATTTCAAGAAAGGAAAAGTTATGTTGATGGTATGTTCTTCAACAAATGTCTGGGAAATAACTCAATCCATTTATTGTCTCAAAGACCCTATCCATATGGTATACAGAAATTTGAGTCTCTCGTGTTTTGTTAGTTTGTTCTTATTATGTGCTTGTTTTTTAGAAATTAAAAAACATCTGAAATCATTTGGAGGCAATAAAATGCCATGGTCTGGGATTTCCCCAATGGTCCAGTGGTTAAAGAATCAGTCCTGCAATTCAGGGGACATAGGTTCAGTCCCTGGTTGGGGAACTAAGATCCCACATGCTGTGGAGCAGCTAAGCCTGCCAGCCACAACTACTGAGCCCAGGTGCTCTGGAACCCATGTGACACAACTAGAGAGTCCATGTGTTGAAACAAAAGATGCCACATGTTGCAACAAAGATCCTGCATGCTGAAACTAAGACCTGATGCAGTCAAATAAATAAATATTTCTTTAAAAAAAAAATGCCATGGTCCTAATGCTGTCTGAGGCTTCTATTCATTATATTCATTGGCTGGGTAAATGAGCAGAGAGTAGGAGATAAACTCAGTTCAAATAATTATAAGGGCTTTTTTGAGACACTAAATGGTAATAAGTAGATTTCTAGTTTCTTTAAGGATATGCTTATGCTAATTGTAGAGCAAGTAATGGAAAATAAAATACTGTATTAATATATTTAGCACATTTGAGTTTCAAATATTAATTACCAAAAAATGGTTTGATGAGGCAGATTTTGCTGATTTTATTTTGCAGTACTTTTCATTTATTGCATGGTTTTCTTGATATTGAAAGTATCTTTTTATTTGGTTTGGGACATTCACTTTCTTTTTGCATTCTTTTTTATTGTTTTATTAATTCTTCAGACACTTGGGAAGTTTCTCCAGTGAAGGATTTCTTTGATATAGAGTTTAATAAGTGTATTGAAATTAAAAGTAAACATTTTATATTCCATCATGGGTGATTTTCTGACTAATCTGTATGTGTGTAAGCAGGCAACTTCACTGTCTGGAGGAGGAGACATTAACAGGAGTTCAAGTAGGGGTATGTATTTAAGTTCCTTACATTTTAGGAGTAATTGTTGCTTTTACAGAGAATTATATTAACAATTTCTTTAAATCTAGGCTCACTGAATCCTGAAAATCCTTTTCAAGTAAGCATGGACCAATTAACTGCAGCAATTTATGATCTTCTCAGACTCCATGCAAATTCTGGTAGAGGTTCTGTACATTGTGCCCAAAGTAACGGGAACATTAAGGAAGCATGGACTACAACAGAACAGCTCCAGTTTACAATTTTTGCTGCTCATGGTATTTCAAGTAACTGGGTATCAAAGTAAGTAGCTATTTAGAAGAAGATATGTACAACTTTACCTGGAGGCTAATATAACCTTGTAAAACATCAGCATCCACTGTTACCTTGGTCTTTAAATGGATACTTGATCCACCAAATACCTTTGTGTTTTTCCTAAGAATTACAGAGATGTTTGATGCTGTTAGTAAATATTACTATCACTCCCACTACATGCAGAAAAAGCAGGAAAATATGTTTAAACTAACAAGGGCAAATGTTAATAAATTAGTTAATTTATGACTGCTGTTTCTGGCTTGCCTTTAGAACCAGGGTAGTGGGACTAGACTTTTTTAGCACATTTATTTTTCCTCTTTAGTAGTTTTTACAGTTTACTCTTGTTAGACTTTGAAGTCTACAAGGGCATATTTCTTTTGTTGAATTTTTAATATGGGTTTTTCTTTTTTTTTTTTTTGTCAGTACCAAAAAGTTTACCACCTTCAGCTTATCTGGAAATGACTAGTATAAACTGAAAAGTCCAAATTGAATATATTTAATGAAATAATTTTTATAATAGTTTAATGCTATAAAATAAAGCCAAGTTGTTGCTGTTGTTCAGTTGCTAAGTTATCTCTGACTCTTTTCGACTGCATGGACTGCAGCATGTTAGGCTTCCTTATCCTTCAGTATCTCCTGGAGTTTTCTTAGATTCATGTCCATCGAGTCAGTGACACTATCTAACCATCTCATCCTCTGCCACCCTCTCCTCCTTTTGCCTTCAATCTTTGCCAGCATCAGGGTTTTTTCCAGGGAGTCAGCTCTTTGCACCCGGTGGCCAAAATATTGGAGCTTCAGCTTCAACATTAGTCCTTCTAATGAATATTCAGGGTTGATTTCCTTTAGGATTGACTGGTTTGATCTCCTTGCTGTCCAAGGGACCCTCAAGAGTCTTCTCCGGCACCATAATTCAAAGGCATCAGTTCTTCAGCACTCAGCCTTTATGGTCCAGTTCTCACATCCATACATGATTACTACTGCTACTACTACCAGCCTAGTTATGAGATACCAAATGTAAATTCTGCTTTAGAACATAAACTGAACATTAGATACTATATAATATAATGACTTGAAAATGGTATATTAATTCATTCAGTAAATATTTACTGAATACCATCTGTGGGCAGTGTTCTTTGTACTAGGGACTCAGCAGTTAAAAGGCAGCAAAAAATCTTTGCCCTCTTGGAACTTGCATTTTGATGGGTACTATTGCTGTCTTAATGTATTTCATTCTTTTAAATAGTTACAGGGATAATATTATCCACCTTCTTCATGCAAAAACATGTATGTACACAAATTTAGGGACACTAATGAGAACAAATACTCAGCAGAAGACGATGCAGTGATAATTAAAATGAATTTTTTTTTTCCCCCTGTGCTGTACAGCTTTTGGGAACTCAGTTCCCAGACCAGGGATTGAACCCGGGCAATGGTAATGAAAGCCCGTATTTGAAACTACTAGGCCACCAGGGAACTCCCAATACAATGCTGATTTTAAAAGAGGTTGAAAAAAGCAATCAAATAGCTATGTGAACCAGTGAGATTAGATTTGAAATATAGTTTGAATGATAAACAGATTGTATGAACAAAATGGACGAACAAAATGTTTAATGGGTAAGCCTAGCAGTAAGTTAGAATACTAGTAGAATACAGTTTTATTGAACCCAAAACTCCCTACAAGATTGCCTGACTGTATATTACCCAGTTCTGTAATTGTGGCAGTTAGGGACTAAATCATTGCTTTCCCATGAAAGATTACAGTAGCATCTGTCCCCATGGATGGTGCTGCTGCTGCTAAGTCATGTCAGTCGTGTCCAACTCTGTGCGACCCACAGACGGCAGCCCACCAGGCTCCTCTGTCCCTGGGATTCTCCAGGCAAGAATACTGGAGTGGGTAGCCATTTCCCTCTCCCCATGGATGGAACCCTCCTAATCAGGAAGATCAGCTCAGTGCAGCTCAGGCCCATGCACCATTAATAAGGTAAACGGACTCTACTTCAGTGGCTCCCCAAAGGAAAATGGCACCTAGGGAACATAAATGCTTATACTGTTACTTCCCAGAATGAATATACCTAGAAATGAGGAATTATTCAGTGTCATTTAACTAAAATTTAATGCTGGTAACTAACTGTTACCAAATTGAGATAAATTCTCCAGTTGATATCAATATTGGCTCCTTTAGACTGACACCTAGGAATATATGTTCCCTTCTGTATTCCCTCTGCTCTGCCTCTATTTTTGTAGGATTTGCAATAGTTAAATTTTAGATGTTTTTCCAAAAATTCACTGATACAGTAACCAAATTATTTCAGATAATAGTCACTTAGGGAAGAATGGCTAATGATATATATATATATATATATATATATATATATGTATATATATATATATTTGGTTAGTTAACTCATTTGTGTTATCAAATAAAAATTAAATTAAACCCTTTTATTTTCTCAGTTATGAAAAATACTACTTGGTATGTTCCCTGACTTACAATGGAAAGGATCTTTTTAAACCTATTCAATCCAAGAAGGTTGGCACTTATAAGAATTTCTTCTATCTTATTAAATGGGATGAACTGTAAGTGAGACTTTTGGCTTTTTATTCTTTCAGTATGTCCTGTTCTTTACCTTTTTCCATGTATGCTTCCAGCTTTCATTTTTAATTACAATTTCCATTAAAATTTGATTCTTACTGATACCTTAAAGATTCTTCTAGATACGATTTTATAGAATGGACTGAAGCTCTCATTTAAAATCTGAAATACTCTTGAATATTCATATTGTTAACTTACAGAACCATGCCATCAATTCTTCCTAGCCTTTGTCAAGTTAAAGTCATGTGTAATTCTGGTGTTTTATAATATTGCTTTAGTTTAGTATTTATTCTGTGACAATGTATCTAGGAAGCCTAGTTCTTGGTTAACAGATTTTAAAAATTATCTTCAATCCATGTACAAGATGATATTTTGAACTGTTAATATTTTTAAAATGTTATCTTTGAACTAAGGGAATGCTTTCATTATTTAGGCAAATAGGCAATTGCAAAACTTTATTCTGCATTTATTAAATAGTTTCCTATTTTTCTTTTTTTTAATTACAAAAGTAGCACATGTTTGTGAAAACAGTCAAATAATGTAAAAATGCATATAGGGTGAAAAATGTCATTTTACTTCCAGCACTTAACCGTCTCATGACTCCTCAGAGTGACTGCTCTTGACCTCATGTGTCCTTTCAGATCTTATTAAAAAAAAGCACCAGTAAACATATATGTTTGTCTGTGCATGTATGTGCACCAAACGTCTAGAGTCAGAAACACTCATGAACATTCATCTAGCTTTTCCTAAAAGAAATAAAGATGATGGTTATCTTGCCTAAAAATTGTCATTGCAAGTCTTAAAGAATTAACAAATTTTTGAAGAGAGAAATGTTATATGTTTGAAATTTTAATGAAATTTATTTAAGATTTTTTAGTATTTGTTAGCCAAGCTTGCTACTTACTTACATAAAGTTTACTCAGAATAAGGATTATTTGAAGAGTCAAATAAAATACCTAAAATTGTCAGTTTCGTTAAAGGGTTAAACTTCATATTCAATCTAATTTGTTTTTTCTATTAATACATTTCCCCCCCATAGAATCATTTTTCCCATCCAGATATCACAATTGCCGTTAGAATCACTTCTTCACCTTACTCTTTTTGGAATTTTAAATCAGAGCAGTGGAAGTTCCCCTGATTCTAATAAGCAGAGAAAAGGGCCAGAAGCTTTGGGCAAAGTTTCTTTACCTCTTTTTGACTTTAAACGGTAAGTGTTGCTGAGCTGTAATGGTGAGTTACTGTGAACCCCCCCTGCAGTATCAGTATTGGCCAGAGAATGGAATGGGGAAAACTGACATTCGTGATGAGATAATGAGTTGTCACCATTTCCCAGTGTGATTAAAAGAGGTCATTTCAGAGATACAGAGAAAACCGAAGTTGTCCTGGTATCATTTGAACATATCTATATGGGTTTTCAAAGGATTCTTCGCTGCTCACTGTTCCAGAAGAAAAGCAGCAGCCAATTCATTCTTTTTTTTTTTCAATTCATTCTTTAATTGTCATTTATGAAAAGCATTATATTATTGACATAATATTCATGGTCTTAGACGTTCCTTTGATTAAAACAACAAAACTCCATTTTCCATCTTCTCATCCTTTCCCCATCCTCCTCCTGTTTGAGTGTACAGCTGCATATTATTCCCTTCTCTTTACCTGACTGATCTCCCCTTACTGTTATGGGCCCCTGGCCTTTAATCTTCAAAAGTCCCACATGTATGCAAAACTTGCTGATCCTTAAGGTAAAAGAAATTCCTTTTGAGCTTTGTGTCTACTAATAGCCTTTGGGATAGTATAATCTACCTGGCTTTTCAGCTGACTGTTTTGATTATGTTTTAAGTAATAATATGTTCCTTGAGACCATGAAGTGTCTTCTTAAATGAAAAAAAAAATCATTGACTAAGTTTGTGATGCTTGATATAGAACATGATAACATTTTTGGAGAGTGATAATGGACATTATCATACTGGAGTATCTAAGTTCTGCAATCAAGCAATATTACTGTAATAACAAACACATAACATGTACTCTATGCAAGCTATTAGTCTGAATGCTGTATACATAGCCTTATATACCTCAGAACAACCCTATGAAGGTAGGTATTATTATCCCTTTTTACAGAGGGGGAAATCAAAGTGGTTTGCCCTTGGGCGCTTAGTTAATAAATGGTAGAACTGAGTTTGAATCTAGGGAATCTGGCCTCAGGGTCTGTATTCTCAACATTAACCTATATTGCCATTCTCAGATTTATTTGATACCATGATACTTGTTTTGATTTAAAATCCATCTTTGAAACCATTTTGGGAAATGATTTAATAATTGATCTATTTAACTTACAAGAGCTGCTGGAAGATCCACTGGAGAAGGGATAGGCTACCCACTCCAGTTTTCTTGGGCTTCCCTTGTGGCTCAGTTGGTAAAGAATCTGCCTGTAGTGCAGGAGGGAGACCTGGGTTCGATGCCTGGGTTGGGAAGATCCTCTGGAAAAAGGAAAGCCTACCCACTCCAGTATTCTGGCCTGGAGAGTTCCATGGACTCTATAGTTCATGGGGTCACAAAGAGTCGGACACACACTGAGTGACTTTCACTTTAACCTACAATAAAATGATTAAAAAATATTCTTTTCCCATGTATTTAAATATCGCATTTTTTCATATATATATTTTTTCTTTTGTCTCTCCCCCTATATTTGAGAAGGCCATGTAAGATTTTTTAATTATATACCTTTCGTTGGGCTCCAATTTTTTTTGACACCTGACATAATTCTGAACTGAGAAACACTAGAGAAGAGCAGTTAAAGAGATTGCTATTAATGATACATATTTAGAACTCCTTGCTAAATACAGTCCATAACTACTCTAAAACAGAATATTGGCCACATAAAGGAAGGGGATCGTGTTCTCAGTCATCTTAGATAAATAAGTGTCAGGTAATAGTTAATGTGAGAAAATTAAATGTAATTGTGTCTATCAATTTTTATAAATGAGTCAGTTTTGAAAACCTTCGTGCACTTGAAAGCAACAAGAGTCTGCTTCATTCAAGGAGTATTATCACTTTTTGCCATTTTATTTGCTTATTAATAAGTGTTTTTATTGAGTTAACAACCTTCTTTCAAGATTCAAAAGAGTAAAGGGAAGGGCAGTTGACTTTTGTTAGACAATTAAATAGTTTGCATGTATCCAGTGCTCAGCGGTTTAAAAGAATGAACTGATGTCATTAAGCTTGAGAGTTTGCCAAGCTGTGTAGTCAATCTAGATAATGTTAGGATTTAACATTCAAAAAATGCTCAGAAATCAAGAAGGAAGATGACTTTATATATAAATACATAGAATCTGTGTTAATGATTTAGTTGTGCTCATGTGCTGTAGTATAATGATCAGAAATCCTGGTCTTGAAATTCTTTTAAAATTAATTATGTTTAAGCTACAACCTGTATACAGTCAGATGAAGTTATAAGAGCCAAATGATTTACAGGCATTTCAGTCAACCTCAGCAACAAATGAGTTCTTAACTCATTTTTAAATAAATGGAATCAAGCGTTTAACCTGCTTGCTGTTCCTTTATAGTTGAATCTCAGGATTACCAAATAATTGATGTGAGAAGGTTCTTTGTAGAAAAATTTCAGCTAATAGATGCAGAAAGAATGACAGAATATCAGAATTTTGTAATTTCTGTTGTTATTCAGTCGCTCAGTTGTGTTTGACTCTCTGCAACCCTATGGACTGTAGCATGCCAGGCTTCCCTGTCCTTCACCATCTCCTAGAGCTTGTTCAAACTCATGTCCATTGAATCAGAGATGCCATCTAACCATCTCATACTCTGTCATCTCCTTCTCCTCCTGCCTTCAATCTTTGCCAGCATCAGGGTCTTTTCTAATTGAATTCGCTCTTCGCATCCGGTGGTCCAGAAGTATTGGAACTTCAGCTTCAGAATTGGTCCTTCCAGTGAATAGTCAGGGTTGATTTCCTTGTAGTCCAAGGGACTCTCAAGAGTCTTCTCCAACACTACAGTTCGAAGGCATCAATTCTTTGGAGCTCAGCCTTTATGGTCCAATTCTCACATCCATACATGACTACTGGAAAAACCGTAACTTTGACTAGATGGACTTATGCCGGCAAAGTAGTATCTCTGCTTTTTAGTACACTGTTTAGGTTTGTTTTAGGTTTTCTTCCAAGGAGCAAGTGTCTTTTAATTTCATGGCTGCAGTCACCATCTGCAGTGATTCTGGAGCCCAAGAAAATAAATTCTGTCACTGTTTGCATTGTTGGCCCATCTTCTTGCCATAAAGTGATGGGAGTGGATGCCATGATCTTAGTTTTTGAACGTTGAGTTTTAAGCCAGCTTTTTCACTCTCCTCTTTCACTTTCATCAAGAGGCTCTTCAGTTCCTCTTCACTTTCTGCCATAAGGGTGGTGTTGTCTACATATCTGAGGTTGCAATCCCTACTGAAATAATAGATTTAGGCCAGGAAATCTCAGTCTTGGCACTGTTGTTATTTTGAGCCAAATGATTCTTTGCTGTGGGAGATTGTCCTGTGCATCGTAGGATGTTTGGCAGTACCTTTGACTTCTGCCCACTAAATGTCAGAGGTACACCCTAGTTGCCAACCAGAAAGTCTAGAGACATTGCCAAATATCTAGTGGAGTCAAAAGCATTCTTGGTTGACACTGATTTAAGTCACTTCAGTTCAGTTGCTCAGTAGTGTCCAACTCTCCGCGACCTCATTAAATGCGGCACGCCAGGCCTCCCTGTCCATAACCAACTCCCGGAGTGCACCCAAACTCATGTCCATCGAGTCGGTGATGCCATCCAGCCATCTCATCCTCTGTCGTCCCCTTCTGCTCCTGCCCCCAATCCTTCCCAGCATCAGGGTCTTTTCTCATGAGTCAACTCTTTGCATGAGGTGGCCAAAGTATTAGAGTTTTAGCTTCAGCATCAGTCCTTCCAATGAACACCCAGGACTGATCTCCTTTAGGATGGACTGGTTGGATCTCCTTGCAGTCCAAGGGACTCTCAAGAGTCTTCTCCAACACCACAGTTCAAAAGCATCAATTCTTTGGTGCTCAGCTTTCTTCACAGTCCAACTCTCACATCCATACATGACCACTGGAAAAACCATAGCCTTGACTAGACGGACCTTTGTTGGCAAAGTAATGTCTCTGCTTTTTAATATGCTGTCTAGGTTGGTCATAACTTTCCTTCCAAGGAGTAAGTGTCTTTTAATTTCATGGCTGCAGTCACCATCTGCAGTGCTATTGGAGCCCCCCAAAATAGTCTGACACTGTTTCCACTGTTTCCCCATCTATTTGCCATGAAGTGATGGGACTGGATGCCATGATCTTAGTTTTCTGAATGTTGAGCTTTAAGCCAACTTTTTCACTCTCCTCTTTCACTTTCATCAAGAGGCTTTTGAGTTCCTCTTCACTTTCTGCCATAAGGGTGCTGTCATCTGCATCTCTGAGATTATTGATATTTCTCCTGGCAATCTTGATTACAGCTTGTGTTTCTTCCAGCCCAGCGTTTCTCATGATGTACTCTGCATATAAGTTAAATAAGCAGCGTGACAATATACAGCCTTGATGTACTCCTTTTCCTATTTGGAACCAGTCTGTTGTTCCATGTCCAGTTCTAACTGTTGCTTCCTGACCTGCATACAGGTTTCTCAAGAGGCTGGTCAGGTGGTCTGGTATTCCCATCTCTTTCAGAATTTTCCACAGTTTATTGTGATCCACACAGTCAAAGGCTTTGGCATAGTGAATAAAGCAGAAATAGATGTTTTTCTGAAACTCTCTTGCTTTTTTGATGATCCAGCAGACGTTGGCAATTTGATCTCTGGTTCCTCTGCCTTTTCTAAAATCAGCTTGAACATCTGGAAGTTCATGGTTCACGCACGTAATGCTCAAGCCTGGCTTGGAGAATTTTGAGCATTACTTTACTAGAGTATGAGATGAGTCCAATTGTGCGGTAGTTTGAGTATTCTTTGGCGTTGCTTTTCTTTGGGGTTGGAATGAAAACTGACATTTTCCAGTCCTGTGGCCACTGCTGGGTTTTCCAAATTTGCTGGCATATTGAGTACAGCACTTTCACAGCATCATCTTTCAGGATTTGAAACAGCTCAACTGGAATTCCATCACCTCTACTGGCTGGGTATGGTTTTTGCTTTGGCTGCATCCCTTCATTCTTTCTGAAGTTATTTCTCCACTGATCTCCAGTAGCATAATGGGCACCTACTGACCTGGGGAGTTCCTTTTTCAGTATCCTATCATTTTGCCTTTTCATACTGTTCATGGGGTTCTCAAGGCAAGAATACTGAAGTGGTTTGCCATTCCCTTCTCCAGTGGACCACATTCTGTCAGACCTCTCCACCATGATCCGCCCGTCTTGGGTGGCCCCACAGGGCACGGCTTAGTTTCATTGAGTTAAACAAGGCTGTGGTCCGTGTGATTAGATTGATTAGTTTTCTTTGATTGTGGTTTCAGTGTGTTTGCCCTCTGATGCTCTCTCACAACACCTACTTGGGTTTCTCTTACCTTGGACATGGGGTATCTCTTCACGGCTGCTCCAGCAAAGCACAGCCGCTGCTCCTTACTTTGGGCGAGGGGTATCTCCTCACGGCCGCCCCTCCTGACCTTGAACTTAGAGTAGCTCCTCTCGGCCCTCCTGTGCTGGTGCAACCGCTGCTTCTTGGATGTGGAGTTGCTCCTCTCAGCTGCCGCCACTGACCTTGGATGTGGGGTAGCTCCTCTCTGCCGCTCTTGCGCCGTCACAGTCTGGCGCTCTCCGCCGCTGCCCCTGGCCTTGGGTGTGGGGTAACTCCTCTCTGCCGTGCTTCTGTGCTGTCCATCACCTCATGATTTAAGTAATGATTTATTAATGCCTGTTAGGAAACCATTGTGATTAACTTTTCTGGAACTTTGTAATAAATGGTTTAGACTGATAGCACTTGAACAGATTATCTTAACATCACAGAAGGAGAGATACACCAAACAATGCATGCTTTATTTGATGCATCAGGAGCTAGTAGTATACAATTCCAGCTGTAAAACATTACGTATTCTTGCCAGATTACTAACCTTCAATCAGCTCAGTTCTTTAGATCTAAATATTACAGAAAACATGGGAGATAAAGGGACACGCTAAAATTATACCAGGGGAATGCAGTCAGTAAAAGCCAGGATATAGAAAAGTTTTCACAACAAAAGACAGGTTATTCAACAAGTAATGGGATAAAAAGGAACAATGTATAGGGTAAAACAAGAGTTGGTTAACTTTCTGTAAAGAGAACTGGACAGAAGTAGTTGAGACTTTGTAGGTCATGTAGTCTCTTTCGCAACAACAAAAGCAATGATAGGCAACATGTAAATGAATGAATGTGCTTTGTTCTAATACAAGTTTACTTACAAAAGCAGGTGACAGTCTGGAGTTTGACCTTTGACTTAAAAGATACTTAAAAAGACATATCACCCAACACACATGTTGGACCTGCTTGTATCCTAATTCAAACCAGCTGTTAAAAATTTTTTTAGAGCCACTCAGAGAAATTTGATTGCTGACTGTATAGCCGATACCTTTTTTTAATGTATTATTAATTATTTGGCTGTAGTGGGTCTTTGTTGCTGTGCACAGGCTTTCTCTAATTGTGGTGAGCAGGAGCTACTCGTGTGGTGCGTGGGCTTCTCATAGCAGTGGCTTGTTGCAGAGCACAGGCTCTAGGTGTGTGGGCTTCAGTAGTTGCTGAGCCTGGGCTTAGATGCCCCATAGCATGTATAATCTTCCCAGAATAGGGATCAAACCCCTGTCCTCCCTGCATGGGCAGGCGGACTCTTAACCATTAAACCACCAGAGAAGTCCCTAGCTGATAACTTACAAGTAGTTATTTTTAATTATTTTGTTGTAATTATGTTTAAATAACAGTATTTATCATTTGGAGACTCATAAAAGTATATACAAATAAAGTGATATAATCAGAATTTGCCTTCAGATAATCTAGCTGATGGTGAGGGTGGCTCTAGAATAGATAGAATATAATGTGTGAAGATCTTATTTTTGGCCACCCCACATAGTTTGCAGGGTCTTGGTTCCCCGACCAGGGATCGAACCTGGGTCGCCTGCAGTGGAAGCACAGTCTCGTAGCCGCCAGAGAATTCCTGTGCCAAAAATTTGAAAGCTGTTAACCTGCTGGAGAAAACAAACTGGAGTCTAGTTTTGGACAGGATATTTACTATTTGAATAAAATGAACAAAGTTTGATGAAGTTTATAGTTTCCTACTTTTATATATCATGTTATTTTTCAGAAATTTCATCTGTGGAAAGATATATCAGTATTTTTATTGGTAAATGTTTCTAATTTCAGTAGATTATAAATTGGTAGTTTAGGGCAAGGGTCAGCGTACTCCAGCTCACTGCCTGTTTTTTGTTTTGTTAGAACACAGCACACAGTTTTAAAATGTATTATTCATGGCTTCTTTTGGCCCTGTAATAGGAGAGTTGAGTCTGTCAGAGATTGTATAGCCCAGCTGCTACTGCTGCTAAGTCACTTAAGTCATGTCCGACTCTGTGCGACCCCATAGACGGCAGCCCATCAGGCTCCCCGTCCCTGGGATTCTCCAGGCCAAGAATACTGGAGTGGGTTGCCATTTCCTTCTCCACAGAAAACCCCAAATATTTGTTGTCTGGCCCTTTATAGAAAAAGGTTGCTGACCCCTGGTCACAAACAGGTTAAACTTCTCATCTGGAACAATCCATACTTTGACACAAAGTAGATACTAGTTTCCTTGACATGTGTTTTTATTCTTATGGTAGAATTCAAGGAGTGGTTATGAAATCCAAACCACCACCTTGAGATATATTTCCCTGTAGATGATGTTCAAACACTGTCCTATTTATAGAAGTTGTTTTGGGGACAGGTGACTCTGAGACTTTACCCATCTTTTCTTCTGTCCCGAGCCCCATTTCATCTTCCCTTCTTTTGTTCTAACTTCCATACTTCAGTACATTTACCTAAAGTGAAAATACACTATAGAGAGTGACTCCTCCTAATATGTTCTTTCTATATAGACGATGCTTAATAAATATTTGATTATTAACATTTCAAATACATTACCATGTGTTGTGAGTTTTTAATTAATTATTAAAATGAAAACCACAGTATTCTTCTGTTTACATTCATGAAGGTTTTTAACATGTGGAACTAAGCTTCTGTATCTTTGGACTTCATCACATACAAATCTTATTCCTGGAACAGTCCCCAAAAAAGGATATGTGATGGAAAGAATAGTGTTACAGGTAATGATACTTCCTGACACATGGAGACGTTTAAGTTTGAATTTCTTTATAAAGAATATATGTATACCATGGTCTCAGTTGTTACTAAAGAAGCCTAACTGATCTTGTTTAGATCTTAGGATCTGTATTTAAGTGTTAATAAGCCATTTCCTATTTCTGAGAAATAGTAAAAGATGCACTTATACCAATCCCACAAATATATGTGCTATTGAGAAGTACTAATAACGGTAATCACTCTTAATAAAAGGACAGAAGCATTAATTTAATATTTGATATTTTCACCCTTATGGCTAAGACAAATCAAAAATAAGTAAATGTAGCAAATATGTGGACTTTTCAGCTGTAATTTGATCAATTTCTATTGATTTTTAAGGTTGATTTTCCTTCTCCTACGTTTGATATAATTTATACCGCTCCTCAAGTGGACAGAAGCATTATACAACAACACAACTTAGAAACGTTGGAGAGTGATGTGAAAGGGAGACTTCTTGATATTCTTCACAGAGACTCATCACTTGGGTATGCTCCTTTAATTCTTTTGCCTGATTATCTCTTACAATGTAAAGTTCAAGTTAATGGTTTATTAAATGTCCTGATTTAGTTCATGATTTAGCAATGTTCCTGATATGGAAAGTTTTCTTTTTCTGTTTTTAGTTGTATAAAAAGACTATATAACTGCATAAAATTTAGAAATTTGTGTAAGTCAAACTTTCTGCATAATCAAATGCAAATAACAGACTGGGGACTATAATCTATTTCCTTAATATATGAAGAACCTTTTTATGTAAGTAGAAAAACCGACAACACAGTGGTAGACAAAGAATATGAATAGGTTTTTCTTCGGAAAAGAAATACAACCCTTTTAAACGTCTGAAAAAAATGTTTAGCCTCTCAGTAATCAAAGAGTTTTAAAGTAATACAAGCTACCATTTCACACATCAGATTGTTGAAAATTAAAATGTCTCATTATATGACGTATTGATAGAATACAGAAAAATAGGAATTATACAGTGGGCAGAACTCTGAAAGTTTTGGGAGAGCAATTTGGCAGTCTGTTAAGGCCACAGTGTCCATAATCTGTGACCTAACAATTCCACTTCCAGTTATAGTATTATTTTCTTTTTTTTTTTTTCTCCTCCTCCCTCCTCCCCTCTATAGTATTATTTTAAAGAAAACCCTTTTATATTTGCTTGTGGAGACAAGAATATTCCTTGCGGTATTTCTTTGGGTTGTTGTAAAATGGATATACATGTTCATTAATGGGTTAAATTATGGTACATTTATCTAATATCACTATGTAACTATTAAGAATGAAGTTATGGCTATTATTAAATGAAGAAAGCAAGTAGGATAGTTTGTATAGTGTGTTCAGTTCACTTCAGTCACTCAGTCGTGTCCAACTCTTTGCGACCCCATGGACTGCAGCACGCCAGGCCTCCCTGTCCATCACCAGCTCCTGGAGTCCACCCAAACTCATGTCCATTGAGTCGGTGATGCCATCCAACCACCTCTTTCTCTCTTGTCCCCTTTTCCTCCTGCCTTCAATCTTTCCCAGCATCAGGGTTGTCTTCAGTGAGTCAGTTCTTCTCATCAGGTCACCAAAGTATTGGAGTTTCAGCTTCAACATCAGTCCTTCCAATGAACACCCAGGGCTGATCTCCTTCAGAATGGACTGGTTGGATCTCCTTGCAGTCCAAGGGACTCTCAAGAGTCTTCTCCAACACCACAGTTCAAAAGCATCAATTCTTCGGCACTCAGCTTTCTTTGTAGTCCAACTCTCACATCCATACATGACTATTGGAAAAACCATAGCTTTGTCTAGACGGACCTTTGTTGGCAAAGTAATGTCTCTGCCTTTTAATATGCTCTCTAGGGTGGTCATAACTTGCCTTCCAAGGAGTAAGCGTCTTTTAATTTCATGTTGCCATTAACATAAAGGAAAGAAGAATTCGATATATGCACCTTTGTATATGCTTCTATAAAAATAGACTAACTCTGGAAGAATATACTAGGTGAGGCAGTTGTAACTGGGAGAGGAACTGGAAGGAGAGAAACCTAATTGTGTGCCTTTTTGCAATATTTGATTTTTTTCTTCATATTCCACATGAAATGAATACATTTCAATTCATTGCATGGATTATAAACACAAAGGTAGATAGGTAGTGAAATAGTGAAATATTTCATTCACGTAAACATTTGTCATTAAGAGTAAATTGCAGTCTCCAAAACAGGTTTTTATTTTGAATATTCCTCAAATGAGCTCTATATTCATTGTCTAAAATTTTGTAGTAGTATTTGATTTTGACATGACTTTTGATTTTACTTGTATAAAATGATGAAATCTTTGCTGTCTTTTAGAGTAGGTTCTCCTTATTCAACTCTAATTTCTAGTGCCTGGCATCTGGTTTGAGCTCAATAAATTTTATTATGCTGAATTATCCTTCAGTTTCTTAACTAAGACTCTCCTCTCAAAGCAGAATGATTTCTTTCTATCCCCCAAATTAGGGTAAATTAGTGGTGTTTGATGTACATTGCATTTTTCTATCCCAAATTAGTATTAATGATTCTACCAAGAAGTGGCTGTCCTAAAAGGAATGAATATTTCCTTTGTATTTTTAATCATTGAGATTATAACTGTCATTATGGTATCACTGAAAAGTAATTTAATTGTATTATGTGTTTAGACTTTCTAAAGAAGATAAAGCCTTTTTGTGGGAGAAGCGTTATTATTGCCTAAAACACCCAAATTGTCTTCCTAAAGTACTTGCAAGTGCCCCAAACTGGAAATGGGTTAATCTTGCCAAAACTTACTCATTGCTTCAGCAGTGGCCTCCATTGCATCCACTGACTGCCTTGGAGCTTCTTGATTCAAAGTAAGTTAACTGGTTGAATTTATTTGTTCTGTTTTATTGTTGTCAATTTTTCTGGCAAGATATTATTTACAGGATTAGTTCCCTTTGTTTTAATGTGAAAGCAGTGTCATATAAATGTGTAAATGCATATTTCTATTATCACATCTTTTGTGTTGAGAGTATTAAAAAGGGATGTCATATCATTGAAAACTAATCTAGAGAGGTTGTAAATTTTCAATAATTTGTTTTATTTTTATGATATGGGTCAAAATTTATTTTCATGATCTTAAAGGTTTCTAAACAGTCACAAAATTGGATTTGTGTATAGGACAAAATGATTTTTTCCTAAGAAAAAAGATGATACACATTGCTTTTCAATAGCTATTTTAGCGTTCTTTGTCAGGAATAAATTGAGATTGTGTCATCAGGGAAAACAGGTTCATTAGAAATCATCATCAAATCTTGATTTTGTGGTATGCTTCTAGATTTGCTGATCAGGAAGTGAGGTCCCTAGCTGTGACCTGGATTGAGGCCATTAGTGATGATGAGCTAACAGATCTTCTTCCACAGTTTGTGCAGGTGAGTTTTTTACTAGGTTATCTACCCTTCTTATGCTCTCTACAGTTTTTATAAGTAGGGAGGGATCTTGCTAAGGGATCTCCTTTCTGTTTTGATTAAAAGTACTGAATACTTTGGTTCAGTCGGGATGTTAAAGTGCTTTGCATTTGAATTTAGTGTGAAATTTTTTCTACTATTGTCAGCTGCCTTGCTTGAATACTATATATATATGTACCTAGAATTTTAATTATCAGAATAAACCAGACTTGAGGTTTTCTTTCTTTTTTTTTATATTGGCCACTTAAACATAGCTAATGAATGTTATTCCCAAGTCAGTGTACTTTTCTGCTTGATTTCATTAATTTCACCTAAATTAATTGTTTCATTTTTTTATTAGTATCATCTTTACTCAACAAGAGTAATCCTTGATTTATATAGTTTATATTTTGATAATTTTATCCTAACAATGTAGTATGGGTTTGACAACTACTGATTCTTATTTTTCTTTGCATGTAGGCTTTGAAATATGAAATTTACTTGAATAGTTCATTAGTGCACTTCCTTCTGTCCAGAGCATTGGGAAATATACAGATAGCACACCATTTATATTGGTAAGATTTAAATTTTCTTAAGTACTTTATTTCTGTCCCTGTTATTTATACAAATGACACTCAAAGTCTAAACAGTATGCTCAGACCATTTGCTGTTGATACCAGGTGTTTTATTGAAGTGACTATTGTAAAGAAGCTAAGTTTTTATGTATTTAGAAATAAAACCAGAAGTAACAGAACCCTCTATTGCAGAATTACTTGGCATATTAGAGCTCTGTAATATTGAAAGAGTTTTTCTTGCTTGTATAGCTTAAAATTAATTCCTAGATACCCCAAATTAAACTTCTTAAATTGATTTTTGAGAGACATTAATCTAGTTCTTAGAAGTGGCTGACATCAATATTTTGCTGTATTAGGCTCCTCAAGGATGCTCTGCATGATGCACAGTTTGGTGCCCGATACGAACATGTTTTGGGTGCTCTCCTCTCAGTAGGAGGAAAAGGACTCAGAGAAGAACTTTTGAAGCAGACAAAGCTTGTACAGCTTTTAGGAGGAGTAGCAGAAAAAGTAAGACAGGCTAGTGGATCAGCCAGACAGGTATGTACCCACAGAGGGAACATAAATGTTTTGATGTTAAAGAATCTTTGCAGTACTGACAAGTTAAGCTTTTATTCTTTTTCAGTAGACATCCACTAGAACTCATCTATGCTGTCTTAAGCAGATTGAATTCAAAGGTTGCTTAAAATCTATTGGAAAAGATTTTATATCCTAACTCAGTTCCCTTTCATTTCCATGCTTATTAATTTCTTTCCGATCAAAATTGTTCTCGAGTTTCTTTCTCATTGTTTTGCTTTTTAACTTTTTTGTGATTATAAAAGTAATAAAAGTATGAATTGATGCTACTGTTGAAGAAGTTCAAATGAATAAGCTTATAAGCTTAAGATTCATTTATATTCTAGCAGGTGTATCTAATAGTGTTCCATTGTGTAAATAATAATAAAAACATTTTTTTATCCATTCATCTGTTGATGGACATCAAGCTTGTTTCTATTATGTGACTATTACTGAATAGTGCTCCCGTGAATATTTGTGTGTTTTTTTTTGTTTGAACATCTGTTTTCACTTTGCCTAGGAGTAGAATTACTGTATCGTATAGTAATTCTGTTTTTTGAGGAACCACTGAACTGTTTCCTAAAGTAGCTTCACCATTTTATGATTCTGGTATAATACTTGTAAGGTATGAAGGTTCAATGGTAAAGAATCCGTCTGCTAATGTAGGAGATTCAGGAGACATATGGGTTCAGTCCCTGGGTCAGGGAAGATCCCCTGGAGAAGGAAATGGCTACCTACTTCAGTATTCTGCCCTGGAAAACCCCGTGGACAGAAGAGCCTGGCAGGCTACAGTCATGGCTTCCCAAAGAGGCGAACATGACTTAGTGACTGAATAACAAAAAAACAAATGAGGGTTTCATTTTCTCCATATCCTCACCAAAATTTATTTTTAGTTTTTTTAAACTATAGTCATCCTAGTGAATGTGAAGTGGCATCTCATGGTGGTTTTCATTTGCATTTCCCTAATGTCTAATGATTTGGAGCTTATTTTCATGTGTGTGTTGGCCATTTGTATATCTTCTGTGGAGAAATTTCTAAGTCCTTTTTAATTGGTTTGTCTTTTTGTTGTTGAATTGTTAGAGTTCTTTATGTATTCTGGACACTCTCAAATATACTGTTTGTAAATGTTTTCTCCCATCTTGTGTATTTTTATTTCCTTCATAATGTACTTTGATGCACAGATTTTAATTTTATGAAATCTAACTTTTTTTTTCTTTTATTGCTTGTTATTTTACTTGTTCTTGTCCTATCTAAGAATTCATTGTCAAATCCAAGGTCACAATGATGTACACTTATGTTTTCTAGGAGTTTTATAGGTTCACTTTTTAAAAGTCTTTGATCCATTTTGAGGTTATTTTGTTGTTGCTTGTTTGCTTTGTTCTATGATCCGAGCTTCCCAACTTCATTCTTTTACATGTGGTTATCCAGGTGTTGCTGCACCATCTGCTAAAGGAACTGTTCTTTCCTATTGAATAAACTCAGCACCCTAATTGAAAATCAGTTGACCATAGTTGTATGGATTTATTTCTGGACTCTCAGTTCTGTTCCATTGATCTATATGTCTGTCTTCACACTATACTTTTTTCATTACATAGCTTTGTAGCAGGTTTTGAAATCAGAAAGTGTGAGTCCTCCAACTTTTTCTTTTTCAAGATTGTTTGGCTGTTTGGAAGTCCCTTATAATGCTATATGAATTTTAGTATCAGCCTTCCAATTTCTGCAAAAAGAGCAGTTGGAGTTTTGATAAAGATTGTGTTGAATTTGTAGATAAATATTTGGGAAATATCACAATCTTAGTAATTAAGAAGTCTAAAAGTTCATGAACGTGGGATATCTTTGATCTTTAATTTCTTTTAGCAGTGATGTTTTTTTTTATTTGTAAATTGCTTTTTTTTTTAACTTGGAGAATTCATGTCAGTACATACAACTATACTTTTTGTTTCTTAATGAGAACATAGTATTACAAGGTATGGTAGCATAAATTATGAACCATTACATCTATGCAGGTTGTTTATACATTTTTTCTTTTCCTGAACAGTTCTGTGATGAACTTGAATGTGTAAGTGTTTGTCCCTTTGCTGGTATTCCTTTATAGGATAATCCTACAGATGAAATAATTCAGTCAAGAGCTATATACATTTTCAGTTATAATAGTTTATATTAAATTGCAATATCAAAAACAAAACTTAACCAGTGAAGACCCCACTCCCCACCAATAGATTATGAACATATCTATTTCTGACCCTGTTGCCAGCGCTGGATGTTATCTTAAATTTTTCATCTATTAGATAAAAATTGGTATCTCGTTATTATTTAATTTCTGTTTGTTTATTTGACTGTCAGTATTGATGAATATGTTAAATATGAGCATATGTACTTCCCCCTTATGTTTATAGTCTTTGCTGTAAATTTTATTTTTATAGTAAAATTAACTTTCTTTAGCAACAGTTGTTTTTGATGGCATGACAGTTGGGCATTTAAAAAATTGGGTCCACGTCATGTTTTTGGTGTCTGAAAAATAGGTCTTCATTTTCATTATGTACTTACAATATCAACTTCTTTAACTAGGTTGTCCTCCAAAGGAGTATGGAACGAGTACAGTCCTTTTTTCTAAGAAGTAAATGCCGTCTTCCTCTCAATCCAAGTCTTGTGGCAAAAGAATTAAATATTAAGGTGACATAAAACACTTTAGTTCATATTACATTTTCAAATATTGTGTAATAAAAAGGCAGGTGGGCAGGTATGCTTAAGGCAAATGCAGTGCGTGGGTTGGTTATAAGTACTTCTGGTTGTGTGTTTGTGTAAGATCTGTTTTTATCTCAGTATATGCTTATCTAATTACCATTCCTGAACAAAACAGAATGAAATTATTTATTGACTTGAAATAAATTATTTTTTGCTATGGTATAATAGTTGCATATGTTATAATTCCAGTGGTAAAACTCCCTAGCCACAGGTAGGCAGTTTTTTACCTTCCTTGTGAATGGCCACGTGGACTCTTCAAAGGTTTATAACACTTTTTAGAGTCATTAAAAAGTAGTTGTAATATCAAAATTGAGTAATTGTATTTTTAATTGGGCTAATAATAATACAAATAGTGGATTTTTCTCTAACATGAGTTCAGCAAAAGCAACCAGTTAATTCATCCATTAGAGTCTGTTATTTTGAAAGGAGTCTCAGGTTTAATTTTTTTTTAAGTTGACATATGGCTACTCTTCATTGGACTATAACAGTGGGTGACAGGGTTGTGTAATTATGTCACTGAAGGTGGGTGTAGCAGGGATTACATTTTCCCTTTGGATTTTGTTTATTGTTTTCTTTAAATTACTCTCACAGTCTTAAATTAGTTTTTTTAACCAGTTTAATTTTAAATTTGATGTCTGCTAATGAATTTGTTCAGTTTATTTTTATTTTAGTATTATCATTTTAATGCTTAACATATTGTATTTGTAGTCATGTTCCTTCTTCAGTTCTAATGCTGTGCCCTTGAAAGTCACAATGGTGAATGCTGATCCAATGGGGGAAGAAATTAATGTCATGTTTAAGGTGAGCAGAATAAGGTGACTTTGTTTGTTTGTAATTTAAAAATTCTTTTCTCAAATTCCTTTTTCAGAATTGCAAAAGTAATTTTATTTAGTGTTAAATGAAATTGAATAACTGTCAAAAATTATTACTGCTATAAACTGTTTGCAAATGGATTTGGGAACAAGTGCAACTCTGGGGGTAGAGCTGCTGCATATGGCCATCTTCTGCTAGTTAAGTATATCACAGCTCCAGGTAGTGCCTTTCACCCAGACTATGATGTAAATGGTACACCCTAGAGATGGGCAGAGTAAAATTGCAAAACTATGAACTGGCACTGTTCTTGAAAACATGTAACTTACCTGTGGGAATCTGTTACCAGTCAGAGCTTCCAGGTGCATGGTAAAGGGGCAGTAGTAAAGAATCGTCCTGCCAGTGCAGGAGACTTAAGAGACATGGTTCAATCCCTGGGTCAGGAAGATCCCCTAGACAAGGAAATGGCAACCCACTCAGTATTCTTGCCTGGAAAGTTCAATGGACAGAGGAGCCTGGCAGGCTACAGTCCATTGGATCACAAAGAGTCAGACAGACACAACTGAGCATGCACACACATGTATTAGCAATCAAAGTTTTCTTTGTTGCAATCACAGTTAGTATTATTTTTAGGAAAGAATGTAGAGATTTAGTTAATTCAATGAGTTTGATTAGTCAACTACCTTTGATACATATAGCAAGTTCCCATATACTCAGATCTGGTTTTGGACTCCATTTTATTTTACTGATGTCTTTGCCTTTTCCTAAAACAGTCTCATCTTTTTGAATACAGTAATTTTGTATGTTGTAATTTTTTTTAAGGCAAATTACCTCTTTTTTTTCCCCCCCATAATTTTCTTGGCTCATCTCAAAAATGTATTTATCATTATGTGTTTTAAAGTTATTTTATCTAATTTAAGAAGAAAATGAAAACTTAATGTAATTCCAGTTGGAATTCAGTTTTGGAGAGCTAAATTTTTTTTTAAAGTTAAAGTATACTGATCATTGTAGATTCGTAGTTCACTTTAAGAAATTACACAGAAATCCTGTGTACCCTCTACACAATGATATTATCTTGTACAATATTGCAGTTAGGATGTTGACATCGATACAGTTAAGATATGAAATATTTTGATCATCAAAAAGATCACCCATATTGCCCTTTTAAAAAATTGAATATTATACTCACACTGTAAAACCTAGTCTTTTAAAGTGTACAGATCAGGAAATCGAGACGTAAAGAAGTTAAGTAACTTTCTCTGGGATGCTGCAGAAGAATAAAAAAGTGGTTCAGTTTATCTCATTCTTTACTCTTTTCTCTATTCCCTTCTCCCCACTCCTCCCCCCCTTTTTTATATGTCATCTATTAAGGCTTTTGGAAATGTACAAGTTTCATTTTGTTTCCTTGATTTCAAGGTTGGTGAAGATCTTCGGCAAGATATGTTAGCTTTACAAATGATAAAGATTATGGACAAGATCTGGCTTAAAGAAGGACTAGATCTGAGGATGGTAATTTTCAAATGTCTCTCAACTGGCAGAGATCGAGGTAAATAGGTTAGATGTAGTCTTTTTTTTTTTTTTTTTTTTCCCTTGAATAATGCTCAGAGTGTTCATGCTCTAACAGTCCTGATGCTGGTCTGTGATCTCAAACCATATTAGAATGTACAGACTTTATCTTATCAAAAGGAAATCAGGTCAGAGACTTCCCCCATGGTCCAGTGCTTAAGACTCTGCCTTTCCTCTACAGCGGGCACAGGCTTGATCCCTGGTCAGAATAATTCCTCAAAAAAGGGGCAATCAAGTCAATTTAAGAATTCTTGCTGATATTCAATAATAACTCAATGAGTAGCCCTAATCTTGCAAGACAGTACATCTTATAAAATAGAAGTCACTTTATCAAGAGAGATTGCTCAATAAGAGCCTGTCATTTGCTTGGATTAGTTTTTCTGTCACCATACTTATTTCATATAGTTGAACTCTTCTCTCTTATGGATTTCTGTGAAATTTTGTAGGCAGTGAACTTCCTCCCTTTTATGTTGTTTCTAACTGATGGTTGAGTGCTTACCTTGTGCCTTGCCTTGTGGTAAAGCTTTTTATTTGTGTTATCTTTCAGTGTCCTTATTTTTCAAATGAAGAAACCACATTCACATGGTTAAAACCTGAAGTTTTTAACAAGCACCTTAGCCTATAATAATCAGTGTTTAGTAATCCTCCCTTCTCCAGGTTCAGCAGTTGTCTTTGATACTTACCAGACATTGTGTCTTCTCTGCTGGATTCATTTTAAGTTCCCTTAGAGGATAATTGTACTTTGTATCGTTATGAACTTTTATCCATTGTTTTGTACATAGTAGTTTGTATGTGTGTATATTTGATAAAGAAATTAGAAATTTGTATGTATATTAAAAATTTGACTAATCATACTCATAAAATCAGGATGCAGGTATTCATTGAAAAAGGATGTCACTGTGAACTATAAATCAGATGATGTAATTAAGCAACATAAAAGATTCAAATGAATTCACTCTGCCATGTGTGACTAGACTACTGGGGTTATAACCTAGCCCTGAGTGCTTTCTTTTGAATGCCTTCTTTTGGACTGGCCTGGAGGCCTTAGCCTTCTTTGTTATTTCTAGTCCTTTCTTCAAAGCAGGTCTCTGTATCTGTATCTTTTATTCTGTATACACATACAGTAAAATACCCATATAGCCTGTAATAGAATAAATTGGAGTCTAAATCTTAGTTTTCACCCACACCTCCTTGGCAGCCTGGCCCCAAAATATAACCATTTACATAGCTTTCTGAGACTACTTTTTTTTTATTTTTTATTTTTTTTTGCCATATCGCCCAGCATGCAGGAATCTTAGTTCCCTGACTAGGAATTGAACTTGTGACCCCAGCAGTGAAACTGGACCACTGGGGAATTGTCTTTCTGAGACTACTTTGTATATGTTCCAACATGCATAATAGTCTTTCTTTTAAACACAAAAGGTACAGTTCTCTATGTGGATTTGTGTTTAAAAACTTTTCTACATAAGTACAGCATTTACATTTCAGTAAGGAAGAGAAAACATGTAACCTGAGACTCATACACATCACAAAGACCATCTTAATCTGTTCTTCCCTTTGAAAGGGCCTCCTATACTCTGAAACACTCTTACATTGCCCAGATACATGCTATAGAGAAGGTTCTTTTGTGCTGAAATGGGACAGCATGTATCTTATAAGTAGCTTTATTAGTGGAATCAGTTTTACCTGGTTTATAATTAAAATTGTTACTCTGTGGGGGTAGCACATGATTATACAAAGTCTCAAATAGTCAAATTCAGTTTTATATCTTGGGTACTTCTGAAAATAAAATTGGTTTTTATATTGATAATTTTGATTGCTCAAACTTTCTTGTATGGGCTGCCAGAGTTGATTTTTTAAAAATGATTATTCTAAGCTGGTATCTTATGTCAAACATTGAAAGCTGTTCATTTGCAGGGACACATTTTCACATGTCTTAATGTTTTGTTGCTAAAGGCATGGTGGAGCTAGTTCCTGCTTCGGATACCCTCAGGAAAATCCAAGTGGAATATGGTGTGACTGGATCCTTTAAAGATAAACCGCTTGCAGAGTGGCTGAGGAAATACAATCCTTCTGAAGAGGAATATGAAAAGGTAATTAACTAGTCTCCATATTCTCAAGTACTTTCATTTTCCAGCTCTTGTGACTAGTCATTCAGTTTTAAGTTGTGAAAACAGCATTTTTCTCCAAGTAAAGAAAAGATTAAAAAACAGAATGCTTTTAATGGCAAGGATCTGAGTGAAACCAATGCTAAATTACAAAAAAAGAAAAAAACTCCAAACATATATTTAGAGGCCAGCAAAACCAGAGGTATTTTTAGAACCCAGACTGTTGTATTTCATGAAAATATGATAATAGAAGAAGATTGTAAAAGTAGAAGATTCAAGCTCTCTGAGCTTGAATTCAGGTCCCAAGTCACTCACGAACTGTAAGGATAAGTTGACTTAACCTCTTGTGCTTCAGTGATCTTTACTATAAAACAGTATAGTATATATTATGACTGTAAAAAATAATGTATAATATAATTGTGAAAATTAAATGAATTAATATATGTAAAGCACTACATAGAATAAATTCTATAATTGATATTCTTCCTGTAGGAGGCATCAAGTTTTTGTTTAGTATACTTTTGAATTACATAATAGGAAAGGGAAATCTCTTAGCACATAAGGCTTCTAATAATCCTAAATTGGTCTAAGGAAGACTCAAGAAGACTTTCAATGGTGATACAGATCTCAGTTTTAATGAGATCCTAGTTTATGTCAAATCATTAATATATTACATTTGCAGATAGATATGTACAAATGCTACCTGTTGCTACCAATGCTACCTGTTGACCCTATGAAAGTAAAGTACAGAAATCTTGTCCTCTGTTGGTCTTTACAGTATTTAAGAGCTCTCTCTTGTAGTTTGGGACAAGAAGCCAGTGTTTATTTATAGTAATACTAGCTCTGTGATTCTGGATAAGTTGACACAAAATAATTGTCAAGTTGTTGTTCAATCACTAAGTCATGCCCGACTCTCTTCGACTCTGTGGACTGCAGCATGCCAGACTCCCCTGTCCATATTTTAAGTGGATTTTATGCACTTGACTCTTTTATGTGCTTTGCTTAGTAAGAGGGAATATAACACAGTGGAATCTAATTGCCTGGGTTTAAATCTTGACTCTGCCACTTAACAATGATGTAATCCTGGGCAGATAGATAATTTCTGTTTTCTTCAGTTTCCCTCATGTGTAAATGGCAAGATTAGTAGTATTTACATCACTATTGTAAAATTTTAAATGAATTTAATATGTACATATACACACATACACACATTTATATGCATGTGTGTGTATATGTCATATTGAATTCATTTAAAATCTTATAAAAAAAGAATGATCTAAATACTATTTACATTAATGTAAATAGTATGTGTGTGTATGTAGAGAGAGACTAGTGCAGTGCCTGGTTTGTGATAAGTGCTGTGTAAACATATGCTCTTATCATCATCATCATCATCATCATCATCACCACTAATAATTTCTAGGGAGTTATGGAATAAAATTAATCCCATGAACATGTGGAGCCTTATGACTTTCACACAGAAATGTGGTGTCTTGAGAATAAATGCATGTGCTTTTAACTCAACATTAATAAAACTAAGATCATGATATCTGGTCCCATCACTTCATGGCAAATAGAAGGGAAAAAAGTGGAAGCAGTGACAGATTTTATTTTCTTGGGCTCCAAAATCACTCGGGTTGTGATTGCAGCCAGGAAATTAAAAGATGTTTGCTCCTTGGAAGGAAAGCTATGACAAACCTTGGCAGCATATTAAAAAGCTTTTTAATCACTTTTAATCACATCACTTTTCCCACCAATGTTCATATACTCAAAGCTATGGTTTTTCCAGTAACCATGTATAGATTTGAGAGTTGGACTATAAAGAAGTCCGAGTGCCAAAGAATTAATGCTTTCAAATTGTGAAGCTAGAGAAGATTCTTGAGAGTTCCTTGGACTGCACAGAGATCAAACCAGTCAATCCTGAAGGAAATCAATCCTGAGTATTCATTGGAAGGACTGATGCTGAAGCTGAAGCTCCAATACTTTGGCCACCTGATGTGAAGAGCCAACTCATTGGAAAAGACCCTGATGCTGGGAAAGACTGGAGGCAAAGGAGAAGGGGGCAGCAGAGGATGCGATGGTTAGATTAGTACCACTGACTCAATGGATATGAATTTTAGCAAACTCTGGGAGATAGTGGAGGACAAAGGAGTGGGATGTGCTGCATTCTATGAGGTCGCAAAGAGATTGAACAACAACATGTGCTTTACATTAAAATATGCATTGTATACAATTGTATCCTTCTATGTGATATTATATTATTAATTTAATCCCCAGAACAGGCAGGGCTAAAATGAAAGTTCTTCCAGCTTTGAGAAACTTGATGATGACACATAGTCACTAAATGGATGACAAAACACACTCATCATATTATTAGATGTTTAAAGATATAAGCTTACTTTCTTTACACATGCCATTCCTACAAGCCAAAAAAGGAAAAAAAAAATTCCTTTATTTAGATTAATCTTTGTCCCAGTGTTAAACAGCTTGTGGTAAGGAGCAGAGTCTGTGAAGGGCAGGGTTCCACAAACATGATGCTTAAAAGATGTTCAAAGGCAAATTATACCCTAAGTAGAGACTGGCAGAATCTCTACCTGCTGAGAAACAAAAGCTAGACAGAAGGGGCAATAACTCTTAGAAGGGTGTTTACTTTTGAAAAACTGGTATCTGTTACCAAAACCCAGTTCACAAACTATTGAGAAAGAATAGAATTGTGTTTTCAATGAGTGATAAATTACTTTAATCTTTGTAACTCTGCCTCCTTTAAAAATAATCTTTTTCCTAAGATAATTTTATTTTCCCTTTATTTTTCCTTCCTAAGATAATTTTATCTTTCCTAAGATAATTTATCTTTATTATAGGCTTCTGAGAATTTTATCTATTCTTGTGCTGGATGCTGTGTAGCCACCTATGTTTTAGGCATCTGTGATCGACACAATGACAATATAATGCTTCGAAGCACAGGACACATGTTTCATATTGACTTTGGAAAGTTTTTGGGCCACGCCCAGATGTTTGGTAGCTTCAAAAGGTACTACTATTGTTATTATTGCTAAAGAAAATAGAGGCACTTCCTATTTCACAAATTAATGTCCCAAACTATTACCATATAAAATAAGCTACAAGGATATATTGTACAACATACGAAATACAGCCAATATTTTATAACTATAAATGGAAAATCTTTAAAAATTGTCAGTCACTTTATACATGTAACATAATATTTTATATCAACTAAACTTCAGTTTTAAAAAAATTTTCTTGCTGTTCTTTGTCTTGTTGCTCCCTTTTAGCATAACTAGGGATGAAAAAGGCTTTAAAAGATGAGTTTACATGTGGTAGAGAAGAATGTGTATATGTGTGTAACCTTTGTTGAAATGAATTAAGGTGTATTTTGTCTTATCTAGTTAGGGTACTTATTAGAAATGTTCCCAATTGTACAATGGCAACAAATAGAAAAGTTTTCTCTGTATTCATTTGTATGTACTGTTTGATCTCTGGTTGTGTGTAGACTGATAATCACCTTGGAAAATATCATATATAAATTCTACCCAAATAATGAGATTATATGATGGCTTTTCTTGAAATGTGAATTGTTTAGAATTATGTAAATTCAGAACTTCCTGATATTAAGTTACCCAGTTAGAAATTGCTATGGCTCAGGTAGCCTTAGTTCAGTAACTATGTAATAGCAATAGCACTTACTTGCATATCTTCTGTAAATAATACTTTGTGTATACTTTCTTTTCTTTTCTTTTTTTTGTACTTTTAAAATAGGGATCGGGCTCCTTTTGTGCTGACCTCTGATATGGCATATGTCATTAATGGGGGTGAAAAGCCCACAATTCGTTTCCAATTGTTTGTGGACCTCTGCTGTCAAGCCTACAACTTGATAAGAAAGCAAACAAACCTCTTTCTTAACCTCCTTTCACTGGTAACTCTGTTATTTACAAGCATTTAATTAATTTTGTATCAATTCTTCCATGTTTCAGTATCTAAAGATAGATATTATGTGATTTTTGGAATAAAATTTATTCTGGTTTTAAATGTCAGGTATATTACTACTGAAATATTTTAAAATGTTGCCATGTGAAATATGCCAGACACCATTTATATGTCCATGCAATTAAAAAAAAGACCCTCAAGTGGATACCGTGGGGATGAGCAGTAATAGTATCTGAAAGGGACCCTGCGAGTGTCATATGGGATGCTGGTGAATATTTTTTGTCTTTACCTGTATATGTTCAGATTTTGGATATTTATTAAGCTGTGCTCTTAAGATTTCTGTGTTTTTTTGGATGTATATTGAGAACAATCCAAAAAAAAAACCCTATGATTATTGTGACTGAAATTGATATAGAAATGAAAGACTACACAGAGGGTTTGGATTTCACAGTTTTTATTCCATAGACTGTGACTTCCAACAGTTGACCTCCTTGGCCAAGACTTTTCTTATTTCTGAGAGATTTAGGTCCCTAAAATACTAACAAACTCCTCAAAACTCTGAGTCATTTATTTGCTTTTTTTCTGATTACTAGGCCAGCTTTTAGGGAGGGGTGCAGAACAGACTTGTAAAAAATTTGAGTCACAAGCTCTTTTTCCTTTATATAGATGATTCCTTCAGGGTTACCAGAACTTACAAGTACTCAGGATTTGAAATATGTTAGAGATGCACTTCAGCCCCAAACTACAGATGCAGAAGCTACAATTTTCTTTACTAGGTAAGGTATATTTAAGTATATTAGAGAAGACACACCCTGTTTAGCTTTGATTTGTTTTCCTTAGTTTAAACAAATGCTATATATCAAAATTCTGACTTAACAAGAAAAAATTATGATTTACAATAAGCAAGTAGTAGGTTTATCAAAAGCTTGTTTCAAAAGTTTATTTACTGAATAAATGTGAAGGATTGGCAATAGCACTTTAAAAAATCCTTTGTTTTGGAAATTGCCTGGTGGTCCCGTGGTTAGGACTCAGTGCTTTCATTGTGGTGACCTGGTTTCAATCCCTGTTCAATGAACTAAGATTTTGCAAGACATACAGTGTGCACCCCCCCCCCCGCCACCCCCAGATTATTTATCTCAAAATATGATCTTACATTTAGAATATATATGATTTTAATTCTAAACATTCCATTTATGAACAGTTTTTGCAAAACATTTTTTCTACAGTGCTGAATACAAGGGTTTTTCCTAAAATGATACCTATACCACTATATCTTTTAGGATTCTGCCATAACAATTTTCATAGGTACCGTAAGTGCTTAAAACAGTGACCTCTGGGACACTGCTGTTAAATTGTTATTACATGATGTAGTGCTTGAAACACATATTCCAGTGACTGGCATTTGAACTTGTGATTATTACTTTTAAAGAAAATCTTCCTGTAGGCAAATATGTTCTACACGTCTGGTGACCAGGTTGGTCACAGACTGGTGGTACCTCCTCATTAAATGCCACAAAAGGGAAGAAGGAGCACATAGGCTCATGTTCTTTTCTTTCCTTTTTCTCTTGCCTTCTTCCTCTCAGTGGAGAAGAAGTAGCATACACTGGGCTGGACTTCCCTAGTCTCATGAGTCTGGGCTGAGTTGAATTGAAGGAAGCTGACTTTTGTATAGCCTTCCAGACTAATGCTGATAATTTAGGTATTGATGAGTTTTGTTTTGTTTATTGAGACTTGTTGGCTCCCCTGGGCCAAACTGTAAAGCAGGCATTAAGTGTTAGTCAGTTGGCCTGCCATACTAATATACCGTATACCATAGACAGGGGACTTAAACAAAGGAAATGAATCTTCTCATCGTTCTGGAGGCTGGGAAGTCCAAGATCAAGGTGCTAGCCAGTTTGCTTCCTGGTGAGGATTCAAGCTTGAAGATCACTGACTGCCTTCTCGCTGTTCCCTCTCATGGAGGAGGGAGGAGAAGAGAAAGGAGGAAGAAAGTCATTGTAATAAGGACACTGTCTCCATAAAGGCCCTATGGAGTTGGGGCTTTAGCATATGAATTTTGGGGGACACAAACATTCAGTCCATAACAAGGACAAACTCTTTCGTGTGAGGTTCCCTCACACAAGAGAGTTTCTTTTGACACTGTTTCTTTGTGTATTCATTAATTCTGTTTTCCTTTGCTTGTCTAAAATGATTTATTCAGGCCTGCCTTCCAAATTTATCCCCACCAAACTCTACATCTTGTCAAAACTTCTTTTTCCAACTGAGAGAAATGATAACTTTCTGAAGAAGGAATAAGATACCAGATTCTACTAGTCAACTATTTGATAGAATGGGGTTTTGGAATTTTGGATTACTTTGGTTGCTTTCTTGTATGTCTGTTTAGTTGCTGCCTTCCATATTTATTAAAGTGAATAAAATGAACCATCATCTTCGCTCCCTAATAGCTTTTAAAATTAGTATTGGACCCCACAGAGCTTAAGAAATCCAAGCATCATTTCTTAGAGATAGTGGGATGGGATGGAATGGAGACTTTCCTGTGCTAAAGTATTTTTGTTGGGGTGAGATACATTGTAACAGGTTTTTGGCCTATGGGGCAAAGGGAATCCTGACAAAGTGAGAATCTACTTACTATTTTTAAAAGGAATGGAATTGTTTATTTAAATGAGAATGTTTTCTCAGTGTGTTAACACATTTTATTTTGTAGACTGATTGAATCAAGTTTGGGAAGCATTGCCACAAAGTTTAACTTCTTCATTCATAACCTTGCTCAGTTGCGTTTTTCTGGTCTTCCTTCCAATGATGAGCCGATCCTTTCATTTTCACCCAAAACATACTCCTTTAGACAAGATGGTCGAATCAAAGAAGTTTCTGTTTTCACTTATCATAAGAAATACAACCCAGATAAACATTACGTAAGTTTGGTTTGGTATCAGTAGAGACTCATGCATGCAGTCTTGTTCTCTCCTACTTCCTTCACTGACTCTGCTGAAGTTCAAGCATTTGTTCTTTTCATACTTCTTTCTTCCATGGATGGTCCCAAACCCCTAAATGTACTTGGAGCATCCCTAAACTGGTTTTTGGTGTTTATTTCTTGGTAAATTTGCTCCAAAACCATGAGGGACCAATGTTACTCTTCTTTTCAGAGACAAGACTGAAAGGGTGATGCTATTTTACTTTTCTCCTTATCTTCAATTTGTTCTTAATTTCAAAGGTAAAGCTTGCTCAGTGTAAAAAACTCAGCCAATATAGACGTATATAAATTAAAAATCTAAGTTCTCATTCCACTCTCTAGGGATGAAGTATTATAACATATGCACATAAAGTTTGTTTTTTGAACAAAACAGAATCTTTCAGTGTGCTTTTTTCCCCCTTCAATAGTATAGCATTACTATCTTTTTTGCTGTTATTTTTGTGCTAATATTTTTGCTGGATAATATTTACAGTACTGTCAGTCTTTAAATTTTTGACAAATTGATAGAGCTTAGAAAGTGACTTCACTAGTATTTTGATTTTCAGCTGTTATTAGTAAAGTTTTATATGTTCACAGAATATTTTAGGGGACCATTTAATTGAATAATTCATTGTTTCCCCCAATGATTTATAATACCTTATTTAAATATACTGAGTTATATCCATGAATTATTTCTGGTCATCTGTAGATATAAATGACTCTGTGCACCAGTATTTTACCCTGTAAAGTATGTTATAATGCAGTTTAAATATCAAGTAAAACAGGTTTTCCCCATCTCCCTGTCACGCTGTGTTTTGCCGTCTCCTTTGCTAACCCTTAATGAATTTACTTGCTAATATTTTCATTGAAAATGCACTGCACTTATAAATTTGGAAAGTACATTTATTTAATCCGAGAAATAGAATGCCTTTCACGTTCCAATTCTTATTTATCTTAGACAATAGTAAAAGATACTCTTAGAAGGTAATTAAATACATTGGTTTTTATATTTGTTATTTCCTATTGTGACATACATATTACAAAGTGAAGACCCCTTTGGTACATATGATGATCAAGCTGAAAATTTTCTATCAAGAAAGGTTATATTATAAATTTAACGTGTTTGGGATGTGATTTCCTTTCAGATTTATGTAGTCCGAATTTTGAGAGATGGACAGCTTGAGCCATCATTTGTGTTCCGAACATTTGATGAGTTTCAGGAACTTCACAATAAGCTCAGTATTATTTTTCCACTTTGGAAGTTACCAGGGTATGTTCTCATTCTTGTTCATTAATGTTGTTTTAATAGGAAACAGTTGCTTTATTACCAAGTACAGGTCAAAAGCTTTGTGTTAAGTTATTGTAAAATGGACTATGTGTGACTATGGACTGTGTGTGACTAATATTCCTTGGTATCACAAGAGCCTAATACGTACGAGACATAAACAAGGAACTAAGTTTTTCTTGAATGAATAAATGATCACGATCTTAAAATATGGGATTTTCTAGCTTTCTAAAGCACTGCAGGAATAATTATTGTGGTCATACTGAGCTTCTCTGAAAAACAAGAAATTGAGACACTGCAGTAATCAAAATGATAGTGTTTAGGTTTGTTTTTGATGCCCTTTGGAAACCTTCAGTTTTTAATGTAGGTAATGACCAGTAAATTCCTGTGTTGAATTACTCACATTCTTCTCAGACTAGATTTCAAAAGTAAGGAGGCAGAAAAGTGGGTATGAGTTTATTTCCATGTGCAGTCTCATTTTTCTGTTGCCACCAAAATTAGCAGTTAAGATGATTTGAGCTCTGTGGCATTTGTGGATTTTACTGATACCTACAATAGCTGTGATTATTGAGTAATGGTTGTTTTGGAGGATAAGATCTGCATATTTGTGAGTGGTTAATCTTGAGAAGAAATAAGTAGGAAATAAGTAATAAATATAGTGTATTAACAAAACAATATTCCTTTTGTACCAAGGTCATAAAAGGATGATGTATACTTGAACTGTTTCATCTCCAGTACTTAGAAAAGAAATCAAAAAATAAATGGCAACCCACTCCAGTGTTCTTGCCTGGAGAATCCCAGGGACGGGGGAGCCTGGTGGGTTGCCGTCTATGGGGTCGCACAGAGTCAGACATGACTGAAGCGACTTAGCAGCAGCAGCAGCAGCATAGTGAATTAAGGCTCCATTTTCTATTTCAGTGTATAAAAGAGTATTTCTGAGTGTTGATTCTATAAATACTCCCAAATGAAATTACTTAAATCCCACTTCTTTTTGTCTTTCTTTTGTAGCTTTCCTAATAGAATGGTTCTAGGGCGAACACACGTAAAAGACGTAGCAGCCAAGAGAAAAATTGAATTAAACAATTATTTACAGAGTTTGATGAGTGCGTCAACGGATGTAGCAGAGGTGACTATCCTAACTGAAAAATAATAACATACTTTTTTGTGTGCTGCATAATATTTAAATTAATGAATCTTTCTTCTCTTCCACTTTAGTGTGATCTTGTTTGTACCTTTTTCCACCCTTTACTTCGTGATGAGAAAGCTGAAGGAATAGCTAGATCTGCTGGTGAGATTGTTTTTTTCTTTATTGATACTTCATGGCTCCCCTGTGACCTGCAAGCCTGTAACTTCTCTGTGGATGTGGCGGAGTGACAGTGGGGTTACTATCTATAACCAGTGAGAATGAGATTTTCTCCAACATGTGAGGATCTGGGAATTAAAGCAAAAACTTTTGTTGCAGCTTGAACCACTGCAAGCAACATCACATAAAAATGAACATCTTTGTATTTTTAGATGCAGGTTCCTTCAGTCCTGCTCAAGGCCAAATAGGAGGAGCAGTGAAATTATCTATCTCTTACCGAAATGGTACTCTCTTCATCATGGTGATGCACATCAAAGATCTTGTGAGTGATTACAAATAATGATGATTGTAGAGGAAACCTATTCTGTGGTACGAAGCATTACTGTTAAGGGAATGCTTTTCTTTACAGGTTACTGAAGATGGGGCTGACCCAAATCCATATGTCAAAACATACCTACTTCCAGATACCCACAAAACATCCAAACGTAAAACCAAAATTTCACGAAAAACTAGGAATCCAACATTCAATGAAATGGTAAGTTAAAAATCTGTTAAAATCTGCTAACTCTTAGTCAAATACTATTTGGGCATAAACACCACATTATTTATGTACGTTAACATATCCTCATAAAAATATCCGGATAGAGATTCGGAAGCAAATAATACTGAATTTTCATCAAGGATATAAATTTATGAAAACCATGGAATACCCTTTCAGTACTTTAAAAGCATATAAAATGTTTGGTGAAGATAGTTGGTATTATTCTCACAAAGTAGTATTGTCTTTTTTCTAGTTAGTGTTATATACTTCCACGAAACTGAAATGAGATCAGTTTTTCAGTTTTCTTAGTCAAACAGAGAGGACTTGATTAAGGAGATAATACCCAGAAGTTAAGAGACGAGCTTTACAACACTCCAGATTTGCTATAAATTGCATTTGTAGTTGGCAAGTTTGCACTGAATGATGGATAATCAGAAATTATCACCTCATGGTATATAAAATCCAGAAAAAAAGACAATCTCCTTTTAGGAGATTGTAATCGCTCACTTTTTATAAAATTATTACAATTACTCTTTCCCAGCTTGCTTCTTCTACTCTTTTTCTTCCATTCTCTTCCTTCCATTTCTCTTTTAAAGATGATCTATTAAATCATCTTAAGGCAGGCTGCTTTGTAATTTCCCTTCCCCATACCTCCATTTCAGAAAAACCATGTTTTTAATTTTTAGCCAATAGTAATTTTCTGCTTTGTGCATTTGAATGTGAGACACTGGGAGGAATGGCAAGATAAAGTCCAAGACTCCTAAAGTACAACGTGTGCATCTAAATACGAGGCAGACTCTACTCGATGTGTCACAGGCAGTGTTACCCGTTGAAGGCACTCTAATAATCTCTTATGTTTTTACATAAAATAATCCTAAAAACCAGACAAATGATTTGTAATCTGCTGTTTCTTTCTGTCTTTGCTATAGCTTGTGTACAGTGGATATAGCAAAGAATCCCTAAGACAGAGAGAACTTCAGCTGAGTGTACTAAGTGCAGAATCTCTGCGGGAGAACTTTTTCTTGGGAGGAATAACCCTGCCGTTGAAAGATTTCAACTTGAGCAAAGAGACGGTTAAATGGTATCAACTGACTGCAGCAACCTGTTTGTAAGTTAGTGAATTTCTGAGCTTTGGAAGCAAGAACAGTTATATAAATATGTGTACACACACATGTGAACTTTGTATATTTTTATACTTGGACAGAAATTATACAGTAAATGTACTTGCTGCATTTCAACACATCTGGTGGACCAACAGTCACTTAACTAACTTTTATGAATTTGTTGACATCATTGCTGTTTTAAAGTCATTGTATAGAATGCTGTAAATCTTAAACTTAATATATAATAAGTCCTAAAAAAGACTTTGAGTTGGTGAAGGAGTTAATCCTTTCTTGAGTAATTGAGTAATAGCTTTAGTGTGGTCTGATACTATTTTTTCAGTTCAACCATCTATTTTGTATTGTTTCTTACACAGACACAGCACGTTTGTTTCCCTGTTTTGCACCTTTTACAGCCTTTACCACTGTGTATGTTCATAAACACCAAAGGGGAGGAAAGGTGCAGGATGTTACCATAAAATGCAGCTGCTATTCATAGGGCCGAAAAGCAAAGCACAAATAATAAATAGTTAAGAACTACAAAGTAGTTTATAGAGTAGGGAAAATAACACTGCTTTTTATTATATTCATGTCTTTCAAGCCTTTTTCAGAATAAGTGCCAGTCACTGAAGTTGTAAATAATGGTGCCTTAACTTCATATGCTTCTCTGGTACTTCATTCTGAGTTTTTTCCTGACTTCATAACTAGTTCAGTAGTTTTCACTCACTTTTTACTAAAATAAGAAGTAATGTACACTTACTAATGTTTTTCCCACAGATAGATAATTTTCTATACTTCAGATGTATAACTTATTTAAACATCAGCCATTTGATGCATGTTTTTATTGCCCAGTAACTGAATGAGATTCATCAACATAACTGTACACTAAATTCCATCATTCCATTATAATCCTACTTTTATTCCCAGGAGTGTGAACTGAAATTTCGTAATTTCACCCCCATGTATCTATACTCCACTCTCTCATTAAACAAGAGAAAATGTGTGCATCCAAGTGTCCATTCCTGTTCTGTAGAAGAACTCCACAAGTAGGGCAGACTCTTCACAAGAGGCCCAGGACAAGAGATCCAGGGTCCACACTAAATTTTCTTGTTTTTTTTTTTTTTTTTTTACTAAATTTTAATGTATACCTTTGTGGCACAGTTTGTCTGATTTACTCAACATATGTAAATATTTTACATTCACATGAATTACTTTCCTTAATACAATATTTAGAATCATTAGGGACATGATTGAAATCATTCTCTAGTAACCATTAAGAATAGGGTTCATTTTTATTAGTTATTCATTCAACTTCACACATAAATTGTTTAGTTCAGATAAAAAGGTATATATAATACTAATTCTCATGGCTAGAATAGGAATTCAGACACTTTAAAGTTACCACTTTTAAGTAGCAAGAGATTGTAGCAATCTAGTTGCTGTGAGATAACTGATAAAATATGCAATGAAAAATACCAAGAAAGGAAGGACAATCTCTGATTCAGTTGCCCAGAACAGAATTTTTATAAACTGTGCAGATATTTAATGTAAATGGTGATACCTGCAGAGCAGACATAGAAGAGTTGAGATGTATCAGTGGGACAGGTTAAAAAGAAAACTTGAATTTTTGGTGCCTAACACTAATGGTCCATTTGTAGGATACCCCATATATGAATGTCTTTTTTATATTAAAATGTGTTGTCTATTTAATAAGTTAATTAAAATGCAGATCAGAGCACCACCATTTATTTGCTTTTTCCATATACAGTTAACATTTCCTTAAAGTGTGTAAGTAGCTTTGCAAATGTAAAAAAGTACTAGATATTTTCACTTGTTTTTAAGACCTAATTCCATTCCATGAATTGTCACTTAGCCACTGTTTAAAAAAAAAAAAAAAGTACTGTCTTGGTAAAAGGTCACTGTTACTTGGACTGAGTGTATGCTGCCTACTTGCAGTCTTGTTACCGCAGTGTCTTTTACAAATAGTAGAGCTAGAGAATGGGATGTCACTTTTCAATTATAAGAAATATGGATTCTTATCCAAAAGTGTATATTATATACTCTGTATGGTTAACCAGAGTTCAAACAAGTGGTAATGTTTCTCTTAATTTAACTCATTATGTGCCTTCTTTGGACATTAAAAAACACATATATTAAATGTATTTTAAATATAAGTTATTTCTTTGTGAACGCTAATCGTCAGCCCTTACCAAAAAAATAAATTGACAGAGGCGCCTCTTTGCACTACTTACTATCAATAAACTTTAAATTGGTTGTTTTTTGAAACATTTTTTTTAAAGCTTGCATTAAAGTAAATCTGAAACATGTTTAAACAAACTAGCTAAGACACTAATTTTTATGTATAATCACAATGTTTCACACCTATCTTTATTGAGTAAAAATAGTTATGCTACATGTAAGACTGTGTGTAAAGAATAATGGAGCTAAAAATACATTTTGTAATGATCATAGTGTAACTGAAGCAGAATTTTTTCCCCTTGCAGTGTTTTAGAATTTGAAAATAATGGTTTCTCAAAGAACCTATTAATTTCTGTACTGAGGAATCCAAGACTTGCACTGATGTTTTTATTACTGCCTTTATAAGAATCTATAGGTATCTCAATGTTAAGGCATGTATGATCTTTGATAAAATATTCTTTTACCTTTTCAAATTAATGTTGTATGAAACTTTCAATATTTTGCCTTAAATTGGTTGACTGTTTTTTCTATGATTCACGTGGCATTTAAAAAAGAAAACATTCAATTTGATACTTAAGATTTAAGATCACAAATGGATAAAGCCCCACTACCATAGTCCATGGATTTACTTACATGCTGTTTGACTAGCAGTGCAAATAGGAATATCTATGGCAATTAGTCTCATCTATAAGAACCAAATAATTTAATTATATTAAGGTAGTGAATAAAGATGTATAATATTTTTATTAATACCTTAAAATATTCAGTGGATTGAATGTGACTTCATAACTGTACTATGATTGTATTAAAATATTTCTGGAACAAAGGAACTGTGCTGTCATTTTCTTCATCAATATGTTAACACTTTTGGTTTCAGACTTTGATAATGAGCTCACTGTTGCTCTCTTTGCATCTCACCCAGGAGTTTATTAGGTTCAGGTAATCCTGAATTTCAGAACTGGCCTGTGATTTGCCCTTAAAAATGTCCAGAGAGTGTCTGACATTTAAGTGTGGTTCTTGGAAAGTCTGGATTGCCACTTTGTTAGAGTTCCATCACCATTTCATTGAAGTGAAATGCTTCTCTTTGCCTTTGGTAGTTTATTTAAATACTAAAGAGTACAGTGACAGCCATGCTTGCAGACATATCTTCAGAACAGAGAATGCAGTTCTTAATACCGTGCCTCCATCCTGGAATGATACCAGTGAGCTTGTGGTTCTCTCATCCTAGAGGTAGCGTGTAAAAGAGCCAGAGACCATGAAAAAGCAGTAACTTAATTACAGCCAGTTTACTTTTTGAAATACTGTCATGCAAATTTTAGACATACAAAGTTAGACAACAGTTTAATGAACTCCATGAATGAATCCCATCACACGCCTTCAACAGTTACTACCTTAGGGATAATCTTCTTTGGTCTGTATTAATGAGGATGTGCCTAGGTGTAGACACCTTTTTATATTTTTCTCTTTAGGATTCTTAAATATATAGATCAGTAACTTTCTTCAGTTCTGAATAATTTATTATGAATTCTTTTCCAATTCACTACTTCTCTTTTCAACTGTTTAAACCCCATCCATTGAGATTTTAATTTTGGTTATTATATTTTCACATCTGTTTGGGTCTTTTTGTTTGGATCACAAACCAAGAGACAAAGGACTTCCAGGATCAATGAGGAAAGAGTAGTATTTTTTTTTTTTTTTTCAACAAACGGTGTGAGGACAACTAGATAACCATGTGCAAAAAATAAAGTAGGACTCTTAGAACATAAAATTTAATTCAAAGTGGATCAGAAACTTAGACATAACTGAAGTTAAAAATCCTAGAAGAAAACACAGGTGTACATCTTTGTAGCCTAGAATTAGACAGGTTTTCTTAAGTATGTCACAAAAAAGGACGGGCAACAAAAGAAAAACAGATAAATTTGATTTCATCAAAATTAAATACATATATGCATAATAAAGTAAAAGGACAACTCACAGAATGGGAGAGAGTATTCACAGGTCATGTATCTGATAAGGACCTGGCATCTTGAATACATAAAGGACTCATAAAATTCAAGAGAAAGCAAAGAATTTTTGAATAGACATTTCTTTGGCCAAATGTCACCAGAAGAGATGCTCCAGTCAGTTGGGCTTCCCCAGTGGCTGAGATGGTAAAGAATCTGTCTGCAATGTAGGAGACACAGGTTCCATCCCTGGGTTGGGAAGATCCCCTGGAGAAGGGAATGGGAACCCACTCCAGTATTCTTGTCTGGGAAATTCTGTGAACAGAGGAGCCTGGCAGGCTATAGTCCATGGGGTTGCAAAGAGTCAGACATGATTGAGTAACTAACACTTTCACTTCATCTCAGTCTCTAGGGAAATACAAAACAGGCATGTGAAAAAATGTTCATCATCACTAATAATTCAGTTCAGTTCAGTCGCGTCTGACTCTTTGCAACCCCATGAACCGCAGCACGCCAGGCCTGCCTGTCCATCACCAACTCCCAGAGCCTACCCAAACTCATGTCCATTGAGTTGGTGATGCCATCCAACCATGTCAACCTCTGTTGTCCCCTTCTCCCCCTGCCCTCAATCTTTTCCAGCATCAGGGTCTTTTCAAATGAGTCAGCTCTTCACATCAGGTCACCAAAGTATTGGAGTTTCAGCTTCAACATCAGTCCTTCCAATGAACACTCAGGACTGATCTCCTTTAGGATGGACTGGTTGGATCTCCTTGCAGTCCAAGGGACTCTCAAGAGTCTTCAACACCACAGTTCAAAAGCATCAATTCTTTAGTGCTCAGCTTTCTTCATAGTCCAACTCTCACATCCATACATGACTGCTGGAAAAACCATAGGCTTGACTAGATGGACCTTTGTTGACAAAGTAATGTCTGCTTTTTAATATGCAGTCTAGGCTGGTCATAACTTTCCTTCCAAGGAGTACAAGTCTCTTAATTTCATGGCTGCAATCACCATCTGCAGTGATTTTGGAGCCCCCCAAAATAAACTCAGCCACTGTTTCCCCTCTATTTGCCATGAAGTGATGGGACCAAATGCCATGATTTTAGTTTTCTGAATGCTGAGCTTTAAACCAACTTTTTCACTCTCCTCTTTCGCTTTCATCAAAAGGCTCTTTAGTTCTTCACTTTCTGCCATAAGGGTGATGTCATCTGCATATCTGAGTTTATTGATATTTCTCCTGGCAATCTTGATTCCAGCTTGTGCTTCTTCCAGCCCAGCGTTTCTCATGATGTACTCTGTATATAAGTTAAATAAGCAGCGTGACAATATACAGCCTTGATGTGCTCCTTTTCCTATTTGGAACCAGTCTGTTCCATGTCCAGTTCTAACTGTTGCTTCCTGACCTGCATACAGGTTTCTCAAGAGGCTGGTCAGGTGGTCTGGTATTCCCATCTCTTTCAGAATTTTCCACAGTTTATTGTGATCCACACAGTCAAAGGCTTTGGCATAGTCAATAAAGCAGAAATAGATGTTTTTCTGGAACTCTCTTGCTTTTTTGATGATCCAGCAGATGTTGGCAATTTGATCTCAGGTTCCTCTGCCTTTTCTAAAACCAGCTTGAATGTCTGGAAGTTCACGGTTCACATATTGCTGAAGCCTGGCTTGGAGAATTTTGAGCATTACTTTAATAGCATGTGAAATGAATGCAATTGTGCAGTAGTTTGAGCATTCTTTGGCATTGCCTTTATTTGGGATTGGAATGAAAACTGACTAATAATTAGAGAAATGCAAATCAAAACTACATTGAGGTTATCGCCTCACACTGGTCAGAATC